>NC_045624.1:24398214-25040892 GCF_009829155.1 Mustela erminea
CCAACAGCAGTGATTTCTAAATGGGAACCTGAATAGGAAGGTGTTAGTGATGGGACAAAAACACTTCTCATCAGCCTCAGAATGGGCCATGGCGATTAGGGCGGGCAATCACTGTCTCCCTCAATAATTTCCCTTCTTGTCCTTTCTGGAGATGTGGCACAACTATGTCATTGCTTTGTTTTAATGACTTAGAAAATCTAAGTCATTACAACTTCATGTCCTCATATTATCGATAGTTTTGTGTTTGTAGAGAACGATAAAGCTATCTCCTCTATAATGAAGGTGGCTTGTGGTCTCACGTGTTGTTTACCATAACTAACATGGTCTAGAGTACACCTAACATTCCCCAGTCTACTCCAACAGTTCAGTTACTCAAGGACATAGTTGTTGGAGACAGCAAGAAGACTATAGTTCAGCCTATCTCTTCAAAAGAATCTATCCCCTAACCTGTTTTGTATCTGAATATCTTTGTGTTTGCAAGTATAGCTCTGCACATTTTCATTGTTCTGGCAATCATTACTTTCTTGGATACCAACTATCCTTGGAGGTTGGGAAACATTTTTTTTTTTAATTCTTGAAAAACAAAAAACGTCTTATAATCCTTTCCAAGGGCAAATGGAGCTACTTGCTGCATCTAGATACCCTCAGTGATTTTTACACTCTGTACTACAATATGAGATTACAGGCACCTTTTTTTTTTTTTTCTTCTAAAGGGTGAAGGAACCACAGATGTGATCTGTAGAAGATCATATTTCTGCTGAGGTCTCCTAATACTTTTATAAAGTACCTGAACTCATATATCCAGGTACGATGTTGTTAGGTATTGAGGTTACCAACATGAACAGAACACAACACTATGTTCTAGGGATTTACATTCTAAACCAGGAATTACTTTCCATGCTTGGCAAATTGTATATTGAGGCTCTGGGAGCACATGTACGAAAGTACTTTGTTTTGCCCAGAGATCTCAGGAAACACTCTCATGAAATGGTGTTTGAACTGATTTGGGGATAAAGGCGGCTGGCATTTGAAGCAAATGGGGATAGCATTTGAAAAAGTGTAGAATCAAGAAAAAGTATGACAAGTTTAAGGAAGTGTAAATGTTTTTGCAAGGCAAGGTGCAAGGAGTCTGGGGTCTTATGGGTGGATAACAGGGGATGAGACTGGAAGATAAATGAGAAGAGGCTTGTAAGGGACCTGTTTACCAAACTAGGGAGATATACCTATTGAAGGATTTAAACAGGGCAGCAACATGGCCAGATTTTTGTTTTAGGGAGGCCCCTCTGACAGCAGGTTGAGAGATGGACAGAGAGATGGAATCCATCTGTAGGCAGCAAGATGAGTTAGTAGGTTATTGCAATAGTCCAGGCAACAAGTGACAAGGCCTTAAATAAAGCTGTGGTAGCGGGGATGGAAGTGAGGTGACAAATAGGAGAAGTGTTAGGAAGTAGAATCTGTAGGTTTTTGCAAGCATTTAGATGTACAGAGTGAGAGAGAAGAGTCAGATTAAGTCTCAAGCTTATGACAATTATGTGGATGATTGTTATTAACCTACAGGGATGTTTTTGGATGAGATTAACGTTTGCATCCGTGGATTTTGAGTAAAGCAGATTGCTTTCCCTAATGTGGGTGGACCTCATGGAATCAGGTGAAGGCCTGAATGGAATAGAAGATTGGCTTCCCCCAAGATTGGGAGCTCTGCAGCAGTCTTCAGACTTACACTGCACCAGTGGCAGCTTTTCTTTGGGTTTCCAGACTGCTGGCCTGCCATGCACAATTTGGACTTGCCAGTTTCCCTAACTGCATCTATCTGTCTACCTCTCCCCTCTCTCTGTGTCTATCTACATATCCTATTGATTCTGCTTTTCTGGAGAACCCTGACTAATACAACAGGCTTTGAGGCCTTTGGTTTGACAATTGCCCAGTGGTACCACTATATGATGACATTAGGTAGGTGACTTCTCTAAGATTTACTTTCCTCCTCTCTAAACTGAGGATAACAATGGTCTTCACCACTATGGTTTTGTGATGGTTAAAAAAGAAAATCCATATACAGTTTTAAACTTAAGGTCTAGCATGCAGTAAGCTCCTGAGAAATGTTTGCCATTGTTATCATAACCAAGGAGACATTTCCACATTAGTGTTAATGATAATAACAGCTCAGATTGTTACCTTTCCCAGGAGGGATTTATGTGATAATAGGGATCAGAGTTTTCCATTAGAAGAATTAGCCTCTTAGCTTAATGCTTTGCACATTGAACTAATAGGCAAATATTCATTGAATGGTCGAATTGTTTCCCAGTATCAATGAGTAAGATCGAGAACCACAGCAGATTCAAAAGGGAGAAACCATGTTCCAGAGAGATTAATTACTTAGTAAGAGCCATAGAGTGAGTTCGTGGAAGATTTGGTGTTGGGACTCAGGTGTCCTGGCTCCTTTCTCATGCCTTTTCTCCTGGAACAGGGGCCTACCCCTGAAACCAGACCATCTAGCTAATCTCCAGGATACCCCACCAGCCCAATTTAGAGAGGAGTATATTTTATACTCCCCTTTGTGCAGGATAGGCACCTGATGACTTATTTGGTAAAGTCCTTACAGGGCTTATACCTGAATGGACCAAAATGTATAAAGTCATTAATTTTTTTTTTTAAGTAAATAAAAATGTTTTCAGGATTATCAGCCTCCATGAGTATGGAACAAAAGAAGACAAGGAGTCATATTATTTTTTTCCTTCCTTTTCTGGTCAAACACTTGCACACGCGGTGTGTGCTCACCATGGGCACGCCAACTCAGTGTTTACTCTCACTTGAACTCCCTGCCATCTGTCCTCTTCCCTGTTCATTCTAGTGAAATTACTTTGTTGGAGATTATCTCTCAGAGACTAAGTCCGGGGCCTTTACTCAGCTTCCTTCGTTCTTGACCCTCTATATCATCCACCACTACCCATCCCTTCTTCTGGAGGCTGCCTCCTGTAAGAGGAGGCAGAGCTCCCTCTTGACACCTTCACCTCCTCCCACCCCAGTGGTAAATGTTTCTAAAGGAACTTTTCTTGGCAATCTCATGGAGGCTTCCACTTTCAACTATCATCTATGTGCTGATGACTCCCCAAATGGTATTTTCACTTCTGATGTCTCATCCAAGCTGTAGACTCACACTCTCTCATTCATATTTATCTTCCCTCCCTCCTTCCTTTCCCCTTTTCCCTCCCATTCTGGGCTGGGTGCAGTACTAGGAGCAGGAGTTACATATTAAGGCCACAGGTTTTAGCTTCAGAGCTCAGGTTAGTGAGCGGGGAGTCAGATATTGTTGGTTCATGCAATCATAGCGGTTCTAACAATTTGAAAAATGCAGAGGAAGTTGTGCCTAAGATTCTGTGGGAACATAGGTAAAGTAAGATCTTGAATGATTAATTCTTTCTGGGCACAGGTAACGACGGGGTTGGTTTCATGAAGCCAGTAGGAGTTGAACTGTGAAGAATGGGAAGGTATTGGCCAGGTAAAAAGGAGTCTTGAGATCGTTCAGTTGCACAGGGATTGAGAGGCATGTATTTGCAATGGCAAGTTGTTCAGTGTGACTGGGCTATGGGCATTCAGGATGGGGACTAGGGAGATGGGTAAGTGAGAGAGAATACGCTGGGAATATGGGCAAAGGCCAGCTCAAAGAGGACCTTCTGTGCTGTTCAAGGGATTTTTAACTGTCTCCCAACATCTCTAATTAGCATTTCATTCTTATACTCTCTCAGACTGAAGTGATCTTTTACTTTCAACTATTTCTGTTAACCATATTAATTTTCAGCTAATGAGGAGATACCTTGCGGTGGGTGTTTTATTTACAGACTGAGTGCATTTCTGATAAAGGGAAGAAAGGCTGCTTTTGATAGCAAACCTTGGACCCAGTTCAAAGCTGGCGTAGATAATAAGTGCATTTATCTTCCTACCTAACAAGGAGGCAGGAGGTGTGTCAATTCCTGGGTTGGTTATGTCAATGGCCAATGAAAGCAGCAAGGATTTAGCTTCTTTCCATTTTTCTGCTCTGCTTTCTTTAGTGTGTGGGCTTCCTCTTCATCCTCATGCCCTCGTTGTCTCATTGTAACAGGTCTAAGTATTTCATGTGAATGGCAACATCTATAGAGAAACAAAAAGAAATTTCTCTTTATGGATATCTCCATTTTTTCCCCCAAAAGCAAAAGAAAAAAATCCTTTCTTAGAAAACTCCAGAAGACTTCCTGTCATGTCTTCTTGGCCAGAATTCTTTAACATGCCTCTTTCTAATTCAGTACTTAAGTAGGGAATAGAAATACAATGGCTGGAATTAGATCATGCATTCTCACAGGTGGCAGAATTGCCATTGTAGGGACAAAAATTGGTTTGGGTTATGGAAAGATTTAGTTTTCTATGCTACTATTACAAATCACCAAAAATTTAGTGGCTTAGAAACTACACAGACTATTTTACAGTGCTGGAGGTCAGAAGCTTAAGATGTGTCTTACTGAGCTATAATTAAGGTACAGGCAGGGCTGTGTTCCTTCTGGAGGTTCTAGGAGATAATTAATTTCCTTGTCTTTTCCTTCTTCTACCTGTATTCCTTGGTTTATGGCTCCCTTCCTCCCTCTTCAAAGCCAGCAACGATCAGCTGAGTCTTTTTCATGATCCCCTCTTTCTTCTTAATGATCTTCTGCCTTTCTTTTCCCCATTTAAGGACTCTGTGATTACACTGGACCCACCAGGATAATCCAAGATAGTGTCTCGATCTAAAATTCAGCAGAACAGTAATCTCAATTCTATCTGCAACCCTAATTCCCCTTTGCCATATAACCTAAAATATTTACAGGTCCTAGAGATTAGGATGTGGAAATATTTGGGAGACCATTATTCTGCCTACCACAGGGACAAAAAAATCTTAGATGTTACAATGATTTGTTTTCCTCCCCCATAGTACCTAAACAGATGTACCGTAGACCTGTGGTATTAAAATTTCATGTGGAGGGAGTTGGGGAGTATTTGAGGGGAAAAAAATGTCTGCAAAGGCTCTGTAGGTGGGCAATGAGAGAAAAAAGGATGAGAGATATTAAGTTAGACTAAACGAAGATTCCCCAGCAAGGCTCAGGAGGGAAACAGCTCTGAGGCAAACAGCCAGGACTACCTGAACAATCTGTCAGCGAGGAGGGAGAGGAAGTGGTTGTTGGGTCTACAAGTAAGCCGGATCTGCTCCAGGGGTGCGATCTAAAGCTGAGGCAAGAGAAAGAGTAACCAGTGATGGAGTAATAGGCAGAAAGCCATTAACTTTGGCAGGGATGTAGTCATGCAAAATCCAGATGGTTGCTGCCATTGTTTGTTCTTCTCTCTACTATTTTTGACTTATTTTTATTTTTAAATAAGCAAAATGATGAAGTATCTATCCTTAGAAAGCATTGAAGTTTGATTGTCACTGACTTTTTAAAAAGATACAGAAACGATATTGCACAATACTTCCATTGTGCTTATATATGTCATGGTTGGATGGCTTGATGTAACAATATTTGGAAGATGAGATCAAAATGGCTGATTAGAAATGTTATAGTAAATTTTTTTTTTTAAAAAGAAATGCTCTTCCCTCTATATGGGCACCTTTTTTTTTTTTTTTTTTTTTCTATTTCACTAACTGATTGTTTATCTAGAAGTTGCCATTTGAAATTCCATTACTTCATGAACTCCTCACAAAGCTTTGGAAAATTACTGCTAATTCTAAAATAATTGTACCACTTATCATTACTCAGTCAAGAAAAATGGGCATTTATGTATGCTTTAGCAATACTTAGATGGGCTGTTACACCTCTTCCTTTAAAATAGTCCTGATTGCAATGCAAATTGCAAGCTGTGATACCGTCACTGAAAATTGGAAAGGCAACAGTCTCATCTGGTTGATATCCTCTGTTGACAATGTGTACCTCTGATAGCTGTGCTTAGTCATCTTTGGATCTCTTTACTAAGAGGATCATCAGTGAGTGGTCTTTTAACTAAGGCCGTATATTGCATTGCCATATAGTCATTCCCATGGCATGTGTGCCTTCTCTGTCTAACAGGAATTACGATTGTCCTCTGCAGCCAACGCAGTCTCCACCATTCTGTCAGTCTTGGTACCGAGATTGGGGGAGCTGCTCTATGAACATTGAACTCAATTCCATAAACATTATTAAATGTCTATTCTATGCCAGGGTCTGCGTTAGGGGGACTAACAGGGAGACACCGATGCTGCTGTGGTCTGACAAAATGGGTGACTAGAATGGTGTGTGCAGAAGTGCCATGAAAGCACAGATGGAGGAGTGGAAAGAGGGATCCAGGAAAGCTGCAAGAGGAAGTGATATTGAATCTGAGTCTCGTTAGGAAAACTGAAATAAAGACATGCTATTTTAAACTATAGCCACTTTCTAAGGAGGTAGGATGAAATTTGGATAAGCATAGAACTGCGTTTGCGAATAGAACTGGCTACAGCCAAGTTCTCTAGTTAAGGATTTCTCAGCCCCAGGATTCTCAATCCCATGACATTTGGGGCTGGATAACTCACTGTTGTGGGAACCTGTTCTGTGCACTGTGAGATGTTTAGCACATTGCTGGCTTCTAGTACGGCACCCTCACTGGGACAACCAAGAATGATTCTAGCCATTTTCAGATATCCCTTGGGGGTCAAAATCACCCCACCCCCCCCAGTTGAGAATCATTGTTTTAGATAGTAGAATGAGAAGAATACAGAATCCCAAGCAATCCTAGATGGAGGAGTCAGGGAGAGCAAGAGAATGGGAAAGAAGAGTAAAAGAGCCACCAGGGGAATGGTGAAGAGCTACATTGCCAAGGAGGGTCACCTGCCCATTAAAAAATTCCTAGGGGAGGAAACTTAAAAAAAAAGATAAATAAATAAAACAAAACAAAACAACCAACCAGGTATGTCTACTGGCCAGCTTGAAGTGGTTTGCATTATTTTGATATAAATAGCCTCACTGAAAACTTCTCAAACCCAAGGCAGTCTTGGGTGGGTTGTTTTGTCTTTGGTGGGAATATTCAGAAGGGATTTGATTTCCACATATGGAAACATAGAACGTAAAACAGGGAATATCACATTCCCCCCAGTAGCTAGTCCATAACTGGCACTATTCGCTAGAAGAGAAACTAGAAAGGTAGGTAATCTCAGGGCTGAACCCTGTCCTAAAAATCACAGCAGTCTGAGGGAAGCCCATGAATGTACACAGAGAATCAAATGAAAGTTTAGGCTAAAACAGTTTAGGTATAAAGGAGGGGAGGAGCACTTTCGTTTGAGGTCTTGGTTATATGGGAAAACACACCAGTTAGAGGAATATTACTTATGAAAAATGCTGGCATTTGCCTGGCAGAACACCAGAGGGCCAGAGTGAGCACACAGACACTCCCCAGACCTCTGTATGCTCCTCTTCGAGCACAGGTGTCTGCTGAGCACAAACGCACACAGACACAGGTACATAGACTCCATTAAAGGTTTGGCTTGGGAAAAATAGTGTGGGCAGAGTTCAATTCAGAATAACAAAGGCTATGTAAAGGGAGAATAGCACAACCATATGATGTGTTGGATAGTGGTTAGAGCACCTGGCAGGGAGTCAGGAGATGATTTCTGTCCTGGTCCACTCTCTAAATCTCTGTATGACTTTAGGAATCATGTCACCTCTTTGCACTTTAGTTTCTTCCTTTTTAAAGACCTTAGTTGGATTACATTATCTAATCCTAGATCTTTCCTGCTTTAACATCCTATGAATCCATGAGAAACCTTAAGCGTAACTGATGTGACTCCTGTTTTCCACCTGGGCAGGACGGTTGTGCCTGAGCCAGACCAGTTACTGCCAAACCCAGGTTGGGGATGGACACAATGGCCAAACATGGAGTCAAGAGTCCTGAGGGTTCAGTCAGCCAACAGATACCTGGAAGATCCCGGTCATATTGCTCCTCAGGGACTCTTGAAAGGGCATTAAAATCTGGGTGTTGTCCTGGGAGGAAATGGGAGAAACAGAAGAGAAGAATAGAAGCTGCTTGGACAGCAGGCACCAAACTGGTCCAGCTGAGTGTCCTAGAAGCTTCTTAAAGCTGTTCCTGCCTCCTCTCAATCTTGTGGACTCTCTCCTTTCTGTTTTCCTGGGCTTGATGTCTCACTCCTTTCAGTATTTAATCATTGATGAGAATGATGACTCAAAAAGTCTTCTCCTCATGATTCCCTGACTGTTCATTCTGCTTTCAAGATGGGTCTGAATGTGGAACAGAGGTAGAGGGTCTCTGTTCCTATTGCCTATTAATGCATTAAGAGTCCATGCTCAGAGCACAAAGTATTTTTAAGGCAGCGTAACTATTCTGTATGACATTTTAGTGGTGGATACATGTCATTATAAATTTGTCCAAACCCACAGAATGTACAGTACCTAGAGTGAACCCTAAGGTGAGCTATGGACTTTGCGTGATAATGTCGTGTCAGTGTAGGTGCATCGAGTGTAACAAGTGTACTGGTGGGCGGTGTTGATATTGTGGGGCATGGGCAGGGGATATATGGCAAATCTCTGTACTCTCTGCTCAATTTTGTTGTGAGCCAAAAACGGCTCTAAACAAAAAATTTATTTGCCTCCTCTTTTGTTTTTTCTCAGTTTTTCCATTCTGCTTTGGGACTCAGAGCTGCCATAATGAAGCTTTTTACCATACTATAGGAAGTTGTTTACCAATTTCTGCTTTTAATGCAGCTGTCAGACACTCAGACTATCTGTTAGCCAAACTGGCTTTCTACCAAACACCTTTTCCAAGCTTCTGTCTCTTAAATACAATGTTTTTGATTAGACTAAGCATATCAAACAGTCTTTTAACACTTTTAAAGCATGGTATTTGCCATATATTTCAATTCAATAAATGTCTTAGCACTTCCTCTACACGAGCCCTTCTGCTGGTTGCTGCTGGGTTGTACAAAGATGAATAAGGTGCTAGGCTGCCCTTTTTAATTTGCTCTCCAGTGGGATTGGGAGGTAGGAATGGGTGAGTGAGTCCTTTTGCTCTCCTTTTAGGATCACGGTGAGCACTGCCCAGCCAGTTAGTCAGTGCTGGCTGTTCAAATGTCCTGGTTCCCCTGTTCCCTCTGTGAATAATGGGAGGAATCCCCTTGGCTACTGTCTGAAAAACAGGAGAGGACTATATTCATTCAGTAGATTCAGCAATTCTTGAAAGGCTCTGTAGGTCACTGCTACCCTCTTTGGCTTATCCATCCCAGAAATCAAGAGGGCGGATTTACCTCATGGATGATGAGGTAGTCAACCTCATTGGTTTCTAATTTCTTTGTTGTTATCCTATCTACTCCCTACTCCATTGCTTTCCAACTAAAACAACACACTAAGGTATTCATCAAGAAACTGTATTACTGTATTTCCACCAATTTTATTTTAAATAACTAATTTCATTTTACTAAACTACTGATAGAACTACATTTTCTTCAGTGTGAGCCATTGGCTACATACCTGAGGGGAATAGCTAATTCTAATGGACTTAAGACTTAACTCGAAGTAATGCTACATTTTATTATGGAAAAAAAATACTTATTGCCCATGATTTATCATATTAGGGATCTTGCAAACTATTGATTGAAATTATAGCCTCACCTGTAATATGCTGGCTGTCACCATTCCCTCCCCACCTCTACCACTTAGGGCTTTACTAGGACCTTGACTGTGGGCAACATTTCCTACCCTAGAAATCTTTGGGAAAATAAAGTAAGCTTTCATACAAAATGGGCAGGGGCCCCGACATTAGGTGGTGGCTATCTGGGGGTAGGAAATATACCCATAATGCTGAGAATGAAATGAATTTTAAGAATACACAAAGGGCAAGTTTGAGTTTCTGTTAAAACACCCTACCCAGGAGGGTGTTTGTACATGGATACTGATAGGCACTTGAAGAGTATCCAAAACTTCAGAGTTTCCAATCAAGAGGTCAAGGAGTAGCTTTAGACAGAGCTTGAACTCTTATCAGTGGATTCAGAACTGTGGGAGGGTTGAAGATGCTAACATCCAAGAGAAGAATATAGAATTAGTACAATATTTAAAAGGAGGGAGGAGAGCAGGTGGAAGGGAGTAGTGTATATCCAGCATTGTTAGGAGAGGACCAACTGACTGGGTGGAATCTTATGGCCCCATGAACAAGGCAGCTGGTATCATGAGGACAGATGCTTTATTTACAGCAAGAGCCATGTCTCAATATCATCTAATTTCAAATGATAGTGAAATGTGTATTTGTTATTGTGAACCACTCCCCAGGTGTCTAACAAAGTTGTTTGATGTACAAAGCAGAGGATCATCCTCCAGAGAAGGGCAAGTGGGGACATCGCAGAAGTGTTGTCCCCAGAGGAGGAGCAGCACCCTGACTCATTTCCTTCCAATACACACATCTGTGACCCTCTGCTGTCCTTGTCCTTTGCCAGTATTGTACAATTTCATGCTCAGATGTGATGCATGGGTGAAAATTGGAAATATTAAAAAAAAGGACTACATAGAATTAAATTTTCATAAATGGCAAAAAGATTGAGTTTTACATTGAAGTCCCCAAAACCTCCCTCCTAGCCCACCAATGATGCCTATGCTCTGGATTATAATTAATCAGAATACTATTTTCTTGCTACATCTATTATTTTAAAAGTCTAATATTGTTTAGAATATCAGATTAATTCAGCATACCATTGTATTGCCATCTGGGCTTATCAGTAGCAACTACTTACATTTCCAAGTCTTATTAAACCAAACGCATTACAGCAATTTGTATGTGAAACATTCCAGCATTACTAAAGCTTTCATAATACTGAAAATGCAAGTTAAATCAAAGCATACTTCTTTGGTTACCTAAGGTTTTATTAAAGTTACAGTTCTATCTGCAGAAGACTTTTCTTTTCAAGGACAAAAAATTGTTACAAAAACTTCAAATTATTTAAGAGCTAGTGACTCCTACTCAGCAGGATTTTCTACCTTCTTAGAGGAGCACAGTCATCATATTCATTAAAAATATGTGAGAGAGGGGCGCCTGGGTGGCTCAGTGGGTTAAAGCCTGTCTTTGGCTCAGGGCATGATCTCAGGGTCCTGGGATCAAGCCCCGCATCGGGCTCTCTGCTTGGCGGGGAGCCTGCTCCCCACTCCCCCACCCCCCGCCTGCGTTTCTGCCTACTTGTGATCTCTGTCTGTCAAATAAATAAAAATAAAATCTTTAAAAAAGAAATGTGTGACAGAAGACTTTGTGCTCAGAATTGGCTGGTCTTTCCTCTGGTCCCTGATCTGGTGGGTTTCCTCCTCCCTGTAACTACTGAGAGCCTACGTGGCTCATAAAATTTGAACTCAGAATGTTCTCCTGCTGTTTCTACTAAAACCAATGTTTGCTGGCTTGGCTTTAGTTTCATAGACTTTGGAGAAACCAAGCCATCCAGCCTACAGAATCAGACAAAGTAAGATTCTGTGGTCCGTAATTCCACCTCTTCTGAAAGAGTAAGTAGACACTTCTAAGCTAACAGCAACCTCCGAATCCCTTTGAAAATGTTCATCTTCTCAAAGTCCATATCCAACTTGGGTATCTTGAACAGCCATCTTTGGGATTTTACTGATGGAATGAAGAGTATCTTTTTTCTGTACTTATTCATCTCTCCCCTTTGCAGTGATGGTCCATTTCTCCATTCTTCCTGTTCAGGTAGTCAGACTGACCCAGAGGCATTTGGGTTTCTACCTTGAAAACCTTTTGTGTGACTGACCCTCATGAGCTGTTAAGTGATCTCTCTCCTCCTTGGTTCTCCAGTCTCTAGAAGTTTTATTCCCTGCAAAGATTTGCTCAGTGGCTTGGAATAAGTGATATTTGTTCCTACCTTCTGGGCAGAGGAAGGCTGCCTTCCTCCAGCTCTGGCAGTGATGAATCACTGACTTCTCTCTCCTTCTTATTCCTCTTTCACCTTGCCTTCTCTCCTGGACAAGTTGTCTCTACAGACTACTTTTTGAGAGAAAAGAAAGGAGATTGCTTATCTGCAAGCAGTTGGTGGGCTAACTTCAACCTCCCTTGATCCCCTGCCAAAATAAAAGAAGGGAACTAGAATAGTATCTCACCTTATCCCACCCCCGTCTTTAAGAACTGGCTAAAAGTAATGTTTAAGATTTATCATGTGGCCTGGGAAAACTCCTAGGGCTTTCTACCCTAAACTATGCATTTTAGTTCTCTATGAACATTCTCTGTGTGTGTTTTGAGATAGCACTATATTTTTATTCTTCCTTCCATTCATTCAGTCTTGCTGAATTAATAATCAGTTCCTGGGTGCCTATGATATGTGTGGTGGTGAGTGTGGAGGTGCTACAGAAGAAATATGAAGTTTCAGCATTTAGTTGCTGATAGGACAGGGCAGAAACACACACTAACCCCTTTTGAAATAGTACAGGAAAGCATAGAATTCAGCTCAAGGATAAATGATTTAGATATAAATGCTAAAAAGTTTCAGAAAAGAGGAGATCAATATAATCTGGAGTGATTGCAGCCAAGAAAAATGTCCACCAACACCTTGAGACCTTGGAAAGCCTTCAAAGTCAGGCTCAGGGGATTGCACTTTGTTCTATAGATAATGGGAAACTTTTTGGAAAGATGTTAACACTCTCAAAGCATATTATTGGGAGAGATGAGCATGAAAGAACTGTGGCTAAGAAGGAAGTGGCTCAGTAAAATGTGAATGAAGAAATGAAGAGCCCATCTGGACCAGGAGAGGCTTTTGAGATGCTCAAGTACAAGGGTGATGAAAATGAAGGAAGGGAAAATGTTTGCTAAGATTAGAGAGTTCATCAGGTAGACACAGTTTGTACAGGGTGATGTTTGAATGAACCAGGTATTAAGCAGGTGAGCATGAGCACAAGGCATGCATACATTAGACAAAATGGGGGAAACTAGGTGAAAGCCTTGGAAACAGAGCACAATATGTCTCATTGGGCAGACTGGCAGCTTGAGTAAGAACTGGGTGATCAAAGGGAATGGACAGAAACTGATGAATTCAGGAGATATTTATCAGCAGTATCAAGGGCCTCCCACTCAAGGCAAAGCTGGGCATGTGGAAACAGAAGGCACATCCTGAATGAACAGACAAGTATTTCTATGTTTACTGTATGTAGTTTCAATTGGGGGGGTCTGGTATTCAATTTGATATATTTTTAATAGAGAGGGGGCTGATGTGATTTATTTCTGTCAAAAGAAAAAAAGTACAGAAGAAGTCAACCATGAATCTCACCTGTGTCACCATACTTTCAATCTATTAATGTGATTTACATTCAGAGACAACATTCTCTTTTGAGCTACAATGTTTGCCATTGTCTCTGTAACAACCTCCACAAATAAGAAGAGGAATAGGAAAGACGTCGGAATTCCGGGCAGGGTTATTTCCCACCTAACTTTTGATCTGTTCCAACTAATGAGGGCCCTGTCAGGGGCTAATAAAGGAGGCTTATTGTGGGGGATGCAGAGAATGTAGCTCTAAATGGTCTTAAATTAATATCTGTTCACCTTCATGCTTGACTTTGACTAAGCCTAATGACATCAATGCATAAAGAAGGCAGGGTGAGGTGGTCTTCAATCATTATCTGAAAACCAAGTCAGTAAGAAAAAAGTTCAGTTTTAAGCTCATTAAGGGATACTGCTGAATACTGGAGGATATCAAATTAACCATTAAAAACCTTTGAAAGTTGAGTTGAAAATGAGAACATTTTTTTCCCCAAATCTTTTGAGATTCAGTTTTTGAAGTGAATAAAACTCAGAGCTTTTTAGTTTTTTTCCCCTAGTCATGCTGAAGAGAACATTAAAGGACATTTGCTTCAACTACTGACATCAAATCTAAGAAGTTAGTTGGGAGAAAGAACTTCTTTTGCAGTGTTATTTTCTGTAGGATAGTAGCTGTGATCCAGAGCCTGAAACTCGTAGGAAACAATTCACAGATCTTGGTATATGAACAGTTTGGAGGGTAAAACCAAAGTACTTATTATGATACATCATTTAATGCTTTTAGAGCCTTAAGATGAAATGAACTCGTTCAGTATATGTCTTGGTTGGAATTGTACTATTACTGAAAAGGAGAAAATTCCCTTTTCTTCTCTTACATAGTCTAATGGCTAAAGAGTGTAAGATTTGAAGTCCAATAGACACAGGTTTAAGTCTTATCTCTGCTCTTACCAGCTCTGGGATCCTGGGCTATTTTCCAAGTCTTAGTTTCTTCTTCTGTAACATGGGGATAATCACAGTCCCTACAAGGGCAGAATGATTGTGAATGCTAACCCAATTTATCTAATATATGTTATATATGTATTAATGTATAGTATATATCATATAATACATATATATAATGCTTGGGTCAGTCCCTGGCATACAGTAATAGCTCTTAATTTTCAGTATAATAAACATCAAAATTAAGAAAAATAATTCTTCTGCTAGCTGCCTTTTTTTCAGCAAGTTCCTTTGATGCATCGTGGTTTACAGTGACTTGGAAAGTTGTTACATAATCAAGATATGGGAAGAAATATTGACTATATTGACTTTGATATATTATTACAGAAAGAATTCCTGATTTCTTTTTTCTTTTCTTTTTTTTTTTTTGCGGGGGGGTGGTCATCTTTATTGTTCAAAAATGGTGGTGAACCCTGTCACCTTCTGCTTGATGCTTGTGTTGGTGATATAAGTAAAAATCAACTTCAGAAGTTTTTAAGTGTAGTATTCACCCTTCTACTGATAAATCATGATTTTATTTAGAGGACTGTCAAATCCAGTGAAGTGCTCAGAATTAGCTTGTCTATGATTCTTATGTAGAAACAAGCTTAGATGTAGATAGACACACACATAAGTGAATAGAACAATTGATTGTCCAATCAAATTTTCATGTACAGATTATGAGGTTTTCTGTACCAGCTATCCACTTACTCTGATAAATGGCGTTTTAAAAAATTTAGATATTGAAGGCTAAGAAAAATGTAAAAGACAAAGAAAATAAACAGAATTTGTTTCCATGATGCTGCTACTAAGATTAGTAATCAATGGTGATAATGAACATTTTTTTTCCAAATTTGAGTGACCTAGTTCTTCATTTGCAGACAAGATATTGGCAGGGAAAAAAAGAAAGGGAAATACCTAACATTTGTTGAACATCTACTAGTATCAAACATAGCACTCTACATTTGTTATCTTAGGTAATCATTTGAAAAGCCCTACAAATTCTGAGCTGTGCTGCCCATTTTTGAGATGAGGAAAGTCTGTCTCAGAAAGGCTGCCAAACAAGTCCAAGATCCTCTATTTAACAAGGGGAATAAATGGGTGCTTCTAATCATGATATCATACTGATGCTCATTTGTGACAGAATATCACCTCCTTTGGTGACATAAATCAGGGTTTTGAGTACTGCTAATGTTTAATGCTGAAAGAAGAACCTTCTGGTGGAAAGAGGTGAATACTGACAGTTCTACTTTTCCCTGAGGTCTTCCCACCTGCTTACCCCGACTGTACAAGCACTACCTGGGCAGAGCATACTTTCAGGGTTCCTGTCCTCACAGAGCAAAAGGATTTCCTAAGCACAAGGGGGATTCTCCTTAATATTGATCCCACTAGATGCAGCAGTGTGCACTGGCTGCCTGTGGAGAGAGAGGAAAGAACTTGTGTTGCCTTCCAATGAAAAGTGCTTCAGTATAACACAAACTCAAACTGAGTGCTAAGTTTGTATGTTTTTAATAACGTATGGAGACTTTTCCCTCTCAAAAGCTGAGAAGCCCTAGAACTCTGGTGTGATCTTTATCTCCTTATGCCAGGGTTGCCGTGGGAGCTCAACTGTACCCGCACACATTCCAGTATAAAGCAGTGCATTCCAGCCTAAATGAGAGCTAGGGAACAGCTGATCACTCAGGCTAGCAGAAGAACACAAAGAGAAGATAGGTGAGGAGGAATGACCTTCTGGGTGTCTTCTTTCCATACTGGTCCATTTTGTGGCTCTGTTTTGTGCCCATCTGTGGCCCAGCTGCAGACTCAGCCTATTTCCTGCTCAGGGGCCAATCTTGTCCTCAGTAGGGGGTCAGCAAAAGCTTTAATTGAGTACCCCCTGGATTGTACATCACAGCCTCTTGGCAGGCTTCGACCTTGTGTTCTGGTTCCAGCACTACTTTTGCCCTGTTCCTGGGAGCAAGGCCTGCTCCATATGTGCCCCAGTTCCAGTGGGAGGTTTTTCCTCAACCTGAATCTAGGGAAACCAACTTGGTTTGTCCAGGACTGTCCTGGTTTTAGCACTGGAAGTCCCATGTTCTGGGAAATCTCTCAGTTCCGGGTATCTAAACGGTCAGTCACCTTGCAAGATCCCATCCGGATAATGGGCCTAGAATCCCCTGGGCACTAGACCTGCCACTCTTACTGTTTCTTGTTAAGTTTGAAACCTCAGACTAAATTGCTAAAATGCTCTTTAGTTATTGGTGAGTACATTAATAAATTGAATTTGGGATTCTGGCTGCAAGTTCCTATAAAGAATGTGATTTTGAATAGCAAACTACCCATGTCTTTTGAACATGAATTCTAAATGATTAAAATTTCAGTTTATAAAAGAGTACTATTAATACCAGGTATTTGGGGAAGTTGTCCTTGACTAATATGAGGGGGTGGTTGGGGTGTGGAAAACTCAAGTTTGACCATATGAGGGCACATGTTTTATTTAGTGGGAAAGCATTCTGCTGTGTTTGCTTTCCCTGACCTAAAGGATCATGAATGTACAGTTATCTAAATATATACAATTATGAATCATATCTCCTCTTATTCTCCCTAAATCACAAGCCACTTTTGCTGGAGCTTTGTCTAAGAGCATGTTTTATGTGGTCCTTAGAGTGTTGTTATTTGTAAGAAAAAAAAATTAAATAATAACGACTGAGATGAAAATAAAGATTATTGTAACAAGATAATTTATTATGTAACTAGTAAAGAAGGAACCTGACATACATTCTAAATTGAGTGAAATTTGCTTTTGCTCTAAAAGAAATGTCAGTTTTATCTAATGATACTTTTAATTGCTTGCATCTAATGCTGGATAATGTCCTTTAAAACAAAGGAGAAACATTTAAGCATAATGAAGAATTCCGAAGAGCAGTTTATGGAACTCAAGCATTGCTTTTATCCATCATAGGCTGTCTTGGTTAGAGGAGGGAGGGAAGGGTGGGGGGGGGAAGAGAAGGAAAGAAAGAGAGAGAGAGAGAGAGAGAGGAACCTAATAAAGAATATTCCAGATAGTTTCTCAAATCAAGCTAAATATTGAGTGGGCAAAATGAACTCTCACAAAATTAGCCTACAGTGAGACAAGTCTCTTTTAAGAATTTGAAATAAAGAGCGATTCTTGATTGGGTAGAATTCTGTTTGCTGTTTACATGAACTGTCACGTGGCAAGAATCATTTTAAACAGAATAAGTACAGCACCTGTTACTACCAGATGTGTGGCTTCCTTGGCTACAGTGATGATGGTATACATTGCAGAAACGCTTGCATGTGATTTGGTACATAAGAAAATAAGCATTTTTGCTCTAGAAATGGTAGCTTATGGTCCTCCTCCAGCAAGAGCTCATGTGGGAAGCCTTGGCCACTGGTGGAGGGAGGTGGCCAAGAAAAATGGGAGAGGGAAGCAGAGCAATAGCATGTTGGAGCTATGTGCAAATGGAGAGCCTGCTTGAAAAAGCCCAAGTTGGTATCAGTATTTATGATGCCACAAGAGAATTGTGGGTGTGGGAGACCACAGATTTTTGGGGGGAGAGTCTCAGCTCCATTTAATAGCTAGGCAGCTTTAGGCAAATCACTTCCCCTCTCTGTGCCTTGTTGTCTTCACCTATCAAATAGGTGGGGTTGTTTGGAGCATCAGATGAGATAATGTCTGTGAAAGTACTTTGTAAACTCTTAAATGCTACACAAAGGTTAACTATATTCCCATAATGTGGTTTATAATTGCATGTGTTTAGATATTCTATGAGTCACAATGTTACCTCCAAAAGCTAAGGCCTCATATAAGTTATTCTGTGACACAGATATTAGTCTTCTCCCTGGGTAGAAGTATTATAAAAGGTTAGCACTATATTAAGTAATAGATCTATTGCTCCACTAAATTATTCATGATTATGTGTTCAGTGAATGATCAGTTTGATTGAAATAATCGTCAGGTGTTCTCAGGGCTCTGGAGAGAAAGCTGATAAATGACATAAGGTTTCTTCATTGTGATGACTTTGCTTCTATTAAACATTAAGACAAACCAATTAGTGGAATCTGAAGAAAATATCAAGTTACAGTCTGGAATGTTAAAGGAATTATCCTTTTTTAAAGTCTTTTTTTTTTTCCTTTTTCAACAAATCAGATCTTTTCAGCAAAAGTTTCAGAGTGGTGAATGATTTCAGCCATTTTCTGAAGATTAGGTTTTAAGTGAGAAAGAGAAAACCCATTCCTTTTTCATAAGGAAAGACATGCTAATTTTGTTGTTGCTAAATGAATGAATGAATGGGTTTGGCTCATTTTGGCTAGGAATTTAGTTGTTGAAAAGGCTCCTGTGGACTCCAAAACCAGGACAGTGACAACCAACATGACAATCCTACGTGCATACTCTACTGTCATCTCAAACTGCTCACATCTAAAATGAAAATAATTTTCTCCTCCACTGTCCCCATCAGCACAACCACCTGACATCCTCTTTTCTGTCGATAGCCTGACATTCTCCCCATATCTCATGCAAGAGGTCTTTGGAGTTCTCTTGGTCTTACAATACCTTCTACTCTGTTGCCAAGTCCTGACTTATCCTGCTGAAAATATTTCTAGTGGGACCCTCCCTCTCCCCACAGCCTTTGCTACCAGCCTAACTCCAGCCTTTCATGCTTACAGCGTCAAGACAGCTTGGACTGCGGTGATTGGCTTCCTCCAATTCCTCCTGAATCTTCATAATATGGCTTTCATCACATCATTACTTTTTGTGTAAATAGCTGTGGCCCTCTATTATGGGCCAGTTTGAGCTCAGCTCCCCTCTTGGGGTAGCTTTCTTTGTCCCCAACTTCAATTTGTGGTTCTTTCTTCAGTTTATCACAATCTGGGGCCCTTCCTCCCTTCTGTGAAAAAGCAAGTGCATTGTGCATGGAAGTGCAGTAGACCATTTCCATTCTGGTGATGAAAGCATTCTCTCTAGGAGTGGCATCTGCAGTTCTGGATCTGTGCAGCCCAGGTGGGGGCCAGGAGAGCACTGATCAAGTCCATGTCATCAGTAAGGGTAGCAGAGAACTGGCAGTAAAAACCTCAGAAGGTTGAGTAAGGTCTGGGGCCACAGCAGAATTTGTCCACAAGCATTAGCACAAGGAAGGAGGGTGTTTGGAAGGGAAGATAGATTTGGGGCTGAGTATTCCACTAGAGGGGTGCCAAAATCAGAGATTATCAATGAGGTTGGTAACTTAATCTGTGCCCACCTACCTAGAAACTGCAGCAAATTGAGAGTAAGTTGGGTTAATTTTAAAAGAACAGTGTCCAGCTTATAGAGACACTTGAAATTGGTAATACTTCTATTGTTTAAAAATGATGCATTACTGGCTTAATTCAAACAGCTGAATTTTGTGATTTGTATTGTTTAGCAATCATGTTCCCCTTCAAGATCATTCAAGATGTGACTGAATTGAATGACATATGTAAAGCACCTAGCTTTTCTAGTAGCTAGCAGGTCCGTAATAAATGAAAGTGCTCTTACCCTTCCCTCTCTCTGAAATTTAATAACTTAAAGAAAATTATTCACATAGGTAATTAAGATTGAAAAAGTCTCCCTGTGGACTGTTTTGTTTCAATTCATGGTCATCTGAAAAGTCCTCATTAAGTAGAAGAAAAGGTAGAGGTAGGAAGATATAGGAGGATAGAAAACATATAGGGGCAGGAAAAATGAGTCTATGTTTTAACTGTTTCAGGTATAGTTTAACTATAGTTATGTTTTATCTGCTTCAGGTATAGTTGAAAAATATATACCTTCATGTAGGTATAAAATATGGAGGTAGGCAGGCTCTATTGTGAACACTTCCAGTCCCCACTCCCAGGCTCACTTCGTCACTACATAACTGAAACATATTTTCAAAAATGAGCCTCAGTTTAAGAAGCCTAGTATGTGGAACTCTGAACTTGTAAAACAGACAAGTTATAGATGACTGCACATTATAAAAGATTCTTTGCTCTGAAAGAGATAAACTGAGTGTAAAGTCTTTGCCACATGTGTTTGTTCTATAAAATGAATTTTATCTGGATAAAAAGTACATTAATATCCATCTGAATAATTCTGCAAAAAACAGGGGTGTTTTTGATGTTGCTGTTGTTGCTGTTCTTATTTTTTCTTCTGGATTTGGAATTTTTGAAAAGACATACTTAATATTCTTAAAGAAGTAAGTCTTAAGTTTGTTAACTCTGTAGCCTACTGTTGAGTACCATTGGGTTCTCATCTTCTGCAGATCTTGTCCCCCATATTCATTATATTTTATATTCTAAACTGTATCACTTATCTAAGTGAATGTCTCATTAAATCCTGTTTCTTTACTATCTTATTATAATAAAATTTTGTATGTTCTATACATGAGAAGAATTGGAATTTGGAAAGTTTCTTCTCTCTCACCACTTATTCCTTATTGCATGTCCTTGGGAGTCCAGGTGCTAATTCTCTGCTTTTTATCATGTTATAAAAGATATGTTAATGAATATATATTATATATGTATATTTGACATGGTTTAAGAACTGTATATTAAAGCTTTTATCAAACTTTAATTAAATAATTGCTAATTTCCAAAAAGATATGTGTATATCTAGCTAAGAAATGACATTTTAGAAACTCATTCGATAACTTGCCTCTCAAAATCATGTAGTTTCCGGAAAGATAAAGACAAGTCTTTGGGGGCCGAAATCCCCTGGAGTTTTTATTCTCTTGTCATGTCTAGTTTTTAAAAACCTTTTGAGGATTGTGGTAGCAGCAGAAAATACCTACCAGTGGCTTTCATATGGGACCAAATGTCAGAATATACAACCGCTTACTATTGAGTGGTCTGAGGTGTTTCTTCCATAGTGTATTAAAAAACAAATATTCTTCAATGTTTATTTTAAAAAGGTGAATCATCAGCAGGGATTTTTCCAATCCATCTTTATGTACATACCAGAAAAGAAGTTACCAAGATCTTTGTGGCTAGTCAAATGCTTTCAAGAAAACACAAGTGACTTTGATTTCCAATTTTTATTTGGTTATGAAAAGAGAATTACATATTTAGCCTCATGGATAGAAAACTCTCCTAAAAGATAACTCTACTGCATTGATGTAGTATGTTTAACAGACATCTAGAAGCTGTTTGTAATTATGATGAAGGATTATGGTAATGTTAGTATGTGAGTCAGTATCCCTCAAAATATCGTTTATATGAATGGATCATTTTGAGAAAATATCTACAAAAGGATGAATCAGTCTAATACTTTAGGGTCTCTGATATGCCCAGTTTTTTGCATCTGAATCTGGAACTTTTTTCTCTGCTTCCTACTCATTTTTCAAGATTCAAAAATGTTACCTCCCTTGTAGGATCCTTTTGGCAACTCGATATTCCATTCCCTTTCTGAATCTCCAGAACACTCTGTTTCATCATTAGGGCCCTTAGCAGATTGTCTTGAAATCTGTTGCTTACCTGTCTCCCTTATTGCTCTGTGGACTCTTCAAGGTGACACTGTTTATTCTGCTTGACCTGAGGTCTTGTACCTAAAATAGCATCTGGCACTTAAGGACTGAGTTAATGGAAGAGAGGTCATGCATCCACACAAACTGCATGGTAACATTTAATGAACTGGTAACTACGTCTTTTTGAAAGAGTTTATAAGTAAATTCAGATAATGTCCGGATACAGTTTGGATCACATTTGGATATGCCTCCTTCAACTACCCCATGTTTGTAATGGATGCTAACATGGAGACAGTGATTTTCATCAGACTGTGTTGGCAAAAGGTCTCCTATCACAGCTTTCAACACTCCTTCCAACCTTACATAGATGCTCCTCATCAAAACTACTGGCTACATTTGCCTCCTGCCCTCTCAGGACTTGCTGTTTCAGAATGTTAGAGAAGAATGTGGGGAAGGAAGAAAGAAAATTGGAAGAACGTGGATGAGGAGGGCAAGAAATGAGGAGCCAAAGAATTAGTTTTCTTTTTTCATCAGACCATATACTATTCTATCTTATGACCTGGAAAAAACAAAAAACGGAGACTAACATACGCAAATATTTATCTCCAAAATGGGATTTAAGGGTTGCTATTTATGGGACAAAACAAGAGACAACCCATGAAAACCCCCAAACTCTCCCTTTTAACTTTCTAATGCCTCTACTGTGGGACCCAGTAAGTTTCAGGAGACCGGGAAATGAATTTTGAAGTCTGCTGTTCTCTCCTACAGACCAAGAGTGTGGACAAGAGCAAAGAAAATCTTTTAATCTCTCTTGCCCTTCCTGGGGCCAGGCTAAGGGAGTGCTGTTGAATTTAATTTGATGATATTATGCCATGACATTGTGTCAATATGCGATGATGTGTGTGATGGCACAGCGTCATCACGTGGTGACGCAACATCATGACATAAGACATCACAACGCCAATTAAACACGTGACTCCTGGAGGGTTTTTAAATTGAGCAACAAATCTACAACTATTTGACTAAGGACTTGAGGTAGTTTAAGGTACTGAGGAAGCTGAGCTGTGAATTCCAGGCTAGGAAATGTTTCTTTGCATGAACCATGGCTTTTTTTCCCTTTTTTTTTTTTTTTTTGGGTATATGGCTCCTTCCAGAAATTATAACCTCTGTTCTTGCAAGGCAGTTTCAGAAATCAAAATATAATTTCATTTAATAGACTGCTCCTATCATAGGCTGTCCCTATATTAGTTTTCTTTTGTCTGTAGAATATGAGCTGGTGGTAAATTTAAATATAATTCCAGAACTATATTAAAAAATAAAATCTCTTAATTTGCATATTTGTTAAAAATTTTTAGAGCTCCAGGTAAAATGATTTATAATTGAAATTATATTGTAACTAATATCTTTCGTAGGCATACATTTCATAATAATCTTTCACTAAGATTCTAATCATATGAAAATATTAAAAAGGAGAAATAATTTGTAAAATATGGTTTACTTTCTGGTGTGTGTGTGTGTGTGTGTGTGTGTGTGTGTGCGTGCACACTCGCCTATGTATGTGTGACATCTTGGGCAAGCTTTTACCTATTTTATGCCTCAGTTCTACCATTTTTAAAATGAGGATAATTCATTTTTTCCAGGTTTTTATAGGGTTATCGTACAGACAAATCATTTGCAGTACGTGAATGTTCTTTGTGCTCTTTGGAACAAATGTTATACAAATCTAGGTTGTTGTTAAATACCTCTCTAGAGCTACACAGACTCTACTTAGGAACTTGAAATTAAATGGGGGAAACACTTGTTAAGTTAAAACTAAGATGAGTTTTATATTTGATGCTTCATCTTGATTTTTCCCTGATTGTTTCGTTTCTAGATTTATGTGTTTAGAAATGAATTAAATTCTGAAGTAGAGATGATATTTAAAATAAATATCAATAAAAAAATTTTATTTGTGATACCTAAAGTTTTGGGCCACTCTTTCTGTCAGGGACCTGTGGATTTAAAGGTATCTGTGTGTCACTGGTGAAAGGAACTTTACGTCGCACAACAGGGAGAATGAATTTGAGCAAAGGTTCACAATTCCCTCATTCACATTGTGGCTTTGGCAGTTCACAATCCAGACAATACTGAAAAAGCAGAAGGGACTACAATGGTTCTTGGCTACTTCTCATTTTACACGGTAAAGTGAAGAGATTGTTTGTTGTCTTTAAATTCACATTGGCTTCATCACTCCTTCTGTACCTCCAGTAAAAATGTACCAAAATTCCATGCCTTCTGAAAATGATACATGACTTTTTGATGGGGTCTGAAGCAGTGGCTGATTACTTTTGAATACTCAAGCCCCACTGGTTGGCAGCTCACATCCACAGCAGAGGAAAACAATTAGCAAATTTGTGAATTAGCTTTAGTTTACACATTAAATAAGCCAAGTAATTCTTTATAACTTTAACCAATAGGTTGTGCCTTGATTACGGGATATTGTTGCTCGTTAATAAACGGAACTATATTTAGATTTTGCCAGTGTGTATGCATTTCCTTTGCTTGCCTTTTGTATCTCAGTCACCCTTTTGTACCCATCTCCAGGACTACCTATGTTATCTGTAGAGACCAGTGTTGAAAACTTACCAGCTCTTAAGACAGGAGCAGTAGAACATTATACCCAGTTTGTGCACCCAGTTTGGCTTCAGGGCCCTGAGTGAACTGCGCAGGTCACATGCCCGTGTGGTCAGTCATGCCTGTGACAACACTGGGTTCTATGGGCTGAACCAGTTTCTAGAATTCACGGCCAGTTTGTGTGATTCTCTAGCTTTGGCTGGATTTTTTCAAGATAAGTTTTAGACTATTCATAATACATTTATTTCTCTCTAGTTTGTAATTATTTTGTTTTGGTTAGTAAAACTCTATTATAATTTCTTGCTTACCTGTGATCAAGAATTCAAAGCAACGTAGCACCAAAGAAGTTCCTTAATAACTTGAAATAGTGGAGCCTAATTTAAACTTGGGAAATGCCCAGGTCACATGAAAGCTGGATTTCTTAACATTAAAAAAAAAAAAAACACCAAAAAACTATTAATTTCAGTAGTTTGTACAATATAGCTAAGCATTGAACAATGCAGAGGCTTAGGGTGCCAATGCTCTGCACAGTCAAAAATCCGTGTGTAACTTTTGACTCCCCCCAAACTTAATTACTAATAGCCTACTATTGATTGGAAGCCTTACCAATAGCATAATCAATCAATATATATTTTTGTATATTGTATGTATTATATACTGTATTCTTAAAGTAAGCTAGAGAAAAGAAAGTATTATTAAAATCATAAGGAAAAGAAAATTTACATTACTGAACTCTATTTATTAAAAAAAAAATCTGTATATAAGTGGACCTGTGCAGTTCAAATCCATGTTGTTCAAAGATCAACTTGTTCAGAATAAGTGCTGCTCACAAGTACTTATAACTGTTCAATCTGACCTGACTTGAGATAAAAAAGGGGTCATTTAGAAATTAGAAAGATTTATTTGTACAGAAATTCCGAGATTATTTGTACAGAAATTCCAAGATTATTTTTAATAGTGTTTTCTTGACTTTAGATATAAGGACAAGCTTTCCCCCCAGAATATTTTTATATTAATAATTTACTTCACGAACTTTTTTTTCCTTGTAGATGGCATACTGATCTTATTCCCCTCTGAGTTACTACAAATTTCAGGGAGTAAAACTTGAACTAATGAGACTTGGTGTTTATTCCTCTTTGAAAAGAATCATGTTTGTTTTTTATGTATGAGGAGTGGGTGAAAAGTATATTTAACTTCAAACCATCTCTTGCTGGGATCATTGGTAACATGAGTAAGTCTTTAAGAGTCACCCTCTTTTTAAGCAACTTGTAGATTGTGAATTTATTTTCCTTCAGCTTTACAAGGGACCTCAAAATTCATCAAGACGAAACTCCCACTGCTGTGTTAATCCCCTAGGCAGTGTCCCACCTACAGATGGTTCTGTTAGCCCTTTATCTAAGGTGAGGGAAACTCACAATCTCATAATCCTATCCTATAAATCCTTGTTACACCAAGTTTCAGTCTGTCTTTTTTGAACCTATTGCCTCTCATTTGACCTCTTGGGGTACTTCAGAGTAAGACTATTTTCATTCATACTGCTTTAAAAATATTTTTAAAATAGCTGTCATGTCCTTCTTTAGTTTTCTTTTCTCCAGATTAATACCTTTTTCTAAAAAAAATATTTGATATTGAAAAATGTCTCTTCATCTGACATGGGACCCTTCTGGTGTGAGAAACCGAATGTCTTTTGTTTATATCTTTAAGGTTCAATGCCACTTTGTCTGTATCTTTAAGGTTCAACACCAAAAACTACATACGATATGGAAATAAATTACCACTGTCAGGAAGAGCAGGTCAATGGCTTCACTTTTTAAAAATACTTTATTTCTGTTATTGCAGAAATTTCTTATTTCTAATATCACTAAAGTTGGCACCAACTTTCAGGTAATCATACTATATCGTTGATTCATATTGAATTACTGTCAGCTGAAGTCCCTATGTCTCTTTTAAGGTAGGTGTAAACCATTTTTTTTTTTTTCTAAAACATTCTGTACTTAGGAACTTACCTCTGTTAAATTTCAATTTGTTTGACTTGACTCATCTCTTTACCCCATCAAGTTTATTTTGATTAATATAATCCATCATTATCCCACCCAATTTGTTATCATCCTCACATTTTAGAACCTTTCTGTCCATTTAAGTAATTGGTAATATTTGGGAACAGAAGAAGGTCAAGGGGGCAACCCTGTGGCATGATTCTTTGTCCAGGTTGAAAATCTTTTCTTCATCACTAGCCTTTTGAGTATAGCTGTTCCATTAGTTACTAATTGTCCTACCATCCACTCTACATTTCTCTGTCTCTTCCATTTGAATGTGAAAGGCCGTTTCAGATGTTGTGCTGTAACCCAATGCACATTATTGATGGCAGTTTTCTGACAAGTTTTATAAACCCTTAAAGAAAATTATGGAATTGATATGCATAACTGAATACATATAACAAACTTCTTAAGTCTGTTGAAAATAAAATAGGTAATTCTAGGTACCACAAAGTGGTAAAATTCAACTGTGTTCATCTGAGTGAGAATAAGATCTGGATAGTTCCCACTGACGAATTTCATTTCAGGGCCCATTATTTTAGCTTTGTTTTTAATCACGAGAGGCACATCAAAACAATGAATAGCAGAAAATGTCTCGGGAAGTAAGAACTATAACGTTAAAGGTAAATGTTAAACAAAAGCCAGAAGTTGTTCCAGTGATACAGAAGAGGGAAACTCTTAAAAAGTTCATTTATAAAGCATGTTTCTATCTTTTGGGTATTAATAATGTCACTGAGGTGCACCAAGCCAGACTTAGAATCTTGATAGTATTTATAGAGCTTTGATTCATACCAGGTAGAAAGTACCCACCTCTCAGAGCTGCTGTATGAATTAAATAAGAAATTGTTATAAATACCTAGCATAGTCTCTGAGACAGTATGACCTTAATAATTAAGCCTGTTAATTAATTCAGCAAGCATGAACTGTCTGCTATTATGTATACTAATAGAATGCTGGACATTTATTTTTTTGTATGATAAATGTGCAGTGTTTATTTTTCTTTCTGTTAAAATATGTATCTTCTATATAAATAAGTAAGTATGTGCACACACATTACATTGAATCTAGCTGGAGTCTACATGATTCATCAATGAATTTTTCATTTTTCAACCAAAAAAGTTGAAAACTTAGACTGAGACTACATGTATAAGGCTAGAACCATTGGTTTATTTGGCCATTCCAAGGGGCCAAAGGATTTCAGAGATGGGAGGGACCTTATTAACAAAGTCCAACTTATACATATCATAGATTAGGAAAGCAAGGCTGAGAGATGGTTTCTTTAGATTGCTTTGTACATAGTAGAGCTGAAAACAGATTGGCTTGTTTTTGACTTGTATTACTTATCAGTCGATATTAGAATGTTTCCTAACATATTGCACTAATCAAATTCTTCAAAAGAGGCCTGGAGTCACACTTGTGATATGATGTCACAAACCACAAAGCAGAAAATGCCATCCTTATGTGATCTGCTGATTTGAATATGTAAATTAGCAAAACTGTAAAAAAAAAAAAAGACATCTTGGTAGTGAGTATAATTGTGTATTTGAAATATTTTGTAGTAAATAATAAGTTAGTCAAAATGGGCCACTCTTTGTAGGCATAATTCATCAATATTATGATGTTGATGTTATTGGAATTAATAATCACATCCCACGGATCAACAAAAAAAAACCTATTTGGAAAGGTAATTGCCTTTGTAAGGCATAACTTTTTCCTTCATAGAAAAAGTCAGCTAATCAGTTGTTTTGAATTGTATCTGATGTTGAGGTAGGGAAAAAAGTGGAGGAGATGCCCAAAGAATAGGGAGTAGTGTGCATTGCTATAATGTCGATTCAAAATTCTCCTCCACTTGGTGAAATCCACTGCTTAGAGAATCTTAGGAAGATTCTCCTTCAAGGAGAGGTTGCTTACAAATTCAAGGTCATTTTCTAAATCCCACACAGCTTTTCTTGTGCCAAACTTTTCTGGTTTTATTTTTATTCTTTTTGCCTTAAAATATATCTTAGAACACAGGTTTCATGACTCCTGCTTTGTGATATGTTATTAGTCCCTGTCCCAGTTGCTGAGGCCATTGTAAATGAGGGGGCTATTAGTGGGGACAGCTGGACAAGGAACAAGGGCTGAGAAGCCTCCATGAGGAGAGGAAAAAGGCGAGGGGCTTGAGCTTTTTCTATCTGAACACCAAAGTAGATCAGAGAGGGTGAAAGAGGCAGATGGATTTCAGAGGTCACTGAATTGAGCTTCCTCGATCTTGCAGATGAGGAACCTGAGGACCCAAGAGAGAAAATAATCTGCCTGATACCAAAGATCTACTGTCATAGTTGGTCTTAAAACTCAAGAAGTTTAATAACAAATTCCAACTGATGTTTTTAATCAAGAATTCTTTTTATTTTTTTGAGAGAGAGCACAGGCGCACACAGGGGAGGGGTAAAGGTAGAGGGAAAGGGAGAATCTTAAGCAGGTTCCATGCCCAGTGCCAGCTAGAAGCGGGGGCTCAATCTCACAACCCTGAGACCAATACCTGAGTTGAAATCAAGAGTTCGACGCGTAACCAACTGAGCCACCCCAGGGCCCCTTTAATCAAAAATTTTGATGAAATATTTCATGTATACAGAAGAATATAAAAATAAAGAAATGCCTATGCACTCATCTCTCCTCATTTCCGATCTTGACTTATTGCTGTATTTTCTTTAGTTGGTTTAAGAAATAACACTGGTGAAGCCCTGCTAGTACACATCTCTGATCACCTTTCCTCTTGCCCCACTGCTCCACAGCTAACCACTGCCCCAAATAGACTGCTTATCATGTTATGATTTTCACTGCCAGCAGACATGCTACAAACAACACATTGTACAGCATGTTATAAACATTATATAAACATTAAACTGTATGTATTCTCTACAGCCTGAATTTTTTGCTCAACATAATGTTTTTGAGATTTCTTTGTGTTGAAACATGTCGCTCCAGTGAATTCATTTTAACTGTGAATGGTATTCTAATGTGCCAACATACTACAATTTATCCATTCTTCTCTGCTGATGGGTATTCAGGTGAGTCCTGATTTTTCATAATCACAGACAAAACCACAGTGAACATTTTGCACTGGTGTAGCTCCAGGTCAGTTTTCCTCTGGTGAGCTGTGAAAGGGTTATAGTAGGGGTTTAGGCTAACACCACTGGCCCTAGGGCAGCCGGGAGCCCTGGGCTGCTGGCTTTGAGCCCCTAGCAGCTTTTCCTCTTAATATGGGGCATTGTACAAATACCATCACCTTTACATGTGAAAAGGTTGGAAGAACTGTTCTAAGATAGTAGTTCTCAAACATTAGCATGCATCAGAATCACCTCCACATCCAGAATTTCTGATTCCTAAGGTCTGCAGTGGGTCCCATGCATTTGCATTCTAACAAAATCCCAAGTGATTTTAATGCTTTGAATATGAGACAATGCATTTGAGACCCACTAGGGTATATATTTAGGAGTTGAATAGGAAGTGTGGATTGATTATTCAAATGCCTTTGCATTATTGCAAAATATTTTATCATAATTAGCATATAATGCGATCTAGAATATAATTTAAAAATAGAAAGGATATGATTCTGTAATCGAATAGCTTGGTATTTGCAAGCTTTTGTGTGAAAGAGAGATAAAAAGCACTAAATCATGCTCGGAAGCAACTTTCCCCATAACTGTAAATTCGGCATTTCCCTTTTGAGTGTTTAGAACCAGGAAGAGGGCTCTAAAACGACAATAGAATGAAAAAAAGCAGTCTTCCTTTCCTTCCCCTGTTATCTTTATGGTGTAATCAATAGGAGCATCATCATTCACCAAGGAAGAAAAGGGAAATGTTTAAATGATTAGAATGTTGTCAGCCCTCAGCAGAGTTACAAAGTAATCACAATTGTTCCTTTGAGGCAGTCATGTCTCTCTGGAGGTCCACTCCAATTCCTGTGTCTTGGTGTTCTGAGCACCCAGTTTCAGTGTGAGGGTTGGGGGAGGGTGGTTTCCCACACAGCATCAAGCAATTCTAGGGACACCAGTTGGCTGTCCTTCAATTCAGATCACTTCAGACTCTACACTGAGATAGCCAGTCCTTTAAGACTGCTTCCCCACCCCTGCTTCATGCACCAGTGGCATACCCAGTTTATTACCTGTATTTCTGACTGGCTATAGATTAAAGGTCCTATGACCCCCTCTTTAGGTTTGATTAATTTGCTAAAGCGGCTCACAAAACTCAGGAAATTTGTTTACTCACTGAATCACTGGTTTCTTATAAAATGATAGGAATCAAGAACAGCCAGATGGAAGACATGCAAAGGGCACGGTATGGGGGAAGGGCACAGAGCTCCCATGCCTTTTCCAAGAGCTTCACTCTTTCCAAATATCCGAGTATTCACCAATTCAGAAGCTCTCTGAATCCCATCCTTTTTGGGTTTTTTATGGAGGTTTCATTACATAAGCGAGGTTGAGGAAATCGTTAGCCACTGGTGATTGAACTCGGTCTCCAGCCTCTTCCCTTCTTTGGAAAGTGGGGTTGGGACTGGCAGTTTCAGCCCTTGCTGACAGGGTTGAAGGTCCTGGCAAATCAGCCCAGATCTGTAAGCACTTTGCATGAGGCATCTCATTAACATAACAAAGGACACTTGACGCTCTCACTCCTTAGGCAATTCCAAGGATTTTAGGACCTCTGAGCCAGGAATGGGGATGAAGAGCAAAATGTATTTCGTAAATAAAATTGCCATATCACACTGTTCCCCCATTGTACCTCATCCCAGTGCTCAGGCTTCTCAGGAAAGCTCCTTTAACTTAGCTCCCTCTTCCCTCTGCCTTTCCTAAAAGACACCTGCTTCTTTCCTTCTGTAAGGATGACACTCTACTTAAACCTTCAGTAAAAAGAGTCCAAGGAAATAACTTTTTTTTGCAACCAATAATTTAGGTTGCTAGGCAGAAGTGGTGTGGAAGGAACCTCCGCCCCTGTCTCCAACCCTAAAACATACTTGGAATAGAGTCACAATGTACGTTTCCATGTTCCCCATCTCAGTGAATGACCCTTCTACCTAGCCAGTCAGAAAATGAGGGTTCCTCGTCGGCTTGTGCTTCTCACTCATCCCCCACACTGTCCCTATTGACTTCAATCTGCTCACCTTTGTCCCTCCTCCTGTACCTCTGCCTCCACCCCTGTCCCTGTCCTCTGCATGATCAATGGCCTCCTAAGTGTGCTTCATTCTTGTTCCCTTCTGATCCAGTCTGCACATAGCATCTCACTGACCTTTATAGAGTGAAAACTAGATGTCACTCCGCTACTAAAAATCCCCCCTAGTGGTTTCTCTTTGCTCTTAGAGTTAAATGCAAACTTCTAGCCAGACCTGACCCAGCCCCTGCCTGTCTCCAGCTTCAGCTCACAAGGTACCCACTTTATCCTGTTTTCCATCAGGCACACTGGACTTTTCCTTTTCCCCAAAGCACTGGATTCACTCCCTTAGCAGTTTCTTCTCTTGAAATGATCTTTCTTTCTCCAACTATTTGCTCTTTTTGCTTAACTAACTTGTCTATGTCCTTCAGGTCCAGCTGAAACATCCCTTCTGTAGGGCAGGCTTCTTTGACTGTCTTCTCCCTCCCACACTGGACTGGGTTCAGTCCTTGTTAGGAGCAGTCTGCACCCTCCATCCTTCTTCATGGCTCCCCCCACACTTCTAATTATGTATTTATTGTCTGGTTTTTCTACTAGGCTATGAGCTTAATGAAGGCAATCACCTTTTTATTTTCAGCACTGATTCCCCAGGGCCTAAGGTAATGCCTAAGGGCCACTCAATAAATTCAGTAAGTGTCTGTGGCTGATTGATTTAAATTCTTGACTGTATTTTCATATATTGATTACATACTATTAAAGAGAAAAAAATTCAACTGAGTAAATTTGAAGATCTAATTGACTTTATTAAGTGATTCATAAATCGGGTAGCATCCTATCTAGCAGGTAGAGTGTAGCTCCAAGGAGTTATGCAAAATGGAAGACTTTATAGGAAGTACAGTAGGGCAAGGAAGTCACTAGCAAAAGAAGAGAAAGGATTGTTCCAGGCAAGGTCACTTTCCTTGAGGGGTGGGGTGTGGGAAGGGCAGTGGATCTTATCATGCAGATCCCCTCATCCTCTTTTGGGCAATGGAGAGGACCTATGTGACAGAGGAGTGCATTGATACTTATCAGAAAAGTCCCCACTGGCCAATGAGTAAGACTTATATTTCTGGGGGAGGTTGAAACGGTAGTTATGTTGGGAATTAAGTCCTGGTTTCATGACTTGGTCTAAGGCATCATTTTGAGCCTGTGGTTTTCTTTTTAACAATAAACACACATATATAGTTGAATTTCTCAATCACGTACCATAAACCTGGGTCAAAATGGCTGGCTTAATAACTTAACATCCATAGATTAGAAATCAAATTTGTATAACCTATTTTTATGTTGTTTATGTTTTTTTTTAAATTTTCTTTATTTATTTGGCAGAGAGAGATCACAAGTAGGCAGAGAGGCAGGCAGAGAGAGAGGAGGAAGCAGGCTCCCTGCTGAGCAGAGAGCCCGACGCGGGCCTCGATCCCAGGACCCTGAGATCATGACCTGAGCCTAAGGCAGAGGCTTAACCCACTGAGCCACCCAGGTGCCCCTGTTGTTTATGTTTTATGTTGAGTAGCTGGAGCTGCTCAATTTGTGACTGAAAAGTCAGTCCTGGCAATTCCTTCTCTTACTAGTGATATTATGGAAAATAGCATTACAGTTTGCAAGATGGGATTGGAGCTTGGCAATGTACCTATTAGTCAAGAGATTTTTAAAAAGAAAACACTCAGGGGCCACCTGGGTGGCTCAGTCATTAAATGTCTGCCTTTAGCTCAGGTCATTATCTCAGGGTCCTGGGATCCAGCCCCACATCGGGCTCTCTGCTCAGCAGGGAGCCTTCTTCCCCCGCCTCTGCCTGCCTCTCTGCCTACTTGTGATCTCTGTCTGTCAAATAAATAAATAAAATCTTAAAAAAAAAACCACTCAAGTGGTGAAGTGACTTTAAAGAGTACAATCTGAGACTCTACAGGAGAGCGGGAACATAATGTTGGCTCCTTACTCCTAAGGCTAAAGTAAATAAATCTCTAGATCCTTAGGTTTATTTGAAGCAAAACTAATATTTGAAAATCTAGGTTTAATTTTTTAAAAATTTATTTATTAGAGATTATGTATTATATATTATATTATATATTATATATTATATTATTATATTTTATATAGTATATAATATATAATATTTATATTATAAATAAATAAATTTATTTATAAATAAATAATTTATTTATTAGAGAGGGGCTGAGGGAGAAGGAGAAGCAGACTCCCAGTGGTACAGACCATCTGAGGTGAGGCTGGGGTCAATCCCTGAGATCATAACCTGAGCTGAAATCAAGAGTCTGATGCTTAACTGACTGAGCGACCCAGGTGTCCCTAGGTTCAAATTTGTTGTTGTTTTTAATAAGTAATTCCAAAACAAAGTCCAGGAGTCTGGATATATAGCATCCAAGTAGATTCTGTTACAAAGAAATACGATTTATCTAAAAATATATGCAATTTTAATAATATATTGTAGGGACCACTTTTAGACAATAGGCTTGAGCAATGGAAACTTGATCAAGGCAGAAGGGCCCAAAGTGATTCTGACCAGCTGGATAAATACAGACAGGCCCATCCGGAGACCCACCTATCGAGGGCGTCTAACTAACCAAGGGGCTACTTACAGGGAGGCACAGTTACCAAAAAAGGGAAAATTCCATATATTGCCCTCCCTCCTCCTCTTCCCCCTTTAAAAACAGCCCCCACCTGCTGCCTGGAGCAGACCACAGACCCTCCCCTCCCCTGCCCTGTTCTCAATAAACTTCACTCCCCTTGTTCTGCAGCAGATGAATCCTTTCACTGCCTATGTCAGGACCCCTGCTCAGCCCCATCATCAGATCATCACCCCACATTTGGGGGACTGACGTTCAATCAGGAGAGACATCACATTTAATACCTCATATATGATTAATTAAAAGTCATGAAACTCTTGGGGCTCCTGAGTGGCTCAGTGGGTTAAGCCTCTGCCTTCGGCTCAGGTCGTGATCTTGGGGACCTGAGATCGAGCCCCACATCAGGCTCTCTGCTCAGCAGGGAGCCTGCTCCCCCCCACCCTCCCCGTCTGCTTCTCTGCCTACTTGTGATCTCTGTCTGTCAAATAAATGAATAAAATCTTAAAAAAAAGTTAAAGTCATGACACTTGAAATAATTGTAATATCATACATTAAATATTGATTACTTATGAAGCACATGCATGTAGGGAAGCTCACGTCTATCTTGTAACCAGATTCAAGGGGTTTGCAGCTCAGGGTGCTTAAAATTGAACACAACCCAAGGAAATGTTGAAAGTGAAGGACTTTTTATTGTCACAAGTAAGGAGACAGAGAGCCCTCAAAGCACTGTCTTCTGTGGGGTTAGTACATGAAGCTTTTATTCAGTGCATTAAGGAAGGGGGCAGGGAACTCACATAGGCAGTTCTGTTCAATGGTGCATGCCTAGCTGTCAACATGATAGTGACCCTGTGTGTTCCAAAAGGTGGTGGGACTCTCCACCCGTAGGAGCTTTTAGTATTATAATGAGCTAAAGGCAACTTCAGGACAACTCAGAGGAGCTTCTGCACAGGTCCACAGCTCTAGTCCCGTTCAGACTGGCTCACTAAGGGGCGGTCCAGGGAGGCACAGCTAGCAAGGTGAAACACATAGTTGGGCATCTCCTTGTTTGGAACACTTGGTTCTGCAAAGCAAAACACATTCTTTCCCTGATTTTGTCTCTTGCCCCTCTCCTTTCTGCTGATAGCCTTCAGCCCTCTTATTTGAGTAACTTCCCCTTGCAGCCTAGCTAAAAGTCTGGTTCCAGATACCACCCTTGGATCTCGGCAGACTCTGGGTTTGAACCAGCTCTGCTTTACAGTAGCTGTGTGCCCTGGCATGTTATCCATTGCCAGCCTGAGTTTCCTCATGCACAAGAAGGACATAATAAGATCACATCCCTCTCACCCAGATGTTGGGGGATTAAGTGATATGAACTCTCCCTCAGTCTTGCAGTGTCCCCCATGGGCCGTGTAGCTTCTATAACTGGTCCTCACCACCATAGCCAGAATGATCCTTTTAAAAATTGGCCTGATCAAAACAAACTGAGGGTTGCTGGGGGGAGGGGGTTTGGGAGAAGGCGGTGAGATTATGGACATTGGGGAGGGTATGTGCTTTGGTGAGTGCTGTGAAGTGTGTAAACCTGGTGATTCACAGACCTGTACCCCTGGGGATAGAGTATTATGCCTCCATCAGAAAGGATGAATACCCAACTTTTGTAGCAACATGGACGGGACTGGAAGAGATTATGCTGAGTGAAATAAGTCAAGCAGAGAGAGTCAATTATCATATGGTTTCACTTATTTGTGGAGCATAACAAATAGCATGGAGGACATGGGGACTTAGAGTGGAGAAGGGAGTTGGGGGAAATTGGAAGGGGAGGTGAACCATGAGAGACTATGGACTCTGAAAAACAATCTGAGGGTTTTGAAGGGACGGGGGGTGGGAGGTTGGGGTACCAGGTGGTGGGTATTATAGAGGGCACGGATTGCATGGAGCACAGGGTGTGGTGCAAAAATAATGAATACTGTTATGCTGGAAATAAAAAAATAATAATAAAATAATTTTAAAAAAAAATTTAAAAAAAAAAAATAAATAAAAATTGGCCTGATCACTTAACTCCTCTGTTCAAAACCCTTCAGTGGCTCCTCATTTCCATAAGAGTAAAGCCTACAAGGACCTTCTCTGTGATCCAGGCCTTCTAGTTTTTCTGATCTCTTCTCCTATGCTCTGTGGTTCATCTGTCCCAGCCACACTGGCTTCCTCACGTGAACACACCAGGGACTCCTGCCATGGGCCATTTGCATTCCCTCCCTCACCTGTGTCAAGTCTTTTCTCACATGTCACCTTGTCAATGAGACTTGCTGACTGCCATATCCCATATTGTACTCTTGTCCCCAACCCTAACCCCCTTTCTTACACCTCCTCAATCTGCTCTTTCTCCATCACGTATCATTTGCTTATCTTTAACTGTTTGTTTCCCTCTATTAAATTGTAAGCTTCATGACCAGAGGAATCACTACTCTATGTGAAGCCCCTAGAACAGTACCTGGCATGTAATGTTTGGTATATATTTTTGAGTGAATGAATTTTGAATGAAGTAATTTCATTCTAGACAGTGAAGAAATGTTGGTCTATTTTCTTTTTTATTTAGTCAGAGGAAGAGATTTTGTATTGCTTTTTTAAAAATATAGAAGAGTAATGGGAAAAAAGAGTAAGAGAAGGAAAAGAGGAAAAAGGAAAGGGGGGAAGGAGAGAGAAAAGAGAACCTTTGACAGGAGACGAGGTGGAACAGAGACTAGGGGGCGGGAAAAGACATTTTCTTCAAAAAACCTCTCTGTCCTGCCACCTGGCTTTTCCTCAGTCCTTCAATATAGAGTGTAAATTGTAAGATGAGGAATTTAATATGGTGTATATCAGGGTGGGCAGACTTTTTCTCTAAAGGGCCAGATGGCAACTATTTCAGGCCTTGTGGGCTATCTGGTCTCTGTCCGCTATTCATCCCTTTGTTGTTTAAAAGCAATTGTGGATAATATGTAAATAAATAGGTATGGCTGTGTTCCAATATGCTCTTTAAAAATTGTATTTACATTTTTCTTTCTTCCTTTTTTTTTTTTTTTTACAAAACAGGTTGTGTAGGCTGTAGTTCATTGATTCTTGGCCTGAAGTATATTGTTGCTAAATGTTTGGTATAAACTACAATGTAGAGATTAAATTTAGGAAGATCGAAATACCTACATAAAGACCCATTTATGATAAAAATGCCTATCAAACTAGGAATGCTGTGGGCCTTCCTTAATCTTATAAAGAGTATCTAATAAAAAATTATGACAACATCAATCTTAAAGGTGAAACTTTAGCATATATCTTTTAAAGGGAGTTAGACAAGAATTTTCTTATTTCCTGCTCCACTCATTGTGATAATGTAAGTCTTGGGTAATGTAGTAAGACAAGGAAGAGAAATGTTAGGTATAAGGGATTAAAAGGAAGAAACTAAGTTTGTTCCTACTTGTAGATTATATCATTATTAAGAAGAAAATCTAGGGGCGCCTGGATGGCTCAGTGGGTTAAAGCCTCTACCTTCTGCTCAGGTCATGATCCCAGGCTCCTGTGATGGAGCCCAGCATTGGCTCTCTGCTCAGCAGGGAGCCTGCCTCCCTTCCTCTCTCTCTGCCTGCCTCTCTGCCTACTTGTGATCTTCGTCTGTCAAATAAATAAATAAAATCTTAAAAAAAAAAAAAGAAAATCTAAAATGATCTACAAACTATTTGAACTAATGAGAGAGTTTGCAAGGCTGCTAGACATAAAATCAATTTACACAAATTGATGATATTCTTATAATAATGAAAACTACCATTTACATTTGGTTACTATGTGCCAGGCACTTTGCATATGGTTAAGTTATTTACCTCTCACAACCACCTGATGAGATAGCATTGATATTATTCCCATTTGAAATTTGAGAAAACTCAGTCACAGAGAAATAAAAGAATTCACCCGTGCTCACAGTATGTGATGAGATTGGGGCGAACTGGCTTCAGATTTGGTGGTATGGCTTTTCTTCCTCTTACACACCAGAAATGGCCCATTAAAAATGTAATAGAAAAAATACTCTGCATGCTGTCAACTAAAGCTATCTTTTCCTTAGGAATAAATGTAAGAAAAAGCTATACAACCATTTTGGAGAAATACAAATATTATTGAGAGACAGAGAAGCAGAACAATTAATGAGATAATCCTGTTGATTTAAATTCATATATGGATATTTCAGTATTGTGAAGTCGTGTTATGGGGTGTGTGTGTGTGTGTGTGTGTGTTAGCAGATTCTCATATATGCAAGTGTAGCACTGTTAGAACAGCCAATTTTGAAATAAACAAATAAGAAAAGCCAAAAATGAGGTTTGCCCATATATTGATTTATAAAAATTTTCAGTACATGGCACAATTTAGAATTTGCAGTTAGCACAGGGATAGACAAATAGATCAGATAGAACAGAATAGGTAGCTTGGCAAGGTGCTCACATACATATGGGACCTTGGTATAGGATGGAGGCGGGATTGACAATCCATACAGACAGACTCTTCACTGAATTTTTTTTGGTTAAGAAAATGAAATTAGGTCACTACCTTATACCACTTATAAAGATAAACTTAAGATGGATTAGAGGCCAAATGTGAGAAGGAAAACTTTATCACTATGTATGAAATACAATTATAAGATACAAAGATATATAGATATAGGAAGATATCTTTATGACAGACAGATAGAGAGATGGGAAGATATCTTTATGACATCAGAGTCAGGAATAACTTACTCTGATTGGATTGGACTATATGAAATTAGAAATCTTCTGAATGACTAAGACAAAAAAAAAAAAAACAAAGGAAAAGCTTGACCACATCCTGGTAGAACAAACTGGCATATATGTCAGCCTAAAGTTATTTTTTTTTTAAGATTTTATTTATTTATTTGAGAGAGAGACAGTGAGAGAAAGCATGAGTGAGGAGAAGGTCAGAGGGAGAACCAGACTCTCCATGGAGCTGGGAGCCCGATGCGGGACTAGATCCTGGGACTCCAGGATCATGACCTGAGCTGAAGGCAGTCGTCCAACCAACTGAGCCACCCAGGCATCCCCTAAAGTTATTTTTTTTAAAGGCAAGAAATAAGTCAAATAGAAAAATGGGTAATGGATAGGAATAGCTTCCAGGCAGAAGAGGAAATCCAGAAGGCCAGATCATGTATGAAGACATGAGTGTGTTCTTCATATATCACACTCATGATCTTCATATATCACACTCATGATCTTCATATATCACACTCATGTCTTCATACACACTCATGTCTTCATACTTGACACTCAGTCACACTAGTGGGTAACCAGGACAATGTAAATTAATACAAAACTGAGATGCCATTTTACTTTTATCTGATTGGAAAAAAAAAATCTGATCATGCCAAGTGTTAATGAGCAGATAGGAGAGTAGTAGGAGTGAAAAGTGGGAAACCTCTTTGGAGAGTAATTTGATGACATCTAGTGAAGTGTAAAGCACATATATCCTGAGACCTAGAGGGACTTCTGCATGTATGCAATATTGTTTACAATATCAAAAAATTAGGAATAATTCAAATAAACCTTAGTAAAGAAATAGATAAATTCCGAGGCATTTATCTATTGAATAGAAAAAGAATATTGCATTAAATTTCTATTTCATGAAAAAGAATACTCTAGAAATTAAATAAATTAACTGAATTCTATTTCTCATTCAACAAATATTTGTTAGGCATCAACTACATGGCTGGAACTGTTTACGTGCTCAGGATACCTTATTGAATAAAACAGAAAAATCCCTCTGTTTCTTTCATAGTTTAATGGTGAGAAAGCGCCATATTATAAACAAAGCAAATGAGTAAATTTAATGGCATGTGCAAAGTTGATAAGCACAGTGGAACAGACTAATCAACATTAATAGATTTTGAAGCCACATATTTGAGTGAATAAGAGAAGATTTTAGGAAATAAAATAAAAACCTAAAGCCACACTCTGTAATGTTTACAGGTACATATAAATGAAGCAAAATATAAAAATGTTACTGAATATGCACGAGATTCATGGCATAGAGGCTGACTCTGAGGAGAGAGAGGAGGAAATGGGATTTAGGAAATACAAATTACTTCATCTGTAACTTTTTTAAAATAAAAAAAAAATCCCAAGCAAATATGACAAAATGTCATTTGTTAACTGTGGATGGCGGCTACATAGGTGTTCTATAATTTCCTTTGTACTTTTTCATACATTAAAAGAAATGATTGAGTAAGAAAATCCACAAAAGCCATCAGTAGAAATGTAGACACTGGGGCTGTCATTGCTGTAGTGTCCTGTTTACTTGTCGGCCTGCTTCAGCCTTAAGTAACCTCCAGCCTGCCTGACTCCATTCTTATGCCAGCTTTCCTGCTGCCCTACCTGACCCTGAGGGATTTGGAGTTTGGAGCCAAATTTTGTTACTTAAATTCCATGACAGTTGCTTTATTTTTAGCTATCCTCTAGTTCTAAAGAGTATCTATTGAGAGACACCTTATGCATAATTTAGGTAAATTGCTAGTAAAGAATTTGTTTTAATTACTTTTAATATATAAGTTGTAGTAGGACTTTGAAGTGGACTCCATTTGAAATCCCGCTTGGGAGCTATATGTGTCTCTCCAAGCTTGCTTACTGCAGGGCAAGGTGTGTCCAGCCATCCAGGTTGGTCTCCTGTGGGCGGATGGAGTTGAAAAGAGTGTAGGCTGCCTTCTGGACACCGGGGAATGGGAAATCTTCAGCTCTGGAGCTTGCTTCTGCTTCAGAGAGGGATGTGTGCATGTCTTTATCTTTGTGTGTGTGCTTGTGTGTGTCTGTTATCTTTGTGTGCGTGCCTGCGCATGTGTGTGGGGATGGGGGGCCATGACACTCCGGGAGGTAATTTCAGAGGGCCTGTCAATGACTCTGGGCACAGATGGCATCCCGTGGGGGCGCTGTTGGTGAGTTCTGAATTTCCTCTCCCCCCAGTGCCTTTGCATCTTCACAGTGCCACTGATTACCTCTCCACTCCTGAGCAAGGGGTTGGGCATAGCATGAGAAAGTTAAGTCCTAAGAGGAGTTAAAAAAAATAAATTTAACGTGACTTATGAAAATGATAAGGAAGAGAAATCAAGTTTGTCTTTGGTATCCCTCCAACGCCTTGCAGGCCCTGTGCCCCTTCTCTTGCCGCTGCTCTTCTGGAATCCCAGTACCTCATTGTGCCCCATGTTGCCCGGAGTCTCCTTCAACTGACTCCAGAGACACCTATTTGTAATAGATTTTATCTTTAAAATTATTTTTTTCTTTCCTTTCCACAACCTTATTGGCCCTTGGACCCTTCCACTTTATCTCGATCAAAACTGTGGCCCCTCTGTGTCTTTGCACCTGCTATTTCTTTGCTCTTCTGTCTGGATAGAATATGTTTTCTTGCTTTCTGGTCCTCCACTTGGCGAGGCCCAAATGTCAACCTGCAGTGATCCCATTACTTACCCTGCAGCCACTTATTCTTCTGTCTCTGTTCTGGAAGCTCTTTATACATAACCTCTATTGCCACATCTCATACATTGTGCTGTAATTGCCTGTTGATCCGTTTAACTTCCTCTTCAGTAGTAGAGAAAACATTTTATGAATTTGTGTTGCCCAGCAGGTGGCATAGTGTCTGATTATGAACACTGAATGAATGAATGAATGAATGAAGAGGAGAATGGAAACATCCATTTTATCAGTATCAGAAAGACATTGATAAATTCTGAACTGAGATGATGTTGGTTTGAGGGAGACCGAATGCCATATATTTCAGCCCTCTCTCCCTAAATACCACAGTGCACCAGCATTATAAAGGGAAATGAAATGCTTCAGCCTCCTCCTTCCCACAGATGCAATCTTGTCCTAAAACCTGCCGATCCCAGCCTTCTGTCTGTACCCCATATTTCCCTCTGCTTTTGAGGTTGACTCTGGATTTTGAGGACTTCAGAAGAGCCTCATTGTGGCTTTCTCCTCTGGGTAATTTACCCCCTCCTTACCTGACCACAGACATGCTAATCACATCATTTACAGGAACTACTTCCATTTATTATTAAGCACCATGAAACTCTATAATTCAATACGTGTGCAATTATTTATTCCTCTAACATGAATTGAACATCTTCTCCCAATCACTGTGCTTGGTATTGAAGATGCAAGAGTTGAATTTGTATGGCAGATTGATTTTGTTGCATTTTGGTTTTGATTTGAAAACACTAAGTTCTCTATTCATGGACACTTTTTTTTAATGTTCTGTTCCTCACAGAACATGAGCATGTTAGACAGCTTTTAGTTTTAAACAAACAAACAAACAAGCATTTTTATTCTCCATGGAGAGGAAGGCAGGCAGGCTCAAAATGTGTGGGCTGAGTGACCTTGGGTCCAAACCCCAAACACCACCTTTGATCTTTCCACTCCAAGGTCAGCCAAACTAGGTGTTACCACCTGTAGCTCCTTGCTTTGGAAGCGCTTCAGCAGGATCATCACAATCTTTATTTATGTTTTCAGTTGGGGTAGCTGACATGTCTTTTCACAAAAACTTCAGAGGTAATTTGCAGGACAGTTATCTTCCCTGTGATGAGAATTCTTCGGTCAGTGTGGTCTGACTTAATTGATTTTTACTGTTCAGACCGTGGAGCAGTATTTGAGGGGGAATGAGAATGTGCTGTCGCTTCACATAGGAACCAGACTGAAAACCTTGTTCATTCAGTGGAAATTTCTGCAGGCATTTGTGTTGTCTGAGTGTAAAGTCCTTCCTGGATTGTCCGGAGCTGTGGACAGGTCTTCCAGTGTGAACAGCCATGAAAGGCACTTCTCAGATTTCTGGAGGAAAGGAGTGTAATAAATTGACAAATCCAACTACTGTGCGGTGAAATCCATCACTGACTCTGCTAATGAGCAGCGCTTGCAGTGACTGAGGATGGCAGGGGGTCCTGCAGCATCCATTTTGGGGAGCTATGCTACTCTTCTATGGTCTTGCCAAACTTGCCTTCGACCTGCACTGCTATCTCAGACTTTCCGACCTCCCTCCCTCCCTCCCTCTCTTTGGTCCATCCCCTCTTTCCTTTCCTCCCTCTCTCTCTTCTTCACTCAGGGTCAGACCAGCTTTGTGGGGTCTTGGTTCTCCCAGCTCCCTCGTCATTTCTTCTCAGGAGCTTCCTATAACGTATGAGTTTGCAGGGGCTGCCATAACCACTACAGACTGAGTGACTTAAACAACAGCAATTTATTTTCTCACAGTTTTGGTGGCTGGCAGTCTGAGGCCAAGGTCTGGGAAGGGTTAGGCCTCTCTCTTGAGGCCTCTCTCCTTGGCTGGGAGATGGCCATCTTCTCCCTGGGTCTTCATATGGTCTCATCTGTGTCTGTCTGTGTTGTGGTTTCCTCTTTTTTATGAGGACATCATTCATATGGGATTAGGGTCCACCCTGATGCCCTATTTTTTTTTTTTTTTTTAAGATTTTATTTGTCAGAGAGAGTGAGAACAAGCAGGGGGACAGGCAGGCAGAGGGAGAAGCAGGCTCCCTGCTGAGTAAGGAGCCTGATGTGGGACTCGATTCGAGGACCCTGGGTTCATGACCTGAGCCAACGGCAGATGCTTAACCAACTGAGCCCCCCAGATATCCACTGATGACTTCATTTTAACTGAGAGAAACTTTAACCTCTTTAAAACTTTTTTTTTAAGATTTTTTATTTTATTTTATTTTGTCAGAGAGAGAGAAAGAGAGAGAGAGAGAGAGCGAGCACAGGCAGAGCACAGGCAGAGGCAGAGGCAGAGGGAGAAGCACGCTTCCCGCCAAGCAAGAAGCCTGATATGGGTGGGACTCTATCCCAGGACGCTGAGATCATGACCTGAGCCGAAGGCAGCCGCTCACCCAACTGAACCACCCAGGCGTCCCAACCTCTTTAAAACTTTTTAAGGCCTTTAAAGACCCTATCTCCAAATACAGTCACATTGTGAGACACTAGGGGTTAGGACTTTAATAGATGAAATTGGTGGGGGGTGGGTAGGTAGTAGGGAGGGCATACAATTCAGCCTGTAACTCCTAATAAATATATTTCACGTTTAATACTATCTTGGTATTTGGAGACAGGGGCCAATATATCCCTACTAGGTCTCATGGAGTTCAGAATGCAGTGTGGCAAGTTTGCTAATCTTAAGGGGCACTGAAGCAGGTGAAGTGGGAACTCTCCTTGCTCACTAGCTATTTTGGTGAGTTTCTAAAGTCTTTAGCTTTAACTCGGACTTTCAAACACTTCACGTGCTTTCACCATATACAATATGACGAATTTTGCAATTGTTATTGTGATTATATGTATTTATTAATAACTGTCGTTATTTGAGTTGTCTTCTGATCAAGGATAGTCATTATTTTCGTAGGCTCACACCAAGAAGGTGAAGAAATACCTCTCCTTAATTTAAGTACTCTATTTGAGTGAGGAATATAAAATTTGGTTGTATCATCCACTGTTGGTGATTTCATTATTCTATTTTTACAATAAATTATTTTTATTATTTAAGCTTTATAGGCAGCTTTACAGCTTCTGAATTTTTCATTTGCTTTCTTAAAAACTAACAGTCAAGATATGAATATATATTTCTATAGTTAAATAAGTAATGTTTTAAAGTTCTTCTTTGAAGAGTTCATTCTATAAGAGTTCTATAAGAGTTCATTCAAAACTCGTCTTATTTCATTATAATGTAATGGGTATATTAATATGAAATAAAGAGTTCTTTAAAAACTTGAATATCTTCTATATCACAGAAAACAATTTTTCTGCCTGGACTGGAATGTCCTTCGACCAAATTTATATCCTAGATTTTCTTTAAGGCTAAGTTCAAAACACACTTTCATCATGTAGCCTTCTTATTTTGGCCCATGTAACCTTCTTATTTTGGCAAATACCCTCATTTTTCTATAAATCATGTGTACTATAATCTTCTTACATATTGTCTTAGATTTTTCTCTAGTGGTTTCAGATATGTGTGCAAATTCTGGTCACAGTGAGATGATCAATTTCCAGACATTTCTTGCTGTGTTATTTAGATGATAAGGAAAAAAACAAAAGGAGTATAAGATATGATTCCTGTCAATATGTCCCTTAATGTTAGAAATTGTGAACAGCAAATCTTGAGGCCCAGCTGACATAAAGCAATTCTTAGTGTGCAAATCAAATTCAATTTATAGTAAAATTAGTGATATATATGTATACTACCATGCTAGTTATTTTGCATCTGGTAATTAGTCATAAATGATAAATATATTTTGTATATAACTGTAATTGCCATTTCTTTTACACAGTCAAACCATGTTTTCAGTTTTCCTTCTCTTCATTAATCCTCAAGTCTATATTAAAAGCATCAGAGTTGGCAGTTTTTTGCTGATATTATATATAGTGTAATTTTAGATATACACACATGCGCACACACACACACACACACACACACACACACACACTTGAAATTCAGTGTCTCTCTATCCATGGTTCCTTGGGATTTTGTGCTCTGCAGGGATGAGGTACTACTGTTTCAGACCCTGCTTCTGGAAGCTCCTCAGGCTGCCTTTCTTTTCTCTCGTTTACAAGGTCCTGAGAGCCCCTGCTCCTTGTTCACATCTGCTCACCATTGAAGTTGTGAGGTATACAATTTTGAAGCCGAGACTTGGGCAGGTGGACACAGCAGAAAGTCACACTTTGAGAGAAAGGAGGTGGGAGTCACACTTTGAGAGAAAGGAGGTGGGCAAACAAACTGGGTTTCTTAGCCAGTTAAGGTTGTGGCATGAAGTGGGGCACAGACATAGCAAGAGGGACTGAAAGAACTATCATTTCACAGTCTTTGGGCAGAGAGGGAAGAAGTGGGGCTGTGGGTAGGGGGACTCAAATGGGTAGGAGGCCAGGGCCTCTGCCTTGGTGGTAGGGGCTTGGAAAACTCAGTGACCTTCCATTCTGCTGAGCCTGCAGCAAGTCCTGAAAGGCAACTCTAGGGGCCTTGTGGATTTACTCAAGCAAGGGTTTGCTCAGTGCAATCCATGGAACATGGTCCACCTTCAGATATTCAAGAGCTAATGGGATATATGCTCAAACATTTTGGATGAGGGTAGATATTTTTTCTAGAGAGAAAACCTATCTGTGCATTTAACAAAGGGGTATATGACTCAAGAAATAATTAAAAACCATCATTTCATCATCATGAAAAATGATTTTTTAAAATCCATTTTTGAGCAGATGATGCTGGGGAGAGGTGAGGAAAGACACGAAAGCACGAATAGTTGGGACTGGAAGGTTGAGAGGAGGAAAGGGATAAGCAGTATTTTCTTTGATTTATCTATTTTAAATTCAAAGCAGGAGGGAAATAATAGGAAAAGTAACTGTGGGGCATTAAGTAGGATTTGGAACAAGACAAAGATGACTATAAAACCTGTCCGCTTACTTGGGATAGATCACAAATTCACCTTTAAGAGGAATCTGGGTAGTTAAAAATGCTGTAGGGTCCATAAGCAAAGATAGAGCAATTGCTTTGGAAAAGTTCTATCCTTGGTACTAAGACCAGAGAGGACTCTCCCCCAAGACTCTTCAGTGAAAGGGACTCTGCAGTGTAACAGTGTCTTCATGTCCTTTTAACTGTGGACCCATAGTTGAATCCCACAGAATTGGCTACTTGCAAGTTGCCATTTGGCTTGATCAATAAAAGAACCAACTCCGTGGCTCTAGAATGAGCCAGTGCTGTGGGGGTATAGTTCTCTGCTGCTCTTGCTTATACAATGGGTAGTGGGTTTTCTAGCATATAGAGAGTATATGTGCTTTAAGCAGTCTTGTTTAGATAAAGGATTCCTTCCACCTGGTTGATGAGACATATTGGGTAGTTATAAGTTTGCATTAAGATTGTAGATTTTATGTTAAGACTCAAATGTCTTAAGAATAGTGCTGGGGAAAAGGTGGACATTTCTTAGGAAAACTGAGGAGGCTTTGATAGAATATGTGCCTAAACAGAAAGATATCCTACTTCCACTAAGAGGGATCCAAGAGAGACTATTTGTATCACCATAAGCAAGTTCCTTAACTTATATTTGTATCATCATAAGCAAGTTCCTGAACTTCTCTGGGCCCAAGGTTTCTAGTATGTTAGCTGTAGGTATTAGAACTGCCCTTACACCAAGTGAAATAAAGCATAGAACACGGGACAACTGTTAGATATCATTTATTATTTAATCGATCACAAAAATATAAAGATAGCTGGATACAGCTTAACAGATTTATTGGACCAAATCTCAGAGAGCTTTGTAGTCTTTGCAGTAGGTGGTATCAAATATATACTAATGAATACAGAGCAAGCCAGCAGTTTGTGATTAAATGCTCAAATATCTGACATAGAGTAGAAGAAGTCAGAAGGGGAATCACTGTCAAGTTGTCAGGGAATGCTTCATAGAAGGTGTGGCATATGACTTGAAAGAGGGAAAGGCTCGAATGTAGAGAGCAGAGTGGAGAATCCACCTGATAGGTAGGCAGGCAAAGCATTGTAGATGTGGATATTGTGTGGCCCCTTTGGGGGAGGCACTTAACTAACCTTTTTTATAGGGCTAGATGGATGAAACAAATAACATTTAGAGACTAAGAAATGTGACAGATTCCCATCACCCCATAAAAGCAACTTGCCAAGAGCCATGCCATTAACTGATTGCCCACACTATACATTCCCTGACACTGGACAAGGTAGAGATGGATGGAAAGCTGCCCTGTGTTTTGAGGAGCTGGGTGTTTAGTGAGGAAGATTGACTTGTAAATAGGTAATTACCCCTCAGAGCATAGAAATAGCAAGTGAGTGTTGTGGGTGACTGTTCCAAGTGGCCGAAGAAGAAGTGGGAGTGCAGACAGTGTCCAATAAAGTGGTTGGTCAATCAAACAGGTCAGCCAATCACTTGGTTAATGTAGGCAAACAACATGGGCTTGAGTAAATGTTTCAACCTAATTAAGTGTTTGCTGGCATCATATAAACACAACCTTAACAATGCAAATATTATAATCCCTTGCCTTTGAAATGAGTTGATTGGACTTTCCAAAGAATCTGGTCTTCTAGTGTTGTCTGGCCTTGTTTTGACTTTCTTCCCTGTGGTGAGAGAGAATTATTATTATTTTTTAATTAATTTTTTAATTTTTTATAAACATATAATGTATTTTTATCTCCAGGGGTACAGGTCTGTGAATCGCCAGGTTTACACATTTCACAGCACTCACCATAGCACATACCCTCCCAATGTCCATAACCCAACCACCCTCTCCCGACCCCCTTTCCCCCAGCAACCCTCCGTTTGTTTTGTGAGGTTAAGAGTCTCTTATGTTTTGTCTCCCTCCCGATCCCATCTTCTTTCATTTATTCTTTTGAGAGAGAATTATTTTTTTATGGAATATCATTCACTGTCTAAAATGCAGCTCTGCAAATATTTCCAACATAACATTGACATTATTTCTATGATTTAAAAAGATATAGTTGAAATCTTTTTTTTTTTTGAAGGCAAAAATTCTTTGCCTAGCTGTTCACCTGAGAACTGATCAAAACTGAGCTTCTTTAGTTTATGACCATAACCACCTTCCTAGGTTCTGCTTTTAAAGCTCTTCGGATATATATATATTTTTTTCCATGTCCACCCTAACCAAGGACTTTTAAAATAACTTGAGTGAAAGCTTAGAGTTTTATGGGCTTTCCTACAGTATTGCTATTTTTAGGATGGAAAGCAGGGTATTCAGTTCTTTACCAAAAAACCAATTTCATCTCCGTGATCCACTATACAGCAGGGCTCAAGGTTAGTCAAGGGTTAGAGTGAGTACTATTTTGCTTTTATCCCTTGGCGCTTGTATCATACACCACACAGTGAAAACACTAGGTTTGTGGAAGGTCACAAATGCACCTCTGTGACGTGGGTGGTGTAACCAATTTTGTGATCTGACTGTTCAGCCTCCTAGTCACTCCTGAGTGAACAAGCATAACTAGAAAGCTTATCATTTAGGGCTTGGTATGGGAAGGGAAAGAGGGAACAGGAAGAATAAAGGTTGGGATAGCAGAGTGACTGTTACTGTTAGTTGATTGTACAGTGGGATAGTGGCTTTATCTCAGGTTTATTTGGGGGGTAATGTGTAGCAAGCTCAGATTATAGGGGCTCTAATATGGACTTCTGTTTCACTGTTTTCTTGATCACACTAGATCCATTAAGGGACCATAAACTTAAATGCCTGTAGAGGTGGGGCCAGCTTACGTAAATGTATCACATGAGGCCAGGTGTGATACGATAGGGACTAGTATTGCCTGTGGCAAACTGGAGAACATATATTCATTTGTGTGGAACAATTAAGACTTTCTGCAGGCTGGTTTTGGCCGCTGAGCATTCCAGTTTGCAATTCCTGAATTTAAGTGCATGAGAAGAAAATATATTTATCTGTAACTGATGAAGAGATGTGCAAATTAATTATGCAGCAGTGTTCCCGTGTAGTTTGCCTTCTTTGTCCATCTTCAATTTGATTAACGAAATGAGGAAACAGTGGATAGGGATATTCCATCTTGGAGATTCAGAATTTTCATTCTCTCAGAAAACTATTCCATTAGACCATGGCAATGAATCTTCCAAGCTGTAAGTTTTGTTGTATGTCTTTTAGACAGCATAATTTGTGATGCACAGTTAGTGCTTATGGGGAAATAATTGAATAGATTAAAAGCAATGTGTTTACACATGTGATTTTAGTTTTCATTATTAATGAGACTATTCTTTTTAATGTATGTGTCCAGAATTTATATGAGAGAGGATTGTTCTGTGGGTCATCAGTACTATACTTTTTTAAATATAGTGGTTGTGATTTAATGTTTAGGAAGTCCCTTCTAGCTAGAGATCTGTGAGAGAAATGTGCGTAATTTTTTTTATAGTCAATAAAATGCCACGATTATGCATATAGGTTTTGCAGCAGAAAACCCAACTTCCTAACTTTGAATTCTGCCTCTGGCATTTATGATTTGTAAAAATTTGAGCAAACTACTTGACCACCTTAATCTTAAATTTCCTTATCTATAAAATGGTGTTTTTGTAAGTCTTAAATGAGATGGTACAGATAAATAACTAGATCATTCCATAGTCCATAATAAGTGTTCAATAAATGTCTAGATATTGCTATTATAATTAATATCAGCAATATAGTTGTTGAAATTTAATACTAGGTCATGGAGATGATCTGGAGTAAGTCTCAAGGATATATAAGGCTCAAAATATAGAACCTTGGGAAAAACTGGGGAAAAAAAAGGTAAAAAGGTTTAAGATTTTTAGATCAGAGAAGATAAGTGTGGAGAAAGAGAATATTGCTTTTCAGTTGATCAATGCATATGGTACTTTATAGGTTAAAAGAATTAGACAGTAACAGAAAAGAATATCTTTATATAATTTTTGGGTAGAGAAGACATCATTAAAAAAGTCAAAAGACAATCAATAGTTTAGGAGACAAAAAGCACGACACATATACCAAACAGTGGATTACTATTTATAAATCAACTATTTTTACACTCAATTAAAAAACAATATTCAGCTGATAAAAGCACAAAAACATACTGAGACAATTCACATGTGAAAAAATGTTTAACTTCCTTATGGTCAAAAAATATAATTACAACAAGATACCATACTGTCAAAAATCAAGAAGAAGAAGGCCTTAAGGTGATGTCTAGAAATCCACAGATTAAGAATATTCAGAATGGCCTTTGAGAGAAATTCTGAATAAAAGCTCTCCAGATTGTACAGCAAAAGATCTTTCCCAATTCAGTCTTCAGTAGAAATAAAACGACAAAAAAGAAAAATTAAAATTTAAAAATAGAAAACTCTTATCCTCCTTATCTTATAGAAAAAAACCACAAGCTCTTTCTCTCATTCCCTCTCATCCCCAAATCTGGATGCCATCCAGATTGGGAAAAGTGGAGTTCTAAGAAGGGAACAGATGATTTGAAGTCTAAATAGTCTTTTTATATTTTCTTAAATTTCCTATGTTCATGCATAGTTAAAGATTTGGGCTATTTATCTGCTGTGGGAATTAAGATTGCTATTGATTTTTTTAAGTACCCCAAATTGAGGCAGTAGATGAACCTTTACAAAGTACAGGGCTTCAATTTTCTTTAAGGAGCATTGCTAGAAATATGGTAAGGATGGTCTTCTTTGGTTACAGGCTGCAGAACTCAGGTGTCCCAGAGAGTTTACAGTGGATGGGTGACAGGCAGAGGTGAAGCATTGCCCTTTCTGAAGAGCTGCTAGCAGCTGGTCAACCATCAGTGAAAATCAGTTGAATATGACAGGGTTGCAGGGCAGAAATCCTGAGGGAAATGTGATGCGTGATTAGGGGAAATGCCAAAGCAGGAAGTGTGAGACCTGTTGGAGAAGAAATGATAGCTCTGAAAAATGCTGTCTCATAAAATATCTTTTTAAGGATTTAAATTTGGAATAAGAAAAAAATGACAGAATAGGTTCTCTACTTGGAGATGATGCTATAATAGAATAGATTATGGAGAAAAGATAGAAAACTCAAATCTTCATTTTCTCCTATTTCATCCCTTCCAGCAGAGCAAATAATGCTCAAATTGAGAAAGGGTAGGGCAAGCCAAACAAATAATATGAATAACTAATTAATTCCCACTGTGGACTGAATTGTGTGCCTCCAAGATCCATAGTTGAAACCCTAACTCTAGGTAATAATTTTTGGAGATGGGGCCTTTAGGGGATCATCAGTTTTAGCTGAAGTCATGAGGTGGAAGCCCTCATGATGGGATGAGTGCCATCTCACGAAGAGACACCAGAGAGTTTGCTCAATCAAGTTTTATCCTTTCTGCTAAGTGAGGACATGGTGAGAAGGTGGTCATCTGCAAGTTAGGAAGCTGCGCTCACCAAAACCCAGCCATGCTGGCACCCTGATCTGAGACTGCCAGGCTCCAGAACGATGAGAAAATGCATTTCTGTTGTTTAAGCAACCCAATCTGTGGTATTTTCTCATGGTAGCCCAAGATGACGAATGTAATTCCAAAGGAGATAATAGAAGAAGGTCTGGCCACTATCAGTGCTCAGACTTAGAACTTCCTAAATATTAGGGAGTGGGATGATATGGCTCTGGAAATGGTAGGGTTCTGTGGGCATTTATGGAGTATATGAGGAGTCTGAAGATGGACTTGTATCCAGATTTTCAAAAAAGGTACAAAGACTTTTGGAAGATCAGAACAACAATATTGGTATTAATCAGGATAGGTTATGAGAATTTAGAAAGTAATTAAATGTTTTTTTTTATGAGAAAGAAAGATAACTATGCATGTATCATATTAACTTAAATATCTTTTTTTCATTTTATTTTATTTCTTTTCAGTGTTCCAGGATTTATTGTTTATGCATCATACCCAGGGCTCCATGCAATACATGCCCTCCATAATACCCAGGCTCACCCAACCCCCCACCCCCCCTCCCCTCCAGAACCCTCAGTTTGTTTCTCAGAGTCCACACTCTCTCATGGTTTGTCTCCCCCTCCGATTTCCCCCAACTCACCTTTCCTCTCCATCTCCCAATGTCCTCCATGTTATTCCTTATGCTCTACAAGTAAGTGCAACCATATGATAATTGACTCTCTCTGCTTGACTTATTTCACTCAGCATAATCTCTTCCTATCCATGTATATACAAAAGTTGGGTATTCATCTTTTCTGATGTAGGCATAATATCCATTGTATATATGGACCATATCTTCTTTATCCATTCATCTGTTGAAGGGCATCTTGGTTCTTTCCACAGTAATGATCTTATTTATTACTTTGAGGAGAAGATGATCTTATTTATTAATCATGGAACTATTGTATCATTTTTAAATTTCTCTAGAGCATTTCTTAAAAGCTCCAGTTTTGTAACAACAGAGAGAATTAGAATGCGGGCTGCATGAGGGTAACATTAGGCAGATTTAGGTAGATTTGCAGTTGGGTGAGCAGCCATATTACACAGAGCCAATTCAGAAAGGGAAGAACGCCCCAGGGCTCTCTGACTTGGTCCATTCTCTGCAGATCCTTGGGGGTAAAATGTGTCTTAAGTGAAGATAGAAAATGTGTTTGTCAAATTTGCAAATAATGACAAATTGAATATCTTAATATGCTAATAAGGTTTCAAAGACTTCTAGAAATTAGAACAGACAAAAACAAAAGAAAGAGGGACACCTGGGTGGCTCAGTGGGTTAAAGCCTCTGCCTTCAGCTCAGGTCATGATCCCAGGGTCCTGGAATCAAGCCCCACATCGGGCTCTCTGCTCAGCGGAGAGCCTGCTTCCCCCTCTTTCTCTTCTTGCCTTTCTGCCTACTTGCGATCTCTGCCTGTCAAATAAATAAATAAAATCTTCAAAAAAAAAAAAAGAGAAAGAAATGTAATAGAGATAAATATAAGATTGAACATTTATGTTTGGAAAAGTCACTTAACAGTGTAGGAGGTGAAGGTCTGACTTGACAATAGTCCATATAAAGAAAATCTGAGGTTTGTAGACCAAGCTTTTAATGTGAGCCAGATATGGGGTTCCTTCACTGAAAAAATTAACCTCATACAACACATGCCCAAATCTTCATGCACATGTAAGCTCCTTTAACAGAAAAGGAGTATTTAGCTCTCAGAAAGTGATAGTCCAACTGCTTGTCACTGGTAGACCACAACCTAAAAGTAACATCAATGCTTTGAAGAAGAGCAGCCAAGATGGTTAGGGAGTCTGGAAATCCACGTGTCATGAGAAGCTTGTAGAAGAAAAGCAGTCAGGATCATCTTCCCTATCTGGAAATATTTAAAAGCAATGCTATGTAGGAAGAAAATAGTTTTCTGTTATATTGGGAAGCCATACAGTAAAATGGATATACATTTTAACTAAATTAAAATGAGATTCTTTTGATTTTGAACCATTAAGGCTGTTCAACCATTATGGGCTTCATTATGATATAGTTAAATTCTCATTTTAGCAGTTTCAAAGCAGGATTCATTTAACAAATCCTTTTTTTGTTTTTGTTTTTGTTTTAGTTTTAGTTTTGTTTTAGTTTTTTCTAAACTAAAACAGTTTAGTTGAGAGAGAGAGAGAGAGAGAGAGAGAGAGAGAAAGAGAGTGTGCCAGAGAGCACAGGTGGTGGAGAGGGAGACGCAGCCTGCCCATAGATCAGGGAGCCCAATGCGGGGCTTGATGTGAAGCTTGAGGCAAGGCTGGGTGTGGGGCTTGATCCCAGGGTCCTGGGACCATGACCTGAGCTGAAAGCAGTTACTTAACTGACTGAGCCACCCAGGCACCTCCATTTTAACAAATCTTGAATGCGTACCTATTATGTGTCAAACAGTTTTCTAGGTGGTGAAGGTAGACTGAGATGGTGGAGATTAAGAAAGGAATGAGTTGATCTTGACAGAGAGTAAATGAATACATGGCAATGGTGTTTTTTCCCTTAGTCTTAGAATTGGGGCTTCAGCTCAAAGCTGAGGACCTGAGGAACTAAGTCCTCCAAGTTCAAGGTGCTGAGGACCACAGCAATAGCCCTTCTGTAGTAAGTACTGAGAGGTATCAAGAAAGAATGAGATTGGCCACTAAACCCAGTCAATAGAAGAAGATGACTGACGGTGTGGGAGTCCGCATTTTGGAGAGTGCATATTCAGAGCCTGCTTTCCCTTCCTTCATGAGAGAAGAAAGGTCCTTTGCCATTGCTTGGAGCCAAGTGAGTAGAACTTTGAATGAACCAATGTTGGGGCTATTGCCAGAATTGTGGACTAGCATCTCGTTCCCTGGCAGAATCTGTAAGCCTTTTTTATTACCATTGGAGTCGAGTGGGAGAGGAAAAGAGTTTTTGGAAGAATATTCTTAGAGCCTAGCAAGCCCAGGCTTGCTGTTCTTTTCCATCCCTGATCCCTCTCTAAAGAGAAAAGTGGGTGTTTGATATGTACTTCTGAAGATTAGCAGAGGTATGTCTAAAGATAGACTTCCACTGGCAGAACTCTGGATAGGAGAGAGTGGTGCCTGGAAAGATGGGGGCAGTGTTTACAGCATTCTGGTTCCTGGCAGCAGGTGGTGGTGGTGTTTGTGCAAGAGGACTTCAGTTGTTAGGGTGGCTCTACCTGCAGTCATTTGGGGAATAGCAAAATGCAGGAGCTGGACCATGTCTTGGGGCTCTTAACTTGGGGAAAGGCAAAGGTGTCAGGGCTGCTCTCTTGAAAAGGTTAAGGAGAGGGTACTTCCCCTCAAAAAAATCACTCCCCTTCTCAGTAGGTTCATAGTTAGATTCATCTTGAATCAGAAAAAGACACAGAAAACCTTTTACCACCAATGTGTGTCCGTGCACATAAAAAATTCTCTGCAACAATGGGGGAAGGTTGTGCATGTGTGGGGGCAGGGACATGTGGGAACTCTCTGTTCTCTCTGCTTGATTTTGCTGTGAACCCAAAACTGCTCTAAGAAGTAAAGTCTATTAAAAAATGATAGCTTATCTGACAAGGAGGCTCCCTCTCAGAGTTGTCTAGAATTGGTAGATTTTAATTGTTAAACTAAAGCAGCTCTAGATGTTTCTACTGAGAGCAAGGCTAGCTCCTCTATTTTTCAGAATTATAAAGATTTAGCTAAACAGAGATAATGGAGTTTGCTTCTGGCCAACTATCTTGTGGACTGTCTTTGAACAGGATATTGACTGCCAGTGAGTAGTACATGACTTGCAAGAGAAAAGAAGTAAATGTTGAAGATATAAGGGACTTCAAGAAATGTTTGCACATGTGCCTGCCGTGCCTGGCACATACAGAGCACCTAATGCATTACTGCTCATGTGAATGAATGTGCAAATGAACTAGTGAACTAAAAGAGACAGCTCTTGATCCCTAAACCAGCACGCAATGGAATTAAAACACCACCCTTGGTGGGGGGGGGCAATATGGTCATATTCCAATAGTCAACAAGAATAGAAAAAAAGAGAGAGAGAGAGATAGTCTCTTCATTTGTGCAGCTCTTCTTCTGGATATGGAAGGTGAGACTGAGGTTCCCTGACAGTCTGGTTGTCTGAGGGGAAAAGGTGGGGAGAAGTTGAAAGAGAGAAAGAGAAGGAGAAATGTGTGAAAAGAGTGGATTTCACTCTGTTCTCCACTGGAAGATACTATGGACTGCCCTCTCATGGGGAAGGGAAAGAGAGTAGCTTTGAATTAACTCTGTGATGGATATTTTTGAAATGAAGAGGTCCAAGTCTTAAACAAAAGAGACACAAAATGGGACTATTCTCAGTCACAGGTGGCTGAAAAGCTATGGAGTTTGGCTAAGATGCCATAAGGGACCTGTTTCCTTTCAAGAAGCGGAGGTTGACATGGTACTGTTAGGGACAATGTTTCATGTTTATAAGCCAAGAAGTGAAGATTTCTCCATCAATTGGTTACATAAAAATAAAGTCATGGGGCGAAGTGTAGGAAATGAAGTAGAATGGGTGATAGAATATGAAGGGGGGAACAATGGGATGGAGGGATTTCTAGGGAAGGGTATGGGAGGGATTGCCCTGAGGAAGTAGTCTCTGTGGCTGCTTTGTGGAAAGAAGGACCCAGCCATATGAAGACACAAGTAGGGAACTCTATAGGCAAAGACAACAGCAGGTGCTAAGGCCCTGAGGTGGGAGCAGGCTTGGCCAAGGGCAAGGAACATAAACAAGACCAGTGTGACTAGGAGGAGGGAAGACATGCCATAGAATGGTGTGAGGGATTGGTTCCTGGGAGGCCTCAAAGGGCACAGGACTAAGTTGGACTTCAGTTATGTCTTTGGAGAGTCCCCTCAGGAGAGGGACATGGTCTGATGTACGTGGTAGATGATTTGAGGGCTGTGTGGAGAGTGGAGAGAATGAGGGCAAGAGTGAGCAGAGAGGCTAATTCAACAGCAACTAGCTCTGTTTTCTCAATTCAAATAGAGAAAAAAAGTATTAAATCTCAATTTTTAGTGTCATCATGAATGATGAATAGAGAAAAGCGCCAGAAAACAATGGAAACTCCTTGGTGGCCAGTGCTGGACAGATCATTTCCTCTCTCCCTCTGTTTAACTGTAAAATAATCGCTAGTAAATATTATCAGCTGCCACATACTGAGTGCTTATTGTGTGCCATGCCTTGTGCTAGGCATGTTCATTCATCTTACCTTATTTAATCCTCCCAAGAATAGGTAACAGAAATGCTGGAGAAGAGGTGGCAGCTGTTAATAATCAAATATAAGACTTGACAAGCTATCAATTTAGTCAAGCAAATGATTAGCCATGCAGTGATTTGAAACCAATTCCATATTTGACTAAATTCCATCTTTTCTAAAAATGACTTTATTTACAGGCTTAGCCTTGGAGAAAAGACTTTCATATCAAAAGGAACACTTGAAATATTCTTCTCTAGATGCAGAGATATTTTGAAGTTGCAGGCATTGTCAGGAATACATCTCAGGAAAATTACCAAATCATTTTCTAAAATGCCCTTCAGATGTTATGGTTCTTTAATATTCTGAAATTTTATGGTCTATAGAAAACCCACATTGAAACCCACTATTTACGGAGGGCCTCACTTTAATGAGCAAACAAGATCCCGTGGAGCTGTGCAAACATTGAATGAAGGATGGCTGTGGATTTAAAATTGGAAATTTTTGTCAGCCAAGGAGATTTTTTTTTTTTTTTGGTCTGTCTCCACGAATTCAATTTTACAGTTTTTACTTGATGAAATGATCAAAGCCTTTTGCTTCCGAGCTAACATCCCTTTGAAATGTAAAATTAATAGTTTAAAACTTAAAGGAGGAAAAAAACCATGGTTTTAGGTTTCAGAACATAACCAGTTGTGAATATTCGGGAAGAGAAATTCCTCCTTAAAAACAAGTTTCCAGGTTTAGAAATTAAGGTCTTTTCCATACAGGTGAAAGTATTCTCAGTGTTTGCTCCTTCTGCGTAGGTCTGTGTGGTTCAGCTGACAGTGGGAGGGCGGTTGGCATCACTAACTGGTAAGGAAGACTTAAAAAAAAAAATATATATATATATATATATATATCTAGCTGTAATAAGAAACTATAAATAATGGATGAATAAACAAGATCCATAAACATTTTAATTTCATCCTTGATAAAGAGAAAACATCCATGAGAAGCAGAGAGAGCCTGTTATGAAGGGAAATGCCTTCGAAAGACAAAGCCCTATGGAAAACATAAAGGAAGAAGTATTCCTTCTGAGTCTTAGAGAGAAAAAGTGCCCTTGAAGTGAGGTGCACAGCTGTGTACAAACGGTGGCACATACCAGAGCAAGGAACACAGATGGGTTTCTAGAAAGTCATTTACTAGTTCCGCATCTCATATATGTGTTTTTACCATAAATTGAGTGTCTCCCTTGTGGCAGGCACTTCCCAAGGCACTGTAAACTACGTTATCAAAATATAGATACTATTATTCCCAGTTTATAGATGAGAATTTAAGTGGAAGACTTAGGTTTTGAACTCAGGTCACCATACTACACTGCTTTTTAGGTGTTATAAAAAGCCATACAATTTAGGTGGTTGGTGAAATAAAATGAAAGTTATAATATTTTGCCATTAAAATCAAGGGGATTTTATTTATAAGAAGATTAGTAAAAAATTTCTTAGTCACTGATACCTTCTTTCCTGGTTTGCATGCTTCCTCCCAGAACAAATGATCTTGAAAACCGAACTTGACCTACTCTTAGTTGCCTTTTGCCAGTGATTAAATAAATCCTTTGCTCTCCCTTCACCTCCCCAACCCCCAAAACCCTCTTCATCTTTCTTCCCCTGCCAAGGGTGGGTGAAGGGAGCACTCTGTGGAGCTGTGGGTTGGATAGTCATTATGAACATTAGCTTTTAAAAATGTTGCTCTTAAAAATTGACATTTGCAGTAGAAACTTATTATATACCTGAATATTTCTTCATATTTTAATGAGTTAAAGTTTGATCTAGTCTTCCAAACATCTAGATGATCGTTGTAGGCTATAGTGGAACTGTATTTGAAGAACAACTACCTGAAAGGTGACTTAGAATTTCGAAATTTACTGTGCAGTGATCTATATAACCACAGTAACACTTTTGTGTAATACAGAGAAAGGTAAGTAATAGTATTCTAAGAAGATCCAAACATAGTTTAACTATGAATTACTATCATGTTTGGGCTGTGAGCCAGCTAGTTCCTAGACCAAAAAAAAAAAGTTAGAACTGATAAGTGCAATTTTAATATTGTTGCCAGTTATTAAATGCCTAAGGCATAGGATTTAGGTTTGGATGACATATTGTTTTATCAGAATTCAACTCAATTATAAAGCTGGTGTAGAAGGAAACAAAAGTTTTTTGTTTTTAGCCAGAGAGATAAAAATTACTCCTATTTTTTTCATTGTATCTTGTAGTGTTCTTTTTAATCTGAATCTGATCTTGGATTTACCACCTTAAAAATTTGTTGAATTTGGTTAAATAAACTTAATAACTAGGAATTATTAACAATGTGGCTAAATTCATCATTTTTCTTTCTTTTTTTTTCTTTCTTTTTTTTTTTTTTTAGATTTTATTTACTTGAGGGGCATCTGGGTGGCTCAGTGGGTTAAAACCTCTGCCTTTGGCTCATTTCATGATTTCAGGGTTCTAGGATTGAGCCCTACTTTGGGCTCTCTGCTCAGCAGGGAGCCTGCTTCTTCCTCTCTCTCTCTCTCTCTCTCTCTGCCTGCCTCTCTGTGTACTTGTGATCTCTGTTCGTCAAATAAATTAAAAAAAAAAAAAAAAAAGGTTTATTTACTTGAGAGAGGGAGAGTTCACATGAGCAGGGCGCAGGAGCAAATGGAGAGGGAGAAGCTGACTTTTCGCTAAGTAGAAGGCCCAATGCAGGCTCAGACTCCATCCCAGGACCATGAGATCATGACGTAGGTTGAAGGCAGACACTTAAACAACTAAGCCACTCGGGCACCCTTAAACTCATCAATTTTCTAAAAATGTTTTTGCATGACTGAGATCCCTCTATTAAAACACCATGAAAAAGAGTAGGTTTTCTAGTGATGTTATGGATGGATATTGCTTTTTTCTAAGTAAAGTCTACTTAGAGATCTTTAATTTAGCTATAATTTCACAGAGTTAGAAGGTCAACCACTTGGCCTTGTGGACTGAACTGGATTGATAACAACTGGATTGGTTCACTTTTTTCTCTTATACTACCACAGTCTAGCTGTAGTGACTAAACTAACCCGTTGTATTTAGTTGACTTGCTGGAAGTTCGTCTCACTTAATTTCTACCTTTATTAGTAGAAAAATCACTGAGGAGAGAAAATAGTTTAATAGTTAAGTTTTGAGCTTATTATGTTTCTTAGAAGTTAAAAAAAAAAAAATCTCTGCTTGCAGTAGCTCCCTGGTTTCAGATCTTTAAAGGAAGTAGTTGGTAAGGTGTGGGGCTTCTGAGCCTGGTGGTGTGGGCAGGGTTTTGTTGGAAAACATTCCTGGTCTTGGCCCTTTGCACTGTGGAAGCCAAGACTTCAGTCTCTCTGCTTCCCCTGGTCTCTGGCTTTGGCTCTGTCTCTGATTCTCTTCTTTAAATAATAACTGCTGTATTTGCAATACTTGTGAATGTAAGTGAGCATAAGTGGCTTTCTCCTATAGCAGCCTTTTGAAAAATGTGAAGATATTATTCCTCGTAAGCATTTAGAACTGAAGTTGAAAGACTAGAAAGTGTTGGCAATTGTACATCACACAATTGCTTATCTCTTTTTCAATAATGTGCTGTTCAGCACAGCACACATTCCCTTAGGAAGCTCAGTGGAGTTGCCCTTTCTTCCACTTAGAAAGGGAGCTTTAATTTCCTTCCTGTATCTACTCGGAATGGTAATTGGACATTGAGATTCTTGTTTCCTGATTTATGATGATGATTAGGGCAACAGAGGAATAATACAAATTTGGCCACTCTAACATAAAATAAAACGAAACATCCTCTGAATAATTACAAGGCAATAATGCCGGTTCCCTTCTCCCTCTCCCGCCACCCGCTCCCCCCCACCCCCGCCCCCTTCCTAGGAGAGAACCAAGGAAGCAGCAGCACGTTTGTATTAACAAACAAATAGATTGATATTTTTGAGGCTGGCCAAGGAAATGCTACCATTCACAGTTATTTCAAGAAAAAAAAAATTCTCAGTAGCCATAAATAGTACTACTGTTTCAGCACTACGGTCCTACTTAGAACATTTTACTCTCACTGTCCCTTGCCTGCCAGACTGCCCTGAGAGGAGTGAAATAATCAGAGAGACAAGTCACCAGACTCATCAGGGAGGTGATGCTTGGTAAGGGACTCCCCTCTGTTCTCCTGGGGAGATATTTGCGGTGCTGGTTCAAGCAGAGGGAGACGGCTGAGGGGCAGGCAGACAGCCATGAATGTAAGGGTCACAGGAAGATGGGAGCAGAGGGATTCAACAGGAAGCATCCCCCATCCTTAACCCTCTGTGCTCAGTGCTGTGCCCAGAAATATCCCCTACCCTGTGTCTCTAGGACCAAGAAAGTGAGTCCTCCAAATTCTTTTCTGTGAACTGTACTTTATGCTTTGTGATTACGTAATACTAACTTAGCCTTTTGAACACAGAGACAGTCCTTAACATATTCTTTGGGTAGTCTACATGATGTTCCAATAATGGCTGCAATTGATTTTTACCATGCTCTGTATGTTTATCATTCTTGCTTCAGAATTAAAGTAGAAACCCTCTCTTCATGTTGCACTTAATTAGGTTGGGATCTGTTCTGAAGGAACAGATTTTACTAGCTCTTCCCCCCCCTTTCTTATTTATTTATTTATTAAAAAAAATTTTTTTTAGATTTTTTTATTAACACAGAATGTATTATTAGCCCCAGAGGTACAGGTCTGTGAATCGCCAAGATTTTACTCGCTTTTGCTTCTGTTTCCTTTAGTGACAATTCCTCAAACGCAGTTCAGTATAGGAAATGGGCAAAAGAGAAGGGAGATAATGTTTGTAGAGAGCATACAGCCGTGAAGGCCTTTTTGTATACTGTGTTTGTTTAGAAAGGATCTCATTTAATACTACTACAGCATAGGTATTCAGAAAACCGAAGCTCAGATTGGGTAACTTGCATCAGGTAATACTATGAGCATGTGCTAGAACAGGAGTCACATCCTAGACTGGACATATTTTCCAGTGAGATCTGTGCTGTAGTGGACAACATTGCAGAATGTGCCAGTGTAGCGATTCTCGGTCAAGATGGCCAGAGCTGACTCCACATATGCTTCAAGTGGGGGGTGTCATGACAAATCAATGTGTAGAATTAGGAAAGGAAAATGTTGAAAACCCATTTATGCTTTAATAACTAAAACAGCACTGGTCTTCTGCCAAATTGACATACATTTTTGGAATCAGAGACTCTAAGATACTCCTTTATATGCTACTTATGATAAATAATGCCATTTAAATGTCCACCACCTGCTACAGCACATGGCTGTGTTCTCAGAACAACACTTCCATTACTTCCTCAGATGGTCTTGATTAAAGTACAGCAATGGAGAAAAAAAATTTTTTTTTAAGAAAATGTTCTAATGTGACAACTGGATGTCTTTAAATATACCAGTTTTCTGTGGTTTAAAGCTAAACAACTTCCAGGGGATAATTTTTATAGTTCCAAAGCATTATCCTAAATGATACAGCACTTATGTGTTTGTACAGCCTGATTATCCCATGTATTTGTGGCAATAACAGTGTCTATGTTGTCAAAAGGGACTAAAAATTGTTTTATATCCCTATTTCTGTCTATGCCATCTCTGCCTCAGTCATCCTTGACAATGATTTCTCCCCTTACCCCCACTACACCCCTGTACCAATTAGGGATTACATTTGACTACAAGACCCAGAAACTGGTCTTCGCTGGCTTGAGCAAATGGGAAGTAGCTTTCTTTCCTAACACGAAGCCCATAGGTAGAGGGTCTGGAACTATTACAGCGGTCCAAGGAGTCAGTAAGGTTCCAGGTTCCCTCAGCTTTCAGTTCTGTCATCCTTAGTATGTGGCTTTCATTCTTTTTCTTTTTCTTTTTTTTTTTTTAAGAGTTTCAAAAAATTCATTCGGGAGAGAGAGAGAGAGAGAAGAGCGCATGCGTGTGAATGAACAGGGGTGGGGATGGGAGGAGGGGCAGAAGGACAACTGGGAGCTGAGCAGGGCTCCCAATGCAAGGCTCCATCCCAGGACCCTGAGATCATGACCAGGGCCACACAGGCATCCCTGTGGCTTTCATACTTATGTTTGCCTTACCTTACAAGATGGCTTGACTGCTTCACTTCAGGCTTCACTGTGTCAATCAAGATAGAAAAAAAAAAAAAAAAAAAATGGGGCTGCTCACAGAAAGGATCTGTGCTGCTAAATGGGAAAGCAGAACTTTCCTGAAATCCCCAGCGGCATTCTGCTTATGTCTTACAGGTCAGAATTGTTCTCAGTTACCCCTACCTGCAAGGCAGACTGGCAAAGTTAATACTTTGGCTGGGCCCATTGTTATGCTAAAAAATGTAGGATTTTGTTTAGTAAGGCAGAACTGGTGAATAGATATTGGGTAAATTATTAGCAGAGTCCACTCCAACCCAACTCCACCCTGAACTGCCTCCTTGTACTTGGTTTTGGAATTAGAGAAGCCACTGACTTAGGTGATCACTTTTTTTTTTTCTTTCCTTTTTTATTACTCATTTGCCAGGTAATGTCATTTTCTTAGGGTAACCTTCACTAACACTTCAGGCAAGATTAGGCAGCTCCCTTTTTTATATGTTCCTGCACCTAGACCTTGTTTTTTTTCTTCTTTTTGAAGCTTTATCACAATTATTTGTACTTGTGGAAGGTGGGGAGGAAAGGAAAGGGTCATGCTCTCTGTCCAATGTCTTGCTCTCTTCTCTGCTAGACTGTAAACTCCAAGAGGACACAGGCTGAATTTATTTTGTACCCCCATCCCCTACCTCAATGTCTAGTATCAGAGTGGATGCTCAATAAATATTTGTTAAATAAATTAATAATAAATGAATAGATTTTAAGGCCCTTCTCTTAACTGTTCTTCCTTTTTTTTATTTTTATTTTTTTATTTTTGAGAGAGGAAGGGAGAGAGAGCGAGAAAGCTCCAGTGAGCAGGAGGGTTGGGAGGGGCAGAGAGAGAGAGAGAATCATAAGCAGGTTCCATGCCAGCGCAGAGCCAGATGCAGGGGTCAATCTCACAATACTGAGCTCATGACCTGAGCCAAAATCAAGAGTAGGACTCTTAACAAACAGCCACCCAGGCACCCCCTTCCTTTTTTCTTTTTTTAAAATGCATTTTGTTTTGTCCTCATCCACTAATTATAATTTTAAACATTCTTTAAATACTCTTATTCACATTTACCCATTCATTGATACTTCTTTTTCTTTGCCCCTGCTCTGCTCTGGATTCTTCCTCTCTCTCATGGGGGTACTCTCTCTTTATTCACAACTCTGCATGTGTGCCCAGTCCTTTAACTCAGGTTTCAGTATCCCATGTCCAGTTGCCTACTATTTTTTAACTGGAATGCCTCTCCATCACCCCACACTCAATGAGTTCCAGATGATTCTCACCAGGCCACCCTCCCTCCCATCTCTATTTCCTAGTTTCTGAGAGTGATGACCCCTTCATCTAGTAACTAAAGCTTGGAATCTTGGTGTCACTTATGGCATCATTTATTTGTATCATTAAGTTGTTGTTCTCTTAACCTTGGCAAATAGCTCTAGCTGTTCTCTATTCTCGCTGCTGTCCCAGTATACACTGTGTGGGTTTGTGGGTGCTAATACCTGTGGGAGGGCAGGATCAAGGTGACAGGAGTTGAATGACCAAATGCTCCCCATCAAGCATATGGCAGAGGAGATTTTTGCCTGTTCACACCACAGTGTATGCATTTAAACATGATGTTCTAGTGCTCATGGCACAATCAATTTGATAACCTGAGATTACTCTGAAGTAAAATTTGAGTGGATTTAGCTACTTAGAATAGGTGGTACATTTTTGGGTGGTGAGTATGGACGATATTGATGAAAAGATCACAAAATGGTATTAAAAAGCTGCAGAAGTATAGTTGCAGTAATAAAGGATTTTGTAAAGACAGATTAGATGTTCCCACTCAATCAATTTCATAATGCAGAAATTAGTGGGAATTTATTGAAATTAATAGGTATGAAATTTAGAAAAGTTAGCACAATTGCTTCACAGATTATCTCATTAATCAAGATGTGCATTTTTCTTTTACAGAAAAGTAGTGAATCATGTGGATAGATTGGATGAATAAATGAAGATGGCAGTATTTTTATGACGCCAAAATGATTGGTTCAAATGGAAAAATTTCGGCTAACTTTTTAGTTAGCTTCTGCAGTCTAAAACTCTGTTGTTGGGGGACAAAAGTAGTATTTTGGGAAAAAAAAAGAAAACTATGAGCAAACAAAGCCACAGTTTAACATGAAATGTGGGGAAACATTTTACGAAAGGATAATTTCTGCATGGCTTTAGATTGATTGATTACTTACACAGTATTTCAGAGATTAGACGAATACCCTCCACATTACCCTAGTTATTTCCTGGAGAATGTAAGTTTCTTTAGTTTTTTTTTTTTTCCTGTTTGGATTGAGAAAGAGCAATGGTTTATTATATAGTTCATTTTTTAGTTCACTGCATTGTCAGATTGAAATTCATCTCTGTCACTGTGTTGTTCTTTAGGATATGTTCTTTTGATAGATAGAGGTTTAGATATATAGGGCATGGAGGCAAAGAAACACAGCTGGTATCAAGAACAGGCTCACATCACTCTTAATTTCCCTGATTTTATGCTTTTTCCCTTGCTTTGCCATTCAAGGATCCATTTGATGGATTATAAGAATTTCATGTAGAGAAATGTACTATACGTGGGATCCTCAAAAGCATTTAGTTTCCTTTAAAGTTTAGTTCAGCTAATTCTGGTCCTTTTAAAGTGTATGCATTGGAAGGTAGGAATTAAAACCATGTTTAGATTTCTGGCATAGTCTTATAATCCCATCAGAGGAGTAATACTTGAAAAGGAGACCAGGGACCAAGATTCTATTCCCCTTTATTGGTGGATGTATTTCATTTATTACTTTTAGAGATTTTTCTCCTCTAGACGTTTTCATGTTTTTTTTTTTTTTTTTCAATAGGATAGAGTAAATATTATTTGGGGTTTCATCCATCATAATAATAGAAAGCTACTGTCATAAGGAAAAGCTTGTGGTTTGAGAACTGGGGCAGTTTTAAGTCAAAAATCTAAGCTTGTTTGTATGACAAGAACAGTGAATAAAAGCCATGCCAGAGGTACCTAATCTTTTTCTTGGATCTCATCTTCATGAATGTCTCAAAACAAGTAGTTATAATTCAGTCAGTCCAACTAAAGTCATGCAAATTGGTTGTCATTGTTCAGCAATAAAATTGTTTGAGTATGTTCTCTTTTTAGCTTGTTGGGCTTTTTTTTTTTTTTAAATATATACACAACTAACCTTCTGGACCTTGGTATATGTCATTGTAATGAAATAAGAAAATTGGCTCTATCAAAAAATACAGTAGCCACTGACACTGGAGCTAGTAGGATATTCTATTTATAATAATATTTCTCTACCATTTTTATGGAGGTGGAAAGTCTAAGGGCAAGAGTAAATGGCAGCCAACATCTTCTTTTTAATGTATTGTGGGACTTAGCAGAATTATAGGCAGTCAAAATTTACATCATGTCCATTGCTAGAAAGCCTGTTTCTTATAGTTTGAAGTCAATAGATGAGTAGAAGAAATGGTCTTGAAAGTATAGGGTCCATTTGTAGGTTACCCACGTAATAGCCACCTCCTCTCTTCCCACCCAGACCTCTAATTCCCTAGCCATCCCAGCTCCATCCAGTCAGCATATCCTAACCCTCTTGCCACAGGAATTGGTCTGAGGATATTCATGTGACTTGATAGGAGACATATGTTGGAGGATCAGACAGACTCTTCCTCTGGTGTCTCTCTCTCCCTCTCTCCACCCCTCCCTTCCATGTTGGATGTATATGAGGTATTTATCATCTTTTTTAAACTAGTCAATGGATTTTCAATCATAAGAGTGTTAGTTGTAAGACAAAGTTAACACTTAAGTGGTCAAAAAAAAAAAAAAAGCATCCTGGCTGATTTAAAGATCATCTCATTTAAAAACAAGTGGTAAAACTAATTTATTTGCCTCCAATTTCTTTATTATATGTTTCAGAAGACTTTTAATCCAAATTATGAATGGAATACTTTTCAAATCAATGATAATAGCTGTTGGCTATTGAGCTATAACTATGTGTCAGGCATTATACTAAGTAATTTATATGTTTTGGCTCATTTAAAGTGAAAAACCATATTGTAAGTTAAATATTTGTAGATGAGGAAACTGAGGCATGAAAGAGTTTAAATTGCCTGTATGAGGCATAGAGCCAGCAGGTGGCAGAGTTAGAATTCAGTCCCCAAGACCAGGCTTTTAACTTACTAAGCCATACTCAGGCCTTAAATTTGGGGAAACCTATTTTCATGATCATTTAGGTCTTTATCCTGAATATCCTAAAACAGCCCTTAGAGGACAGTTTTGCAGATGCAGATTTTGAGATATTAGAGGAATTAAAAGTTTTAGTAATGCTTGTATAATAAATGGGATGAAAAAGGCATGGTGGTATGGTTAGGATATAATTTGGCTGTGTGAACACAAGTCACTCCACTGTCTTTGAGGTCAGTGAGTTCTGTTTGCTGCTCTGCCTTCCCGGTATCCCTAGGCATCCTGCCTTTCCATCTTTGACCTTGTCATCATCAATTACCATGTTCTGGAAACCCAGATGTTGCCTTGTCTGATTAGCCTCACTCTGCTCTATGAGGAACGATCCTCTTCATTTCTGTAGAGGCCTATAAGTCACCAAAAGTCTTCTCTTCTGTGATCTCATTTAGGCCTTTCAACCATCCTGTGAGATGGGCTATCATACTCATTTTCCTTATGATTTAGGTACTTAGGTGTCAATTTACTTGAAGTTAACTTGCACTTGTAAGTGTGGTGCCTTAGGAGTGATTTTTGGTTCTATCTTGCAAAGGTTGCTGAACTTACCACTGGACTACAAGCTTCATCAAGAGAAGAGTTGATTATGAATTTTATGTGCTTGACTTTCCTATAACAATGCCTCCTGTTGGTACACAGTGATTTCTCAGGAAAAAAAAAAAACAAAAACTTTAGTAAATTAATATCTGAAACAATGAAATGTATAGTTACTTTTAGTGATGTGGAACTGGCACTGGCTTTCCAGAGTTGACTGTTAAATATTCAGGAATTTTGTTAGCCTGTTGTTAAATTGTTGATAGTTTGAAATACATGGTAAGATTATTTATACCATGAAAATTGGCAAAGCTTGCTTATCAGAGTTTTCCTCCACCCACTTCCACCTGCAGGAGAGCTAATTTATCTTGTGACTTCTGTCTAAAACCTTTCCTTTGGTCTATAGGCAAATGTCCTGATTTCTTCTTTGTGGATTAGCTAGCTAATGGTCATGGCCCCAGGGTGGGGGGAAGGTGGAGTTGAAATCACATGGAGATCAGTCTCCAAGTCTTTATTGTTCTGAGACTGAGCAAAATATGACAGTTTATGTTCACAGTAGAAAACCAAGTTTCAGAGGAAACTTGGTCAGGAAGCCAGAATAGGCATCACTGGAGAGCTGCCTCCTTCCCTACTCCAGCCTGTGACTCTTCTCTCCATTCATCTTTGATTAAATCAGCAAGCTGATCTAGCTGTGCTAACAGGGGTCTCAGAGACTATGACAGACTACTTTGTGTTGCAGGTAAAAGAATTCCTGATTAAAAGTTGTCTAAGGGGCACCTGGGTGGCTCAGTGGGTTAAGCCTCTGCCTTCGGCTCAGGTCATGATCTCCGGGTCCTGGGATCAAGCCCCGCATCAGGCTCCCTGCTCACTGGGGAGCCTGCTTCTCTCCCCCCCTCTCTCTCTCTTCCTGCCTCTCTGCCTACTTGTGATCTCTCTGTGTCCCCCCCCCCAACCCCCCCGCAAAGAAGTTGTCTAAACCACATGGATCTTTATTGTTTATCAGTGGCTTCAGTGATCCTGTTTTGTTTTATTTTTCTCACACCCTCAGTGTGTGAGTAATGTTTCCCCTTCTGTCTGCAAGAAGGTTTTGATAGATCCAAAGAACGGGAAACTAATTTACCACATAAACCTTCAGAAATATCCTGGATTTGTGCTAGAAAGCCCCCCTTTTTTCTAATTTCCTGAAGTAATAGTCTCATGGAATATTAAAGATAGCCTAATGGTAAAAATAATTTTAAGGTATTCATTTCTAGTTAGTAAGAAACTCTAGTGATTCTTCGTGATGAGAAGTTAATTAAGGAAGCCAGCAACCCAAGACCATCATAGAAGCTATAGTAAGAACTCAAAGAAATACACTGCAAGAAGAAGCAAAAGTTTTCATTATAAGTTTCAAGGCACTAAAATGCTATTTAAGTGGAATTGAAGACTCAAATGGCCGCAGTTACATAATGTTGCAAGTTTTTTCACATTAAAAAATATTTTTACTTTTATGGCAAGCAAAATTAGATGAAGCTGCCATATGAGACAGGATATCTATAATGGTAGGAATTAGTGAGCACCCCTGTGGTAAGGGATTTGTTCTTCCTGATTTCCCGTTGCTAGCACGGTACCTGACATAATGTTGAGTGTTGACTGAGAAGAAAAGTCGGGGAAGGATGTAGATAGTAACTACGGCACTAGGTGGGAATTGGCCTTAGTGCAAAGAGCCCAGGCTCTGGTTATCAGAACTGAGGTAAATAGGCTTCAGATGGAGTTGGGGGATAGCAAGTGTTCAGACCCAAATTTGTCTCATTTGCTGCAGGAGGAGCAGAATGGCCCCAGAATGTGGTGAAATAACCATGAAGGCCAGAGGACGTCAGGGATGGATCATTCTCCCCACTTCCCTTTGTGGGGTCAGCTTTTTGGCTTAATGTCTTGGACAACAAATAGTACTTCTCCTCCCATGTTACTGGTTGAAATGAAACAGTGAAAAAACTGAAGTTATTCCCAGGTGGCTAATATTTGTATATATTGGCTTGATTGGCTGTTTCATAATCCTTTTGAGAAGAGAGGGCAGTCCATAGAAATAGAAGTCGTGGTGAGAGGTCTGCCGTCGTGTTTATGCCAGCTGTACCATCAGCTTCAGATACATTGGGAAGGCCTTCCATGCCAAGGTGGTACAGAAAATAGCACCACACAGGATCTAGGATACAAAGAAAGTCTTGTAATCTTTCTGTAAGATTTCTGTTTTTTTAAATAAAATGATATTTGATGTGTGAGTACATATGACACAATTTTTTTTTTTTCGGAAATCTGTCTTCAGTACATCAGAAATGAAAATGTCCTTTGTTAAACATCAAAATTCATTTTCATATCAAAAACTACCATCCTTTCTTAGAACACAATAGATTTCATCTTTTTTTGTAGAAGTCCTCATAGACTTCAGTCGCAGAGTAAAGAGAAAGAAAAGAAGAATATAAATGCAAGTAATTTAATAACTGTACTATAGTTTCACAATTCCACTCATCCTAAGTGAGATATACACATATAGTAAAGATTGACGGCACCATCCTTGCGAAGGATAGTGACTTCGTTCCAACAAATTTAATTTATATAATTAAACTTCAAGTTATGCTTTACGGGCTTTTATATTAAATGCATATGTTCAAGTTAGTAGTGCATTAGTACTGTGACTTAATTTTACAGACCTTGAATTCTTTCCTTTATGGGGACGCATCACCTCTTTCACAAGGAAAATGTGAAAGGCCAACTCTGCAGAATTTTATAAACATTGCTATGGGTTTAAGTTGTGCTGTTTTGTATTCCATGAATTTGTTATTGAGGTTCATAGACTCTGACACTCAAAGGAAATGTCTCTTAAATATTACCTCTTACTGAATAATACATTGCCTTTTTTAAAAAAGGCAATATATGAGAACTTGAAATAGTATCTTGGACTATAAGTAAAACTCAAGGACAATAATAAGTAATAATAACTAGATGGTAATCTCTTGGAGTTCAGAATCCTTGTTTAATAATTATTTCCCTCTCCTTCTTTCTCCTCCTCCTCTTCCTATACATCTTCCTTTTCCCCCTTCTTTTCCTTTAATTAAATCCTATACAGCAAGTGGATTTGCATATTATAACCACTCAAAAATAGCTTTTGAATAATGAGTGGACACATAGATCTTCTTATCCTTCCCCAAATCTGGCTCACCCTGTCAGACGTGCTGAGTGATTGGTAAGCATTTGTTGAATGAAGTTTTTGAATTAAACACCTTCCCCCTTCCCCCAGCAGGTTCGGTCTTATAACTCTGAGGCTTGTACTGTACTGAACAAGAAGCTGTCAAAATATTGTTGAGTAAGGGTTTTGATGGGATCATCTGAGTAAATAAAGAAGAGTCATTTAGAATTAATACAATGGTATGTAAATAAATACTAGGAAAGGGATCGAAATTAATTTGTTCACCCAAGTAGATGATTTTCCTCTTACTGTTTTATACATAAATTTTTATGTATGGGTTTTATATATATTTACTTCCCAACATCTAGCCATTTTTACCACTGTCATGATTTTTAGATATACTTGCTTACCACCTATACAGTTATTACTCAGTATTTTCTTTAAATTGATTCACTTTGTATTCTAAATTTATTTTAAGAGAAAACTTTATATTAGTACTATGAATAGAAAACCAGTATTCTCTGTTGAAAACAGAAGGCAACTATAAAAATAAATATAATGTGATGAAAATGACATTATTAAATTATGGTCAGCTTCTGTTGCCTGGAGAAAGACTGAGCTTGGGATAAATTTTCTTAAAGAGAGAGTTGGTAACTGTTAGAGAAGAGTTAGAGACTTACAGGCACTGAACTGAGTCCTTTGTCTGTGCCATGTTATTTATAAGGATTGAAAATCATCCAAAGAAGAATAACTTCTCTTTACATTGGGTCAAATATAAGCTTCAAAAAAGGGGGAAAAAAAGTCAAATTTTTCACAATTCCAAATTAGTGGGGCTTAATTTGTGAAATTTTAGTACTCTGTAATTTCTGTGATAAAGTTAAAACATTCTCTTCTTTTTAAATTTCATTTAAAACATTTGATTTAACACAAACAAAATTAAGAATATAATTTTAGGAGCAACTATGTGACTCAGTCGGTTCCATGTCTGACTCTAGAATTTGGCTCAGGTCATGATTGCAGGGCCTTGAGATTGAAACCTGCTTTGGACTCTGCACTCAGTTCAGCAGGGAATCTACTTGGGAGTTTCCCTTTGCCACCCATCTTGATGTGCTCCCATGCTCTATCTAAAATAAGTAAATCTTAAAAAAAAAAAAAAGAATGTTAACTTTATAGTGAAACTTCCATTTTCCTTCCATGACTTTTTTTTTTTTTTCCCCTGCCCAATGGGTCATATAAGTCATGTTTAGGATTTCTATGAAGGTACCATTTGCTGGGAGTTATGCTTTATAGGCAATGTCACTATAGGTAGTGTCCATGAAACTATGACATTTGGGAGAGTAAAATATTATGAATACTTTCATGTCATATGGAACTCACCCAGCAGAGAATAGGTCTAATTGATCAAAATTCCAAATTGATGTAGTCATGGATAATGAGTGTTAGTATATAAGTTTTGAAATATTTCATTTTTAAGTGATTGCTTTGGACTGGTTTTCTCAACATTGATAAAGATCATTTTAGGTCATATCTGAAATACAATCAGATTGTCCTCTTGATTGAATGACTTGATTTCTTAACAGGTAAAGTAATAGTCTATCAATTCTATCAACCCCCTGGTGGTCAGTCACTTTAATCAAAGTCAAAATGATTTTGTGCAGAGATAGAAAAGAAAACTTGTAAGTTCTGCATCATTGATCTCCTCTGTTACTTCAGGAAAAGCTATGTGGCTCAAAACTCAGCCTAGAAAATTTAAATAAGGAAGAAGGCAAGTGAAAGATATGATTTAGAAGTCTGAGATGGTGGTGGCATGCGTGTTATAATGCTTTCAAAGGAGAGTTTGATAAATGATTTATCTCACTGATGCATATAGAAATATATTTGAAATTCTGAAAAAATCAAAACAGTTGACTTTTCAATTGCCTTTTTTTTTTTTTTTGGATGAACAACAAAATACTCTACCTATGCTACATGGAAGGCAACCTACAAATATATGGAAAATGCTCTCATGACTAATGATTGATGCTTTATAGTAATTGAGAACAGAAGCTATTTCTAAAGTAATCTTAGAATTTTTAAATATTATTTTGTTCTACTAATTGATTTAAAACTAACAAATTTAACTCAAATCAAGCATATATACTATTACAAGACAAAAACAAGGGCTAGGTAAGTGTTTTAATAGTCAATCTGAACAAACACTAAGAGATTAAATTTCAACATAAAAACAAAAATAGTTTTAAATAATTTAGAGAACAGCACATAGTTTTCGCAAATACATCAGAAACAATTTAGTACCCAGATCCTGATGCATGAAGGAGAATTTTAATAGTGCTGTAGTTATTAACATGAATTTGTTTTAATGTGTGGATGTTTGAAATTTTGGCCTGTTTACCTTCTTCCTTCATATCCTCATGTCCAGCGTTTCTAAGATTTTCTAGAAGGAAGCTTATTATTTGAATCACTCAGATATAAAGTGGAGAAAGATGAGGGTTATAGTTAAAATTCTTCTTATCTATCAACTTAATGTTAAAAGGTTATGTTTAACCCTAGCTAGATATTTGGATCCACATGAGTAGTTCCAGAAAGAAACCATTTACTCTTTGTACCATAAAATCAAATGCATCTTTGAAGCCTCTGCCTGAAAGATTAAAATGAAAAACACTAGTAGGGTCTATACCTCTTAGTTGGCTTTCTTTTCTTGCTTGTCTTTCTTTGCTTCTTTTTCTTTATATGTCATATCAAATCCAAAGAAACAATTAACTTGGACAAGCAGTGTGGGTGATCTTCAAAAATTGATCTACTCCAAATTTAAAAAGATTTGGTGCGGTGGTTCCTTTAGTTATAAAACGATGTCTTATGGCAATGTAGAAACCTGGCAGTGTTCTAAAAATTCATTGTTAAATCTGCAGGAGTTATTGAAAGTTAGAGACTTTAACAATAGCTCTGTTATAATGAATTCTACATTGGGGCATCTTTGACTTGACTCCTATAATCTTATTGGAGTTGCTTGAGCAATAGCTATGTGTATGGATTTCTGTTAAGGAAATACTTGATAACATATTCTAAGACAGTTTCATTTGGCATCTTTATAAAAGCCATGAAAAGCTTTCCATAACTATACTATAAGAAAATTATCTTGGCCTAGAACATTCTAAGAATCTGAAAAAAGTTATTCTCCTTTATTAAGATGTTAATCCTTACCCTATTACCCTGTGGTTGTCTGAGAGAATTCACTAGTGATAAAACATTGCTAGAAGTCAAAAGTTAATAGTAAAATTAATGAAAAAAGTTATTAATATAAAGTAAAGCAGAATGATGGGAAGAATCAAGGATTCTTCCCTCTGGGATAAAATGTTTTCTTGTGGGAGGATTAACATTTTTTAAAGAAATAAAGCATCAAATGGCACTAGAAACCTTTATACTTTTACCATCCATATTGAGATAAAAATCTCTCTTATGGTCATGAGTGATCACTGCATTCTGTATTTTTTAAAAGGTATGAGTGATTTTTAAACAAAAATGACAGTCCATTTTGTTAAGTGAAAACAACTGCTGTATCTACCATACAAACCCATAATTTGTATTATTTTAAAATACAAATAGTTCTGAAATAATCTGGGGAAAGTGATGGTCCTTAAAAGAAGATGGAGGGAAAATAAAAGAGGCTGAATAATTTGCAACTCTCCCATCTTTGCTAGAAAGAGGAGTTGGAATTTTTTCTCTCTGAGATAGACTCTTAGGGATCTACCTGCTGCCAAATATGCCAGCGTCTACCCTAACCTACTTGACTTAAGCTGGGCAAATACAATGAAACAATATATGATAGATGGATAGATAGATAGATAGATAGATAGATAGATTAATTATAAGGGATTGGCTCACAAAATGATTATGGAAGCTGAGATTCACAGTCTGAAGACCTGGCATAAGAATAGTTGCAATCTGAGAAGTGTGAGAATCTCATGGGTGAGTTCCAGCTTGTACTGTCAGGCAGAGAGAGCAGATTCTCTCTTGCTCAGACTTTTGATGTTTTCAGACTTTCAATGCATTAGATGAGGCTTGACTCCATTGGAAAGGGCAATCTGCTTTACTCAGTCTATCAATTCACATATCAGTTTCATTTAAAAATACCTTCAGAGTCATACCCAGAATAGTGTTTAAGTCTCTAGACACCCTGTGATGCAGTCAAGTTGACACATACATTTAATTGTCATAATTATGCTTTAATATTTATTTAAAACCATGTCGAAGATTTTTAACACCCATAAGTTGATGGAACTTTCTGTTGAAGGGGAAAAGTGAGGAGGGGTTGGGAAGTCTCAATTGATAGAAACAGCTACATTTTGGGTACTGCTGCATCATGTTATCATGTGATTGCAATATGCTTGTTCTTCTGGAAGAGGTGCTTTAGAGGTGACAGAGTCCTCAGGGAGGGTCATGTATGCATGTAGACAGCTACAGGCTGGCATGAATATGCTAAATGATAGTAGATGAGAAAGAAGGGACACTAGAAAATGGGAAAGTGGTTAAAAAAATGACAAGGTTGGACATTGCCTATGTTAAAAATTCACTCAATTTATACTGTCCTCACATAGAAGACAGAGTAGTTGTCATTTAACCCCTTCAGAAACTTGCCCTCCCCAGGCTGACAGTGAGCTGAACCAACCATGTTGTTTCAGCAGACAAAGAACATTCTTTGATTTATTCAGGAAATAATCTCTTGAGCACTTCCTATGGGGCGAGTATTAGTTTCAGCAGGCATGGGGCTCTAGCAATAAATATAGCAGAGTTCCTATGTCACGGGGTTACATTTTAGTGGAGAAGACTGCCACCTGACAGATAAAGAAAAGAATAACTATATATATTGTAAAGAAAAGAAAGATGAATCAATAAACAGTGTGATAAGAAGATGGGGTGGGTGACATTTTTACCTAGGCCAGACAGACAAGGCATCTTTGAAACAGTGATGTTGGAGAAGGTATTTGGATGACGTAATGGATCCATTTATGTGAAGGTATTAGGGAAAAGAATTCTAAGGAACAGCATGTGTAAGTGACCTGGGAGAAATGGAAATTCTGTGTGTTTGTGGAGGCAAGAAGGTAGATATGGCTGGAATGGAGTGAGCAGGAGATGAAGTCAAAGTCGTGGGCAAAGGCCAGATCATGTGGAACCTATGGGCCATGTAAGCAGTTAAAATCTTTTATGAATCATGGATTCCTATTATAGTTTTCAGTAGAGAAATGATACAATCTAATCTACATTTTTGAGAGTTCAATTTGATTCTTTAATGGAGAATAGATTACAGGGAACAAGAACGGAAGCAGGGAGTCTAATTATTAGGCCATTGTGGTTGTCTGGGTGAGAGATGATGTAGTTTGGACTAAGGTGATTGCATTGGAAATGATGATAAATGTTGGATTTGCAATATTTTGAAGGTAAAACCCACAGGATTTGCTAATAATTTGGATCAGTGTTGAGGAAAAGGGTAATTAAAACTATTTGATAATCAAAATGATGAATAATCAAACATTACACTTATATTTTTGCCTTGAAAAACAGTAAATGGGGGCGCCTGGGTGGCTCAGTGGGTTAAGCCGCTGCCTTCGGCTCATGTCATGATCTCAGAGTCCTGGGATCGAGTCCCGCATCGGGCTCTCTGCTCGGCGGAGAGCCTGCTTCCCTCTCTCTCTCTCTGCCTGCCTCTCCATCTACTTGTGATTTCTCTCTGTCAAATAAATAAATAAAATCTTTAAAAAAAAAAAAAAGTAAATGGTTGTATTGGTAATTGAGATGAGGGTGATTGGGAGAGGTTCAAATTCACTAAAGATAGAAATAAAGAGTTGTTCTTTGGCCATTGGTTTAAGAGGTCTATTAGATAAACTACTAGAAATGTTAAATAGGCAGTATAGTAGGATATCAAGAGTTGTAGCTTAGGGCACAGGGGAGAGCCTGGAAATGGAATACAAAGACTAGAATATGGATGTAAAGATTATATAGTATCTATATGGTTTTGGAATAATCAGTATACTGGTAGTTACATAATACCATGGAAGTAGATAAGGTTATCTAGGAAGAAATAGGTATAAAGAAGAGATGGCAGCCAAGGACTGAACTCTAGGGAGGGCTAACACCGAGAGCAGGAGGAGTCAGCAATGGAAACAGAAAAAATGCCAAAGAATTAAGAGGAAAACGAGGAAAGTGCTCTTCAGTCTGAAGTGAAGTAAAGTGAATACTTAAAAGTGAAGTATTTCAAGAACAAGGTTATTAGGGTGCCTGGGTGGCTCAGTGGGTTAAGAACAAGGCTATTACCCATTAGGCTAACACTTTTGAGAAGTTGAGTTAACTTGGAGACAGATGGGGCAACATAGAGGTTGTTGATGACCTTGACTTGAGCAGTTCCACGGGAGTGGTGGACACGGAGGCTGATTGGAGTTAGGAATGAACAGGAATGAGTAGAGACCGTTTTTATCCCAAATGAGAAGCAGAGAAGTGAGCGGAAGCTGGAGGGGCATATAGGATCAAGGAAGTTTGTTTTATTTGTTTGTTTTTTCAAATTGAGAGACTTTTTTTTTTTAATAGCATGTTTCCATGCTAATGGAAACGATACATTTGAGAGGGTAAAATTGAGGAGGGTGTGGAAAAGGAGGGGAAGAATACCAGTAGCAAAATGCTGAGAAGGTTAAGAAGGGATGGAATCTGGAACACCATGGAGTGTGGGTTAAAATGGACCAAGGAGAGTCAGCTATGGTATCTGGGGTAAAGACAGAATGGATGGGTCAGATGCAAGTAGGTTAGAAGATTCAGTGATGAGAAAATGAGGACCTTTTTCAGATTGCTTTGACTTTTTAGTGAAACAGAAGTCAAGGTCATCAGTCAAGAATGAGAAGGAGAGGAAGAAGGCAGTTTTGAAGGTTTGAGGTGAGAGGAAAATATGTAAAGCAAATTTTTGGTAGAATGGGAAAAACAATTTACTGTGGAAACACAGAAGAATGCTGGGTGATAATGAGGTCTTTCTTGAGATTTGTGGCCATAAATATATTTTAAGAAAATGAAGAATTTTCTTAAAATTCTTTCTTAAGAAGTTTGTATGAGATTAAGTAGCTCGAGTTAATGTTATTTTCCCACCATTTTGAGCTGTCAGGGTCAAGTGTGAAGTAGATAGAAAGTTGGGTTTTAAACAGATTTTGGGTTGTGCTAGGTGAACACAGTGGAGAAAAAGAGAATGATGAATATTCGAGTTACTAAAAATAGTGTCTAGAGTAGTGTTTAGAGTAAGTCAGTTGTTAAAACCCTAAATGAAATGCAAGGGAGTGATTGAGAAGAGACAATTTTAATTTTAAGAGACTCATTGCAAATACAGTTGTACTTGGCAAAGTCACTTAGATCTGCAACTTAGTGGAAATTATGTCTGGTCAAGGGAGTTCATAGCCTGACCTTAGGGTGTTTAAAACAATATCATTATAACCATAAATGAGCTTATAATTTTATTTTTTATTTTTAGTACTTCCACTGTGCAAAGCCATACATTATCTGGAACAAAGAGAAAGCACAGCCTGTGTCTTTGGGGAATTGACATTCTGCTAACAGTGATCTGGCAGAAGAGATAATTATATGTAGAAAATGATTCACAATTGTTCTGTTAAGTAGATATGTTTGAGTGGGAAAGCGACAGGCACACTAAGTTGTTTCCCTGCTCTTGTGGAGCAGGATGTAAATATTTATGGAATACAGGCCTCTTTTAATCAGTAGCACAGTTGGGCCTCTGTAAATATGGAGTTCTCTTTCAAATACTTCAAATTGGAGACAAATATCAGGCAAAATCACTGACAGTAAAATTCTCATATATCAGGTATATGCAGATATTCTCAAGAATTCATGTATCTGATTTGTGATCAGTGCAAATGAATGATGATTTTTCTCTCTCCTCCTCTTCTTTCTTCTTTTGTAATGATTAAGTAACTAGGAAAATGATAAAATAGTATCTTAGCAAATCCATGGTCCCTTCCTCCCTCCCTTTCTTTTTTTCTTTATATTAATGATGATGGTATTGCTTTTATAAAAGTAAAATGTGATGAAATTTGTTTATCTCTTTTTTTTTAATTTCATGTGCCCTTTCAATCGACAGGTTTATTATTTTCTTAATACAAGAAAAGTTTGTGCTATATCAGTAAATACTGTTCTGTTGTATTTGCTGTGTTCTCTACCTTTTCTGCCTGCTATACATATTACTTTTTTTTTATCATTGGTTTAGTGTCTGTATTTTTTCCTCTGCATTCACTGTGATTTTCTCAAATGTTTCTTCTAGTGAGTAATTCAGTTTGCAACTTTGTCTATTCAGCTCTTGGATCTTAATAATTTTTATTTTATTAAGTGTTCCTTTGAACCTCACTTTGTTTCCTTACTTCTACAATCTTTCTTTTTGTTTCATTTTGTTGTTTCATCATATGGTCCTTGAGCTTGTTTAATTGAATTCATACCAAAATAACTTATAGTATACTTAGTGAATTTTCTTAAAACTCTTTCTTAAAAATTAAGAACAACTAAGAAAAAGAGGTGCTCTTATTGTAATTGTGATTGTTGATTGGATTCACCTAGTTTAAGTACTTTTTATTCCTTAAGAGGATTATTTACTGAGAATGGGGGGGCACTATCTTCAAAACAAATTGTTTAAAATGAACTAAATATTTAATTAACTTAGGCTTATATGGAGAAAAATCTACAAATAGTTATATCTATACAGATATAATTATATGGTGTTTTGGGATTAACTGTCAGTTTCACTCATTAAAGCATTGGTGGAACCCTTAACCAAGGGAGGTAAAGAGGTTATTTTTGGCTGGTTGTAGCTGACCCTCTTCTGTTATCCTTCCAGTTCCCTTGCATTGACTGATCCTCTCCATGTCCCATGCTAATCTATATAAGCTTATGTTAGATTGGTTACTTTCAAGACAAAACCAGATATAATTGTGAAAAAATGTCTGTCTACCAGTGTTTAAAGTTCAGACTTTGATGTATTACTTCTCCATCAACTCAATTTCTATAGTTCAGTTATCCATTCTATTTGACACGATACAGTTCCACATAATAGGGATTGTTCCCAAGAGTTGGAGTACTCTTCCAGTGTACAGGTTGCAAGATTTCTTGTCACAAAATGTCTTTCTTTACTGTTGTGGAAGAGGTTTAAAAACTTTCTTTGCGTGGGTGGAAAGGGACTAATTTTCCATCTGGGTGCCACCTGTAAGAGCTCACACCTTTTCTCAGAAGAAATTTAATCTGTAACAGCAAGCTATTTCTTGTCATTTTTAAAAAAGATTTTATTTATTTATTTGACACAGAGAGAGTGAGAGAGAGATCACAAGTAGGCAGAGAGGCAGGCAGGGAGAGAGGGGGAAGCAGGCTCCCTGCTGAGCAGAGAGCCTGATGCAGGGCTTGATCCCAGGACCATGACATGAGCCAAAGGCAGACGCTTAACCCACTGAACCACCCAGGCCCCCCTTTTTCATGTTCTTTCTATTTATTTATTTATTTATTTATTTATTTATTTATTTATTTAATTTTTTTATTTATTTCATGTTCTTTTAAGCAATCCAAATCTCCCCTCTCTGGGAGTTCAGTGTAAAGATTCTTTAATGGGTTCTTTTCCTGATTTTACTGCTTATAGAATCTATGCCACTTGGATTTAAAATTTGTTTAACAGAAGCAAGGTCAACAACAGGCAGTTATAAATTGCCTCATACTCATGAGGGACAATTTGAAGAAAGTATATAGTGAGTAAATTGAATTTGATTCTGTATTTGATTATTACCTAGCCTGTCAACTCACTCCAAGCAACTAGAGGACTAAAAAGTTAAAGTGTCTCTGGCAGAGCAATGAAACAGTGAATCCATTAGAACAGTATTTCTCAAACCACGTTTGAAGGTTATCTGTGTTAGAATCTCCAGGGAGGTGTTAAAAGGCCTATCCTTGGACCCTAATTCCATACCCATCATAGACCTCTGAGGATTTGGGTTAGGTCATGAAGTGTTTGAGAGCCATAGTATGAGTATTAAAAGCATTAGAAATTATATATGGAATCATCAGAGAAAATGGACTTTATTAAGAAATTTAGAAAAATTTCAGACGAATTTTTTTTTTTTAGATTTTATTTATTTATTTGAGAGAGAATGAGTGAGAGAGCATGAGAGAGGAGAAGGTCAGAGGGAGAATCAGACTCCCCAAGGAGCTGGGAGCCCAATGGGGGACTCGATCCTGGAAGTCCGGGATCATGACCTGAGCCAAAGGCAGTTGCTCAACCAACTGAGCCACCCAGGTACCCCAGATGAATTTTTTTTTTTTTAAAGATTTTATTTATTTATTTGACAGACAGAGATCACAAGTAGGCAGAGAGGCAGGCAGAGAGAGAGAGAGGAGGAAGCAGGCTCCCTGCTGAGCAGAGAGCCAGATGTGGGGCTCCATCCCAGGACCCTGGGATCATGACCCGAGCCGAAGGCAGAGGCTTTAACCCACTGAGCCACCCAGGCAACCCCCCCACCGATGAATTTTTATATGCACAAAGAACAATGCATGAAACCACCACTTTAGTTATGCTTTCAATATTTTAAAATCACTTTTGGTTAAAACTCAAGGTTTTTTGTTTTTGTTTCTGTTTTGTTTTTTAAAAGATTTTATTTATTTGACAGAGAGTTAGAGAGCACAAGTAGGCAGAGCAGCAGGCAGTGGGAGAGGGAGAAGTAGACTCCCCAACAAGCAGGGAGCCTGATGTCGGACTCAGTCCCAGGACCCTGGAATCATGACCTGAGCCAAAGGCAGATGCTTAACCGACTGAGTTACCCAGGGACCTGAAACCCAAGGTTTTTGAACAAATTCCTAAGGGACTATCTTGGAGTGGGAATTGAGAATTTTTTAGTGGGCTGTCCAGTATAGGGAAACAATGGAAGTGACAAAACACACAAACATCTTAATATCACCTACAGATCAAATAGTTCACTAAAGGTTAAAGCTTCTGGAGAGCTGTCCATGGTAGAGGTTTCCTGAGACCTGTCTCAAGTATCCACTGCCAAGAATAGCTATCTTCTTTCAGGAAGAAGATAACTACATAGACATTCTCCTGGCTCTTGAGTTGTTTACCTGGGTTAAGTAGACTGATGGTGGAAAACAAAATGTGGACATTTCTCAGCTGGGCATGAGGAAGAGATTGCCAGTGACTCAGAGCTCTGTTTATCCTCAAGCTGAATTTACACCCACACTTTAGATTACCTGTGGGTGTACTTGGCTATGTTGCTTTGACAATCCATTTTGTCACAGCCTTGGAAAGAACATGATCTGGATTTAGTAATGGTTGTAGGTATTTATTTCTATTTTTCAGGCTTTTATTAAGGTGTGATTTACAACTGATAAAATGCACCCATTCTAAGTATAGAACTGGATGAGTTTTGACAAATGAATACGTTTGTGTAACTGCCACTACAATCAAGACAGAGTATTTCTGTCACCCAAAAAAGGTCCCTCATGCCACTTTGCAGTCAGCTCTCTCTCCTACCAGCCACAGCCCTGGGCAACCACTGATCAGTTTTCTGTCATTATAGATTTGTTTTGCTTGTTTTAGAATTCCATATAAATGGAATGATATAATATGCATATCTTCTTTTTCTCAGTAAAATGATTTTGAAATTTATCCATGTCATTGCATGTATCAATAGTAAAATAGTCTCTTTCTATCTATCTATCTTTCTTTCTTTCTTTCTTTTTTTTTTTGGCCTTTTTCTTTTTATTGATAAGTAGTAGTCCATTGAATGGATATATCACAATTTGATTATCTGTTCCTTTATTAATGGGTAGTTAGGTTGCTTTCCAGGGTTTTGGCTATTATGACTAAATCAGCTTTAGGTATTTTTGTAGGGTAGGATTTAATCTTTCTAATTGTTGGGTCATATGACAGATATACATTTAAATTATAAGATTCTGTCAAACTGCTTTACAAAGTCATTGCACCATTTTGCTTTGACACCAGTATGGTGTGAGATTTCCACTTGCTCTAGTATTTTTGTTTTTAGTCATTCTAGTGGGTTTGTAATGCTATCTTACTGTGGTTTGAATTTGCATTTTCCTGTTGACTAGTATAGTTTTACATTCTTCGGTGGCCATTTGTGCATCTTATTTTACAAAATATGTTCAAATCACTTGACAATTTTTAAAATGAGTTTTTGTCTTCTTGTTAAGTTATAGGTTATTAAATATTGGATACAGATTCCACTCCCACTATATATGTGTGCAAATGCATATTTATGTATATAAATGATATAATAGAATAAATATAAAATTTAAATATAAATAAATATAGAAATATAAATAAATTATAGATATATGTAATATTTCATCCCAGTTCTTCCTGGTTTGTGGCTTATTTTTTCATTTTCTTGAGGGAGATTGTGAAGATCAGATTTAATTTTAGTGTAGTTCAACTAATCAATTTTGGAGTTTTCAAACTGTTCTGTTTAGGAGACTTATAGTTTTAGCTTTTACATTTAGGTTATGATCCATTTTGAGTTAATTTTGTGTATGATGTGAAAAGAGATCAAAGTTCATTTATTCAAGTACATATCTAGTTGTTCTACACCATTCACTGAAAACATTTCTCTCCTTGTTGAATTACCTTGGCACTTTGTTGAAAATTAATGGATCAAATTTGACTCTATTTCTGGACATTTTGTTCTCTTTCACTGCTTGTATATCCACACTTACAGTAATACTACACCGTCTTAATTATTGGAGCATTATAGTGAGTCTTCAGGTCAGGTCATGTAAGTTCTCCAACTTAGTTCTTCTTTTCAAAATAGTTCTAGTTATTCTAGGTTTTTTACATTTTATGTATATTTTACAATCAGCTTATAGATTTCTATGGAAAGCTTCCTTTTTTTGAAGTAATTTTCTTTATTGTAGTAAAATATGTATAACAAATTTTGCCATTTTTCCCTTTTTAAGTATCCAGTTCAGTGGTATTACATTTACACTGTTTTGCAGCCATCACCAATATTTCCAAAGATTTTCATCACCCCAAACAAAAACCCTGTACCCATTAAGCAGTAATACCCAATACTCCCCTGCCCCTGGTTATCTCTTCCCTACTTTCTATCTCTATGAATTTGCCTAGTCTAAATATTTCATATAAATGTAATCATATCATATTTGTCCTTCTGTGTCTGGCTTATTTCATGTAGAAATAACGTTTTCAAGATTCGTTCATATTGTAGCATGTGTCAGAATGTCATTCCTTTTTATGGCTGCATACTATTCCATTGTATGTATACACCATATTTTGTTGATCCATTCATCTGTTGAGGGACACTTGAGTTGCTCCTACGTTTTGGCTATTGTTAATAATACTACAGTAAACATTGGTATACATGTATCTGTCTGAGTTCCTGTTTTCAATTATTTCAAGTATATATCTAGGAGTAGAATTTCTGGGCCATATGGGCCTGCACAGATTTTAATAGATATTATGCTAAATTTGTAGAATAATTTGGAGTGCATTGATGTCTTAATCTTAACAACATTAAGTCTTCTGATCCAAGAACATGGTATATCTCTGTCTTAGCTTGCACTGTCATTACAAAATATCTTAGACTAGAGGTCTTTGAAAAAGAATTTAATTTTCTTACAATTCTGAAGACTGGGAAGTTCAAGGTCAAGGTGCAAGCAGAGTAGATTTTATGGTGAGGCTGCTTCTGTCTTGACTTGGAGGCAGCTACCATCTTGCTGTGTGCTTACATGGCCTCTTCTTTGTATATGGAGAGAGAGAAATGAGTTCTCTTATGTCCCCTCTTTTAGGGCACTAATTTCATCATGAGTGTCCCACACTCATAATTTTATCTAACCTAATTGTCTTCCTAAGATCCTATCTTCAAACACAATCACACTCAGAATTAGGGCATCAGCATATGAATTTTACTGAGGTATAGTTCTGTGCTTAGCAATCTGCACATCTAAATCTTGTTTAATTTTTCTCAGTAATATTTTGTAGTTTTAAGTGTTTACTACCTATGCACACATTTAAAATTTAGTCCTTAGTATGTCATGGATTTTGGTGTTATTATAAATGTTTTTTTGTTTCATTTTCAAATGTTTGTTGCTTGTATATAAAAATACAAATGATTTTTGTCTATTGATCTTGTATCCTATAACCACACTCAATTAATTTATTTGTTCTAGTAGATTTTTTTTTTAAGATTCTTAAGATATTCTATATACCAAATCAGGTTGTTTGTGAATAAGGATAGCTTTGCTCCACCTTTCCTATCTGTTTGCCTTATTTTCCTTTTCCCCCTGTGCTTTTTTGCACTGGCCAAGACCTCTTATGATGTTCAGTGGAACTGATGTGAGTAGATATCCTTGCCTTGGCTCCAGTCTTATGGAAAAAGCATGCAATCTTATACTCTTAAGTGTGATATTAGCTGTAGGACATTTGATTTGCATTTTTATATTTGTAGCTAATATGATCAGCTTATTGGCTCATAGGCCTTTTCCTTACCCAGATTCTGTAATCGGTGATTATGGTAGCTTCAGGCCCCTTAACTCTGTTTCAATTAGAGAAGTTCTTATTTATGTATTTTATATATTGAGCTGCTTTATAATATTTTATTTTCTAGGTTCCATGGCTTAAAATAATTTTAAAATTACTGGCATAATGTCATGCTATTGACTTTTATTGAAGTTCAAAGCAGCCACTGAACCTCATTGATGAAAATACCTTGTATTATGAAACTCAATTTTCCTTGAAGAAAGTCCCAAAAGATAAATTCCTGCTGGAATTTAGTACCAAGACCACATTTAGAATTAGTATATAAATGTATTATAGATCTGCTTTATAAAGTAATGAGAATTGCTTAATCAATTGTATTTTCATTTTTGCCTTAGTCTCATGGAAGCTCAGAGCTAAATTTTATGTATAATCAAATGATTTTTATATTTGCATAATCTTTTCCAGTGCTTTGATAATGTTTTGATTTATTTTAACAATCTTGATCTATTTATATCTTTTGTTGTAGGTCAACTCAAGTCCTATTAGAAAGGATTTCAAAGTATAAATAATTACCCCTTTTTGAATGAACAAAAAACCATTTCATAAAAGGACCTACCTTTTAAATATTTAATTGGAATAAATACCTACCTGTAAGAGGCTTAATGGAAAGCTGTAAATGGAAAGTCTCCAGGCTTGGGAACACAGTCTTTTATTGGCTTTATAACATAAGCTTCCAAAGAAACAGTTGGAATGATGATCATGTTGAATTGAAGCTAAGATGGTTATGACTAAAACAAAACAAAGCAAAAACCAGAGACCTGCTGTTTTCTTCAGTGATTCAAGAGGCATGGTTCAATGTCCTGAAAATAACCAAATAATGAAACACTAAATATTCACAATGTCTTGGGTTTCTGGGTGATGTGATGAGAGAGAGTTGTGTGGGATCTGCAGTCTATCCTTGTGCTGAAGAAAATACTTCAATTTTCTGTGACAATAATTAGAATAATATAAAAATTTAAATTATAACAATTATTGATATTTGTACCACCTACTTTAATCATACATGAGTATATTTTTGCATTTTAATCTAATTGTAGATGTCTTGACCTAATAGATATAGAGAGTGGGAATTATTTTATGAAAAATTGAATTCTCTGCTATCCCTAAATGCTTAATTTTTAACATGTAATTATTTGGGAGAAAAGAAGCAGCTTTCACATTAAAAACATTCCTAAGTGTGTATATTTTAGTATTAAAGTATGCCTTTAATGTTTGAGAGAAATTAAATGTACCAGCTTCAATTCATTTACTTTACATACATTGTTTCATACTTCTTACCATAATTCATAACAATTCTGTGGGAGCAATTGCACTTATGCCCATTTTATAGATGAGAAACAGCTTAGAGATGTTTAGTAAATTGCCAAAGGTCATGGTCATGAGATTGATGTGATATATATCTTTGTCCATTTATCAGTGAGTGGACACTTGGGCTGCTTCCATACCTTGGCTATTGTAAATAATGCTGCTATAAACATAGGGGTATGCATCCCTTTGAATTAGTGTTTTTTATTCTTTGAATAAATCCCCACTAGTGTGATTGATAGATCCTGTTTAGTTTTTTGAAGCTCAGTGGCTGCAACAGTTTGCATTCCCACCAATAGTGCAAGAGGGTTCCTTTCTTTCCACATTCTTGCCAACACTTTTTGTTTCTTGTGTTTTTGAGTTTAGCAGTTCTGATGTGTGTGAGGTGATACTGCACTGTAATTTTGATTTGTGTCTTCCTGATGATAAGAGATGATGAGCATCTTTTCATGTGTTTGTTGAACCTCTGTATGTCCTCTTTGGAGAAATATCTGTTCATGTCTTCTGCCCATTTTTAAATTGAATTATTTGCTTTTTGGGTATTGAGTTGTATCAGTTCTTTATATATTTTGGATACTAACCCCTTATCAGATATGTTATTTGTAAATATTTTCTCCCATTCTGTAGCTTGCCTTTTTATTTTGTTGATTGTTTCCTTTGCTGTGCAGAACCTTTTTATTTTGATGTAGTCCCAATACTTTATTTTTGCTTTTGTTTCCCTTGCCTCAGGAGACATCTCTAGAAAAAAGTTGCTATAGCTGATGTCAGGAAATTACTGCCTGTGCTGTCTTCTGGGATTTTTATGGTTTCAGGTCTCACGTTTAAGTCTGTAATACAGGTTTACAATTTAGTGGGGAGGTAAGGCAAACTTGTATAATAGTACAAAGTGTACTGTACAGCATGATTGGAGGTGCTGATTTTATATTATATTATCAAAGACATTAAAGGGGGGTAAGCTTGGAAAGGCATGCATTGTTAATAGAATTTAAGATGGTAACAAAGAAGCAGTTATAGTTTATCATTTTGTTAATCTCTATCTTAATAATCAGAAGAGCCTAAAAGATAACAAAGAAGTAAATACCGAAACAAAACAGAACCAGGGAAGACAAATACCATATGATTTCATTCAGATGTGGAATTTAAGAAACAGAACCAATGAGCAATGGAAGAGAGAGAGAGACCAAGTAACAGACTCTTAACTATAGAGGACGAATTAATGGTTACCAGAGGGGAGGTGGGCAGGCAGGGATGGGTGAAACAGGTGATGGGGATTAGGGAGTGTACTTGTTATGATGAGCACTGACTGATGTATGAAATTGTGGAATCACTATCTTGTGCACCTGAAACTAATATAACACTGTATGTTAACTATACTGGGATTAAAAGAAAAATTTTAATAAATTAAAAAATTGTAAAAAAAAATCAGTGAGGAAAGGTTAAGACAGTTAAGGAAATCTCACTGAAATTAGTAGCTGTTAGTAAAGTTATAGTCTGTCTTGGTTAATTAATCTAGTTAGCTTCAAATTATTTTGCCTTAAGAGCCTTAATATGATCTCTTCATTTAGGAAGGTTAATATTATTAGAGTAGTGGCCAAATGCCCATCTTCATATCTAGTACCTCTGGAAATTTTTATAAATGGGATATAGTTTTATATGTTACAGAGAGGTTACATGGGATCATTCATTAATTCTAACAATCATATACTGATGCACAGTTAGTGCTAGGAAAGATTTCCAGCCCCAGAGCTACAGAACTCCTTCTTTTCTTCAGGACCTTGTGATTTAGGAGGAAGTTGGTCTTCCAATGCCCATTTCAGCTCCCTCATTTTATCAACCTATGGCCAGCCCTATGCCAAACTCAATTTGACCATTTCAATGAGTAGCCTCCTAAAATTAGGCAAAAATGCAAAATGAGCAGTTAATCAGAACACTCAAACTGCATGGTTACACTGACATATGACTATATATGTGCCTGCCATCCAAGATAAAACTTAGAATTATTTCTGTCAACTATGATTCTATTCTTCCCATGTATACTAAGAACTAGCTGCCTAATGCTATTAAACTGGACCAAAAAATCTGGTTATTACTAACTCAATTAAAAAATACAGTCTTATTGTCAGAAGAAGGGCTCCTCTAAGTATACCCAATAGATTACCTAGCATATACTTGGTACGTAATTAACAATTCATTGAGTGAATGTTGCTGAATGAAAGCAAATGTATCATCGTTTTTCTGCAGAACTGTATTTTCCAAGAATTATTAGGACTTTGCTTACAAATCCATCCACTTATAAAGAGGTAGCCATTTTAGAAAAGTTACAGTTTGTGTTGGTTAATAAATCTAGTTAGGTTCAAATTATTGTGCCTTAAGAGCTTCTGTAGCAGTTTTCCTGGAAACGCTTAAAGTGGTACTTGAAAGGCTTCTTGTGGTGTATCGAAATCCTCTGTTAAACTGACAAGTTGTTTTGATATCCTTTGCCCAAAATGACAACGTCATTTCTTGTGGAGAGCAATGTGCTAGTTGGCAATTGTTTCCTGGCTGCAAGGTTTTGATGGAAGTGTTTTCTTGTAGAAGCTTGGTATATATTCTTTGACTTTTAGCTGAAAAGGCTCAGTTCTTCAAATGAGGGACTTTAGTGTCTATAAGTTTGAAACACCCCAAATTTTGAAACCTCTGTGACAAAACAGGGGTGACCCATCGATTAACTTATTTTTCTACAGTATCATTTCCTTTAAATCACAAGCCTATTTCCACACACTTGGTAATTTTAAAATTGGAATGTGTGTCTACTCCCGTGGGTAAAGAGAAGAAATTTATTTTTTATAGGTGTCATAACTTGATAAGAAATCAATTTAACTCTTTGGCTGCTGGATGATTTATAACAATACTTTCTCAGCTCAAAGTACACATTGGAGCTGCAACTGTGAACAAGACCTACTCCTTGCCCTTAAAGAACTTAATATTTAATACGCAGAAATCATGGTAGGTGCTGCCATAGGACAAGGCACAGAGCTGGGTGGGTACATAGCAGGAAAACACCCAAGTCAGGGGGTGAGGGATCAAGGAGACCTTTAGTGTCTGCTTGGAAGCAGCTACCAAATGATTTCATATATCAAAGGGAAAGCTTCTTCCCCCACATAATTAAAAGCTATAACACCCTTCTACTGAAACTAGATTTCAAATGTAGAAATAATTTGGAATACTGAAGGGCAGAGCCCTTCAGAGCTCAGACTCTGGAGCCTAATTTCTAGGCTTAAATTCTTATTTTGCCATTTACTAGCTCTAGGGACTTGAGCAAGACACTTTCCTTAGGCTGCAGTTTCCCCATTTGTAAAATGGGGATAAAGATACTAACTAACTCACCATGTTAAATTGTTATTTAGCATTTATAAAGGGCTTAGAAGAGTGCCTGGCATAGCAAATGTTGTATGTGTTTGTTAAATAAATACTGTCATAGAGATACGGAAGCATTTAAGCACAATTAAGGTTTTGCCTATGACCAGTGATATAACATATCTTCTGTGTTCTTCCAAGTCAGCGCAATTAACTCTAGTGACCTGTAGTTCCTGTAAAATGGTATTGGGAAATGGGTTAAATATTTGCTATGATCTAGTCTTGTTCAGGGAAATTGTTTATGTATAATAATTTATATTATATTGTGTATACATGTATGTATATTAATAATTTTAACATTTTTCAAGGGATCTGATTAACACATATAAAAGTCTACATAGCTTCTCAGAGTCTAGTCCATTTATGACAGCAGAAACAGTAATTATTATACAGAAAAAAGTAAAAAATGGGTTTTAGTAACTTTAAATATCAATTAACTGTGTAATTGTTTTAATAACTACAAGAATTAATTCAACTGCTATAATATAAGACAGAAAGGTAAGAAAAACTTCTTTTTCTTTGATTGCTAGAGCAGGTAATGATCATAATAGGTGAGACTTGACTTTTGTACATTTAATTCTCACAAAAAGGAAATAGATATTTTTAGAAGGTAACTAGAACATTCTAAGAAAGAGTCTTTCAGTACTTTTTTAAAGATTTTTTTTTTATTTATTTATCAGAGAGAGAGGGGGAGAGAGCAAGCACAGGCAGACAGAATGGCAGGCAGAGGCAGAGGGAGAAGCAGGCTCCCTGCCGAGCAAGGAGCCTGATGTGGGACTCGTTCCCAGGACGCTGGGATCATGACCTGAGCCGAAGGCAGCTGCTTAACCAACTGAGCCACCCAGGCGTCCCAGTACTTTTAATTACTAATAAACTCAAATCACAGTTTTGCTCTTTAGACATGTAAAATATGTAGGATATAAATATTTCATTTGAGAACACAATAAAGTAGTGAATTAAAGTCTTGAATGTAAAATCTGAAACCATAAAACTCTTGGAAGAAAACATAGGTGATAAACTCCTTGATGTTGGTCTTGGCAGTGATTTTTTTGGATCTAACTCCAAAAGCAAAAGGAGCAATAAACAAATGGGACTACATGAAACTAAGAAACCTCTGCACAGCAAAGAGAATCATCAACAAAATGAAAAGTTAGCCTATTGAATTGGAGAAAATATTTGCAAATATTTTCTGATAAGGGGTTAACATTTCAAGATATATAAAGAACTCTTACAACTCTATAACAGAAAAGCAAACAATCCAATTAAAAAATGGCAAAGGACCTGAAGAGACATTTTTCCAAAGTAGACATACAGATGTCCAACAGGCACATGAAAGGATGTACAAAATCACAATCATCAGGGAAATATAAATCAAAATTACAATGAGATACCACCTCATGCTTGTCTATTACCAAAAAGACAAGATATAACAGGTGTTGGCAAGGATGTGATGAAAAGGTGATTCTCCTGCACTACAGGTAGAAATGCAAATTGGGACAACTATTATGGAAAACAGTATGGAAGTTTCTTTAAAAAAAAAAAAAGGGAGCTACCATATGATCCCATAATTCTACTACTAGGTATTTACCTGAAGAAGATGAAAACACTAATTTGAAAAGATATATGAACCCCTGTGCTCCTTGTAGCATTATTTACAATAGCCAAGATATGGAAATAACTTGTGTCCATTGATAGATGAATGGATAAAGAAGATGTCATACTTTTATACTCTGGAATACTACTCAGCCATAAAAGAAGGAAATGCTGCTGTTTGCAACAACATGGATGGACCTTGTGGGAATTATGCTAAGTGAAATAAATCAGTAAGACAAATACTATATGATTTCACTTACATGTGGAATCTAAAAAAGAACACAAGTGGACAAACAAAACAGAACTAAACTCACAGAACAGAACAGTGGTTGCTAGAGAGAAATGAGGTTGCAGAATGGTCAAAATGGGTAAAGGCAGACTATAGGTACAAACTTCAAATTATAAAATAAACAAGTTGTGGGAGTATAATATTCAACTAGTGACTATAGTCAATAATATTGTAATGCATATTTGAAAGTTTCCAAAATAATAAACGCTGGGGGCGCCTGGGTGGCTCAGTGGGTTAAAGCCTCTGCCTTTGGCTCAGGTCATGATCCCAGGGTCCTGGGATTGAGCCCTGCATCGGGCTCTCTGCTCCTCAGGGAGTCTGCTTCTTCCTCTCTCTCTCTGCCTGTCTCTCTGCCTACTTGTGATCTCTGTATGTCAAATAAATAAATAAAATCTTCAAAAAAAAAAAAAGAATAAACCCTGAATGTTCTTATTCCAAGAAAAAATTTTTTGTAACTCTGTGTGGTAATAGATGGTAACTAGACTTATTGTGGTAATCATTTCTCAGTGTACACAAATATCCAATCATTATTTTGTACACCTGAAACTAACACAATGCTAAATGTCAATTGTACCTCTGTTTTTTAAAGAGTTTGATTTTTTAATTTTTTATCATCCTGGCCAGTGGTAAAATTATTAATTACCAGTAGGTCTTTAGGTTAAAGGCTGAGATGATTTTATTTTGTGGATATTGATCTAAAATTTGCCTGCAGGAAACCATGTAGTGACTTGCTCAATCTATTGAGCTTGGGACCCTGTGGTAAAAGACAGTATAGATTGCATGTGGGTAGCAAGAAAATGGGAAAGGTATATAAAGTTGTTTAAATAGTTTAAATTTTAATAATTTATTTTAATTAATTTAATAATTTGATTTAATAATTCAATAATTAATTTAATAATTTAAATAATGTTTAAATAATTTGTTTGTGCTTCTTAAAACTTCCATTTATATCAGTAAACTCTGTAAATTATCTTTAAAAGCTTTCTTCCCTTCGTGTGTGTGTGTGTCTGTGTGTGTGTGTCTGTGTGTGTGTGTTTATGTTGCAGAAGAGTTTGTGGAACCTGTGGGAGGAAGATGATTAGGAAAGTTTTAACTAGATAAAAGGAGGACACATAGGCAGGGACATAATATGTCATGGGAGCTGAGTGGTATACCAGCCTGAAAAATCTAAAATTATTTCTAGAGATTAAACAGGTTATAATTCTTACTCCTAAATAAAATGTTCATTTTAATAACAGAATTGTTCAGTTTTAGCCTTATCTTTTCAAAGCAGTAAGTTCATCACAATGAAACTCGATTCTATAGTTAATAGGAAGCCAGGGTAGATTTTTGGCTAGGGTAATACTAAGTCATTTGTTTTGTTATTCATTCAGTATTTATTTACTTTTCTTCTATTGACTCCTGAACCAACCACTTTTCCCAGGCTTCCTGAAGAGGTATAGCAAAAGGAATATACATGGCATGAGAGATGTAGAAGAAAGAAATATGAGAGGTGGAAATGGCTCTTTCACATGACAAAGAGCATGAGAAAGACTGCCATCAGACAAAAGACTCCCATGGCCTCCAAAATGTCATAGGAGATAAACCGTTGCTTCAGAGAAGGGTTCTGGGTGTAACAAATGATGAAGCTCCCAAACATAGTTCCAATCCCAACCCCAGAGCCAGCCACTTTGACCATGACAACCCCAACCCCAATGAACCTGGCTGCTGGGTCAGTGTCCCAGGAAATGGTGCCATTTTGGAAGCTGCTACTGGCAATAAGTGAGGTTGGGCTGCCAGGCTACTGAGGCACTCATCTATCAGTGTTGGTCTTCTCAGCACCACTGCTGAGAGGGGGAGTCTCATAGCTGCTGGCAGGTGATCCCAACCAGGGAGGGGATGAAGACAAATGTAGTGTGAGCATGCATTTTAGTAGCTCAGGTGTTGAGTAATGACAGTTTAGATTGTATGGCTCACTGTGAATAGAAGAGAGGTATGAGTTCAAGAGGCATTCTGAAGATCTATGATAAGGTTTAAGAGACTGGGATGGCGCCTTCCAAGAGGGGAAATACTAGGGGCACCTAGTAGTTTGTTGTACTATTTGGGAATGTAAGTAATTAAGAGTAGTCACACCTAAAAAGGTGATAATTAAAACTATAAAGCCTGGAGAACCCTTTATGAGGGAATCAAGAACGCAGGCAAGAATTAAGCTGTGGGCAGAAATTCCAAAGAAAAAAAAGACTGAAAAACACACTAGACTCAAGTAAATCCTAAAACCATCAGTATTTGCCATCTGAAGAAAGTCAAGAGTAAGGTTGACCACTGTAGGGATGGGCTTATTTGAATGAAACAAAAACACCTTGTTACTTTGAGGTTAAAAGGGAGATATACTAGCATTGAAATTCATAATAAATATTCTTTTCTATTAGCTGTTCTCTTGTTTATTGTTAGTCTTCCACTAGAACATAAGCTCCATGAAAGCAGATACCATGTCAGTTTTTTCATGGTTATATATCCAGCGGCTAGGAAAAGACCTGATAAATATTTGTTGAATGAACAAATGAGTAAACAGTTGCACACTCAGATCTTTAGTGGAAGATAAGGTCTACCTAACGACAAAACCATGGCTTTCCCAAGCCAGGAACAAAATGGGATCCTAGAGCAGCACTGTCCAATAGAGTGTGATAAAATGCTCCATATACTAGCCACTGGTCACATGTGGCTGTTTAGTACTTGAAACTTAACTAGTACAACTAAAGAACTGAATTTTAAACTTCATTTAATTATAATTAATTTAATGTGTTAAGTGAACGGTTTTGGACAGCACTGGTATATAGAAAGACTTTACCAGTTAGGAAAACCTGCCTCCTCTGGGTAGCTGTAATCTGTGTCAGAACAAAGGCTGTGTCAGGGGCTAGAATCAGACTGAGACTTGGGAAAGGAATCAAGGATTATCTGTTGGGGCTGTTTTTATTAATCTTTAGCCCAAGGGACAAGAGGAGTCTGCCAAGCTCATATGAGATCCAGGCCAGTTCACCAGGGAAGGAGACCAGAGGGTATTTGAGGCCAAAGCCCTACCTAGTTAATAATAAGATTGTGTTTACTCTGAAAGTCTTCATGAGCATATCTTCTAGGGAACTTACTGTGCATGGGAGAGGCCTCTGCAGATGACTAGAAAGAACTTAGGATTTAGGGATTTAGGTTACATTTCTTTGCGCCATGATAAACATTGATTGCATTCGATTATTAGAAGATGGGGTAGGTGTATATAATAGACTTAAACACTCAGGCACCCAAAAACTTACAGGGTGGAAAAGCAACATTTTTAAATATGAAAGTACAACAGATTGTAAAAACAGAATACTTATATTTTTTAAAGTATTTGTTAAATTAGAGAAATATTTATCATACTTACTACATTTATGTAATTTATATTAGGTTTTGGAATGTTCTACTATGGTTTTTGTTTTATTACTGTGGTTTTGTTTTATCAGACTTACCTGGTTAGGTATAGCTTGTATAAACAAATATTAGAATTATACTGATTTCCTTGAGCTTCCTGTGACTGGGCTATGGGAAGAGAGGGAATTTGTTCAGGAGTGTGTTAAATTTGCCTTGTATTCAGACCCCACCCAATAATGATACATATCAATATCATGTATTGAACTGTGTGTAGGAACAAATGTTTGGCATGTTTTCAGACTACTTTTGGGAATAGTTTCTTTTGAAAAAAGGAAAGTACATTTTGGATCCATTCACATAATTTATGAAAGTGAATAGGGATTTTTCATAAAGGAAGAATGCTGGGAAGGCTATTATATTTAGCAAGATAAAGTGTGCTCTGTGCAAATTCCCAAAGTCAGCCAGTATGGCAGAGGACACACAGATATTAATACATTCCAGGGGAAGGAGATTAGTTCCCTAAAGAGCAAACACACAACAAAAGAGAAGATTCTCTTAGGGTTTCCTAAAAACTTGGATCACCTCCCCAAGGCTAACCATTTGTTTTCATTGTTTTTATAAGAAAATCTTTTGCAAGAACCTGCTTTGCATCACAGAAAAATATTTGAATATTGGAAACTTGAGGTTGGGAGGGACTTTCAAAGATTATCTTGTCCTCACCTATTTCATGCTTGAATTAATGCAGGAAAAGCTATGCCAAGGATCTTCTGGTCAGGGCTTTAACATCTCCTAGAGAAAGTGGTTAGTAGCTCCATCCTTTTGAGAACTGAGCATTCCATCTTTGGAGAACTTTGAAACTGAATTACTTTCACAGAATCCAGTTCTGCAGCTCTGTGCCTTCCATTCATTTGTCCTACCTGTAACACATTTTATGATGACCTCTCTATATTCTCACCCAGGACATTGAGTGAAGTGTTAAAACCAATGGAATCTAGGACAGAATCCTTCTATGATGCTCGACACCTAGGACCAGATGGCTATGGTTCCATTGATTAGTACCCTCTGGGTATAGCTGTTGAAACTAACTAATCTGCCTTCTTATTCATGTACTCAGCTTATTTACCTTCTAATGTTTTCCCATTAAACTTCTTAGGATATTTGAACATGATTATCAGATCTCCAAGGCTAAATGTGCCTGATGCCTTCAAGAATTTCTTGGATGTTGTTGATTTGTTGATTTGACTGTACATCTCAGGTTGCCCCTGAATGTGGGTTTGTCCATTCTTATACTGCAGGACTTCAGGGCTGGTCGGGCTGCACAGAAACAAACGGAGATTTTGCTCCTTTTCATATAGATTCTTCTTTCCCCTTTCCCTGCTCCTCCTCTTTTTTCTCCTCTCCACTCCCTCTTTTCCCTACTTTTCTTTTTCCCTCCCTTGCCCTTCCCTACTTTCTTCTCCTCCCACACTGATTCTACCCTATTTTATTCATTCATTCAGTAAACATTCTGTCTACTGTTAATTCATATTAACCTTTCTATAGACTAAAATCTCTAAACATGTATTGTTACTAAACCATTGCTCTTGTTCATTCTATACAAAAAATTTTTCCTTTTGGACTTGATCACCTCATTTAAAATTTATTTCAGTCACTTTTCATTTTATTATATTTAGCCCTTGCGTCAGAAAAGAAACTGCCAGCTTCTTTTTCAATCCTAACCGAGTCATCTAATATGATCACTTTCCCTTCTACAAATTTTATGGTGTCCCCTCTATATTCTTACCCAGGACATTGAGTAAGATGTTGAAACATGTGGAACCAAGGAAAGAATCCCATGATGCTCCAAACCTGGCATCAGATTGATGTTGTTCTATTAATTAACACCCTCTGATACAGCTGTTGAAACTGACTATTCTGCCTTACTATTCATGCACTCAATCTACTTACTCCATTCTGTCCACAAGGATAAGTTGAAAGATCTTCCAAAAGTCTCTCTGAAGGTCATATGGACTAAGTGTCTACATTTTTCTGGAATCCTAGAAATTATACTAAAGAAGGAAAGGACATTTAGCTGTTATTATTTCCTCCTGAAATATTGTGTTGGCCTCTTTGTAGCATATTTTTCTTAGGCAAGCAATAACTTAACAGACACGTAAGACTAAGAAAAGGATATTGGGAAAAGTTGAACATTCAGATAATTGTTAGAGATGGTAATGGCATTTTTGGGGAGTACAAAACATAATTTCAAAATGCTTTGACATAACAAGTGAGATCCACTACTTTCTGATCAGCAGAGAATTTGAAATAATTGCTGTTTTTGTTAAAACAAATCAGAATCTCCAAGCCATTGCTAATGCTTATTTTTAAAGTTTTTCTTACATCTTCCAAGGAACTGAAAATACTTAAAAATCACCAAATGACATGACATGAATGACATGAAACTTTAGGAAGTTCATTCACGTTTTGGGAAAAATCGATAAGGTGTACAAAGATTCCCTCAATAATGATAAATCCTTGTGGAAAGGTCACATGAGTCAGTTGGATATTACAGTTGGTGGATGGAATTGAAGAACTATGAGCTCAGTCTTTGTTTCCTGATGTGGAAAATAGGGGTTGCGTTCATTGCATAACTAAACCTTTAAAAGAGATCAGTTAAAAAATACCATCTTCTATACTTATAGTAAAACAGAAACTAATTTCCTATAAAGATATTGCTGCTTCCTCCTCTTTTAAGTTGACAGATATTCTCAATGACCAGTGTGACTTGTGTCTAGTATGTCATTACTCAGGTGACTGAGTTTCATATTAGATTATATCCTACATGTACAATCATATAAATTATGTAGACGTTTTTGTTGTTTCATGATATCTTGTATTTTCTACTCTATAACTAGAAACATGAAACTTTAAGAACACACAGTTTTAAAAACATTCTTGTGCTAAATCTTTAATATATAACTATAGAAAGAAATTTAATATGAGCCAGGACGAACAGAGGTTTCCAAGGTACAGAAAAATATTTTTGGAAGTATAGATTTCATTGATTGTGTGTGTGTGTGTGGTTCCAATACAGTGAAAAAAACTGGAAAATCATCCAAACTCATGTTATTTTTCAATTGTAATTATGACTTTTATAGTTTGTCGTTATTTGAACCTTTAACAAATGTCCTTTGTACTCCCTGACTTACACATCTTATGTTTGCTTGTCTATCTAGATTGTCTATCTAGATTGAGTCCTCATTAGCAAACTCATGGTTATTAGTGATCCCATTCATTTAAGGAGGGGCTGGGTAGTCACAAGATAGACAAGGGTTAAAATGAAATTTTCATAGTTGGAAGTCTGCAAATACAGCTATGGTTTTATTTCGACATTTCATTAGTGATTTACATTCTAGAATTTTCAGGAGCTAAAATTAATATTGTTTTATTCTCTTGTTATAATTCACTTGTACATGGAGACTACCAGAGACCATTTACTGAAGTTATTAGAAATTGTAAGCTTCTAAATAAAAAATGTCAGAAGATATTGCCCAGTTCTATGTTATGTACAGAATGAATGCATTTCCTATGGGTGAAAGCATTAGTATAAAGTTGAAGGAGTTCATATGCTACTAATGTCTTCATCCAATAATGTTCTTAGATTGAAGGGAAATTGCGACTACCATAAATTTGATAAAACAATCAGAGTATGCAAAATCAACTTCTTTTCCCCAGTACTTCACAAAGTACAATTTAAAGATCAAGATGGAAGATAAAAATCTTACTACGGCTCCTTTCTCTCCCAAATGGAAATCATGTATTGTCTTCCTTAAAAGTCTTCCCCAATACTTCTCAAATCTCAGGACTGTAATTCATGTTTATGAAGAAAAGTCTGTCTTGGCCTGACACTTTCCTGTAGACTGTACTACATTCACCTCTGATCTGATTGGCCCTACCAATGGATTGATTTGTTCTCATCATGTGAGTAACTGTTATTCAGTGGGAGAAGGTCTCTTCCAAGTTTGTAGTGAATTGAAAAACCAAACCAAGTGGAAATATTTTTGTTTCATTAACAGCCAATGGAATTTATATGATGGATCATGAGACTGGCCTATGTTATAGTTTCAGGCCTTCCAACCTATGTGTTCTTTTAGCTTTGAGTTTTCTGAACTTTGAGTTCCCTCTGCAGCTATCACATTGACTAGGTCAGTGTTTTTTGTTTGTTTGTTTGTTTGTTTTTTTTAAAGATTTTATTTACTTATTTGACAGAGAGAGATCACAAGTAGGCAGAGACGCAGGCAGAGAGAGAGAGAGGAGGAAACAGGCTCCCTGCTGAGCAGAGAGCCCGATGCGGGACTCGATGCCTGGACCCTGAGATCATGACCTGAGCGGAAGGCAGCGGCTTAACCCACTGAGCCACCCAGGCGCCCCTAGGTCAGTGTTTTTTAACCAGATTTAAACCAGAATTGCACATCATAGTAGTCTGGGAAGCAAGCCCAAATTTACATCTATACCTACTGTATTTTATTAATTCCAGGATGTACATTTTTTCACATTTTCTCATTTCTGAAATATGGATGTACTTTCTATTAGTTTAATCCTGGTATAACGGCAAAACTTCTTTCTTAACAATACATAAAATAATGGTCCATCTTATAATCAGTGGCATTAAATCAGAATCTCTGAGGGGGAGGGTAGCTCATTGTATGAATTTTATAAAAATTTTACCTGTGTATCAGGTGAGTCTGATACACTCTGCTGGCTATGAATACTTTGAAGTAGCTATTGATATATTTATTTAATTAAGAACAACAATAATAAACTGATCACTTCATTGCATTGCTTTTTCTCCCTCCCAGGCACTGGGCTAAGCACTTTCTGTATCTTTATCTCATTTAATTCTCATAGTAAGCCTATTGGATAGGTATTATTATGTCCACTAAGTGGATTAAGAAACTGAGTCTTAGAGAGATGAAGTAGGTTGCCCAAGGACATATGAATGTTAGAAGAGCTAGGACATGAACCCAGGTTGGTTTGACTCCAGGCTCTAACCACTGGGTTATATAGCAGTGGTTCTTAAAGTGTGGTCTGTAGACCCACATCATCAGCATGCCCTAAGGACATAATTAGAAATGCAGATTTTAGAGCCCTACCCCAAATTTAAGGAATGAAAAACTCTGGAAGCCTGGCTCAGTACTGTTTTAACAAACCTTCTGATGTATCCTAATGTTTGAGAACTACTCTGATATAGTATAGAAGTCTCCTACAAAAGGAATAGGAGGCATTGCTAATAAAGATAGGACCTAATAAAGTTTACTGGATAGCTGGCTGGCTCATATTTTAATCCCAAGATAATGCCATATTTGCAAGGTTGACTAAGCTTTTAGTGCTTAATAACAATAAAATTGCATTTGCTCAAATGTGCTTTAATTATAGTTCCCAGTAGGCAGAGCTATGGTAACAAAATATACTATGCTCTACTGTTTTTTTGCATAATGAGAATATTCAAAGCATTTAGCACAAATGGATTACAATTCCCCATATAAGATAGAAAGACTCTAGAAGGACCACATGCCTTTCTTTGGCCTGACATCCTCTTGTCCTCAGTCTTAGTCTAATTCTATTATTTCTTTTCTTCAAAAGTACAGAATATAGGATCTTGTTCCTGAGAGGAAAGGGCGAGCTGATAGGATTCCTTCTTGTATTATCTTGGGTTGATAGATTGGTTAAATCTAGCATTTGTAATGCAGATAGAAATAAACAATTTCTGAACAAAAGCTGATTAAAGAATTTACTTGAAAAAAACAAAAGAACTTGCTTGCTTAGTGGGGAAAAAAAGAAGATAGACATTAAGGAATTAAGCATCCCAGAAGGTTACTTTTGATTCAAGAAGAAAAGGCAGTTTCAAAAAATAATATACTGAAGTGACAAAGTGTGGAGATGCATAGTGAATATTTCTACCCAACATCAGAACAACATTGAAAAGCACAACATTCAAATAGTATTATTTTTTCCTAATCAGCATGATGCAAAATAAGCAATTTGATTTTCCTTTTTCCACTGAATTGACTGGTTCTTGAATGCATTATTTGACGCATAGGACTGTATTTTCCATGGCACCTCCTAGATGATTAAACTAAGTAGATGTCTTATTGTTATTGTATCTCATCTGAGGATGAGGACAACGATAACTGGAAAAGAGGAAAGCACCACATTTGGAACTCAGTGGAGATTTTATAGAAGCATGAGTGGTCCTCAGCCTGGAAGACTTGGTGTCTGGCTGCGGTGACCTACAGACTGCACCCCTGCCTCTGTGGACTTATACACACGTAATTAGCATAGATTGGTGCCTTATAAGCCAAAGGATTCAGGGACTTTTTACCAAATTCTGAAATGTTCTCTTTTTGGTATGTTTCTAACTTTGCTCTGGTGTGCAACTTAAATCTTAACATGGGCCCTGATGTATACCTAGGAGCTGTTTCCTCATATGTCTTTCTGCCTTAAATGAATCTCTAGACTCCCGCCTCGTATGCTGATTCTGTGGCTGCCCGTGTCCCTGCCTGGCTTGGATCTCAGCACTGGAAGCCCAGATCCCCTGTCCAGCCTTGGACTTTGCCTACAAGCTCCACTTTGACCAGTCTTTTGGGAATTAGCCCTCTTCATAGACTTAGGGGAGAGAGGGAGCAGTGTAGTGTAATGGTTAAGTGCATCTTCTAAGGCTGGTCTGTAATTGAGGCCCCTATTGGCGATTCACTAATTGTGAGATCTGGTATAACTTCACTCTGGACCTCAGTTTCCTCATCTACTTCATATCCAATGGTATGTGTATGTATGTGTAGGTATATATTCATATATATGTATACCTATGAATGCATTTGAGTGAATGAATGAAATGTAGATGAAAATAAAATAGAATAATATGTTTAATATACTTAGAAAAGTTTAATGCATAGATTAAGTGTCCAACATATATTTCTCATTTTTATTATGGCTTATTTCCCTATTTCTTCGTTGTTGTTAGCATTGTTTACCACCCAGTCTCTGTCCGTATAAACGGGTCACTGGCCATGATCTCTATCCTGTTGATCACATCCCACAACCGTCCACAACCTGCCATTGATAGGTCAACACAAATTTAGCATGGATCAAATAATTTATTTAGAAAAGTTTATGTTGTCAACTAAGGCTTATCAGCATTGAGCCATTGAATCAAATAATTTCCTCAATCTGTGCAATATGAAAATGATTTTAGGATTTTTTTTCTCCTAAAATTCTTTGAGAAATTTTGTGAGAGGAACTACAACACAGTCCAAATGTTTAATTTCATTGTTCCGGCTTCCTGGCTTGAGTAAATAGTAGAACTCAGGAAGTATTAAAGCTTAACCATTTAAAGTGGAGCCTTGCCTGTTTCTTAATTTGGGCAACTGTATCGATTTCATCAATGGTTTGGGTTTTCAAAGCCCGGCTTTGGCTTGATCTTGCAATAGTCGTCAGCCAATCTATACAATTTGTCTTCCTTATAACAAGGATGCAGAGGAAGACCCAAAAGTGGTAAATGGGTTTGGAAGTCATTGCAGCTAAAACTTGATGGAGTTGGAGGGTTAGATTATGATGGATACAGAAATGTTTTATTGACTATGATTTAATGGCTTCTCAATTTTCTTTTTATTTCTAGAGCATTTACATACCTCTGAGTTATCTAATAGATAAATCTTAGACAATGGCATTATACCATGATGATGACACAATGGTAAACTCATATATTACATTTAATGGATATCAAAGTGGTAGTTTCTCCAAGACCAATATATGTCTATGAGGCATTTTCATAAGATGAAGTCATAAAACACATTTACGGCTGCATATGTATCCTGTGCATTTATAGGTGCATTTTTAACAATGCATGAATATTTATATATTCACACACATGAATTGGGATTTATTATGAGTGCTGAAGATGGAATTGTAAAGTCATGGAGGCTTAAGGCAGTTTCTTCAAGACCTACTTTTGCTTGATTATGATTTATTAGTTTAACCTTAACCAGTTATATATTAACAGTACTGTTCTCTTTGAAGAGAGGACTGTTATATCAATGCTTATTAGGACTATATATGAATTTGGACCTATTTAAGACTCTGAATTGGATTAAAGAAACAGTATGTGAAGTATTGTAAGTCTCTGAACATAAAGGCTGCTTTCTGCTTTGTGATTAAACATGTTAAGATGCTTTCAGGCATTTTTAGTGTTGAATTGTATTTGGAAGCAACAGGAAGAGATGAGTTTCTAAGTAAAGAGAAAATGAAGAAGCAAGGCCCATGTAATGTATCTGAGTTTGCTGTATTATTATTTTTTCCCAAGGAGGATAGACTTAAGAGGTTTGCAGATAACCTTAGCTTGTAGAGTTCTTAATATGGCATACATTACTGTTATTTGTTGAAATTGTAGAATTATCTGGGTTATATATATGTATGCTGTGTGTGTATGTGTGTGTGTGTGTGTGTAAAGTCTCACATATCCTGAGCATTGTGAATACATGATGCAATGCCAAGAACTAACAAATGTCCACCTCACCTGTGGACCGCATGTAGGGTATGCTTATGGTCCAAGAATTCTGTTTCAGGATGAATGAGTCACACAGCAGATGTAGTATGAAGGAGTCTCATGGAGCATGGCTCCACTCTGTAAGCCCCTATTTTTTTATGCCCTGGGGGAGATTGGGATGGCCCTATGAGTGATATTGAAACCCTACAACAGACACCTAATAGCCCCAGTCTGAGAACAATTAGTCCATCACCCCTTCTCCCAACCCTTGTCCCTGCCCCATCCCTCTTGTCCCTCAGAGCAGGCCAGAGCCAGACTGGTACTTTTTTCCAAAGGTGATTCTATTTCTATCAACTTATTTTTTTTGGAAGATCTAAGGAGAGCCTTTGGCAGCACATTATCATTTCTATTGGCTAAGTTGGCTTTGTTTTACTTAGGAAGATAAGTTTAGCAAATCAGGTTTCCTGGCCTGGTCATGCTGACCAGTATATTAGTACCCGCAATTATTTTGCTATTTGAACAAACCACACTCACTCCCTAAATACTCAGTGTAGAAATCATAATATACATGTTTCTCTCTTTCAAGGGGAAGAAATCATAATATTACTTTGTAGGAAATTTTCCAGTAGATAAGCAGATATTTGCTGTCTCCCTTTCCTTTTAAGGTGAAATACTCAGTTTTAAGAAATCTCTGTGCAACCTTGCTTAGTGCATAAATTTTTTCTTTTTTCTTTCTTTCTTTTTTTAGTGTGTAAATCTTTTCTTTTATTCTTGTGAAAATATATTTTGACTCTTAGTTTGTTTCTATGAAGTGCCATTTCCTGTTTCAATTTATCGTGAAGAATATTTTGGAGTACTTAATGTGTGCCACTCATTGTGCTGGGGCTGGAGATAGGAAACCAAAAAAGACATTAAGCAGCCTATCAGTAGCTCATAGTATTGCAAGAAAAAGATAACAGTTTTGTGGATAATTGTCTATAAGAGTAAGTGTAACAAGAATCTTGTCCACCATGTACTAGGTGACACAGACAGGGGCTATGGGGGATAGTCAGGGAGGACTTCATGAAGGAGGAACATTCTGAGCTCATTTGGAGTAAATAACGGGAACAACAGCTTTAGTTAGAAAAAGAACTTCAGGTAGGGAGGGTGTAGGAGGCACATTTTTATTTTACAACTATAGTAGATAAATGGGAGAAAACTTCCTCGAAAGCTTATCATACTAAAAATGCATATTTGAGGGTAGAAAACCAGATTCAAGAACATTTGTGCTTGTATCACAAAAAGACTGATAAACTTTAAAAGTCTGAATTATTATGCTTTCTCTACAAATATAATTGAATAACTCCAGTAACATTTTAATATATACAGTGCATTAAGCTAACAGATTAAGAGCTTCACTTATGGATACATCACTTAATTTTGTTTATTTAGATAATGTATTAAGAATTTTAAATTTTTTGTTAAATCTTCTTTGCTTTAGTAGAGCCTCTCCCAAAATATATATATATATGTAGGGCAAAAGTAAATTGTGGCTCAACATCTATCAGAAATTATAAAGTCTGAATTTGGTTCTGATTAGTGAGGTTTTATGGTAGTGACTAAAATGCATTTTGCGCAGGTCACTGAAAGCCACTTAATTGCCCCCATTCAAAAAATACTCTCCAGTCCTGGTCTGACGATATTTAACAATCTCTACCAGCCGGCACATGGACACTAGCCCTTTATTGGGCTACTGATTGGTGTTCTTTCCCTTTCTGTTAGGTGTTGTATTTTGTTTGAGGTTTTTTTTTTATTTTTATTTTTTAATTTAAGATTTTATTTATTTATTTGACAGAAAGAGATCACAAGTAGGCAGAGAGGCAGGCAGAGATATGAGGGAGAAGCAGGCTCCCTGCTGAGCAGAGAGCCCGATGTGGGACTCCATCCCAGTACCCTGAGATCATGACCTGAGCTGAAGGCAGAGGCTTAACCCACTGAGCCACCCAGGTGCCCTGTTTGAGTATTTTTATTTGAGCAGCTATCACAGCATTGTGAATGCTTGTTGTAATGTCTCTCTTGCTCTCATACAAGTTATGAACTCTGTGACGTTATTCATTGTTGCCTCCCCTGACATTTAAATAGACAAACGGTGACATTCCTGTGCTTGTTAACGTTCTCCGTTCTATTTTTGATAAGTGGTTGTCAACTTTGGCTGCTCATTGAGATCACCTGGGAGCTTTAAAAAATGCTGATGTTTGGGTCTTATTCCCCGAGATTCTTAGTCATGGATCTGAGGGTGGTCTGAGCACCTAGACTTTTAAAAGCTACCAGGTGACTCCAGTGTGCAGTGAGGTTGAGAACCATGGATCTAGACCTATGCTTCCCAATATGGTAGCAGCCAGCCACAGGTGACATTGAAGCAAATGTGGCTCATCTGAATTGAGTGTAAATACATATATGAGATTTTGAAGATTTAATACAAAAAAGTATATAGCATCTCAATAATTTTTATATGATGACATATTGGAATTGATAATTGATAATACTTCAGATATGTTGTATTAAATAAAATTTAATTTATATTAACACTTTAATTAATAATAATGACAACACTAATTTAATCTTACCTGTTTCTCTTAGCTTGTGACTTATATGTCTGTTGAACAGCACTGAACTGGGTGATAAGTTTCTAAGTAGAAGGAACAGAGTTGTTGAACAAAACACATGCTTAATAACTGCTTTCTGGAAAGTTAATTGATATTGTTTATGGTGTGTATAGTATTTGGTCCCAAAACATCCACTGTCTAGCTAGATATACTTAAAATAATTCAGTCAATTAATACTATTGATTACATGAGTTGTAGAAATTATTGTGCTGAGAAGAAGAATGCTTGTGATTGAAATAGAAATAAAACAGGAACTCTATGGTATCATTGTGTGAAAATGACAGAGTCATTTGAAACTGACCAAAATAAGGGAAATTGAGAATATAGAGTGCTATTTTGTTATTACACCTGTGTTACAGGGAAAATAAAACCATTCTTCCTAAACTAGAGTCTTATCTGGTATTTAAAACAATGCTACCATCACCAAAACCCTGAGTGAGTTATTTGGTGTATATATAGAAGAGATGAATAAATTATTTACATAAACATATGTAAACATTTACGTATGTTTACAAAGGTGGGAAAGTGATACAGAAAGAGAAATGAGGATCAAAGGTGTCCACGGTTTTCACGAATGGAGAGATGGCTATAGAAAGATGGCTGTAGAATTGAGACCTTAGGCAACATAACCATCTTGAATACTGAGCATGAAACTGAAACTCAGTTTTAGGGGAGAGTACACACGAATTACTTGATCTATAGGGCAAACCACTGGACAGAGCAAACATGTGGGTGGTAGGAGTAATACATTTACAGCAGGCTTAGCTGATCGGGTTATCATGGTGGGCAACATTTGCTCTAGCCCCAGGTATTCAAAGTAAACGATGTTAAGTGTTTTGAGCGGGTTCTTATCGAAGGAGATTGGTTAAAATTGGAAATGCTAACTGTGAGTTATTAAGAGACACAGTATCCATAAATCAATTATGGTGCATTATATTCTATTCCATGGCCAGCATTCATTTCAACATAAACTGCTGTATGTTCTACTCACAGTAGTACAAAGCAAAAGTTTAGGCTACTTGAACTTACTCTACAGTGTTTGTCTTCTGTTGAAAGAAATTAAATACTTCTTTGGGCTTGGTTTTTGAGGAGCTTTTGAAGGGTATTCGTATTCAGCAAATTCCTAGGGCTATAATCTTATTTTTGCTTTGCTTCTCACAGCCTGACCTTATGAAGCAGAGTGGGGCGTTTTGAAAAACTGGCCTTTGGCATCTGAATGTACCTGGTTTGAATTTTGTCTCTATCACTCACTGTTTGACCTTGGTCAAGTCAAGGATTGACCTACCCCACCCTTAATTTCCTTGGCCCTAAGACCTACTTTGCAGGGCCATTGAGGGGAGGAAATGTAAAATGCATTGCCTAGCACACTCTTTATAAATACCATTGTTGTTGTTGTTGTTTTAAGGTTGAAAAGCATTCTGAGCAGGATGGTTTTTGTGTAATCAAAAGTTATAATTAAAATTAGTTTTTTAAAAAATAAGATTAGTATTTTATATGTGAACAACATTATTTGTACTTGTAGTCCCCCCGAGTTTGGAAGGAGGAGAGGTGGGGCTATACAGAGAAGGGTTGGGAAGGGAGAAAGGGGGCACCTGGCATCAGCAAGAAAGCTTCCTTATTTATACTTTGAGCTTGGAGTTTAATTTAATCCCCTCTGCAGTGGATACAGAGGGATATTCAAGACCAGAATAGTTGAGTGAAGAGGTAGAACAGAGTTGGGTGATCCCCCTCTGATGGGGTGGCAGAGCCCAGCAGTGCTTGACTAACAGATGTCCAAGCAAAAAAGATGTCTCCTTCCCCTCCTGCCAGCCTGGGACAAATCCTTTTCTTCAGGTTCCTGGGACTCTATTAATGTGCTCCCTGTGAGCAATGACCTGCTTTGTGGAGTTCAGAGGCAGGGGTAAAGCCAACACCAGCCTGCTTTCCCAGAGCCTGGCACACAGTAGGGATGCCATAGTGTTGATCGGACCCAAAAGAAATATACACATCCTATACTTTACAGCCCCCATGAGTATCGCGAACTTGAACAATTCAAGCTAAATTCTAGACAAATGAGAATCTTGTTATATTCCTTTATATATGGTGATGTATAAGAAGAAAGGAGAATGGAAATCAATGATAAATTAAGCAGAGAGTATTAACTTCCAAAAGACAAGCCCTTAAATGCTTCTCAAAATTCTGCATTTGCTTGTTTTACAAAATGCTTTGATCAATGAAATTCAGGAGGTGAGGAGTTTCACACTTAGCAGTTCTTTCTCCAAAGCCTATTTAGGATGAACCAGAAAATCTTCCCCTTTTTATTTTTTACCTGAGCTTAACCTTTCTGCATAGAGAAAGGATTTCTGTTATCTTCATTTAAAGTAAGACTTAGATAACTAAGATCAATTGAGTTTTGAGAGCTATATGCTTTGTCCTTTAGCTATGATAATATGGTCAGAGCTGTCTTTATGAAAATGAGGAAAGAATTGTTTGATGTGTGAATATTTGCAAGAGAAGAACTGGCTCCAGTTCTAGGCATCACATTTGTTTATGTGTCAGTCATCCATAATAACGAAGGAGAGGTATCTCCCGGAGGTGGGAATGTTCTATGCTGAATTTTAAGTATTGCTAAACCATTTAGGAAGGGGATTTACAGTAGCAGTCAATTCATAAAAGAAGTGGGAGTAGTAGCAAAAAAAGAACAAAGTTAAATACACTGTTTTCAAAATAGGAATAATTTGGATTTTAAAATTTATCTGCTTAGAAGTGACATAGTCCAATTCCATTCATATATTTCAAATCAATTTTTTAAAAAAATATGTATCTGGGAAATAGCATACCCAAATAATTTTTCTGGGTCTAGAACAAAGCCAAATTTAGGTCCCAGTTTATTTTTATTTTTTCTAAGATTTATTTATTTATTTTAGTAGGGGGAAAGGGCAGAGGGAGAGGGAAAAAATCTCAAGCAGACTTCCTGCTCTGTGGGGAGCCTAATGTGGGACTCAGTCCCATCACCCTGAGATCATGACCTGAGCTGAAATCAAGAGTAGGATGCTTAAGTGACTGAGTCACCCAAGTGCCCCGAAGCCCCAGTTTAAAGCATTAATATTTCCTTGGGTCTGTCCAGAATATATTAAGATGATTGCCTTTAGTTCTGTCCTGACAGATATCTTTTCAGAAAATGTAACTTCATACACTAGAAAATAATTTCATTTTTAAATTCTAAACCAGCATTCTAAGAACAGTGTTATCTTTGGATGGGAATATTTTTATTAGTTTATTAATTTTTTCATTCCTGTTTTTATAAAATATTGTCTACTTTTTTGAAAACTAAAGCTTTGTGTTCAGTTTATGCATTTCTTCAAAAGCTAAGGCATCTCAGTTTTTTTTTTTTTTAGGAGGGGTATTTCATTTATTTATTTTTTGCTTAAGTCTTTGAAGAAGGCTGGATGAAATAGCACTGTATTAGTAGAATTGTCTTCATTTGTAAAGACCCCTGCTAACTATGACATCATCTCACTCTGTTCTGATAACAAAAGATGATGCATTTCTGCAGCAGATTTTTTTTTTTTTTCTCACTACCAGTTGCCAGGATCTTGTCAAGGTAGAAAAATTGGAAGATTGATTGGTGTCCTTTTCTTATTCATTGATTTACTTGGGTTTCTGGCTGACTGATGTATGTGTAGCATCAGATACCATGGATTAAGTGTGTGAGAAGAAAAAATAAACAGCTCAATAATAAAAATAATAAGAAGTACCCTTTATTAAATGCTGGCAATTTTCTAGGCACTATGGCAAATACTTTACATATATTCTCTCTTCTAGTCTTCTCAACAATTCCATCTTACAGATGAGGAAGCTGAGTTTAGAAAGAATAATTAATTTATTCAAAGTCATACAGCTAATGAGTGATGGAGCTGATTTCAGCCTAGGTTTATCTGACTTTAGAACTCAGACCAGATGGCTTCTGATCAAATTATGATTTATGATCAAATTAAGCTCAAGGTATTTGAGTCAGGTATTTTCCGAGGCACCATAAAGAATGCAAAGATCATAGATTTAGAGCGCCTTAGAATAAAAAGACATATACACAAATAATAATTGTAAGCAGGTTTTACAGGCAAACTTTAGGGTTTTTCCTTTTGCCAGAAATCTCTGGATCTTTCAGTCTTTTCTCTCCAAAATTTGGGTTCCGTGCCCTTTAGTTAAAATGGAATATAATGAAAGTAAAATTTCTATGTTCAGGATAATGTTGTCATCTTTCAAATAAAGAATCAAAAACAGTCTTGAAATGACTTTGTTCTCCAACTTCACTTTTGTAAAATTTTGCCTGTAAACACTCCATCTTTCCTTCTCTTCCAGTCCTCTGACATAGCTTTAGCTTGGGGACTTTCCATCTTCGGTCTGATCAATTGTAGTTTTCCTTCCAGCAGCTGGCACCACTCTCTGTAGTCTGTCCTTACTACTTCTTATCATTGTGGCATTTTGTTCTCAGCTAAATGTCCCACCAAGCCAGTCTTTACAGCTCAATGGATTCACAGCCTCCACTCTTCTTCCAAGTCTCTTTCCTAGGGTTACTCCTATAAGATACTGTCCTCCCTTCTCTTTTGTCGTCCAGTTTTCTCCTTCCATCTGCCCAGATTTTACTGTTTTGGATGCTTGTTGAGAAATCAGTAAAAGAAATTTTGAGTTTAAGTGTATTCTCCTTGCAGGTCACTCCTTAACAGTTTTGATGACATTGGACAACTTTACTGAATGCACTTTATGAAATACTTTGGGTTATGAGCTGACTATTTGGTATTTCAGCTCATAAGGTTAAGATTGGGGGCTGGTAGAGAAACCCTTTAATACAGTAGAGAATGGCTCTTTCTCATGTAGATTTTTGTTTAAGGGAAGAGATCCCTCTTCCCATGAGGGATGTAGAGGGAACTCTTATATTACAGGTTTTCTGCCTCCCCACCCCCCCAGCTAATATGTTTCAGTGATAACTAATTTTTTTCAGCTCCCTGATTTTGAGCTTTGTTACCTTCTAGGCACAAGTTCGTTCTGCATCAGTGCAGTGACCTCATCTTTGCCAGGCACCAGCATCATCTGTGGAACCTTTAAAAAGTTACCACTACCTCAGCCTCCTCCAGTTTCCTTTATGGTGGGGAGGGAGACATTAGGGCTTCGGAAACTGAGAGTTATTTGCCTCTGGAAATTTGTGCTATTGATAAGGTAACCTCCCTGTTTGTAGATCTCTAGGACATCTGTAGAGCAAGGGAGATTCCTGTCCTGCAGGATTGTGATCTCTGCAAGTTAACTATTTATTGTTTTATGGCAGTCAGGGGTGCCTGAGGAATGCTACACATATTACAGAGGGGAGCAGGTGGAGAGGGGGGTGCAAGGCTCCACCTTTTGCTTTGTCTTCAGCCAGCCTCCTGCTCCCTCATCACTTCCATTGCACAGATTATTTTTCTTTCTCCAGATTTATCTTCATGATTCATTTCCACACAAATAATAAGCTCTACCTTGGGTGAAGAATTCCACAATGAGAGAGGGAAAGATAAACTTTGCAAGTTTAATTAAGCCTAAGAATAACCTTTGCTCCTACTGTATTCTATGGAGAATTCGGACATGATTCATCTCTCCTCATCAGTATTGATCCCTTCCTACCACATGCTTGTTGTTTCCCCTGTTCCTGTTCCTGCAGGGTTAATAAAGAAAATGTTCGCAAGTAATAAAGGAATCAAGTTGTGGCCTCTTCAGTTATATTTGCATTTGAAAAAGGAATGCTGAAGAAGAGGGTCACAATGGAAATTAGCCTTCATTGAACTTCTACTAACTGTCAGACCTGATTTTTGGTGATGTTATGTATACTATTATGTTTAATCAAATAAGAAACTCTGAGGGAGGCATTGTCTTTTGCCTTTTATAAATGAAACTGAGGCTCAGAGAGAGAAAATAATAGAAACAGAGTGGAGTCCACAATATATTGTCTCTTCTCTCATCATATTTCTTCACTGGAGTCTTTCAAAGGTGGCTCTCTATGCATCTGTCTCCCCTTTCTTCTCTAACTAAAACAATAACACCCCGATTTTATAGTGATAAGCTTAAATTCTATAAAGTATGTTCACATGCACGTTTTCGTTCCTATAGCTTTAAAGTGGCTTTTATTCTTAGATAGTTGGTAACATAATAAAGTTTTCTGAATTTGCTTCTCTCTGCTGAGCAGGTCACACATACATGTGCAAAGGCTGCCATTTAATCTATACTACTCTCAACTTGACTGCCCGAGGTTCCTTTTAAAGATTGCTGTTAAAATGGGAATGTGATTTATAAGAACAGAGTTCCTATAATCACTGCAAACATTGATGTATACTTGTGAAATTGATGAAGTAGTCAGGCTGATCTCTTATTAAGGAAGTTGTGGGGGGGGGGATTGAAGACCTCATAGAAAGTCACATATTCTTTAGAGACATCACAATTGAGCAACAATGTAATGTAGGAAAAAAAATACCTTAAAATGTTGGAATCTGGAATTTATCTGATAGACTAGGGAAAAGGACCCACCGGGATTCGTTAACAAGAAGACTTGCATTGACAGAAGTAATTAATCTCTTGAGACCAGATAGAGAAAAATAACTCATTTGAGTCCATGGGGTACCCTCAAATACCTATGAATACTAGCTATAAAGACAGTGAATCATTTATGTTGATCCTGGCTCCAGGGAAAAAAGGAATGGTCTTTGGAAACTGCTGGTGCAACTGGAGACTTAAAACCCTTTTATTTATCAATTTTTTACCCATCTAGTCAACAGAAAGAATGAGTTGATAGTGATTCAAACAATTTTCATTGAGAAGCTTTCTGCTACTCTGGTTTTTGCATCCAGCCAAGAGGAAAATGTTATTTTACAGCCTTTGTATTGGTGTTGATGGGTTCTTAGGAGACTTCTTGAGAACATGAAGGGCAGATAGGATACTTCGAAGAGAAGAGCTCAAATATTGGCTGCTATCCAGGCATGGTAATCCTGGAAGGGATTGTAAACTAGCCTCTAGACAGAAATATTTCAGTAGAGGTCCCTGTCAATTTCTTTTTTTTAAAGGGCCAGTGATAAGTGTGTTCTTAATTTACATATTTTCCTTTTCCTCATTTTTGTGTAGGCTTATCTCACTTGTTTCACTCCAGTTATTTTGCCTTTTATTCTGAATCAAAATGAAAAATGAAATGTATAAAACATTGGAAGAAAATTCTGTAAGCATTCCTCATTTTGAAGCCTGACAGTAATTATTATTAAGGGATTACAGGAAAATCTTACAGTGCAATTTAGGGAGTCTCAATTTATTCACAGACTCTTCTTCTCCCTCTACCTTGTTCAGCAAAGACATTTTCTGTCTTTCTGATAAAACCAAACCTTGCTTATTGACTTGTTTGCTCTTTTAACAAATGCTTTATTCAGAGCAAACATAATAATAAAGTAATTCCAATAATAAGAGTAAGCATTTATTGGATGCATGATATTCTGCTAAGCACCATATAGACTGATTTCTTCCCACAACAATCCTATGAGCAAGTTACAATAATTATTATCCCATTTTATAGATGAGGAAACAGAATTAGAAAAATTAAATAAATGGCTTGAGTACCTCAGTAAGGAAGTAGTGGATTTATAGAAGAATCCAGGCCTGGAAGTTAAGTCATAGCATTACTTACTCATTTCTCAGAAGGGGGAAAGGCAAGTTGGCAGATTTAAATATAGGACACTCAGTTAAATAGGAATTCCAGATAAGCAATGAGTAATTTTTAGGGTTAAGTATATCCCAAATATTGCACGGGACATGGACATTTGTATTTTCCTCTGTTAGATCTGGCAACATGAGGAACGTTTGACTGCAGGATCATTTTTGACCTGGGAAGTTCATTCAAGGCCGTCTAGCTCCAGTGTCTTAGTCACAGGTGAGGAGAGGCTCCAGGAGTCATAAGATGTTCATGTTCCCGTGTCCAGCAACAAAGAGAGGTTTAGGACTTTGCCATGCTGCCTTTCTTCATTCCTCATAAAGCAGTTTTTCTTTGGACTAGGAGATTTCCTTTGTTCTTTCTAAGAGTGTTTATCTCCTGCCTTTTATTCTGAATTGTTTTCTGGAAGGCAAATCTCTGTAAGCACTTTACCAATAATAACATGAGCAAAAGTAGAGGGAGGGAAGGTGGAAGGAACAAGTAGGAGTTACTGGGGCCCCTGTGTGCCAGCACCACACAAGATTCTTTCCATATGGCATCTGCTTTGGTAGAAACAAGAGGCGTGAGTATACTGGCATATATTAAATATCTACTTGTCCCAGTCAAGTTTCTTTTAAGACCTTGGCCGGGGGGTCCAATTTGAATGACTACTAGTGTTATAAGAGAATGAATAAATAGGAATGCATTTTATAAAGTGGTCTTCCTTTTAGCAGATAGTAAATTAAAATGTTGTATAATCCACTGGAGTTCAATATTGGGTCATTTTCTTGAAAGAAGAGAGAGGTATTAATTAGTCTGTTGCTTGGAGGCTTCATTATATATGCTTCATTCCCTTTGCTGTTGTAACAAACAGTTCCTGGGCGCTCAGGCCCTGACTGATTAACTTGCATAGCCGCCTCTTGATAGCTCTTCTTCTGACAGACACTGTTAAATAGGGGAGAGAATGGGATAGAGGAGTAGGGAAAAAGGAAAAAAAACAACAACAGCCCAAAAACCCAACCTGGCTTTTTCATAATGTTAGCCATCAAATAAATGCAACATTTCAGCAGATGAAAGTGAAACAAACTGCCTGAGTTGTCCATATCAGCCATAGGGTTCCTTTGGGCCCCAAATCAAATGTCTTGGAGGTTTTTCATATCTGAAATTATAAACAGCTAAGAGATGACAAAGAGTTTCTTAAGGCCCCATCTTCAGGGAGGGGAAAGATGCCTCTGCTGAAACTGGAATATTAAGATTGATTATAGGTGAGGAGTAAAAGCTCTTAAGGGTGTTGAATACAAGGGACAGAATTGTTGATGCAGATTCTTAAGTTATCATGGCCAAAAAATAGAAATTTGGACCAAACGTAGTTTTCTTGCTATTATTTTCATATTAGAGTATTTTCCTCCCACATTTGGTCTTTTTCCTCAAAAAGAGATTTACTTCTGGGGCACCTGGGTGACTCAGTGGGTTAAAGCCTCTGCCTTCGGCTCAGGTCATGATCCCAGGGTCCTGGGATCGAGCCCCGCATGGGGCTGTCTGCTCCGTGGAGAGCCTGCTTCTTCCTCTCTCTCTCTCTCTCTCTCTGCCTGCCTCTCTGCCTACTTGTGATCTCTGTCTGTCAAATAAATAAATAAAATCTTTAAAAAAAAAAGAGAGATTTACTTCTAAAAAAGTATTTTCAATTCTGTCATAGTAAAGACAGCATCTTTTCTTTTACCTTTTGATATTGAACTGTCTTTAAACTTACAGAAAAGCTGCAAAATTAGTGCAGAGTTTCTGTATATCCCTGCCCTAGGTTGGGATAAGTGAAAGCCGCAAGGTTGAAATCTTACTTAACCATAGTGCAATTGACAGAATCAAGAAATTAAGACTGGCATAACACGAATAACTAAAATAAAGACCTTATTCAAATTATACCAGTCTTTTCACTAATGTCTTGTTGTGGTTATTTTTCTGGGATTCCATTCAGTATCCCACATTGCATTTTGTTGCTTTCTTTCTCCATGGTCTCCTGTAGCTGAATAGTATTTCACCTTTCCTTAATCTTTATGATGAGTACAGATCAGTTATTTTGCCAAAGGGTTCTTGATTTGGGTTTGTCTGCTGTTTTCCCATGATTGGATTGAGCGTATGTATTTTTGGCAAGAACACCAGACAAGATGTCCTGTGCATTGTATCATGGGGTTTGTGATGGCTGTATATCTTATTACTGGTAGTCTTGATGCTGATTCCTTGGTTAAAATTATTTCTGCTGGGTTTCTTCCCTTGACAGTTACAACCTTTTCCCTTGTTGTTAACAAATACCTTGGGGCACTTGCTTTGAGACTAGGGAAATCCTGTTTCTCTTCAAATTTTCACCCATGATTTTAGCAGGCATTGGGGGATCTCAGTTCTGTAGCAGTAGTTACTATGCTATTTGCTTCATGGTGATTTTCTATTCCTCTCTTCCCTTCAACATTTATTTATTGGAATTCTATGGTAAGTCAGCTATCTTTCTCTCCCAGCTATCTAGATAATTGATTATTTATATCCATGAGTACGGACTCATGGATATTTATTTGATTCTATGGGTCATAATTCAATATTAACATGCATTTATACTGTTACGTCAGGCTTCACTTTTGTCTTCTGCCTTTATTTGTAACTACTCTCTCCAATAGTGAAAAATCTGGTTCCTGCTTTCTACAATGCAATTACTTACTTAATTCTAGTACGTGCATAAAATTTGTTTCAAAATTATTAAATTCTACCCATGTAAGAAACACACTTAATGACAAAATTATATAATTTATGTAGTTATTTTTGTCTTCAGCCTTACAGCATTCAGTCAGGATACAATTTTCCAGTTATTTAGGGTAGTTTTATTATTCCCCACCCCTTTACTGTGGTTTTATGATTCATTTGTAATGGAGTTAGGTTCATTTTTAATTTTTGTATTGCATTTTTGCATTGCATTTTGTTCCTTGTCCAAGCTTTAATTGTTTATTGCTTGGGGAGATGGGAAAAGTATGAACCATAATTGTGATTCTAAGAGCCAGAGCTTTACAAAGTGATATATCCTTGTTCCTGCCACCCCACAACCATTCTCCCCTCTTTCCAGCCCTTTCATACCCTCTGTGTATAACCAATCTCTGTACTTTCAGGCTAATCCTCTTCATATTTCCTTTGTACAAATGGGCAGTTACACATGTATTTTCCTATAATCTCTCCTTTCTTTTATAAAAGGTACTGTACTAGAGATACTCTTCTGCACTTTGATTTTTTTCACTTAAGAGTGTATCCTAGAGGGGCGCCTGGGTGGCTCAGTGGATTGGACCTCTGCCTTCAGCTCAGATCATGATCTTAGGGTCCAGAGATTGAGCCCCGCATCGGGCTCTCTGCTCAACAAGCCTGCTTCCTCCTCTCTCTGCCTGCCTCTCTGCCTACTTGTGATCTCTCTGTCAAATAAATAAATAAAATCTTAAAAAAAAAAAGAGTGTATCCTAGAAATCATTCCATATCAATTCATAGAGATCTTCCTTAATATTTTTAACAGCTGTTTTGTAGTCTATTGTATAGCTGTATGATGATATCTTCTTCCTGCTCTACTTTCTGTAGGAGAAAGGCATGCCAGTTAACAGGCTAAGGAAGATTAATATTAACAACAAGATGTGAGAGGGGAAAGCTTAAAAAAATACTTCAAAATGGAGTGGACTGGGCAAAGCTGGTAGATGTAGTTACTGTATTTGTACTAGTCCAAGTGGAACGAAGCAGAGGTAATAATAATTCACTAGCTTAACATTACTAGAGATGACTTTGCAGATGTCTGTGACTTCTTCATAATTTACTAGTGTGAATTTGGGCCAGTTATTTAATATCCTTATGCCTCAGTTTCTCTTAAAGACAACCACCTCCCAGAGTTAAATTTAAACTGTGGGAAAGAGTATACTGTATAGAACATGGTAAGCCAAAAACTGAGAATGATAATCATTACTGTGTTGCTAAGTGCTTTTATATGTTATACTGATTTATATTCCAAGCAGAAGTTTTTGATGTTTTGGTTTATGTACACAACTGAAAAAACTTTTTAGTAATTTAGTATTTTTTAGTAATTAATAGCTGTTTTTATGGCAAGGGAGGGCAAGAAGGAGTGGGGAGGGAGAGAGGGAAAGAGAGAGTGGAAATACATAAAAAAATGAAATTATCCCTAATGCTACTACCAGAGAAAATCACTGTTACTATCTTAGTATAAATGTCTCCAGATAATTTTCTATGCTTATGCACACAGTCTCTTTTGAAAAAAGTATCTATATTTTAACCAAACTGTATCCTATTCCATACACATGCATTGTTCATCATTTAAAATTTTATTGTGAATATTTTTCTGCAGTATTCTTCTTCTTCCCAGAAGATTTAACCAGATAATTTGGTCATTTTAGTCTATAGCCTGATCAATCAAATATGAAACAAAATTGAATTAGCAGAGGGACAAACTAACTGAAAAAAACCTCAGTAAATTTGGATGTCTGATTCCCTGGGTCCTCAATTCAACCAAGTATATATATATTTCTTTGGTAAATGTGACTTTGCAAAATACTTACCTATAAAAGTCATGCTTGAATTCAAGGAATCAATCCCTTGCTTTTAAAACTTTTGTTTATGATGTTCAGTTTACTGGTATTACAAAGTAAAATTAACTTTAACTTCAAGCCCATATCTTCTTTTTATTTTTTAATTTTTTATTATGTTCAGTTAGCCACTGTATAGTACATCATTAGTTTTTGAGGTAGTGTTCGATGATTCATTAGTTACATATAACACCCAGCGCACATCACAACACATGCCCTCCTTAATACCCATTACCCTGTCTTTGATCTAAAATGCTTGACAAGAACCTTGAAGCTTCCAACAAGGCTGTAGGTCTGAAAGAACCACTTCCATCATGACTATAGTTTTTAAAAGTTGTAAGTAAAGTTTCAGAGTGTTGAGGAAGAATTATTGAGGTAAAAATCCCCCCCACCCCAAAGTCTCCTCTGCTCTGTTCCTCTTTCCCACCCATCCTCATTCTTTTGGCTCCATTACACAGGAAATATTGCTGGTCTCTTAATGATTCCTACATTGTAGAGGGTGCTAAGACATGAAAATTTCCAGCGATGTATAAGATTTAGCTTTACTTTCATTTTTTTTTCATGAAGGAAAGAAATAGGTGGATAAAAATTCAGCCAAGTTCCCATCTAAAGGGATATTCTTAACCCCAACTCTTAGCTCTCAAAATCACCATGAAGTAGGAGGAATGGTGACAGGTATACTGGTTTTTTTTCCCCCCCATATTGAATATAAGCCTGTAATATGTATTTTTATTCCAGTATTCTTTGCACATTTTAAAAGACGGTCTTCTCAGTGGTACAAGGAAGAAAATAATTAAAGAAAATTTTATTAGCTACTCTGTAAGAGTAGATCTAACACTTTATTGGGATTGGACTGAATCTGCTTCATAAGAATATAAGAAATGCTGCAATGGAGCAGAGGAGAGGCCCATTTAATGTAATATTTTGTCACTTGAAGTCTCTAGAGCAGAAGAAAGGGGGTAAGATATCAAGAAGAATGCTTCTAAGACCATCTGTCATGTTCCAGACTTGAATAGGCAGGGTGTTCGACTGCATGACACTAAATGATAATAATTGTAATTATGGATTACTAAGTGCTTTCCATGTGCCAGATCTGTGCCGAGTGCCTCACATGTACCCTTTCTTTTACTACGTATCCATGACAGAAGGCAGGTGTTAATGCAGCTCCATTCTCTCTTCTTGGAGAAGTGAAATAACCTTGCCAAAGTCACATGGCTATTAAGTTAGTATACCACTTGCTAAGATTTCACCCGGGTTTGTTGGACTCTTTGCGACTTTAGTGCTAAATCTGATGGAATCTTGTGGGTCTCAGTGATTCCCTAGACCTTGCTTCTCTTATGATCAGCACAGCCTTCGCTGACTGGTCCAGCTGTGAGCCACAGTGGGCTCTGGCCTGAGGCTTGGCCCTGCTGAGAACCCTGAGCATATCCAATGCCTTCCCCATTGGGTCAGGTTTTGGATGGTGAATGGCACTTTGGGGCTGGAGGGACTGAAACCCAGCAGAGATAAGTGGGAAAAGCAGTAGACATGTGTTAGCCTCCCACTGCTCTCATTCCTTTCCGAATCAATTGTTCCTCTAAGTCATTAGCTGGGTCTTCTTGTCTCCTCTTCGTTAGGAGCAGGCTCTTTGTTAAAAGCAAGGATAACTATGTCCTTTACCTGTTTTGGTCTTTTATTGGCTCATTCCTCACCTCCCTAAGCAGAACCAGCTTCTTTCCTTGGCATTATCTCTTCTTGCCTATTTCTTCTTTCATGTTTCCTGACATTCCCAAACTTCATCCTAGGTTCAAGGTTATTAGCTGCTTACAGTTCCCAAATGTGTGTGTGTGTTTGCATATAGGGTGTGTGCATGTGTGCATGTGTGTATGTTCTAAATGCCTGTGCATATGCCATTTTCTCTGTTCTATCCTCCTCTGCTCTGTATGACTAAACTCCTTATTTTTCAAAATGCAGCTCAGTTGTCTCCTTTTCCATGAAGCTTTACATGTCTCTTCAAACAGAGTGAGATATCCTTCCCTCTGGGTTCTCCAAGACTCCCACAAACACCTTTGCCTTATGTTGTGTGACTGATTCCTGCATCCTCATTTGCACCAGACTGTGAACTCCATGAAGGCGATGAGTTTGTCTTAGGACTCCTCGGCTCCTTAGCAGCTAGCATAGCATCTAACAAGTGTTCAGCAAGTCTTCTTTGAATGGATTAATGGATGGGCCAGGAATTAGAAAACGTAAAGTTGGAGCTCATACTGCCTGCAAAGATTTTGTTTGGCACTTGGTAAATTATTAAGACCTTTCAGGGTCTTAGCTTCCTTATCTATGAGGTGAAGATGCTGCCCATAATTACCAACATCTCTTCCTTGGAGAACATTTGCAATGTAGCCAATTTCACAATGAAGAATAAAGGAGCTTCTGATAGCAACTACTTTTCAGCCTACTTTTAGCTAAAATCTTCATCTCAGTCCAAGTTTTTAAAGTGAGTGATTTGGATTGAGAGAAAGGACACCAAAATCTCTAGAGACTAAAGTGGAATGAAAAGGTTACTTTTATGATCAGAAGGCCTCAGGGCTTGCTTCACGGTCATAGGATCATGGAATATTCAAATTGGGAGAAACCTAGGAGACAAGTCATCCAACCTCCTTATGTAAAAAGAAAGAAAAGAAGAGAAGAGAAAAGAGAAAGAAAAGAAGGGAAGGGAAAGAAAAAACGAAAGGGAAAAGGGAAGGGGAAGGGATAGGGAAAGGGAAAGGAAAGAAACCCTAGAATTCAAATAACTTGCCCGAAGTCATAGCAAGGGTTGGTAGCAGAATGCATACGCCAAATTCTCAGGTTTATACCCTTCTGCCACACCAGTCTGTTGATCTATGTAACTAAATCAAGTTGCAGAATAATATTGTCTGCTAAGATGTGCTCTGTGTTGCAGCTGACTCAGTTTGCAGCAGACTTAATGACATGATTTCTCTTTATATTCATTTTGGCTAGACTCTACCACCAAAGGCACCACATGTTTATGAGCAATCTGTTGTTGTGTCTTTTCTTCAGCATTGGTTAGGGAAACTTGATGAAGGGTAAATGAAGGCACATGACACACCATGCTGGATGATATGCTACAAGGTTCCACTTGGGACTAGGTTGGTGGGGCTCCAGCTTCATGGAAGATGAAGCAGATGTCTTCTAAATAAGAAATTGGATAATTTGTGGGGAAAATAGAACAAGTTCTGATGTCAGACTCAAATGATGACATTAATAATGGAGGCTTGGAGTTGTTGCATGTTGTGTCTAGGTATGAATCAGCAGGTCACTTTTACTAGAATGGATGGACCTTTTTTCCATTCTTAAAAATCTCAGATATGGTGAATGTATGTATTAGCTATTAAGGCATGTCAAAATCACTCCAAAACTCAGTGGCTTAAAACAATAAACTTTTATTATTGTTCATGAGTTCATGGTCAGCTAGCTATTTGTCTGGTCCCGGGCTTCTGTAGTCACTGTGAACCTGGTGGGTAGATTTCTGATTTTGACTTGGTGCTCTTACATGTTTGGGGATTAACTGTTTCCTGATAGGTGTAGAATAGTTTCAGCTGGGTAACTAGACTCTCCTCCACCTTGGCACATCATCATTTCCTTTGCATTCTATTGGCCCAAGTGAGTTACATGGCCAGTCAGAATCAAGTGGAGACCTCAAAGTTATAGGAAAAAGCTTGTGGATGGGGAAATGTCATTAATTGGGACGTCAATGCAATCAATAGAACGGAACATGTGAATACATGTTCATACTTATGTGAACAGCACAAAATCAAGTGGAGTAAAATGGAAAAATTCCCTCCTGACCCTCTTTTTCCATTCTACTTTCTTCCCAGGGTTACACTATTAAAAGTTCTTTTTATTCTTCTAGGCTTATATGTATATAGTATGCATATATGCATATAAACACATAGTTCATATATACACATATATATCGTATACAAGATAATTAATAGTATAAACATTTTTAATGTAATTTACTTGTTTGTCATAAGCTTGATTATGTTTTAGGGATATATATCCTCCCTTAACAATGTGTATTGCTCTGAATAGACTTTATAATACATTTTTATTTAAAAGTTAAATATAAGATACTTAAAAAATACAGAAAACACAGAAAGAGAAAAAGAAAAACCTATAAGCCCATCTCCCTGACTGAGCAGTATAAATGTTTGCAGGATAATTGCATGAGATCTTTTCTCATAAAGGTAAAGAAATAAAATACTACAAATAGAATATATCAACATTTACTTATTGGTTTCTCCTTTTGGTTTTCTATTTTTTTACTCTTGCAAACATTTCTACAGGGAGCCTCTTAGTCACATCTCCCTGTACATGTATCAGAGTCTCTTTAGGGTGAAGAGCTGGGTGTATACTTGCTGGTTTTCCAGGCATGTGATCTTCCTCTGTAAGGAAGGGAGATGCACTAGATATTGTACTAGATATTGTCAGTTTGTTCCCTGAAGGGTTGGTGTCAAACTCCTTTCCCACCAGCAATGCTATTAAAAATTTCCCCTGTCTTAACCCACAATGGGCAATAAGGCTTTTTAATATTTGTCATCATGATAGATGTGAAGTATCATTTTATTACTTATTTACCTTTTTTATTATTATTGAAGTTGAGCCAATTCCAAAATACTTATTAGAATTTGGGGTCTTATTTTGGTGAAATACCAGCATGTATCTCTTATTAATTTTTCCATAGGATTTTTTGGCTCTTTCTTATTGATTTTTGTAAGTCCTTTATATATTCTTGATACTCTATATTTTATGTACATACACTTACCCTCTTTCAGTCTGTGGTTTGTCTTTTTTTGTTTGTGTTATCCTTTGGGTATCAAGGTCATAAAAAGCTTGGTTAATTTTTTTTTTTCCTATTTATTGGGACAATTTGAATTTAAGGTGGTAATGGCAATGATCACTTCTGAATTTCTTTTTCTATTATTGTAACACCTTTAATACTTTAAATCTATTTAGAGTAGAAGTTAAACTTTACTTCAGCATCCCTGGGCAGAGGTGGAATTTTTCCTGTCTTTTCCTCAAAGCTTGGGAAGACCTGGTGGGCCAGGTCCCCACTGGGTCAACATCCAAGACCAGGACTCCATGCCCGACATTTAGTACCCATATACACAAATAATATACCTTTGGATGTCCTAGCTTCAGCTATAGCTGACTTTGTCTTCCCTATTTGTTTATGACTCCTGAGAATCTTCTGTCTTTCCTTCGAGTTCAGATGATGCTATCATATTTATTTTGGTTATGTTTGATACAACTCTCTATGTGTTTGTCGTCAGAGGAAGGTCCATGTCAGCTAACTCTATCATGTTGCTGGGCATTCTTTGGAGAGGCTTCATGATTCTGACGGGGACTATCAGTGTCTCGTGCATACAATACTAACTCAAGGACTTCAGTTTTATTTGCATGCTAGTAGTATTTAGCCCAGGAAGGTTGAGGAAGCAGAGATATATGGAAAGATACAGAAAGCAGTAACGTACCTTTTCAGCTTAGACCTTAAATATTTAAACTTTTGTCACACTCACCAGTGAAATGAGTTCCTTAGAGAGAAAAGTGTCTTCCTTAGACAAGGGAAAAGCTTTTTTGGCAAATATTTGACAAATGTCTAAATCAATCCATATATGGATGTAAGTTTGTCGATCTATTTACTCTATATTGAGTTTGTAGCTGACTCACCCTCACTTGTAGCTCTTTTGCGAACATGACTCTGTAAGCCTTGTTTCAGCTCCCCTACCACCTGCTATATAGAGACCTCATCTAGAAGGGGGAAAAGTGAGTAAGACTTCACCTTGGGTTACCCCAAGAGCTATTCCACCCTGTTAAAGTCAAGTGGAGCCTGAGGCAATGATTTAATGTATTCGAAATGGGGAAGACTGCAAAGCCCCAAACATCCAGCAACTTTTGGGTAAAATGATCTATAAAACTTGTGCCAGACTTTGACCAATAGCTGTATAATTCTGATCTTAGCCTTTACAGAAGGGATCTAAGGTTTTAGTACCTTTTACTTCCTTGCCTCCCACCAGCACCACTACACCTGTCTAAGATCAGCTGCAGTGACTTCTTTGTGCCAGTGTCCCATGGCCCCTGGCTGCCTGCTCTAGAAGCAGACAAGAGGAGGACCTGACTCAGCACTTGCTATGACTTACTTTTGACCATTCTTTCTGAGTGATTGTGAGTCATCTGTTCTCTGGATCCTGAGAACTTGATGGCCTTGACCACTAGTATTTGTCAGTTTCTTCTGACCATGTAGATGCTTGAGCTCTAAGATTCCTATGCACCTGCCACTCTGAGGTCTCTCAAATCCTGTTACTTAAAGTGAGATCTAAGTACCCAGCAGCCCTGATGTCACTTGTGAGTTTACTACCACTGCAGAATCTCAGGTCCCTCTCCAGACCTACTGAATCATAAGCTGTATTTTAATGAGATAAAAAATGTGTCATATATATCATTTCAGTTGATTGAATTTCAGTTCAGTACTAGGTTATCATTATCTACAAGGATCCCTTTCTTTTCCCCAAAAATATGTATGGGGATAGCCCCCTTCACCTGACCATTGAGCATATTCTCTGTTTGATGATCAGTGCTTATGAGTCTGTGTTCTGGATGGAAGCATGGCTCCTACTTGGGTGTGTTAGAGAAACAGAATTGAGAACTAATGAGTCTTATCTTCACTGAGCATGCTTTTGACCTTCACCATAACCTGATTCTTCTGAGTTTAACAATGTTTCATTGTACCTCTTCAACCCTGATTGTAATAGGAACTTAAACTAGAATATTCACATACTCTTCATGGGCCACACCACCCTTCCTCCCACCACAATGGGTGAGCAACAGCACAAACCAAAGCATTTGGCTTCTTGTCATGGAGCAGGGCAAACGTCCACCTGTGTCAGGTCCAGGACCTTGACCTTATTAGCACTGACCTACAAACTAAGCTTGTTATTGCAATGTTCCTCGTCAGGTAATGAGTGCTTAAGCACCTACTGCTTCCAATTAAAGTGAACTATTGGCAATATGGTCTCAGCCCTCGAGCGACTTTTACAGTCTGAATTGGAAAAATGATATAAGGAAGGAAGGACAAAAGACATGCAGAATGAAAAATAAATAAATAAAAACATATAGGTCTGGATGGGTATCTTGAGCACATGGTAACTACTTCATTATCAAGAAATTTTGACTTTAAAAAATAGGCACATTATCAAAATAGTAGTGATAAGACCTCCTTGCTATTGTCTTTAGCGGGAGATGTGGGTGTTTGGAGATTTGTTTGCTCATGTAATCAAACCATCCAAAAAGTAGTTTTCTAAATGAAAAAATTTTAAATTTAAATTTAAAATTCTAACCCTCTCAATTTCATTACCTAGAAAACAATTCATGAGGTTAACAGGCTTTATTAATTCTCTCAAAGTTCTGCTCCAACCCAGATGAGGAAAAGTATTGCAGAAAGATATGACAAAGTGTATTGTGACTGTAAATCAAATTTCAGTTTTTAAAGAAAGGGAAGATTTTTCTTAAGCAGGGATGGACTTAACAGATTTTTTTTTTAAAGAAATGTTTCTAGGTAGATATAATTTTCATTTTTAATATTGATTATTTATAACTCCAGCCAACTTTGGAGTTTATGACTTCTGTCACCACAGTCACATCTGAATGTGACCTTGTTTGCTATACTTTTCTGGAAGTGAAAATTAACTATTTAAAAAGGTATGTGAACTTGTTCTGCAAATAGTACAGATTCAAATAAACATAAATTAAGGCCCTTTCTAGGAAGGGCTCTAATTTGCTTGTTTTGGTTATAGCAAACTTATAGCTTGTTTTGGTTATAACTGAAGAATTAGAATGGCTCCTGCTCAGGTTGAAGAGGCCCAATGGATCTCTATTGTGTCCAGTGTTTCCTAAGCATGTGGTGAAGACAGTGTAGGTCCCTGGGAAGGCTCCTGGGTGAATCAGGCAAGGGAGACTGTTCTCAAAGGGCTTTGAGTGAGTAGGGGAGACAAAACATGATGTGAACCATTTCAGCACATGGTTGGAAATAACAGTCATTAGAAATATAAAGGAAGGTGTTGTGACTTTTCAGAGAAGGAAACAGGAATGAGGGAGTGAGGGAAGGCTCAGTGGAGTAGGGACAAGTGGACTTGGTTTGGATGGTTAGGTAGAATTTGAAGATGGGTCACAATCCTATACTAAGACCCACTGTGGAGATGGTGAACTAAAATGTGTAACACTCTATGCCTTATTATCATTGCCTTTGTTTCAAGGTAGATGCAAACAAATAGCCTGAAAACTGCCCAGGCAAGCAAATAATGATATACAAAGCCCCCTTTCAGTCACATAATCTGCAGTGATTACATAGTGGGCACTGGCTCTAGCTTGGGCTCTTAGCTGGGACAATCAGCCAAGCACAAGCAGTCCAACTGGACAGAGTCGAAAACATCCTCAAAGGAAGAGAGAGGAAGAGGAGGAGGGGAAGAAGAGGAAGAGGAAGAGGAAGAAGAAGAAGAAGAAGACGACGACGACGAAGACCCCAAATGACAATCCTAGAAGACAGCCAAGACTTAATAAGGGGATATTACAGCATAGCCAGAAGTCCTAGAGTAAGACTGTGCCTACATGAGGTCACCCAGTAGTACACTTTAACTGAAGTTCTTTAATTTCTCTTCTGATTTCCCGAGGATCAAGGGCTCTTGTCTGCATGGTGATAACAAAGATGATGGATTCTGGTTTTAGTTCTTCCACCACTAAGCGGTGTCACCTGGGTCCACATATGCCCCGGGGCCTGAGTGAAGAAGAAGGACAACAGTGTGGACCATTTCATGAAGTGCCCACCATATGTGGCCAAGATGGTTTAGGGACTAGGGCGATAGGGAATTGAAGCAGATGAACTGTGAAACCACTCAGCAAGCAGCTCAACAGCTGAGAAAAATCAGTTTAGAAAATTGGGTCAGGCTGGGTGGTGACTATAATCAGAAACCTGCAAGAGGAAACACTATAAACATGTTTCCCTGGGCAAGATTGATTGTTTTAAAAATAAAGATGAAACAATGGATGAAAAGAAGCAATGCCAAATATCTTCTATCCTGATGGGAATGGGATGAGGAATTGGAATTATAGGTGGGTGAGGAAAGGTTCTATTTTAATCCAGAAAAGAAAAGTCTCATTTTCTCTTCAAATGTGTTTTTTAATTTCAGGTTTATTGCCATGAATGGATAAAGGAGCAGGGGCCCCACTCCACCCTGGATGCTGGGTTAGCCCATGACTCTAATTGTCCCTGTTAGCACTCTGAAAGCTACGAGGGCATTTTCTTTGCAAACTTAATTTTAGTTTTGCGAAATCATTGTGTCTTGGAGGATGCTGGGTGACACAAACTTGCTGTAATTATTACTTAGCCAAGCTTGGAGTGGTCATCTTAGTTGGATAGACTATGGCCCTAATAAGAAATAGCAACGCGGGTACAATTTCATGTGAGGCATTTAGTTTTGCGGAGGGGAGACTCTGTGTTTCACAAATACATCCTGTCCAAGGACAAGAGGCTTATAAGAATAATGTTTTGGCATTGACGGAGATTGGGGGAGAACATGCTTGGGCGGTCAGTGTGACCCATTAACATGAGAATAGCACAAAGTATGTGCCCTATAATCAGTGGGTCTCAAACTCATGCGAGAGTGTCATTATTTTATCATATGGAAAGTATTTTACTATTTTGTGTAACAATAAGTGTATCAATAATGAAGTTTGCCTTGTCCATTATCTGGGCAAGGCTTCCTATGCACTAGGCATTGTAGTGAACATCTTATGCGTATTATCTAATTTAATACTCATAACAATCCATGAGGCTTTATTGTCTCCATGTTACAGGTGAAGAAACTTAGTCTCAAAGATGTCTGAGGATTTGCCCAATATCACACAAATAGGAAGCAAGGGTTCAAAGACCTGATGTCCCTTCTTTAGGTGGGTGCCAGCATGGAGAAATGAGAGTTTGCTCCTCAAACCTAGAAGCTGTGTTTAAGAAAACTCATGAACCTGACTTTTTATCAGTATATTTATTTTAAATACATTTTCTGATTGAATTCCTGCTTTTTCTTGAAGCCTAAGGCATTAAACATTTTGTGGCTTGTCAGCTTGAAAAGAAGTCAGTCTTTTTCTGGCTTCTAATTGTGACCTTTTCACAATCTGGTGGTAATTAATGTAGGCAATATTTATTGCAATCTTACTATGAATGGGGCAATGCCACAAGGGCTTTGTGCATTGTTTCATTTAATCCACAGGAAACTGAGACACAGACAGCTAAGGCTAGGTTAGAGTTCAAGGTCAGAGAGAGCTGGCAACTGGGGAGTTAGGATGTATAACAGGAAGGTCTGACTTCAGGAACAGACCTCTTAGCCACAAGTTTACTGCCTTTTTACTATGTGATTTTCCTTTCTGATACTTGGTGCCAAATATTGGGGCATGTGGCCATTTGCTTTTCATAGAAGTTAACCTTTTTTTAATAGGATTTCTTCCTGAATAGATCAGGTGGCTTTCTATTATTACCTTTAACCCATTGAAATAAAAGGTGACTGACTTAATTTATGTATATGAATAAAATAATATTTTATATTTATATATAATTATATTTATAATAAAATAATTCCTTTTATTTCTGTAGGAGAGCATTGTCAAACTGAATACAGCTTCACTTACACGGATTTTGTTAGTTGTGTTCTGATGAAGGCTACTGGATTTCAGTACACTCCCTACTTCATCTTACGACCTCCTCTTCTTTTTAAAATGACAGTCTCTATTTCCTCACTTTAAGCTCGTGCATATGGATGCACAGTCTATACTTTGTACGCAAATCACTGAGTCCTAATATTCCCCTAATTAATTAGGAGACAGGCTTCGCTGCTAGAAAAAGAAGACTATTATTTTAATAGTGCCTCCACAACATAGACATTGTTTAGGAAGGTGGTTCAGAAAGAGTAGGAGGCTTGGCTCCAGAGAGTCACCCAGAAACCTAGATTCTTTCTGTCTTGTTGGTCTGCACGTCCAGGGCCCTGTTCCCATCTGTGTGCTCAGCAGTGGCACATCCCATCCATCTGCATTCTAGCTCATGGGAAAGGGAAAGAGAGAGAGAGGAAGTTGGGGACAAGCAATTCCTTTGATAAACATGTACTTCAGTTGTCAAAATTCATGTCCCACCAGCCAAAATCTAGTCACATGGCCCTGCCTAGTCAGCTACAAGAAAGGCTGGGCAGTATAGGCTCAGGCTGAGGGAATTCACCACTCTCTGGGAGTTCCCAGCCTCAAAGGACAAAAGGAGAAGGGACGCTGGAGGTAAGGACTCTGCCATAGTTTGCCCCTCTAGCATCCAAGTGTTCCTTCTCACTCTTCATCCCATGGGAGGACACTTTTAACTTCCTTCCCAAAGGAGACAAATCAAAGTTCATCCAATTACCGTACCCAGCTGAGAAGCCAGGATCTCTGGGCAAGGTTCGGACTCTGTCAGCTCAGATGTGAATCTGGTGACGCCTGCACTAGAAGATGAGTTACGCGCTACACAGTCCTCAGTTGGAAAGGGCAGAATAGGAAGCACTAGCTGAATCTAATGAGTCACAGCCATCCCATTTTGCTGGGCAGGAACTGCTTGACAGTCCCTGTTAGGCCTTCGTGGCCACCCTACCTTGTTCTTTGGGAGCAACTCCTCTGTCCTTTGTTCTTGATGGCCCCCATCTTTTGTGGCCACATCTGTGGTGAGTATTGGAGAGTGTCTCCTAGGCACGTATGTGGACCTGAGATTTGGTATAGTGAACAAGACTGGCTTTGTCAGGTAGGCTTTTGTTTTCTTTGGCAATGCAATTTCTTTGCTTCCGGTCTGTTCTGTATGAAAGCAACCCTTGGCTATAACTCTGAAGCTTGAAGATTCTACCTCTTTTATTTATTGGCTTCAGTGCCCAGCCCATTTTAACTCTCCCCACCCCAGTTTAAGGATTTCTACTGTGAGGTCATCTGAAGCAATGGGCTTGAAGGGGAAGGCTGTACATACACCATTGAGTCTTTGTGGCTGGGCTGGCTCCCATTGTGTGGCCTGCGAGAATGTTCCATAGGAGTTTCTTTGAGTTTCTTTGAAGTAGACTTTGAGTGACAGTCTTAACTTCTACTAGAGAAGAGAAGCCCTTGGCTTATATTGCCAGCAGTCACCAGCTTTGCAGCCTGCAGTATCTGTGTCCTTATCACCCCCTCCTTGGTCACTAAACCACTGCCAGATATTTTCAGTTTTGTTTTGGTGATACTCCATGTCTAGATAGCAACTTCATATTACAATGCAGGCTGAACCACTACAACAAAGAAACCTCAAATATAGACAAAATAGGAATTTATTTTGTTTTCACTTAATGGTCTCAAGGTAGGCAGGTAGTCCAGGATTGGTCAGCACATCTGCTCTACAATATCTATTAGAGACCTGGGTAGTTCTATTTGTTACGCTGCCCAGTCCTAAGAGGTTGCCTTTAGCTACGGCACTGAAGCCAGTATACACCATTAGTCCACAGTCCTGACTGCAGGGGGTGGGAGAGCTGGACACAAAGTGGAGGTGAACCATGTCTTATGGAAGCATGAACAGGAGTTACAGGATCCTTCCTGGTTGTACCTCACTGGCCAAAAACTTAGTCCACAGCCACACGTAGATGCGAAGGAGGCTGGAGGCGAGAAGGATTCAGTGATAGTTTCTAACGGGGCAGCTGCTATTTTTTTTCTGAATTTTTAAACAGGATTCTGCTTTTTGAATACAAATATATAATATGTGTAAAACAAAATGTACTTTTTAAAAATTTTGACTTTAGGGATGCCTGGGGGGCTCAGTTGGTAAAAGCGTCTGACTCTTGGTTTCAGCTGAGGTCATGGTCTCAGGGTCATGAGAGTTGAGCTCCAAGTCCAGCTCCATGCTCAGTGTGGAGTTTGCTTGAGATTCTCTCATTCTCCCTCTGTCCCTCCCCTGCTCTCTCTCTCTCTCTCTCTCTCAAAATAAAGTAAATAAATAAAATCTTTAATTTTTTTCAACTTTGTTGAGGTATAGACACCATATAAAATTATAAGGTATTTAAAGTGTACATCGTGATAAATATATATATATATATATATATATATATATATATATATAATATCACACACACATTTTATAAATGGATTCCTCCCATCTGGTTAATTAGTATATCCATCACCTCTCATATTTATCTTTTTAAAAATTTTTCAGTGAGAGCATTTAAGTTCTACTCTCCTAACAAATTTCAATTATACAGTGCAGTGTTATCAACTGTATAAAATGAAATATACTTTAAGACTCCATTTTGGTGCCGCTGGCCAGAATTAAAATTCTCCTCCTTTAAAATATGAGATGAATTGAGATTTCCTTTATGTTTTAAATGCCTGCCTCCAGGATACATAAAAATAGGAGAGAATTTGGAAACCTGGGGCTAAGGAGGATAGGAGCAAGATTTCCCTAAATAACATTCAGGGGTTTCTACAATGAGCAGGACAAGGAAAGAGCGAATCCTGGAGAGTCAGAGAGTTTCTACCAAAATCCTGCTGAATAATTATGAAGTGAGATTAAAATGTGGCCAGCTTTACATGCTCCTAGATACTTTCTCTTTCATGAGGAACTTATCCATCATGAAAATGATAGGAAAGATTAACGTCCTCCTAGTCTTGTTACTCACTAGCTTTCTCTCTGAGTTTTTACAAGTATAATGTAAATTGAGTGTTAAGAAAAAAGCCATAGGACAAGTGAGCAACTTTTTTTTTTTTTAAACTTAAATTTAAGATAGTTAGCATTTTGTGTGTTACGCATTTCAGGACAGAGTTTAGTGATTCATCAGTTTCATATAACTCCTAGTGCTCATTAAGTGATCATTTAAGTTCAGATATCCATCATTTGTTGAGTTCCTTTCAGCCAACCACATTGTAATTCCATTATTGAAACTTATTCATGTGTCTGGAAAGTTGTGGTCATAACGGTAGCAGACATGGGGCTTGATGTGGGACTTGTTCCCAGGACCCCGAGACCGTGACCTGAGCCAAAGTTGGATGTTGAACTGACTGAGCCACCCAGGTGCCTTGATTTTTCATCTTAATGCTGACTTTGTTGCAAGAGTAATTTAGACTTGGTAGTAGTCATATATGCTCTAAAGCAACCATGCTTATATTCTGTTGCATGACGATGTAAAAATAACGAGCTGGGTGGCCAGCTTACTCAGTCTGAATCTCTGTTGCCCCTGAAAACACTGACCTTGTAGACAAAACTGCTTTCTAAGTTTATATTGGGCAACAAGATTTATTTCAGCTGAGAGGAAAAGGAGAACACAGAAGAGTCAGGTGCACTGAAAAGATGTAGAGAAGAAGCAGGTACATTGGAAGACATCGTTTGGAAGTGACACACATATGTTGTTTGCTAATATGGTAAGTCCATCTGGACAACTATAAGCAATTTCCTTTTTATCCTAATTGAATTCTGTTTTCCTTCCCTACAACACAATTGTCAAAATTCACTTCTGAATCTGTATGAGTGTGCATGTGTGTGGCTTGGCTTTGCCCTCCAGTCACTGAGTCAACAAGTGGCTGTAGTTCTGATGGTCTGACCCTTGTCACTTCTAAACCTTGCATTGTTTTCTTCTCCATTCCCACACATCTTCTTGGCTCTGATGATATCCGTTGCCAGCGTCTTGTCAGTTTTAGTTGCTGCCTTCTTGCTTGGGTAATGAGGATTCCTATTTTCAGTGTGTCTGGGTTTCCCAGATTCCCTTGCTCCTGAGCAGCGCTGGTTCTCTGCTAGATTGTGAACTCTGCCTTTAAGACCTCTCTTCTTTTCCCTCTTCTTTCTCTATCTTTCCCAGTGAAGTATCCCTCTTCAGCACAAACTCCTGTGTAGCTTATGGTGATCCTCCACAAGCTTAATGCTTCTTTGTGGTTTCATGTTTTGTTTTTAACAGGTGTGCAAATCTTGCATTCTAAAGCACAATTTATCCATTTGTTTAAATAAACAAATAATCTGAATTTCTACCAGTTAAAACATTTGTCTCCCTCTGCCTCAAATCTTCAAGGAAAACTTAATTTGCAAGTAGTTAAGCCATTTTTATCCCATGGCTTTGCACAGTCTTTTGGTACATGGCTCTAAACCTCTATGGAGTAAAAAAGTATTCCAGTTTAAAGAACACAGAATTTCTTCATCAGAGAAATTGAGCTCTAATTGTGGGATTTGAGTTGAGGGATATATTTTTTCATTATACCTTCTTTTATTTTTTATTTTTTCAGCTTAATGTAGTATAATTGACAAATAAAAATTATGTGTAGAATTAAAAAATGAAAACTGTATATTTAAGGCATACAACTTGATGTTTCAATATACATACATATACATTGTGAAATAGTTACCACAACTAAGCTAATTAACATATATATCCCCTCACATAGTTATCATTTTCTTTTCCTTTTCTTCTTTCCTTCTGCTTCTTCTTCTGCTGCTTCGGCTTCGTCTGCCTCTGCTTCTTCTGTAGTAAGAACACTTGAGGTCCACCCTCCTTGCAAAGTTCAAGTATAGATTACAGTAGTAGCTATAGTCATGTTGCTGTACATTAGATCTTCAGAACTTATTTTGTATAACTGAAACTTTGACCAACATCTCCCCGTTTCCTCCTATCTCCAGCCCATGGCAACCACCCTTCTACCCTCTGTTTCTATGAGTTTGACTACTTGGTTCCACACATTAGTGAGATCATATAGTATTTGTCTTTCTGTGACTGACTTATGTTACTTAATGTGATGTTCTCCAGGTTCATCCATGTATTCATAAATGGCAGGATTTCTTCCTTTTATAAGGTTGAATAATATTCCTCTGTGTGTGTGTTTGTGTATCTATATTCATCCACTGATGGATATTTAGGTTGCTTCCATATCTTGGCTATTGTGAAGGCCAAGGCTCTCTCAGAAGCCTATGAATCATACAGAGAAGTTGACTCATAGACCCAGTCCAATAAGTTCTTGTCTCATCCCATGTTTTGTTTGACCGATGTAAGTGTAGTTGCCTCCTTCCTGACTCTAACTATACACAAGGGACCTGAGATTTCTATATCTGACCCATAAGAATAACCTCATATTATTTAGTGGTCTGTTGACTTTAATATCTCCAGTCAATTAATGATATATTTTATTTATTTATCTTTCAAATTTTTTGGTATTGCTATTTTCTCTGGCCTAGAAATTACTGACATGTTCATTTTTAACTCAGTGGTTTAACCTCTGTGTATACCATTATCAAAATCAATTTTAAAAGTCACAAGCATGCTGTGGAGACCCATCACTAAACATTTTTTATGAATGATTTAAAGCAGGGCTAAATAATTACATTTTGTGGCCCAAAGACCCTCAGTTTATTAGTTAGAGGGATTTAACATTTTTTTTTTGCCTTTCTTAAACATAAACTAGAGTTACTAAATTTTTAATACATTTATAATGTAAAAGCATCTTGATAGCATAGTTGAGAACTCTGGGGGATTTTGCCTCCACCCACACTTCCCTAAATTTGGCTTCTCAAGTATTGGGAAAGTGCTTGGTTAAGTGTAAGTATGATCCTCACACAAAGGGAATAATGTGTTTCCCCTAGTACTTCAGGACAAGGGGCCAAAATGAACATGTACTGATATCAGTGACTTAATGAGTAACAAAGGATAGAATGACTTTTTTATTATTATTATTTATTTGACAGACAGAGATCACAAGTAGGCAGAGAAGCAGGCAGAGAGAGAGGGGGAAGCAGGCTCCCTGCTGAGCAGAGAGCCTGATGTGGAGCTTGATCCCAGGACCCTGAGATCATGACCCAAGCTGAAGGCAGTGTCTTCACCCACTGAGCCACCCAGGTGCCCCTAGAATGACTTTTTAATTCATTTATTCCACATATATTCAGTAATCAGCTCCTACATCCCAAACACTGTGCAGTGCCCCAGAGAGGTAGTAGTGGGTAAAACAGATAAGGTTCCTGCTCTCATGAATCCAGTGGGAGTGACTTCATTTTTATCAAAGAGTTAATACATGCCAGACATTGCTCTACCACCTTCACATATACTAGCTCCTAATCTTTACAATAACCATTATAAGGAATGGAATATATTTATTTACATCTACCAAGTGTTGGAACCAAAGTTTGAACCATAGCAACTATCTCCATGGAACAGTGTCTTGGATTCCACACTCTCCTCTTACATAATTAGCCTGCATGTACCGGTTTGTCAACCTGTAGCCCATGATAAGTATTGAGAAAGAAGGGTACAGAATGCTAATTGGGAGTAGTAAGGGATGTGGATTTAGAGAAGAAATCAAGAACGGTTAAAAGTCACCGCTTAGGTGTGAGCAGAAGAGAAACTGCCCAGGTGAAGGACCTTGGCGTGTTTAACTGTGATTTTCAAATCACCTCAATCCAATCATGAATCTCTATGCTCTTACCTATATTTCAGGATGCACTACAGACCATCCCTGACTTATGATTTTTGACTTTACAATGGTGCAAAAACAATATACATTCAGCAGTAACCATGCTTTGAATCTTGAATTTTGCAATTTTCCTGGTCTAGTGGTATGCCATACTTTACTGTCTCATGATGCTGGGCAGCAGCAGTGGGTCACAGCTCCCAGTCAGCCATGTGGATGCAGGGATGAACCACCGGTACCCTTACAACCATTCTGTACCCATACTGTTCTGTTTTTTATTTGCAGTACAATATTTAATAAATTACATGAGATATTCAACACTTTATTATAAAGCAGGCTTTGTGTTAGGTGATTTTGCCCAACCGTAGACTAATATAATTGTTCTCAGCTGATTTAAGGTAGGCTAGGTTAAGCTATATTGTTCAGTAGGTTACGTCTATTAACTGCATTTTTTTTAATAAACATATAATGTATTTTTATCCCCAGGGGTACAGGTCTGTGAATCGCCAGGTTTACACACTTCACAGCACTCACCATAGCACATACCCTCCCCAATGTCCATAACCCCACCCTCCTCTCTCTTCCCCCCTCCCCCCAACAACCCTCAGTTTGTTTTGTGAGATTAAGAGTCACTTATGGTTTGTCTCCCTCCCAATCCCATCTTGTTTCATTCATTCTTCTCCTACCCCCTTACCCCGCCATGTTGCATCTCCACTTCCTCATATCAGGGAGATCATATGATAGTTGTCTTTCTCCGATTGACTTATTTCGCTAGGCATGATACCCTCTAGTTCCATTCACGTTTTCGCACATGGCAAGATTTCATTTCTTTTGATGGCTGCATAGTATTCCATTGTGTATATATACCACATCTTCTTTATCCATTCATCTGCTGATGGACATCTAGGTTCTTTCCATAGTTTGGTATTAACTGCATTTTTGACTAAGGATATTTTCAATATATGATGTGTTTATTGAGATGTAACTGTCTTGTAAGTGAGGGGGATCTATATTTTCCTGCATTGCCCTTAGCAACTATGATTGTATACAACTTAACTGAACCCTCTACTTTCTTTCATTTAAAAGCCTTTGAAGTCTGTCCCTTTTACAATGTTTTCTTGAGAAAAGGTAGAGAAATATGTTTCCATTGATTGCATCATGCTGGGAGCTAATCTATGCTGCAGCTATACTTGGTGTCCAACTTGGTGTCTAGGTATGATTTTGAGGGCCTCATTCTTGCAAACATGAGAGAATGGGTCTTTCTCTGAGATCACAGGACCTCGTTCCTTAGGGAAAGAATCTTGGGCTTTTCGTGATCAGAATTATTCTCATCTTAGCTCTAACCCTTTTCTGGATAGTAAAAAGGATTCCTAGAATTATGACAGACCTCTTCATTTATTGTTTTTTGATATTATATGACTCCAGAACCTGGACTCACTCTTTACTATATTTCATAGCAAGTCTAGTTTCAGTCAAACATTTGCAAGATTCATCTCTCCCTCTCCTTCTTGCCTTCCTCACCTGAATTGTTCAGATTCATTTTCAATAGTCCTTTTGAATTTTTGATTATGTGACCTGATAATAGAAATTCTTTTCTGGACACAGGGCATGCTCATTCTTCTTAAAAATATGTTATAATTTTTAAGACCTATACCTCTTCAAGAAAAGCTTATTTGATTAACTCAATTCATTAAACTTCATTATAAGTCTCTAGGCACTCTTGTATGCTATTTACATAATATACTTTGAACTTAATAATCCACCTTTATATACATGCCTCTTACGTTCCCCAGCTAGATCATGTTCTCTTCAAGGGTGAGAGCTATGCCTTTTCTTTCTAATTCTTCCGGTAGGTTAACCAACTGTGAATACTGAAAAGGATTTCCTAATAACAGATACTATATTAATTCTTTATTAGGTGTCTGTGATTTGCTCTGTGTGAGGCCAACCTTGACTTTAGTTTGTCAGCTAAAAATGCACCCTGGATTTGGTATTGATTAAGGATAAGCAGCCTGTTCATTGATTGACATTCTTACCTTCCAGTCTGTGGTGTTAGCACTGAGGAGTGTTAACCTTTACATACTTTGGATTTCCACTGCTTTTGGAAGTCCAAATGTTGCAGTGAACATAACAGATTCTTAAGGAAAGAGTCACAATAAAGCCAAACCAGAGGAAGTAGCTGACCTACTGATGGACAAACAGAATAGTGCATCAGAGAAGTTGAGGAAATTAGAAAAATTGTTCATAGCGATCTGTTGGAGATGCCAGAGAGATCCCTATATTGGGAGGATTGATCCTAAATAACGCTGCAGGTTCTTTCCAACTGAGACACTATTTTAAAATTTAGAGGAGAAATTAAAGAAGAGGGTTAAAAGGAATGTTAGCCAAGTGGGTATAGAAATGAGGTCTTTGGAATTTGTTGTGAGGAGGTCAATAGTTATTTTCTGTTGAGTTAGATGCTAAGTGCTGTGTGATGCTTTCAAGGCAACCATGATAAATTATTAAGTATCTGTAATTTATTACACACATCAGGGAATAATGTATTGCAGTGTGAGCTGATGTCACTAAGCAGTGCTGGCTGAAGCCTTTGTCTCCATAGTGTGCAAGATTGTCGGAAAAGCAATGGACTCATTAGTAACTCAGATTGTTGCAGGAGACTGTGTTTTCTTATGAGTTCGATTCCAAACTGGAAAATGAAGAATTGTAAAGACATTTTATTCTAGTGTTCTGGAGAGACTTGTGCCCTCTGAAATTATTGGGATAATCACCAGTGTTTTCCAAGTGCAAAAAGGGAAGGGCAGAACGTAGTTTCTTCTATTTAAAACAAATATTATATGAATTCTTGATAAATATATATTTGGGCTTTTGACTTTTCAGTTATCTATGGCTGACATGAAATGCTATTAATCTATTGTTTGTTAAGCTAGTTACAAGCTGCATTTTCTATTCTGCTCAGTATAATTTTACAAAGAATAATTCACAGTGAGCATGCAAAAGCATGCCTCAGGTAAGGATTAATTCATAAAGCCCCCGGAGATGACCGCTTTTCATAGCATCTTCACAACCTGAGTGGTTTCTTCTGCTGATTCAAAGCACATCATTGAATTTGTTATTTGGAGGAAACTAGAAAAATATTCTTGCATTTTCCTTCCTAGCAATTATACAGGAACCCTTGTCATATGCTGTGGCTTGTTAGCTCTGTAATACCTTGAAAAATCTTTAATTTATTTCACATCATTCCTGAAAATTGTTATTTATTTATTTATTTATTTATTTATTCATTTCTATTATTCTCCAGTTTAATGCTTTTCTTTCTTAGGTATTCTAAATTTCACCTCCATTCTGATGTGTTCAACATCAGCTCTACTTACAGATACATTATTCCACTCCTCTGGACAGCTTTCCAGAAAGCTTTAAAGCTTCTAATCACCCCCACCAAGCAATGAGCTGGCTGGAAAGAGGAGGAAGGAGAGGTATAGGGAATATGACTGGCAGAAAGAAGGGACAGGGGAGGCTTGGAAAAGTAGAGAAAGTTCAGAAACAGGCTAGGGTGTAACCAAGAGAAAGATTAGGAGTCCAAGGCACATCCTAGTTGCAAGTTGAAAAGTAGGGGTCCTTTAAGAATTCTGACTATGAATGTCATTTACAATGCTCTATTCTCATGAAAACATTTAACTATTGACAGAAATGATCAGAGCATAATTGTTTTTAAGATTTCATTTATTTATTTGACAGAGAGATAGAGAGCACAAGCAGGCAGAGTGGCAGGCAGAGGGTGAGGGAGAAGCAGGCTCTCAGCTGAGCAAGGAGCCCGATGTGGGATTTGATCCCATGATCCTGGGATCATGACCTGAGCTGAAGGCAGCTGCTTAACTGACTGAGCCACCTAGGAGCCCCTCAGCGCATAATTTTAACTATAGTTTATAACCTCTTAGAATTTGGAAGGAAAAGTGGCCATGCAAACTAGATAGAAAAAGAATTAGGCTAACAGGGTGATGGAACTGGGTTGTCAGGAGGAGGGAAGACTTGGTTGAAGACCATCTATTATCCTTTGGTTAATACTGCGCCTTCCCTTGTCTGAGACCTCATCTGATACTCATGAGACAAAGTGATAAGAAGGACCTGTCAAGACCAGAGCAATACATCCTTCCAAAAAAGGTTTCTCCATGCCCTTGGGGGACTGCGATCCCTGGGGAGTTGTTAATCCATTATGAGCAATTTATTTGCTATGTATGCCAGGCACTGTTCTAAATGTTTTGCATGTGTTAATTTGTATCAGTCCTATGAGGTCAATACTACTAGGGTTCCCATTAAGTAGGGGAGGAAAAGTAGGCACAGAAAAGTTAAGTAATTTGACTAAAGTCATCCAGCCAGTAAAACAGAACTGGGATTTGAGCATGGGCAGTCTGGCTGCAGAGTCTGTATTTCTAATCACTGTTGTTTCCTGCCTATCTCCATGGCTTAAGGAGGGTCTTTGCTCTACAGGAGCCACAGTCTAAGTAGGTGAGGACTCAGGGCTCTAATTCCGTTCTCAGTGCTTCTGTTGAGAATCCACATGGATCATCGTCTTCTATACTCTTGTTAAACAAAATATATGAAAGTGCATTACAAATTGTGAAGACCAATGAAAGAATTATTTATCTCCCAAACAGATTAATTTGCCCCTTAAGTCCTCTTCTTTCTTAAATTTAAAAGATTTATTATTTTTTGGTGGGAGGTGTACCTGGGTGGCTCAGTCGGTTGAGTGTCTGACTCTTGGTTTTAGCTCATGTCATGATCTTTATTATCTTGGAGTTGTGGGTTCGAGCCCCCCATCAGGCTCTGCACCCAGTGCAGAATCTACTTGTCCCTCTCCCTCTACTCCTCCCCCTGCTTTCTCTCTTTCCCAAATAAATGAATAAATAAAATCTTAAAAAAAAAAAAAGATTTCTTATTTTTTCAAGCTGTGGGGTTCTAGAATCTGTTCAGTCCAAAAAGGTACTATTTAATTTAAATTAAAATCATGTACAATGAAAAATGGGGTTGCTCAGTCACACTAGCCATATTTCAGGAGCTCAGCTACCAGGCAGTGCAGCATGCCCATCAGTGCAGAAAGTTCTATTGGGCAGCTTTAGACAGATTGTAAAAGGTAGTATTTCCTTTCTACTTAGGCAACATACTAATTACATCTCCTTAATGTTGGACCATCTTATTTTTTAATTGCCTAACTTTTTAGTTGCCGACACGCTTATAGAATAAACAGGATATGATATCTCTTCACTCCTCTTAGTTACTTCCTCCTTTATACAAATACACTTGGTCACGTTCTTCTTTTTCTGTTTCTCTTGCTTCAACTCCTTCTTCCATTGTGAATATGTGTGAAAAAAACTGCCAGAGCCCATTAAGTGTGTCAACACCTTTGCCTCTGGGCGGCCTCCTTCCAGACTTACTTTCTTCAGACAGCCTTTCCTGATCTGCTGGTGGACCTTCTGAGACAGATTGCACCTGAGGCTCTGCCATCTTCTATAAATTCAGGTTTTCCTTGAAGGCATTCACACTTTTATTCTTTCTTTCTTTCTTCCTCTCTTTCATCCTTCCTTCTTTTTTTTTCTTTTTTCTTTTCTTTCTTTCTTTCTTTTTCTCTACTGTGTATTTGTCTATTATTAGGGTGGACTTCACATTTAATGCACATGACAAAGGTAATATCCAGTATTCTATTTAGTAAATCACTCAAAATAATGAATTTCATGTATGGTTCATGCCACCAAATACTTTAGCAGCATCTTGTACACTTAATAGACCATTTGCCCAGTCATATACAGCAGAAATTTAATAGTAGCTCTCTAGTTTTTAGAGGTCAAAACCAACACAGTGGGCTGTGGACTGTTCAGTAGGTACTGTCACTGGAATACATTGAACAGAGCTTGGACCATTCATTCCTTTATTTATTCATTCACCAGACATGTGTTCACTTTTTTCAGGACACTGGGGTTTCACTTAAAGGTACATCTTACTCTTAAGGATTCAATAGCCTAGTTGGGAAAATCAGCAGCTAAACAGGCAACCAGAATACAGAAGAATACATGCTTCGATGAGAGGTTTCCAATCTGTTGATGAAATTATGAATGACCAGTCAATACTGTCAGGATGTGGTTTAGGGAAGTCTTCTAGAGGAGTGGACCCCTGAGATGTCTTGCAAGATGGTAGTGGTCTAGGTAAAGGCCTATAACTGCATAGCGTTTGGGTGTTCAGTGGGTGTGGAGTTAATGGTGAGACAGAAGACTAAAGGCTGAGCCAGGCTGTGAAGAGCCTTATGTGCTTTGTCACAAAGTTCAGATTTTGTCTTGGGGAGAAAAAAAAAAAAGGCATGTTATCGGCATCTGTATGCAGAGGAGTAACACCTGGGATTGGTATTTTAGACTGTATGCAATGCCAACCATTGAGCTGGAGGCAGAGATAATGGAAAAGAGGTTATTGTAATCCATGTAAGGGCTAAGAAGGGCTTGAACTAAGGCCATATAGGGGAAAGAGAGAAGAGTGGGCAGACTTAAGGATTCAGGGCTTGAAACAGCAGGACATGGCAGTACACTGAATGAGGGCAATTAAGCACAATGAGGAGTCAAGGATAATCAATGATTTAATTATCAAAAATTTCTCTATGGGTTAAAGACTAGGTGAAATTATATCTGTAGTCCTGTATTGGACAATGGGTCATAGTTTAAAGATTTTTTAACTTTCTAGACTCCTGACAACTTCTAATTATCATAAAATATAATAAACATGATATAACATCAGTAGTATGGTGGGAGATTCTTTTTCAGATATGTTACTAGCAAAACATTAAATATACTATCCAATATTGGTAAGGCTACTATGCAATCATATATTGCTAGTAACAGTTATGTTGGTATGAATCTTTTGGAAAACAATTTGGTCATAAGAACCAAAAGGTATAAAAAGCATATGTAAATATGTTCACCTTGCCATGAAGTTTTATCAACAATACTCTTCAAAAGATGAAAAGAGCTGTATCGAGAAAGTGTGTATTATAGTGGTGTTTAGACCTACAAAACATTGGTGAGATGAATGTCCTAGAACACGAAGAGTAAGTAGAATTGATTATGTCAAGTCCCTGGGGAAATGGGTAGCTAAGAAAATGATGACTGTCCTGGCTGTCCAGGGAAGTAATGTGTGCTAATACTGAAGCCATATTTTCTTGCTCAAAAATTAGTGTTCTTTCTGCTGCTTCTCTTGAAATAGCTCAGAGGAATACTAACAGCACAATACTCCATGGAAAACCACACACAAGAATTATATGCACATTTATAAAGACTAATAATTATGGATTTATGTAGATAAAGACTGAAATAAATCATCAGTTTTATAATGCAAGTATGATAAGGTGATGGGTGGTGTTCTCCATTTTTTTCTCCTGTAAATGTTGTTCTGTTTTCATTCTGCGATGGCACAATGATATTATAAAAGTTAAAAAAATAACAAAACAGTTTTATTTTGGTTTTAGAATTGTACTGTTTAGGTCTTCAGCTCTTCCACAAGATTGCTTGTTATTATCCTTCCCAATTTAGAAGAGTTAGATATTTAATAATAGAACACATGTGCAGCAATTCTAGTACAGCACTCTGCTTTCTAAAAATTCATTCAGCACAAATTTCACAGAAGCCCACCTACACTTTTTGAGCTATTTGATTTTTCACAGCTTTATGCCCATGTTGTGTGCCAGCACCCATGCAAAAATAAACGGAATGCTAACCATTCTGCAGAAAAATAGACAAAATGTATGCAATGAGCTCTAAAAATGACAAACCAAGTATTATTTTTGGATTTTTTCATGCTTGATAATAATAAATGTGAAACAGAAAGACCGACAGAAAGACCTCTATTTGAGATCTTGCTGTTCTCCTATGTCACATACCACCTGAAGTTATTAAAAACTGTCTCCTTTTCATTCAGATGCTTCAATGCCTCTCTTCTTTCTTTCTCTCCTCTTTGCCCACTTTTTTCTTTTCTCCCATAAGTTGTGATCTTGCCAATCTGAGTCCACAGACATTTGCTGGACACTTACTTTCAGGACACTGCGCGAAGTAGTATTTATTTGTATGGATTTGATTCTTATGAAAGGCATTGACCTCTTTTTCCTCATTAAACTTCCACATATATTGTAAACTCTGAGAGGCTCCTGTGTTCATTAATTTCCTTTGCACAATGCTGTGTCCAATTAGAGCCTGATAAGAACTTGGTTTTCACACTGATACCATCAGTGTCTAAGAAGATTAGTGACTTTTTTTTTCTTGGAAAAAAAAAAAAGAAGAATATATATATAGATGTCAATTCAACAGGAGGAAGGAAGAAAGGAAGGAAGGGGAAAAAGGAAGGGAGGGAGGAAGGATTGTGCCCATTGGTTGGTAGAGAGTGAGAAAAGCCTGTTACTAGAAAATAGTGTAACAACCTGATTTCAGTAAATCACTGTATCTGGGACACCTAAGAGACTCTGAAGGATTACACAGTATAAACCCCGTTGTGCAGTGACTAAATACAGGGGAAGAATTGAACACTTTTGGGTTACATTTTTGAATTACATGATTATTCCTGATTTTATGCCCAAGTCATGTTGGTACAAAATCCATGAGATTTAAAATGAATATATAGGGGTGCCTGGGTGGCTCAGTTGGTTGAGCTTCTACCTTTAGCCCAGGTAGTGATCCCAGAGTCCTGGGATCGGGTCCCCCATTGGCGGGGAGCCCCTGCTTGGCGGGGAGCCCACTCCTCCCTCTCCCTCTGTCTGCCACTCCCCCTGCTTGTTCTCTCTCTCTCTCTCACTGTCAAATAAATAAATAATATGTTTTAAAAAATAAAATATAATGAATATTTATTATTTGATATTAAAATGAAGGAATGACTTATAAATCCATACTTTTTATTTATTTAACCCCTTAGACCTTTAACTCTCTGAAAACTGATGTCTGGTTTCTCATGGCCCATGCCTGGTGCAGTCTTTACTTCAGACATTTCTCCCCATTGCTGATTTTTGCTCTGCCTTTATCCTGTGGGAGTGCTAGGGCGAAGGGCCTCCTCATTCCCCGCGTAGTCTGAAGGTAGGTAGCCCGTTGTCTTTGGAAAAGACATCACTGCACATCTTTTCTGAAGAACTGTGTAGTGCAAATTAATTTCCCAGTGCTTCAGTGTATAGCATATATTTTAAAAACACATGTACGTGTATTTGAGCCACAGGTTATTGAACTCTGTCATTTATCTCCCACATAACATTCATCAAGTTTCAATTCTAGCTAACTTGGCTAAAATTTTTCCAGGAAGCTCCTTTGTACTGTCCTTCTTTCTTTCTCTTTTCTTTTTAAAAAGATTTTTATTTATTTATTTGAGAGAGAGAGAGAGAGAGACAGAGAGTAAGAGAGAGCATAAGCAGGGGGAGAAGCAGACTCCGCACTGAGCAGGGAGTTGGATAGCGGGTGCAGGGCTCGATCCCAGGCCCCTGAGATCATGACTGGAACAGATGCTTTATCAACTAAGCCACCCAGGAGCCCTTCTTTTCTTTTCTTTCTTTCTTTCTTTTTTTTTTTTTTTTGTCATTTCTATGCCCAGTGTGGAGCCCAGTGAGGGGCTTGAACTTGAACTCATGACCCTGAGGTCAAGACCTGAGCGAATATTAAGAGTTGAATGCTTAGACAACTAAGCCACCCAGGCAACCCTCCTTTATACTTTCTCATGCCTTCCTGAAAGCATCCAGGGCGTCAAACCTGATCAAGGGGGGTTTGGAGGATAACCGCTGGCATAATTTTCATTCCTACCCCTTTCTCTTACAAAATACTATTGAACACATACCAACATTACTGTAAACTCTTGTAGCTGATATGATAGCTGGGGCACTAGTGTATACTCCACCAACGCCTGTAGCTAAAAAGAGCCACAAAGGTCTTCTCTGTTCCCCTCTACATTCTGGCCACTTGGGCCATAGAGTTTCATTCTTCTGTGGTCCTCGAAATAGTTAAATAAGATTACTAGGGTGATAATTATGTCCTTATGTGAGAGAACTCATTTTCTTTATCATAACAACAAACATAAGTTGCAAATAGTACTCAGATAAAGTGTTATTTGTGGTTTTGTTTAAATGATAGGTCCTTTATGTCATTGGAAACAGTAACTGCTGTATCGTCTAAGAATTTTTGGAATTTGAGTATGAAACAACCGAGCGACAGGTTAGCTCTGACTGAGGTGGAAGCTGGTGTTTTAAACCCTGACACATGGCTTGTCATGTAGTTCTCATTAGTGATTATTTTTGTCAATGTACATTATTGTGTCTGGGTTTGCGTCCTAAGAAGCTGAAACAAGCATCTGTTATGTCACCAAAAACAAACAAAACAGATGAAGAAAAACCCAACTAAGTAAGATGATACAGACATAGGTATAAAGATGCAGAAATGTTTCTAAGAGAAACCTGGTTCTAGAAAATGCTTCCCTGAACAGGTAAGATTAAAATCCTCTTTCTATCTTCAAACTTTGTTCTTCCAACTTTATGACCTTAAAAAACAGAGCCCTAAGCATGTCTTCTATGTAAGTGATATCATGGGTAGTGCAACCCCACCCTCCCACTTTTGAATCTTGATCTTCAAGAAGATTTGTTTTCAACTCCTTTTGTGGTTTTTCTTATATTCATCTCCAAATTTCCATAGAACATGTTTTAGGGGTGCCTGGGTGGCTCAATGGGTTAAAGCCTCTGCCTTCAGTTCAGGTTGTGATCCCAGGGTCCTGGGATCGAGTCCCACATCGGGCTCTCTGCTCAGCAGGGAACCTGCTTCCTGCTCCTCTCTCTCTCTGCCTGCCTCTCTGCCTACTTGTGATCTCTGTCTGTCAAATAAATAAATAAATAAAATATTAAAAAAGAAAAAAAGAACATGTTTTAAATTTATTTATTTTAGAGAGAGAACCGGTGGAGGGATGGGAAGAGACAGAGAGACAGGACCTTCAACAGACCCCCCACTAAGCATGGGGTCTGATGTGGGGATTGATCCCAGAACCCTGCAATCATCATTTGAGCTGAAATCAAGAGCTGCATGCTTAACTGATTAGGCCACTCAGGTGCCCCTCCATAGAACATGTTTATGATGCTATCCTAATTTTTTTAGTGTTCATTTTGATTGTCCTTCTCATATGGGAACTGCTGACTTCATGTCCCACCCCCCCAATACACAAATTGCACATGCGTGTGCATGTAGAAACACATACATTTCTCTAATTCTTCCGGTAGGATTGTGTCACAATTTTGGTCCAATTAATATTCAGTGTTTATGTCATAATGACTGTGCATATGATGTCACAATTGATCTAGATAGGGTACTAAAGTAACATGGTCTCTATTTACACACATACTGTTTTTCCTGGAATTCATAATTCCTTGCTTTGTCATATGCTTGGTTTTCTATATATCTATTAGGAATTCATCCTCAAACTCTAGCAGAACTGTACATATTCTTTCTGTACATCCAAACAGATCAGTTCTGTTTCTTTTTTCTTGGAGATGCTTCTGGAGTCTTCCATCTTTCTGCTCTACTCTGGACTGGATGATCTATAGACTAGTTGTATGGCTATTAACTCTGACCCTTCTTCATCAAAACTTGGAGATATTCCTCCACCTTTCTTGTGTTAGAGTACCTGTTATCTGGACTCGGAATCCTCCTCTTTCTTGTTTTGCCCTTATTTAGGGTATATCTTCCAGAAGCTTCCTAGGAAGGGTACATGGGAAATCAGGTTTTTTGGGTTTTGTTTTGTTTTGTTTTGAGATTTCTGTATGTCCAAAATAGACTGTTTTACCCACACACTTGATTAGGTGGTTTTATGTTTGTTTAGAATAAAATTCAAGTTTCCTCAGCATTTTGAAGGGATTGCTCTTTTCTTCTGGTGAGTGGTACTGCCACTGGGAATCCTGAAGCCATTCTGAGCCCTAATCCTTTTTCTGCAATCTGTTTTTACTCTCATATATTTTAAAATTCATGCTAATATTCCTTCATGCAGGTCTTCTCCATTTCTCTTCCTTCTTTTTTTCTTTTGGCTAGGTCCTACTCTGTTCAACTCAAAAACTTGTGTTCTTTAGTTCTCAGAGATACTCTTTTATTTCTTTGGTAATGGCTTCCCTCTTTCTGAGACTTCAAAATTTGAATGTTGAACCTCCTGAATGAATCCTCTTATGTCATGGTGACTTTTTTCTTTTTCTTATCTTTCTCTTTTTCTTTTCTTTCTTTCTTTCTTTCTTTCTTTTTTTTTTTTTTTTTTTACTTTCTAAATACTTCCTCAACTTTCTTTTAGAACATATTTATTGAGATATTTCTATGTCACTTATCCTTTTGAATTGCTAGGAGCTCTTTCTTTCTTTTTTTTTATTTTTAAAGATTTTATTTATTTATTTGAAAGACAGAGATCACAAGTAGGCAGAGAGACAGGCAGATAGAGAAGAGAAAGCAGGCTCCCTGCTGAGCAGAGAGCCCAATGTGGGGCTCGATCTCAAGACCCTGAGATCATGATGTGAGCCGAAGGCAGAGGCTTAACCCACGGAGCCACCCAGGTGCTCCTAGGAGCTCTTTCTGAGCACATTAATATTCTTGAAGTTATCTTCTACTTGTGTCTTATTGCTGTGTCCTCTGAGTTCTTCTCTTTCATTTGCTGAGACATTAAGAAAGTGGTGCTGGGGGGCGCCTGGGTGACTCAGGGGGTTAAGCCTCTGCCTTTGGCTCGGGTCATGATCTCAGGGTCCTGGGATCAAGCCCCGCATCGGGCTCTCTGCTCAGCAGGGAGACTGCATCTCTCCCTTTCTCTCTCTGCCTGACTCTCTGCATACTTGTGATCACTCACTCTCTGTCAAATGAATAAATAAAATCTTAAAAAAGAAAAGAAAAGAAAAAGTGGTGCTGGGACGTGTGGGTGGCTCAGTCAAGCTTCTGCTTTTGGATCAGGTCATGATCTCAGGGTCCTGGGATCTGGTTGAGCTTCTTGCTCATCAGGGAGTCTCTTTCTTCCTCTTCCTCTACCCATTCCCCCTGCTTGTGTGCTCCTCTCTCTCTCTTTTTCTCTCTCTTAAATAAATAAATAAATAAATAAATAAAATCTTTAAAAAATAAAAGAATGTGGTGCTGCTGTGCTGTTTGGAAGCTTAGGAAGTGTGGCAGAGTTCACTGACTGGTGGCTTTACTCTAAAGTGAGCTGGTAGACATGGTTATTTGGTGCGCAGACATCCATATGATAGCAGTGTGTTGTTACCCTTTGGACAGTTTCTCCAGAGAAGATTCCTCTAATTTCCAGCCTGTTAGATGAATGTTAGGTTGCTGAAGTCTGAGTGGCCAGCAGGGAAGGCGACCAGGGGCTTCCCATTCAGCATGCAGGCTTTCACCTTATAGAAACTTGCTCAGTCCTCAGCTGTGTTCGTGGCTTCACCCTCTATAGAAAACGACGCTCTGACCTTTGCAGAGGGATGGGAGTTCATGAAAGGGTCTTGCAAATATATCACCTAACTCAGTTTTCAATCCCACCTGCTGGACTCTCTGGAGCCTCCATTTCCAGGGCCCTCTGAAATTGCGTGCAGTGACGACTTTGTTTCTGTTGTCATCAGCTCCATCCCCACATCTTGTGGGCTTTTGTTTCGGTATTTTTTTTCTGCTTTGGTACGTCAGTTGTGTCTTGGTCATCTCTTCTTTTTAGCTTTCATAACAGTGATAACATTTCTTTCCTGTTACCCTCATTTTATACTCTGCGACTTCATTAGGTACTTGGGAGAAGTGGACCTCCAATGGACATGCTTTGTTTTCATGCTTAACCAGACTCCGGGCCACACAAAGGTTCTGTGTTGCTGTGGCTGCCCTGTTAGGGAGTCCGGATTAGTGACAGGACAGAAGTCATTGCAAGGACATGTATCAAGTGATCTGGCACCATTTTCTGGTGTTTGAAAGGGGAGAGGGAAGAGTGAGAGAAGAAAAAGGGGTTGGGAAAAAGGACGACGGAGTATAATAAAGAAATATGTGAGGGGCCATTAAAAGATGGGTGAGAAGGGGGCTGTGATGGAACAGACAGATGAAAGCTATTGATGGACAAATTGGCACAAAGATGTCTCCATCTTCTTTACAACTATGCCTATCTCCCACTCTCATTTCATTTTTATTGCATGGACAAGGAATTATAGTGCTTCAATGAATGGTCCCTAGACCCCAAGCACCTGACTGAAGCTCTACTTCTCTTGTGAAAATCAGTTTTTAAGTTACCCAGTCATGCCCTCACTCATGAAGCTAGGCTTCATATTTTTGTCTGGATAAGTTTTCTTGTGTATCCTCTAGTCTTTCTCTTATAGGCTTTTTAAAAAAAGTGATTTATTGTATTTTACATGATGTTCTATTCCCATATTAGAACTTACATAATTCACAGTACTCAGGGGAGTCAGTATATGTGGTATATTTATAGAAATATGAAATGTCAACATTCCACAGGAATCTTAAGATCATCCTGTCAAGCACCTTTCTTTTTACAAATGAGGAAACTGATAGCCGGAGGGGCTGAGTGTCTGCCCAGGTTCATGGAGAGGGAATGTGGACATGACGAAATGTGGGGATGAGAAAATTATGTCATGTCATGAGTGAACTTGTTGTTCTAATGATAGAACCATGGCTCCTGCCATACTATTCATATTTCAGGATTTTTTTCAGAAGCCAAACTGCTTTTCATTTTATAGATCTTTACTTGCTATATATGGCTGAGGTAGAATGCATTTGTAGAGAGCACGAGTTCTAGCTGGGAGTCCCTGCATGAACGGAAATTGTAGGAATTATATCACGGGAATTTATGAGGTAACAAATTGTTATCCTTTTGTCATTTGTAGTTCTGATCGGTTTTCATTTTTGTGCTTGGATGATGTTGGGACTATTGAAAGCTTAATGTTCTTTTCTAAGAACCCCCTTAGATAAACGATATAATTTAATGCAAAATGTTATAACACACCTGGCAAATTTTCTGTAACACTAAGGATGTAGAAGTTTCTTAGTTTTGATGAAAGAGTATTTGATGGTGAATCCCTAAAGGATGTAATTTTGCCCTGGCTTGCACCTTTTCAGTTTGCAATAATAGGAATAAAATGTTTAGAAAAGTATTCTCACAAGTTCTGACATGTTTTAACATTGAAATAAGTAATATCATGCATATAGCAGTTTGATTAGTTATGATTAAAATTTATTGAACCCAACTGAAATCCTTTGTTCTTAGGATTGGTGCTTTGCTGTTCTCCACTTCAAGTGGCCATTTCAATGGTTATTTATTTTCTTCTCTGTGTTCCTTCCACCCAAAGGTGGGTTGTCTGTTTCTTATTGTGGAAAGGTGAAATTAAATCCCTTTTTATATATAAGGGGGGTGTTTATTACATCATATCTAAATTATTAATGACAATTACATTTTCATGGGAAATACCAAACTTCTCTGCTGGTTTGTAGTATCCATTAAAGTAGACTTTATTGTTTTCTGGTTAGCTAAAAATAAATCCCAAGTTCACTTCTGAAATGCTTTCGGATTTGTTGATCCCGGTGCATATTGATGTACTATAGAGCTCTTTTTTATGCTTCTCTGACCACATATTCCCATGGTCATTGGCAGGAGGCAGTGAATCTTATTCACAGTTCCTGATTCCATTTGCTTGGCCCTGTGTCCCTAGGCTACCCTGAATTATATAACATTTCTCACATCAAATTGTAATATTTACTTATATATTGTGCTATGTAGTATAAGTATGTTAAGATCAGGGACCATGTCTTCCTCATTTTTGTAACTATAGATTCCAACAGAGCATCCATCATGTAGTAAGGGCTCAGTTAATGCTCTGCGAGTGAAGGCAGACACGGCTGGGCTTGTGGGGAATAGATGCCTGAAGGACACTTTTTTTGAGAGGATGTTAATGAATGAAATTTCTGCCTAACCTAAACCAGACTAAAAACCATTTTTCCAAATAATTTATTCCTGTTAGTATAAAACTTTGGAGTTTTTATTTTAATTATCTGACCTTGCCTGTTGGTGCTATGTTTAATTACATATATTGAGATTTAATAATGTAGAAGATAATTATTGAGAGACAGTAGCAAAGTACAGTAGTATACTTAGCTATTAGGATAAGGTTCATGAGGCTGTCACTTGACTGCTTACTAGCTCTGTGATCTTGGAGACAGTTTCTTCAATATAAAAATAATTTTATAATGTTTACCTTATTTGATGGCACTGGGATATTATGAAGGTGAAATGAGATATTAAAACATGGTGAGCTGAATCATTATTATTATTTTCTATTCTAAAATAGATTTTTCATTAAGGAAAAGATAATAATTGATTCCATTTCTGTGTGGGGGAGTCTTGCATCTCAAGTTATTAACGGCCCTCTATTTTAGTAAAATCTAGTCCAAAATTTATTATAATAGGAGTCCTTTAAACTTTTACAACGCAATAGGGAAAAAAGCAAATCACCCAATTTAAAAACTCAAAGAACTTGAATAGGTATTCCTTCAAAGGAAGCATACAAATGGCTACCATGTATATTAAAAGATGCTCAACATCACTGATCATCAGAAAAATGCAAATCACAACTACAATGAAATAACACATCACACCTGTTAGTATGGCAATTATCACAAAACAAAACAATCAAACATCAAATCATAGCAAGTGCTGGAGAGAATGTAGAGAAATTGGGACCCTTGTATATTATTAGTGGGAATGTAAAGTGGTACAGCTGTTATTGTAAACAGGGTGTAATTTCTTTTTAAAAAAAATTAAAGCTAGAACTACCACATAAGCAATCCAAAAAAGCTGAAATTAGGATCTTGGAGAGATATCCATACTCCCATGTTCATTGCGGCATTATTCACAATAATCAAGCTATGGAAAAACCCAAATATCTGTGGATAGATATGTGTGGAATATACATACAAGGGAATATTATGCAATCGTAATGAAGAAGGAAATCCTACTATGTGTGACAATGTGGACTAACTGGGAGAACATCCTTTTAAGTGAAATAAATCAGTCTTAGAAGGGAAAATCCTGATGATTTTGCTCAAAAGAGGTGTCAGACTTACAGAATGGTGATTACCAGGGGCTGGGAGAAAGGAGAAATAGGGAGTTGTTCAATGGGTTTAAAGTTTCAGTTATAAAAGATAAATACATTCTAGAGATCTCCTACACCATGCAGGGCTTGTAGTTAAAAGTATGGTATTATGCACTTAAAAACTTCTTGAGGGGGTAGATCTCATGTTAAGTGTTCACACTAAAAAAAAAAAAAAAAAAAAAGACAGTGGCAGGAACACAAGGAAACTTTTGGAGATGATGGGTAAGTTTATTTCCCTGATTTTGGTGATAGCATCACAGTTACATGCCTATGTCCAGACTCTTTAAATTGTGTACATTCAACATATACAGTTCCTTTGTATCTCAGCCACACTTCAATGATGCTGTTAAACTTTTTTTTTTTTTTAAAGAAAGGGTTCTTTAAATAATTAAAATGTAAAATAGCTTGCTATCAAAAACGTGTATTCAGTTTCCTCTCTTTTTAGTCCTATCTGAATCCAGGAAGTTAAGTATATAGCTACATTTTTAACCTTTTAATCTCTCAAACACATAGATCAAATCCTGCTGTGGAAAATGATCTTGCATTACCAGAGAAACACAAGTTTTTGCATTTCCTTAAAGAGGGACTTTTTAAAAGCATTTGCTGCTTATGTTTATTCTCAGAAGTCCGTTTCTTACTTCAGTCACTACTGTACATTGGTTGTGGGGAAACTCTAGCTCTAAGGAGTTATTTAGCTAAAATAAAAATGACATTTAAGCTATTGGTTCCTTCTTCCTTAAGTAGAGAAAATGTCATCCCCTTTGAATATTTGTTGAAAATGCTGCTTTGAGTCAAGGCCACTGATTGAAAGCCAATACATAATGGAATTCAAGTTATGCTGACAAGTAGAATAGGATATTTCTTGGGTGCTTGATAGAAGAATGCTCTTGGTTTGCCAGCTGTGAAAGCTGCTGTTGCGAGCCTGCTGAGAGTGTACTGTTGGCAGAAGCTCTTTGGAAATGATTTTATGTTATATATGCATATAACATAGATCCAGAAGTGCTATGCCTTTTTCTGAATGATGGCATTTTCAATATGTAGCCATGCTTATTATCTCTTTATTAGATCATTTTACTATATCGTGAAATAGGAGCTCCTTGTTCACTCATTCACCGCACATCCAGTGAATGCCCACCGGTAGCAGGCTTTACCAGAAAAGTAAGCTCTATGAAGTCAGGGGCTTTCTCTGTCTTGTTCACTGCTGTATACTCTATGTCTAAAAAGCATCTGACAAGTAACAAGTGTTCAATCAATACTCGTTGAGTAATCGAAGAACAGTGGATCCCCTGGATATCCTCCCTCCGTCTTGGTAATTAAACTTAATGGCTGTAATTCTGTAATGAATTCCTAATCTGTAACTGAATGACGAGTTTCTAATCTAACTGGGATGGGCTTAATTCACAGCCCAATACTAATATTTTTTTCCTTAGTCCAGAATGGGTAAGAAATTTAATCAGTGCTCACTTTGATTCCACTAGTTTTGGCATAAATGTTTTTCCGGGCAATGGGCTGGAAAATATGAAACTCTCTTCTCTCAGTGAGTCTGTTCATATTGGGCCTTTGAGCATTTACAGGGAGTTAGTTTTATCTTCTGAAAACTTCTTGTCGTATTGTTGGCTCCAGTATCTGGTAACATACTTTAAAAGGCAAAAACAAACAAACGGACGAAGCAAAATAAAAATCGCCAAACACTCCAAAAATGGTACTTGGAGAATAATCCAAAGAAATATAAATGCGTACAGCACATTAGTAAAACTTATTTAAAACTGGTCAAGTCCTCCTTCTTCTCCTAACCCTGCATTTGCTGTCCTGACCCTACAGAGAATCCTTTTTTTTTGCCCAGCTCCAGATAGTCCTGATTCAGATTGGTATGCTGTCTGGGCTCCCTGAGTTCTACTCCTGCTCTTTCTTCCCTTCCCTCCCCCCCGCACCCCCCCCCCCCACTGTCATTTTCCTTCTCACTGCTTTCCTGGTTTCCTCTTTCTTCCCCCCTCTTTCTTTCTTTACCTGATCTTTCCCACATAGTGTACCTACCCATATTTCCTTAGATATTTACAATTTTCAGGAGTGGGAAGAGGCAACACATCATAAATTTTGGTCTAGCTTGTGGTGGGCATGAGTTTCCCTTCTGACTGTAGGACTTTCTATGGTTAATGCCCCATTGACTGGGATCTCTATTAAGAGTTATTATTTTGTGTATCTTTGGAGAATGAAGTTTGAGGTGTTTTGAAATAGTGTTATAAGTGAATATTGCTTGATGAAAATGAATTGCCATTTCTATTTGGGGTTTCTCAATTTTGATTTTTAAAAATGTACAACTAATATATTTTCTGTGACAAAAATTAATCTGTTGAGTGCTTATTTAATCCCTTATTTATTCATAGTAATGCATTTGGAAGATATTTGCATCCCCTTGGTGTTCAGATGAAGAACAGAGGCACAGAAAAGTCACATAACTTACCCAGCATCGCTAGTCAGTAGGAGAAGGTCCAGGATTTAGACAGGAAGTCAAGCGGGAGAAGAGATTCATAACCACCATAGCATGCTGTTCCTCTGAGCAAATATTTAGAACTGTGATAAGTTGTGTCGAATTAGAAAGCTTCCTATGCTATGGACACTGACCCTGTGAGACTCTTCCAACCCACTCTTCCTCCAGAGCATAAGCATCTCTCTGAGATCCCAGAGACTTGCAGGTGGGGAGCAGGAGATGACTCTCTGTGCCAGTCCTTTTCATAGTGGCTTGTCCCCATTGCTGCTCTTCACGGGACACATAAAGGAGTAGCATTTGGCTCATGTCTTTTCTGTACCAAGAGTATCATTCCTTTATTTGCTTTTCAGAGTCCCTTTAAAAGTCTGCATGGCATTTGATATAGAAAAAAGGATAAAATACTTTACAGAGAGAGAAAAAGAGAGAGTGAATGAGCACAGATTTAAGTGCAATTTTGCTGTTTTAATCCATGTTGTTAAAGATAACACTTTTCTTCCCTGTGATGTGCGAGATAAATCTTCTCTTTCGCAAAGTGCACTACAAGCTGACAAACGTACACACTTTGATCATGTTGTGCACTTTTCTGCTAAGTCCCAGTTGTACACCACATATGGAGATGAAAATATTGTTACAAAAGGCGTGATTACACTTATTTGAACCTTAGAACAAATTTTATTTAACTATCACTAAAGGACCAATTACATTAGACCAAGTTGCTGTTTTGCTTCTATCTCTAGAGAGGTAGAAAGAAATGATGTCAGGGATATTTAGGGTGGAGAGTTGTGATATTGTGATTTATAATAAGTATGTATTTGGCTTTTCTCCTCTTTTGGGGACAGAACTCCTAAAAATTGTTGGAATCTTCTAAGTGATAGAAATAATGAAGGTATCTTTTGTTATATTAATAAGGTGACTGGGGAAGCCCTTAGGTATCCTGAGGATTAGGGCTGGTTACTGGGAGAACCAACACTGGGATTGATTATACAGCTGGAGCTTCCTGTCCCCCCCCCCCCCCCCCCCCCCCCCCCCGCCCAACCTCTAGGAAGGGTGAGGGTCTGGAGATTGAGTTCAGTCACCAATGGCTGATGATTTAATCCAGCAGGCCTATGAAATGAAGCCTCCATAAAACCCAAAAGGTGAGGATTAGGAGAGCTTCTGGATTGGTGGACACCTGGAGATTGGGGGAGAGTGAAGCACTCAAAGAGGACATGGAAGCTCTGTGCTCTTTTTCTACATCTTGCCCTCTGCATCTCTTCCATCTGGCTATTCCTGAGTTATATAGTCTTTTAATGAACTGGTGATCTAGTAAGTGAAATGTTTCTCTGAGTTCTCTGAGTTGCTCAAGCCAATTAATTGAACCCAAGGAGGAATTTGGGAACCACTGATTTGTAGCCAGTTGGTCTGAAGTAGAGTTAAAATTGGGATTGTGACTCATGCCTAAGTAGGGTGGTGGGCAGTCTTGTAGGACCGGACCCCCAAACCTCTGGACCTGATGCCATTTCTAGGGAGATAGTGTCAGAATTGAATTGAATTGTAGGGTATCTTGTTGGTGTCAGGAGAATGGGTTGGTGGTGGTGGAGAAACTCCTCTCCTCCAGAACTGGGATCTGGACACTTTGGAGTGTTTATGTGTTTTTACTGTCATTAAGAAAAAAACAAAAACTGGCTGTTTGGTTTTTGTTCATTGCTATTTTCTGAAGGCACATTCATAAGAAATGAATAATGGTTGATTAAGTCTCATCTTTATTTGGCCAAAAGTGGTTAATTGTAGGCAATTTTTTGTGGTCAATCAAAAATTGTGACCAGTTTTCACCAGTAGTCTAGTCATTCTCTCTGACAATTGATAAATGGTAATTTTGTTGATTTGTTTATGCACCAAACTGAAGCTTGTCATGCAGATCTAACAGGTTATACAGGTTATACAACCAGAGACTTGACCTGATTAACTTAGAACTTAACTTGACAGAAATTGTGAACCAACCAACACTGGTAATAATCATGTTGCTTAAAAAAATCGTATTTAATATTCTATACACAGCTTTGTAAGTAATTTCATTCCTAATAATTTAATCCTTCTCGATTTTCAGCACAGTTGGAACTTAGTGCTGTGACATTGTTTCTTGTTTTATTTTCCTCCTTCCACATTATTAATAGAGATTTTGTTCTTAAAAATAAGCAACAACTGAAAATGTGATACTTTATCCTTTCAGATTGCTTTAACAAAACTTATCTTTTGAAATACTGGGGAGTTTTATAATCCTAGTTCTGTTGTCTGAGCTGGCCTCATTCCAGTTTTGTGCTGTTTATGGAGGTTGCCTTTCTTTGTGCAATAAATTCTCTCTGAAGAGGAGCTTTGAAATTAAGCAATAAAATTTCACTAATTATTTGACGTATTCTGTCATTTTAGAGATTCGTTTCTCTATGAGTTTTAATTTGTATAAATGGTAAGTGCCCCTTCAGATCCCCATTCAGCGAAGGACCCATTGGCTTTGCCATTAGGGCTGCTCTACTGGCCCTTGAAGGATTGTTTGTCTGCAGAGAGCTGCCAAGCCCAATCTCTAACCCCACCCCTTCCCTCCTACCTCAGGATGGGGCCCGCATTCAATTGATGGGGAATCTATAGTGATCTAGTTCAAAACAAGTCTGGGAGCCATTCTAGTCTCAGTGCTCCCTGTGGTGTTGGGAGGTTGTCATTGGGCCACAGCCAACTGGACTTCTCTGCTCGGAACCGCTTCCTTTCTTGACCCTCCAGAAGATGGAGGCCAAGGAAAAATATGCGTTTCAAATTCCTCCTAAGGGTGCTTCCTGGGGAGCCCAACCTGTGATAACCTTCTCTCGGACACTCAAGACTCCAGCTTTTCATGGATCTATAGGAAAATGTTAAGTGAAACAGAATGTATGGTTGTTTTCACAGCAACTATTGCTTCTTAATAGATGGCACCATTAATAGTTTCGTAGTTTTTACTATTGTGTTATTCTTTTAAAGGGTTAAATTCTAATTTTCAAGCCAGATCTTCAAAATATTTATGGACTCCCCTTGAAAAGAGACTTGGATTTTTAGGGTAGGAATTGGGGGGTTGAAGAAAAGAATGTAAGTAACTTTTCCCATTTTCTTACGTTGAAGTTGCCCTAATCAGATTGTGTTGACCAATGATAGGTTTAAAGTGACATCTAGTCATCTTATTTATGGTGTAGACAAATGGACAAGTATCACTTCTCAGAATTTTGGATATTTGGTAATATTATACAAAGAGTGGCGAAGGATTCAAGAATATGATCGGTTGACAATCCCATGTTTTAAGTCAGAATGCAACTATTTCCCCTGTCAGTTTTAGCGATAGTGCTTATCTGGTCACAGTGGTGATGATGATGATTAAGAACAATAATAATGTAGCACATTTGTATATACCTTTATCATAATACCCTTTTCAATTTGATTCTCTTGACATCGCTGGGAGATGGTTATTCTGGTCCTTGTTACAGAAAGGAGGAAACTGAGAGGTGAGAGATTAGTCTCAGGTCACACAGAATCGACTCTCAGGTCTTCTGATGATGTCAGGTCTGTTTTCTTCTTCACTCCAATACCGTTTTGCACTGGCAAATCAACACGTGTGAACATACATTTCACCTCTCAGACCTGAGACATCAGGCTACTCACCCATGAAATAAAGAGATAAACCTTGCAAAATGGGATTATTTATAAAATTTGCTCTTGAATCAAGGAGAGCAAATTATTGTGTCACCCTACAGATGGATGAGCTAAGGCTAAGGTGGTATTCTAATTCCTGGAACGCTGATAAAAACTGTTTTGGGAGGCAGACCCATTTCAGTGACAACTTCTTCTGAAATATCAGGTCCACATTTGTTTATTTCTTTTACATCACTTTTTTTTTTTAAGATTTTATTTATTTGACAGACAGAGATCACAAGTAGGCAGAGAGGCAAGCAGAGAGAGATGAGGAAGCAGGCCCCCTGCTGAGCAGAGAGCCCAACGTGGGGCTCGATCCCAGGACCCTGGGATCATGATCTGAGCTGAAGGCAGTTGCTTAACCCACTGAGCCACCCAGGCACCCTACATCACTTATTTTTTAACATGTAATTACGTGTATCCTTTTGTTTCTCTACTTGACTGAGAGGTGTTTCAAGGTGGAACTGTCTCATATCTATTTCTCCGTGCCAGCAGTGCCTTAATAAGTCTTCCATCTTTTTACCCAACAAAGGTTTGTTGAAGTCTTTTTGTGCCAAACACAGTGATAGGCAATATGGGGTATGGTGGTAAATGTGAAAGACAAGGTCCCAGTAGTCATACAGTCTATACTCTAAGGTGAGAAAAAAAAAAATAGAAGAATATAAGTATCGTGGTTGCTGTAATGCAAAGGAGACATAGAATATCAAGGACTTGAGGAAAGTCTGAAGACATGCATTTGCAGGGATAATGGGAACGTTTTAAGGGTAGACCTTACAGTTTAAACTGAAGAAGTTTAAGTCAGTTCTAAGAAATCTGCACAGATTCAAAGTATCTAGTATTGTATTTTTACAGCTGTCAATTGATTTATAAGGGGAAACCTGCTGGGTTTTTTTTTTTAATGAATCTGTAAGTTTGCTTTATTTTATTCCTCAATCATTTGTACCTACTTAACCATTAAGCAACAGGTATGGTCGATTGTGGATAAGCAAGATGACAGAAAAAGTTTAGACTTGGAGTCAGACAGACATGGCTCTGAACCTGGGCTCCAGACTCTTGCTAGCTGTGATACCCCTGTTTCCCAGTGTCCTCATCAGATATATGTGATAATACCAGTCTTAGATTGCTGCCATTAGGACCAGTGAGGTATCAGTGAATGAGACTGAAAATGAGTGGTCTTCTGTGTTGTGGAATGTACACAAAGTGTTCAGTTCTGTGAATGATCTTTAATTATTATTAAATAATCAAAAGAAAAAAAAACTTATACAAGCAAGGAGATCAGACAGCAAATTCCAGAAAACAGCCAGTTATAAATTCCTCCATGTAACATTCTTTTCCTACACTTTAGGAAAGTGCTAAGCTTTAGAAATTATTTCTTACAGAACTGGAAAGCCGACAGAACAGGAAAGTTGGTGTCCCTTGAATTGCATACAGTCAACCCTCAGGTTGAGATGTGGACAATAGAACAATAGACATATTCTGTGATGGAGGGCAACTCCTCTTCCTCCTGCTCATGCCAGGAGTCTAAATCAAGTCAGAGATATTTAAAATTGAAAATATTATATAATGTAGGAAAGGTACTATAGGCATTGTAGGTGTAAGTATTGGAGGAAAACATCTTTGATGAAAAATGAATGTTTGACTAAATTTCACTGATGTTTTTACCAAACCCTAACAGTATATAATGACTTCTTTTGAAATCATAAGACCATTTCGGGGGTGGCGTGATGACATTTATTACTGCATTTTGATATTTCCTATGCAATCATCTTTCATCATTAGATAATTTTGCATTATCATCTGGCTATTCTTATGTGTACATCTTGGCATTCAATTATATTACAAGATGCTGAAGATAGGCAATCTTTGAATGTCTATAGCTCCTGAAACATAGTAGAACACGAGTGCTTGGGAATGGATTAACTGTTGGACTTTTTGACGGATGTGAAGATACAAAGTGTGAATGAGTTTCAGGGCTAAATCTCTAGTTCTAATCATTTGAGAAGTAATACAGTCTACAGTTTAACAAACTATCCATAAGGCATCAAACAACAAGATGCCATAAGAAAAAGGATCTCCATATTTGTTCAGCTGAAATAAATTAATTGTGTAGTCCCTCTTTCCAGGAAAACACAAATTGACCAAGCTGACAAGTATGAGGCATAGGCATAAAAGATATGAAATGGATTTAGAGCCTACGAAAATCCAACCTAACTAACTCAGCTTAAAGTTTGATAGATCTGTAGTGAATGAATAAATCAGTGAATTCAGACTACACTATGTCTGGATTGCCTGTTTGTCTCATCTGAAATAATCATAATAAAATTTTTTCAGCCTTCATTTCTTTCAGCTATGGAGTCAGTAGTAATCTCTGAATGATACTTAGGATATGACATATCTTTAATTGGATGCTTAAGTAATCACAGCAATTTAATTAAAAGGGCAGTCATATTTTAAAATAGCTATTGTTCCCGAGAGTGTTACGGTTTTGTTCTCACATTTCTACAGTTACCTAATGCTTCTACTCATCAGTTTTTTGATTTTTAAAAACATTATGTAGTTCTCCACTTACCATTAGTCTTTGTCTCAAAAGTTTTCTTTTCAAAATATGTGTTGTTTCTTTCTGTTCGCATTTGCTAGCCCCCTCTCCAAAGCTTGTAGTTTTTCAGAGCTCCGTCATTCACCTTTTCTTCTCTTTGGTGGGGGCACCTGGGTGGCTCAGTCAGTTAAGCATCTGACTTCAGCTTACGTCATGATTCCAGGGTCCTGGGACCGAGGCCCATGTTGGGCTCTCTGCTCAGTGGGGAGTCTGCTTCTCCCTCTCCTCTCACAAAGAAATAAAATTTAAATATATATATAATTATATGTTAATTTAATTTCATATTTATATATGTGTATGTGTGTGTGTGTGTGTGTGTGTGTGTGTGTGTGTGTGATTTTCCCTCTGAGTGATTTGTTCACTCCCAACCCTTCAACTACCGACTACATCAGCACCTGACAGAACTGTTATTACATTTTCTGTCTCTTTCTTTAGCTCCAGATCAGCTTCTTCAGTTTGATGTTGCATGGGTTCTTCAAGGACAACTTGTCCTGAATCAAAAATCCTTCTTTTCTCCTCTACATGCCTGTGCACCCACCTGTGGTACTTACTTGTGTAACGGTGACGTCACACAACCTGGTCACAAAGGCCAAAATCTTAGTGACATGCTTAGTGGTTTCCCATTACCTCACTACTTGGATGAAATCAGTGCAGCCTAAATATATAGAATTTTTATTTGTAACTCCTACCTCAATAAAGCCAGAAGAAAATAGTACGAAGCTTCTCTGATTCTAACTCAAATTCTAACAGCTCCAGTGGTTCCTTCACTGGAACCAGCCCTAGTCACATTGTCTCAGGCATCCTCAGTGCCTCTTCCAATAACCTCCTCACGGACCTCAGTGCCTTCCGTCCTTTCCACTCCAGGTTGTCCTGTGCAACAGGCACCCGCCTCCATTTTTCTTTCACAGACGTTCACAGATGAAACGTCTTTCTGTGGGCTCCTTGAAAGAGTGAGGAGATAGAAATATTGAGTGAGGCAGTTAAGCACTTTAATTATTCATAATCTTCCACAGGACCTGCACACGCCGTGCTTGATCTGGCCCCCATCTGCCTCTCATCTTTGTCTCACGCTTCTCTCCCTCTCACTCGTTAGCTCTGCTGACTTGTTCCTGCCCTGCTCTTTCCTGCCCTTTCTCATGCTGCCTTCACCCATTCTCTCTTCTTTCTGACCCCAACACCACTTTAGGGAGACTTTTCTTGAATACTCCTCCATGTAAATTGAATGCCCTTGCTCTTCCTCATGGGACTTGCCATAATTTAAAATTATATACTTATTTTTGGCATTTTGTTCTGTGTTAAGCCTATTTCACCTACAACATTTCTGAACTCTGAAGGTGGAGTCAGTGTCTGTTTTATTCACCATTGCATCCACAGCCCCTGTGCAGTATCTGGCAGATAGTGGGCATGCAATAAATATTTAATGAAAGAATGAATCAATCATCACAACTACTAGTGGCATATTTGTAGGCTAGCTATCTACAGGCTCTGTCTGTGGATTATGGGCAATTCCCACCCCCTAAAATACTTAGTAAGAATATTGCTTATTGTTTCTTTCTGTTCGCATTTGCTAGCCCCCTCTCCAAAGCTTGTAGTTTTTCAGAGCTCCGTCATTCACCTTTTCTTCTCTTTGGTGGGGGCACCTGGGTGGCTCAGTCAGTTAAGCATCTGACTTCAGCTTACGTCATGATTCCAGGGTCCTGGGACCGAGGCCCATGTTGGGCTCTCTGCTCAGTGGGGAGTCTGCTTCTCCCTCTCCTCTCACAAAGAAATAAAATTTAAATATATATATAATTATATGTTAATTTAATTTCATATTTATATATGTGTATGTAGGAATAACTTTGACAATGCTCTAACTTATGAAAGATATGACCTTCAGTACGCTAGCACTGTTATTGTACATTATTGCCACACATGGCAAGTCTGATCACAACACATTGGACACCCATTGTTTGGCTACCAGACATTTCGTCTTTATTTGGCTACCTGAGGTTTCTTCCTAAGGCATAAAACTCATCATGTAATTCTCCTATGTACAAACTTTTTTTTTTTTTTAGATTTTTTATTTTATTTTATTTATTTGACAGAGAGAGATCACAAGTAGGCAGAGAGGCAGGCAGAGAGGCAGGCAAAGAGAGAGAGAGGAGGAAGCAGGCTCCCCGCCGAGCAGAGAGCCCGATGCGGGACTCAATCCCAGGACCCTGAGATCATGACCTGAGCCGAAGGCAGCGGCTTAACCCACTGAGCCACCCAGGCGCCCACTACGTACAAACTTTTACTGTATTCCCATTGTTTTCAAGATAAGGTACAAATTGTTTGGCATGTCTAACAAAGTCCTTCTCAAGCTGGGCCTGGCCATTCTTTTCAACTTCAGCCCCAACCAGTCTTAACAAATAGGTCATAATCAAACATGATTCATACCTTGGCCTCTACCAGAAATGTCCCATTTTTGTCCCTAGATGGATGCATATTTGCTCTTTAAAATCCGGCTCTCTTAAGCACCTGAGTTACTCCTTCCTTTGTGTTCCCATTGTGTAGGTATATCCTCTTTATTCTAAAATTTACCACATATTCTATGATAATTTATTGGGATGCCTGTCTCCCAGACTAGATGGTAACTCCTGGATTAGACTGTGTATTCCCAGTGTCCAGCCCAATATATAACATATAATGGAACCTAGTAATATTTGGGTGACTGAATGTATTTGGCAATTGGTTGGAAGTAAAAAGCCTTTGCTCACTGAGGCAATTTATAAATGGTGATGTAATTTTCTTTTTTTTTTTTTTTATTTATTTTTATTTTTTTTTAAAAGATTTTATTTATTTATTGGACAGACAGAGATCACAAGTAGGCAGAGAGGCAGAGAGAGAGAGGAGGAAGCAGGCTCCCTGCCGAGCAGAGAGCCCGATGTGGGACTCGATCCCAGGACCCTGAGATCATGAACTGAGCCGAAGGCAGCGGCTTAACCCACTGAGCCACCCAGGCGCCCGGTGATGTAATTTTCATCTGACTCAAAAAAAACCCCATTTAAGCCATAATGGAACTGAAACATATTGCTAATATTCCTTTTTATTCTAATATTAGAATATGTTCTCTTTCTATTCCACTGAGATTGAGGACCCTTGATAGGTGGCAGAGATCTTTTCTAAACTTTCTCTTTGGTTTCTCATGGCCTTAGAAGGAGAAGCCAAAGAAAGAGTTCATTTCTTTCTTTCTAGCTCTCTCTTCCTTCCTTCCTACCTACCTACCTTCCTTCCTGCCTTTCTTCTTTCTCTCTCCCTTTGTTTCTTTTTTTTTCTTTCTTTCTCTCTCTTTTTTTTTTTTTTTTTTAGTATGATAATGGGATGGGGTTTCTGCCATTTGGGTTTACTCTATGGAGACATAATATCAGCGGAGGGTTCAAATCTTTGGGACTTGCCTGTGTCTTAGATAGTCTCAAATACCACTTGTCTCATAACACACCATTTTGCTGATACATAAAAATCTTTCTGTAATAAATACTATGAGCTATAAAATGAAATTAACTTTAAAGGAGGTCTACTAATAAAAGTAGGAAAAGGATCTTTTTACTTAATAAGTGGTCTCATCTCTAAGACATACTCATTTTATTAATCCAGGCACTTGTTTTTCCATGTACATCAAATGAATCAAAATTGCCATTCTTTTTCGTACTCCTTGACTCTCATTACACATTTTGTATCCTTTGGTTTTTATTATAGTTATCCACAAAACTAGTATTGAAACTTGGAAAATAAAACAACAACCCTGATGTATGATTAAATGATTGATGTCATTTATTTGATATATATTGTAATGTGAACAAACATGATTACTTTCAATAGATGAGAATGACACATGATTTGAAATTCAGTATACTTTGAATCATGTGTTTTTATAAAGCAGCTAACCTCATTAAGTTGGTTAATTAAATAAGTGCCTTTTCTGAGTCACACTCTCTCTCTTTCTTTTTAAAATAGGTGGTGTTTGCATTGCTCAATCACAGAAAATCCCACGTGAACCAAGACCTGGAGAATTTGAAAAAATTATCAAACGCCTGCTAGAAACACCTAATGCACGGGCAGTGATTATGTTTGCCAATGAAGATGACATCAGGTGCTGATTAATTTTCTTCCTGGTGTAGGATCACATTTGCAACACACATTTTTTTTTTAAACATATTTCATATTCAATGTACAATCTTATGAAATTTCACAGGAACTGCAACATTCATGCAATTACAGACTACCTTCCTTCTGCTGCAGAGACACAACAGCCTTCTAGTTTCTAAGTCTGAAATGGCTAGAGAGTAAAACCTGAGGACTGAAAGAAATGAGACAAGTAAGGATGATAGCCAGATTGATGTGAATGAGGTTAAGGATGAGGCTGATTAACAGGTGCTGGAGTTAAAGTCTCCAGTATGTTTCCTTTAGAAATGATGAAATTCAAGCAGTTAGTGATTGACTAGTTAGTTTAACAGTGACTTACTGAGTGCATATAATTTGATATAACTGGTCTTGTATCATTCCTAAGTGTAGTGTTTCTTGATAAATATGCTATGTTTTATTTCTTTTTATTCCTGTAGGAGGATATTGGAAGCAGCAAAGAAATTAAACCAAAGTGGTCATTTTCTCTGGATTGGCTCAGATAGTTGGGGATCCAAAATAGCACCTGTTTATCAACAAGAGGAGATTGCAGAAGGGGCTGTGACGATTTTGCCCAAAAGAGCATCAATTGATGGTAAATACAAGCCATAGAAACTTTGTCTCATTCCAATTGAATCAAAGCTCAAAGGCAAAACCAGTGTATCACCATAGGATGAAATGCACCCATTGTTGATGACTCTGGATAGAATTTTTAATTCTGATGGTAGAATTACCAAGACAGTAACTCTTTAACAGCATATACTTTTCATTAAAAAAGAGTACCCATTAGAATTTTTTTCTTAAAAAAAGGGAGTTAGCGTTGTTTTTAGCCATTTCCACGATGTTGCCTCCTAACCTTGAATATTTCTACGGCACAGATAATGGGTACAGCGCTGTCATTGTGAGAGAGCTGCTTTATAAAAAATGGAGACCTGCTGGGCTGATCTTATGGGTATATTAATGCAACAGCAAAGATACAGAGCCTCCCTGAAAGGAAGACTGTCTCACAGATAGCCTTTCCAATGGTCTTAGCAGTGACTGAAATGCCTACCTTCCCCATTGTCTTCTGGAGAAGGCATTAGTTCCAGCTGGTCTCCCTTCCATGAGGTGGTCCCCTGAGCAGGCTGACACTTTGGCCCATTACCCCTGACCCCATAATATTACATTAACACTGATTAGTTTATTGGATTAGCTGAAAATGGAACAGATAGGACAGATACATTTTGAGTGAAGTAGAAGCATAGAAACCTGGAGAATTGATTCCGCCAGGAGACAGAGAGAAGAATGAGAAAAGTGTGAGTTGGTTCTGAATATATAGCAGAAGGTTGCTGGTGGCTGTGATGTAGAGGAGTGGGGGGGTTTCGAGGATAACAACAGGCTCTCCTCTTCCGTTCATCTGTTGAGCCAGGTGCCGAAATGGTGAACAGCAAGGGTGATAATATTGTCCACTGATTACCCTTGGCCTTTACCATATGGGAAGACTGATTTCTGGGCTACTGGTTCCTCCCATTTGTTAATACTTTTTTTTCTTTTCTTTTCCCTCATGCAATGATCACAACATAACTTAATTTCCATTCAAAAGCTTTGACAGTATTTGGTTTTACTTTTGAAAGAATACTAAAATCATAACTTTCTTCCCTAAAATAGGGTTTGATCGCTATTTTAGAAGCCGAACTCTTGCCAATAATCGAAGAAATGTGTGGTTTGCAGAATTTTGGGAAGAGAATTTTGGATGCAAGTTAGGATCACATGGAAAGAGGAACAGTCATATAAAGAAATGCACAGGTAACCACTGAAATGTTTTCCTTGGTGCATTTGTTTTATCATTACCTGAGAAATGAAGTTTTTCGGGATGGATAATGATCTATTTCTTTACCTCTCTTACTAGTTTCTCATCAGGGTTGAGCATACGCTGATCATTCAGCAAAGCTGTGTGTACTCATTGGTTCTTAGAGTTGACATGTATTTCTTGACCCCATGCAATGAGCCCAACACTGGGCTATTTGAATTCTATTTAAAAACATTTTTTGAGTTTCTGCTATGTATAGAAAACCTTAATAGGTTTGGTTAGATATAGACAAACCAGCAAAAAATGATAGTGGTCTCCAGGTACCTAAGATGTAGTGAGGTTGATGATCATAATACATGATATATGAGAGTCTCTTTTTTTCACTATATCAACCCATGGCCCCTATAGTACAGTCATCCCCCATGTCCTGCATAGCTCTTGCAGCTATGATTTTTTGATGCTTTATTTTCTATATCATGTGTTTAAAAATAATAGTGATATTAAATGTACATATTTTGAATGTAAGAATGAAACATTTTTTAATTTTCAGATAACATGATGATGTACATAGAACCATGTATGGAATTTTAAAAATTAGAGTTAAGTACTCACTTTAGCAAAACCATAGACAAAGGTCAATATAAAAAATATTTTTAACTGTATATATCTCTATGTATCTCTCTCTCTATGGTTTCTTTTATAGAAACTAACATGTGGAAAATGAAATTTAAAGAATCCTGTTAATACAAGATCAACAAACATAAAACACCAGGATAATTCTAACAAAGAGACATAAATCTTCTATACTGAATACTACAAAACTTGAATGAGCCTTTTATAACCATATACCCCTCTCTTGTCTACCCCTCAGACCCATATTTTGATAGATTCTCCTTTCCCTGTAATCCCTCTAATCACTCCCTTTGGAAATAGCTGCTCAATAGAAGGTATAATATGATCAATTCTAGAGCAGACGTATACACAGAGTAAGGAGGGGGTGTGAAAAATGGGTAACACACTGTGGAGGGTTCTAACTTCAGGCTTCCTGTGTGCCAGGCACCCTTCCAGGAACTGGAACGGAGAGGAAATCTGTGCTCACGGGCCTTACACTCCAGTGTGAGGAGACAGGCACTAAATAAGGAAGTAGATAAATGAACAGAGACTTCCAGATGCTAAGGTGTGCTTCCGGGAAATACAAGGGGATGAATGTGAAAAGCTGAGCAGGTGGTATTGGCCCAGAGGGTGACCAGTAGGTTGTGCAGTCACAGAATGCTTCTCCAAGCAGGTGACGTTTGAGATGAGACCTGAATGGTAAGATGTTATCAGCCACATGAAGATATGATGGCAAACTATCCCAGGATCTAGGGCAAGTCTCCCTTGTTGAAGCCACTGGTGATGGGGGGTGGGGAGGAACAAGGTGGCTGGAGTGAGGGAGGGAGGGTAGTAAGTGAGAGGAAGAGTGATGGCCAACGAGGCTAAAGAGATAGGATGGGGTCACATCATGCAAGGTCTTCAAGTTATGTCTAGAAACTTGAGTGCTGGGGCAGGGCTGGGGGTTAGGCTTTATCCTACCTATAGGATAGGATTACTCAAGGCTTTGGATCTAGGACATTGCTCAGGTACCTGTTTTCAAGCAGATTCCCCTGGCAGAGGTGTGAGAAGGGCTGGAGGTCAGGAGAGGAAAATAGGAGAAAGGTCAGTCAGCCCTTCTGCTAGTCCTGGTGATGGACAGTTGTAGCCTGTAGAAGGATGCGCAGGTCCGGACAGAACACAGAGGAAAGAAGTCCTGGGAAGTTGCATTGATAGTGCATGGTGACGAACACTGGTGTGGGGTTAAGAGATGGAGGCTCCGAACGTGAACTCTCTACCAGCGAGGCCTAGGAAAAGGGTGATGTCATTAGTTAGCAGAGAAGACAGAATGAAGGGTAGATACGGAAGGGAGAGACTTGAATTTGGTTTTGAGGTGGCCCCATGAAACTGCCCAGCAGGTGGCAGCATAAGGTCTGGGACCCCACAGAGAATCCAGCACTAAAAATACGAGCTCTTGCTTGTCAGATGGAGTCCTGGAAATTAAGGACCAGGGCAGAGATGCAATTGCCAAAGGAGTTGGAGCAGAGCTGAGGGAAGATTCTAGGGGAGGATCCAGGAAAAGCCAGTGAGCATGGTGAGAAGTGCCATCTCAGTGAGCCGAAGAAAAGATGGTGTGCATGTTAGTGCTGCTGAGAGGCCTGGCTGACCCATGTGAAGTGTGACACACTCAGATTGTGAGGGGCTGAGATACAGCCAGAAGAGGGGAAATGGGGGAAAGAATGCTTTTTAAAAAGTCTGGCAAAGAAAAAAAAAAAGGTCTGGTGAGAAACTTGAGAAAGAAGCCGGGTTACAGAAATTTTCTTCAGAATAGGGCACACTTGAGCATGTTTTCAGAGAAATATAATATGGAGAAGGAGTAGATAGAGAAAGAGAAATTAGCTGTGGGTTATGATCTTGACAGATACTTTAGGGAGAGGCATTAAAAGGGAGGTGTTACCTTGAAATAATGTGATTCAGTTGGGGGAAAAAGACACACAGAACTGTACAGAAGTAGAGGGGGGAAAATCCTATAATTAAAAGCTAGATTTGGGCATAGATATTTCTTCAGAAATATATAACTGTAAGTTCAAGTTATGAAATTCAAAACTTCATGGAAGAGATAAGTGTTTGATAAGAAAGATTTGAGAAAGAGCATCCAAGATGAGGGAAAAGGTGGGCCAGCAGGGCAAAGGCACAGAGTAGGACATGGCATGGAGACATGGGAAGCACAGGAAAGGGGTGAGCATATTGGAAAAAGGGTGCATGTTAAGGAATAATGGAAAATAAAGAGGGTCCGGTTTATAGAAGGATGTGAAAGGGGAGTTTATGGAATAACTTCCATGCTTTCACTCAGATATATTTTACATTGGACTTAGTTCTGACTTCTGAGAGTTACTATTTGATTGTGTACTCATGTTCACGGCCCACTGTTGTTTAGACTGTAAGAATGAGAGTCTACCATTCTCTCTATGTCTATATAAAGTTGGTAGGAAATTAGTTATTAAATAATCATAATTTTTAATAGACTGTTTTTGGAATCTAAACTCTTATTTTCTCTAAACTCCTGTTTTTTTTTTTTTTTTAAAAGTTGATATATGTCGATGTCCTTTCAGCGTCTGTGATGGTGTATGCTGATACTTATTTCGAGCATAGTTCTGACCTGGGTTGTGGTACAGTCCAGAGTTGGTGGCATGTCTGCTGCAGAGTCCTTCAATTGATTTGGGTGTTGCTAACAACTGGAAAAGTCTCTCCAGTTAGAACTATTTCTAGTGTGATGAAAATGGTGTTTACTCTAAGTGCTAGGGCAAGTGCACCCTTAGGGAATGGGATTAGTAAACAGATTTTCAGGCAAATTCCATTGTGAGTGATACTGAAATAACTTGTGTCTGGGTGGAAAAGAAATAAATGAGGCAATGTTCTAGCTTAATTTGTTTTTAGATATATTTATTTCTTTGAGAAAGGGGGGGGGAGCATGCATGCATGCAAGCAGGAGGAGGAGTAGAGGGAGGAGTGAAAGGGAGAAAAAAGCAGATTCCCCAATGAGTGCAGAGCCTGCTTTGGGGGTTCCATCTCACAACCCTGAGATCGTGACCTGAGTCAAAACAAGAGTTGGACATTCAACTGACTGAGCCACCTGGACACCCCAAAACTTATTTTTTTTTTCAACAGTAACACATGAATATTTCCAGATGTTGAGAGAAGATGTGTGTTACCATCAACACTCAGTCTTCATCTCTGTTTTTGGGGAGGAAACGTGATCTATCACATGAGTGGTCAATGTACTTAAGAAGGAAAACCTATGGATATTCATGAGTAGGGGTGTCCAGGGTTTGAAAATTATCTTTTTTAAGATTTTATTTATTTATTTGACAGAGAGAGATATATATCACAAGTAGGCGGTGGGGGTGGCAGGCTCCCCGCTGAGCAGAGAGCCCGATGCGGGGCTTGATTCCAGGACCCTGAGATCATGATCTGAGTATGAGGCAGAGGCTCAACCACTGAACCACCTGGGCGCCTCTGAAAATTATTTATATTTCCAATTTGTCTAATTCCATCCAATGCAGAAATGAATGCATACAGATATGCATGTTTCAAAATTGGGCCCTTACAGAGTTCATGTTTAACCATCCACAGTGTGTCAAAAAGTTAGGGAACTGTGTGAGAAAGGATATCGACAGGGGCCTTTTTGCTGCATTTAGGGTATCATTTGTGGGTTATGTTCTGAGTAAAATCTTACACTGGGCAATGATAATCTGTGAACATAATTATTTGCTTCCATTGGGAGCGATACTGGCAATGTATTTACATGGATAATAGAGTGTTTCCCAGCAGGGGAGGGCTTCTGTCTTACCCATTTTCCGGAGGTAGAAATGTCTTCAAGCAGTGAGGAGCACCCTCTTCCTAAAATTAACTTGGTGCTAACAGTTTTCTGAGATGATTTTCCCCCCTAGAATCTCAGGAAAGCTTTCAAAAAGATGTGATATTACTGTTAACTTTGATATGCTGGCCAAATTCCAAAGTGAAACAATTCCTACCATCCACTTAGCTATTTATGTAGTTATTATTGCTTCTGAGAGCTGCTGAGTTCTGAAAGCTACTACTACTTAATCCTACTTAAAATTCCCTTTGTCTCTCTCCAGAAGAAAAAAGGATTCTTTTGTGCTTGTTATCAGTGGTGGTGGGTGTTATTTTTTAGACATTTATCTGACCCCTCTCTCTTTTCACCGTCCCTCCCTTGTTCCACTCCCAGTCTTCATGCCTCTCCACGCCTCACAACCCAGACACCCACAGCACCACCCCCCCCCGCCCCCGAGAATGGTGGATTTTTATCACTCTCCCTCTCCTTGCACATTTTTCACAGACCCCTTTCCGCACTCGGGCTTCTGCCTGAGCTCCTCTTCACCGCCTTGTTGTGTCTTTTTCCTATACTTTGTCCCATCAGTCCCTAATCTGCCGTTGTTTTGTCCAGCAAGAATATCATCGGTGGTGGAGAGCTTTTCTTTTGAGGTCTTGCTTGACTTTTTTATGGCTGTCATTCTGATTTCTCACCTTCCGTGGTGAGCCCTGATAGTGAGTATTACAGGCCTGGAGTATGTGGGAAGTCATCCTAGGTCTATGCTCCGCAGAGGCAGACTCCCTCTCGGCTCATGCTGTGTCCTGGACTTCATTTCTTCATTGTGAATTGTGAAGAGCTCTCTGTGCCCTTATCAAAACAACATCCCTGACCAACCCAATGGATTCAGTCGGCCCCATAGAACATCTTAAAACCTCCCCTTGCCTCAGTCATCCATGCATTCATCATGATTTACTTGTTTATTCATTTTGGATGACCTCCCTTATGCCAAACACTGTGCTACAGATACCGAGACAAAGAACCGACCACTCTTGCCCTTTGCTCACACGATGTGCACTGTCTTACCTACAGCATTTGAAGTGCCTTCCTTGTCTGTTGGGTTTTAATCCTTAGCCAGGAGGTTAGAGCACTGCTGCTTAGCCTGCGTATGGCTGACACTCCGATGCTAAATAGTGGTGAGCATATGCTACTTGAAATGGCCTATTGATTCTTATTTATGATGATAGAAATAGTGGTAATGGAAAAAGCAATGCACAGATATGTTTCTTCCCACAAACAAGCAATTTTGTCAGTGAACCAAATAGCAGGCTCAATAATTAGCTCCCGGAAAGGCCTGCCAATTTATTATCTAGGGCCAGAATAACTAACTAGGTGACTTTTCAGGTGTAACTACCTCTCCACAGTCCTCTCTTGGTTTGGGAGGCTGTGGAAGGTGGAAGATTTTACCCATTCACCCAGGACTCATGGAGACCACGTGAGTGAGTTGGGTAGTTAGCAATAGGGATAGATTTAGACAATTTGATTTGGTGACTCAGGATGAAGGGAAACTAAGATAACTTTCCCTGTGCTAAAATATGGGAAAATGCTAAAATATGTTCTGCCATTCTTTTTTTTTTTTTTTTTTAAAGATTATTTATTTATTTATTTGACAGAGAGATATCACAAGTAGGCAGAGAGGCAGGCAGAGAGAGAGAGAGGAGGAAGCAGGCTCCCCGCTGAGCAGAGAGCCCGATGCGGGACTCGATCCCAGGACCCTGAGATCATGACCTGAGCCGAAGGCAGCGGCTTAACCCACTGAGCCACCCAGGCACCCTGTTCTGCCATTCTTAAATGCTCCTTGCCCCTTGCCTAGAGTAAAACTCTGGAGGACGGTGTCCTTATATTAGCACCGTGGGTGGTTGTTAGCCCAGATGCTGCTGTTCTTAGTGAGTAAAATAGCAGCAACCGCAGAATGACTTATTTATGCCACTTCTGAGATTCCATATTGAATTTCAATAGATAGCAAAATAGGCATTGATTTCAGACATACTAGATTTCAGAATTTCAGAGCTTGGATGTAAAATCAAGATCATTCTCTCATTTTCTAGATGAAGAAACAGGAACCCAGGAAGATTAAGTGAATTGTTGAAAATTCACATAGTCTCAGAGAACTAGGATCTCGGTCTGTTTTATTTAAATTTATCCTTGACTTTTATATCCTCATTTTATTTTATTATTTACTTATTTCAGAGTGTTACCACATAGTTGGAAAATACTTTTTTCTCTTCATAATGCTTACCGTATAAGAGCGAAGCATTATGGAATTTTAAAATCAGCTATGAAATGAAACAAGTAACATGTTGGGTTGTTACCTAATCCTATAGAAAATGGCATTTTAATATTCTTCATATTGATTTTCAACTATACATGTCGCATTTGTGAGTGGGTCTTAGACAGAATATACTTTTTATCTATTTCCCACTCTTTATAAAAGTAGACCTAAAACTGTATTTTTAAAAAATAGGAGAGCTTATCAACTGTAAGTTTTTATAACTCTAAGTTCAGTGGCATACTGAGTTATAGCAATTTACTTTGCTAAATTAATTTTCTCATTTATTCATTTCCTTATAGAAAAAACTCACTTATTTTAAATCAGTTCAAGAAGCACTATAACGTATAATAGCACTTCTAGAACTTTTGTGTGCAGATGAATTACCTGAGCATCTGGTTAAAATTCATAGGTCTGGGGTGAGGCATTCTGCATTTCTAACAAGTCTCGGGTGATGTGGATACCAGTGGGCTCTGGGCCACACTTTGAGTAAGAGGTGATATTACATTTAGTTTATAGAGGTAGCAAAAGCACCTGATGTTCAATTAGCAGAATAAATATTCAAATATGCTGAAGATTACTGATAAACCCAAGGTATTCTACAAAAGATCATTTAAATAAGGTTTTAAATTGTCAAGTGTAAAAATTTATAATCAAAAGTCTATGTTGTATATACAATCTTCAATAAGTTTTTAGATCAGTTATAAAGTATAAAGTTATAGGGGTGTGTGTGTGTGTGTGTGTGTGTGTGCCCTCATTAGGAAATTTGGAAGTGGGAAGCTTAATTACTAAATTTAAAGAAATGTACACAGATGCACCTGTATCTGCAAAATCTGCAAAATAGATTACAAAGTTTGCCATGTCGGTAACCAAGAGTACTCTGAAAACTTAGAAATTATACCATCAGTCATAAGTGTACATAGAGTAAAGGAGTTGCAAAGGTTCCTAGAGATCATTTGGCTTCATTCTTTCATTTTACAGAAAAGGAAACTGAGGTGGCTTAAGTGGTTTAAGTGTGTCGTTCAAAGCCTTATAGCCGCCTGAAGGTGATGGTAGGACTGAAATCATTTGGTACTTGGTCCTTTCCTCAATCCTTTCCTGCTCAGAAGGCCTTTGCCAGCAAGGATCTGAGTTGTACAGATCCATTCCACTATATTTTCCTGGTAGAGTATCTTAAATGTTTCCCCAATGGCCACCGAATTTTAAGTATCCCCTCTTTCTTACCCTCCTTGACTACTAAGGAGGCCATATGGATGCTTGTGGTCTGGGAAGCACTAATACTGCTACAACTGTAGAAGCAGAAGAAATACCCTCTGATTAGAATGAACTTCAAGGATCCATAAACTCTCCATTTTTCAAGGAATAACTTAAAAACAGAGAAACACCTATGCTACAGAGACAAAATGAATTTAGAAGTCTAGGAAACCCTTTCTGCAAAGCATACAGTGGACTCTGACATGAGCTTGATTGTTTGGGAGTCACACAAATATGGGTGAACACAGTCTCTGGAATATTACACTGAAGGGCTAAGAATAGAAAAGGAAATATAGACATTCGAGTGACAGTTAAGCACTTTCGAGAACCCATGATTTGAAATGTTACAGTAAGACTTGGGTCAGTGAAGATGGTGAGGGGGAGAAAAAGCTCAGAAAATATTAGAAGAAGCTGTCTTTCTCTCAATGATTATTAACCTCAACTGAAGGAACCAATTCATCAAAACAAAAAAAGAAAGAAAGAATATACAAATGGCTCAACATTAGGAGAATTTGGTTTCTCTCCCCCTACCCCCCAAAAAGAGTACAGAACAGTTACATACAAGGCATACAAGGGACTGATTATTTGTATTACAAAAGGAATATTTTCTAAGAAACTTTATCTTGGGAGAGCACCTGGGTGCTCAGTAGTTAAGCATCTGCCTTAGGCTCAGGTCATGATCCCAGGGTGCTGGGTTAGGGCAGGAAGCCTACTACTCCCTCTCCCACTCCCCCTGCTTCTGTTCCCTCTCTTACTGTCTCTCTCTCTCTCTGTCAAATAAATAAATAAAATCTTTAAAAAAAAAAAAAAAGCTTTATCTTGGGATTCCTTTAAACCCATGGGATTTGAGGGAATCTTGTGTCACTGTGACTTGTTTGAAATAAAAGAGATTTACCATAAACTCTTAAGAACACATCCAAACAAGAAGAACTATGTAGTTGAATAATGAATTGGATACATTAAGACAAAAGAGGCATAAAATGAGGTGTGATCAGAGTTTACTAAGGCTCATTGAGAAAACTTCCTGGAGAGTCTTATTTTTGGTTACTTGTGTCGTTTGTTGAAACTGTGTCATGCCAAACTTCTCCCTCCCTCTCCTCAAGGAGCTTATATGTTATAAAAAAAAGACAATACAAACATTAAGTGATTGGTTTGTGACTCTTTAGTACGCAGGGCCTGTATCCTCAGCACTTAGAATATGCTTAGCATCAAACATTTGTTAAATTAGTTAATTTGTCAAAAGCGATGGTCTTGCTCTCCATTCTGATCATTCAGACATGATGCATGGGGCTAGTTTGGCACACATTTAGCTGACGAATATTTTAATTGTTAGAATTAATTTTTATGTATTTTTTATGAAACGAAAAGCTCAATACAAATGGCTGTATTTAAAAAAGGTCTTTGCCATAATATAAGAATAAAATTAACTCTTCTGGTAGGTTATCTCTCTAAATTCCAGACTATGCTGCTAATAGAGAGATGTGAATAAGGTTTTAGAAACACATATAGGCTTGTATCCATCATTCAAATTCTAATTAGAATATTTGGTTTTCTGATTATAAATGCCATAACTCTATAGTGTATTTACAAAAGCTACATTTATATTATCTGGGTGTGGGGAAGTATTGTATATCCATATTACTACCAATAAGGTAAAAGAATAATGAAAAGATAACTTGGAAAACATGATGGAAAATACCAGTTGAGAATATCTTCATTTATTCAATTTAATCATGCTTATTAGTTTGTTAGTATATTGTTGGTCTTCTTTCTCCACAAGAACACAGGCTCCATGAAGGCAAGGACTTTGTTTTTTTCTCTTTTGCATCCCGGTGCAGAAGATAGCGTCTGGCACAAATAGGGCGTCCTTGAGGTATTTGTGAAATGAAGAATGAATTCAGTTTAGCTTATTTATTATCTTCTTTTTGTCAGGCACTGTCTATTAGATGTCAAGGGCATGTTAGTGAATAACAGAAATGGTCTTTGCCCTCATGGGGCTTATAGTTTAATTGAGAAGAGAAATAATTGAGTCATGACTCTGCAATGACCCGTGTTGTTGTTCGTGAATGGGAGTGTCTATCAGGGAGACCTAATGTAGGGTAAAGGAGAAGAGTAGTGTCATTTAAGTTGAGATTAGAATATGAGTGGAATTTAGACAAGATGAGGAGGTGATCAGTAGGAAGGTTATTTCAAATATAGGAAGCACAAAGGCCAGCAGACAAAAGAAAGGATGGTGGCTTGAGGAACTGACAAGTTCAATATGGCTGTGGTAGAATGTAGAATGAGAAAACTGTAAGAGAGAAGGATAGGCAAGGGACCGATCAAGCAAGATTTTATATGGTTCATGAGGGAGTTGAAGTTTGTTTTGAAAGGCAGTGAACAGCCACTAAAAGGTTTTAAGCAGATCAGTGACATAATTGGATTTCCATTTCAGAAATATTATTCTTGTTGTAGCATAATGCTGGTGTGGCATACGACTGAGGAAGGGAGACCAGTTAGATATTACAGTAATTCCTCCAGAAATGAGAATGGCCCAGGTTATGATGGCCACACTGCACTGGGGATAGGGAGAAGTAGACAACATAAAAGATATTGAATTAGTTGATTATGTGAGTCCAAAGCTGAGAAAAGAGACCTTGCTATAGTGAGACAGTTGGGACTCAGTAGCCTATAAATAAAAATGGGTGGAATACACGCAGAAAGTAAGTGGAAAGCAAATTGGAGAAGCCCAAGACAAAGGTCAAAGGACTTGGCTTTTAGGGAATGTTAAAAGAGATGACCCTGAAATGCCAGTTTTTCTGGGAATTGTCCTCTGTCTCTATGGGTGGACCCGCTAAGGAACTACCTCTGATCTACAACCCTAATTCTTTCCCCAGTGTCTCTGGAGCTACAACTGATTGGTATAAGTCTGGTGCTTGACCCAAGCTGGACCATCAGAGTCCTTCCAATGGTTATTTGAAGCTGGAACTGAAGGAGGAAGATCAGTCCCTCTTGGGGGTGAGAGGAGGCAGTGCTGTGAGATGTGAAGCTGGGGAGATGGTCAAGTTTTTCCTCCTGAGGAATTGGTGTTGTTCTGATATTGACATGCAGACAGAACAGAGATGACAAATGGAAAGAGTTCTGTGATCCCGACTTTACCTGTGCCCTTCCTACAGGTGTGTGAGTGAGTTCAAGGTGCTTCTAATTAAGTCAGTTTCTCCATCCTTAGCTAGCAACCCAGCATGCAGACAGGCATCTGATAATAATACTGGGGAAGATGAGAGGAGATAGTATGCATAAATTTTATTGCTTGCTGCATAGGGAGTACAGCAGGTACTGTTGCTTGCTTATACAAGAGCACTTTCCCCTTCTTGTAGGCCAGCACTATCCAGTAGATCATTCTGTGATGGGAACAGTTTTCTCTATCTGTGTTGTCTAGTGGGGCAACTACTGGCCACATGTGGCTATTGGTCACTTGAAATGTGGCTCATGCAACTAAAAAACTGAATTTTACATTTTATTTAATTTTATTTGGTTTACATTTAAATGTAAATAGCCTCCTGTAGCTAGTCTCTATAACTTCAGAGAGTAGAGGTCTAGGCTGACAGACCTATACAGCAACAATTTTGTTTTAATATATACTCCATGTAGCCCAGTTAATTTTGATTGGTCTTCTCCTGTTATGGTGATCCTATGCTGCTTGTCAGTGTTTGGTTGAAAGGGTAACTTGTAATACAGTTCTGATAAGGAGATAGCGGGGAAAGTCTTCCAGGACCTTTGAGGAAGTGTAGGGAGGGAAGTCTTTTTGTTGTGGTTATTGTTATATCTACAATTGGTGCCTGGACCTGCAGCAGGAAAATCACGTTGACGATAGCAATATAGAAAAATAGAAAGAAACTCAGTCATTGCTGACATCTGTGAACTTCTAAATTAACCAGCCCTGGAATGCCCTTCCACTCTTGTGGATATGAGATATATGAGATAATAATAAATCCTCTCAATTTTAAAGCCATTTTGTATTGCATTTTCTATTATTTGCAGCTGAAAGCATCCTAACAAATATAATGCATTATCAATAAGTGAAAATGATTTATTTAACATGACATGAACATGCCTCATTTTAAGAAGATATGAAAAAATTAAAATTCTAAAATCAGGAGGTTAATATTTGTAATACAGACAAATTGTTTATATTAAATGGATTCACCACAGGTTTCTTAAATACTGACTTCCCAGTCAGTGACTATAAAATATGATTTGATTTATTAAAATTAAAATGATATACAGCTTTTCAGCCCTATTTCACTAATATATTTCTATGAGAATGCTCCTTAATTTATCAAAATAATTCACCTCTGAGTTCCTTTAAGCAACATGCCATCTTGTCTACAAAAATATTATTTTACAGATGGTGGTGGTGTGCTGCTTACCACCCAGACAGACAGTAATGTAGCTAAGCATTTTTCTTTGCAGTGTAAGTGAAAACCTGTTCAAAGTGCTTGCAAGTTTATCAACCAAATCATAAGACCTAAGAGGAAGTAAATGTTTCTGTTACATTGTCTGTGTCTAGTAGAATTCTCAGCTTCATTGGTAGACACTCAAATACTACATCTTAGCTATGTGATCTTGGACAAGTAATTTAACCTCTTCAAATTATTGCTAATGGTAATTTTTCCTGTCTCTAGATAGGAATTTTTCTTGTCTCTAGGTAGGACTATCCTTGTCTCTAGTGGTGGCTGTTACCAGTGGACCTGCCTTTTACGAAGGCCATTCCTATTGTTCTAGTTCTTTCTTATGTTAGCAAAATGCTCTATAGCAAAAACATTGAGCTTACCTGTGTAAGTGGTACTGTTTTTAGAAAACTCTTGTCTTTATGCACCTTTCCACTGTCCCAATGGTTGTCCCAAATAGTTGACTATTTGCTGGGAAGGGAGATAGTATTCTAACCAACAGTGATATCATTTCACCCCTGTGTTACTTTCCATTAAACCATTGACCCGTACAGAACCTTTTGGCCGAAGTTTCATTTGCTTACATCACTGTAATCAATGATTAGAACTGTAGATTTTCATTGGGGAAAATGATTAATATCTTTCACTAAGGACATTAAAATGCTGGTTTGAATTTCCCTTTTGTTCAGGCTCATGAAATGCCAAAGCTTTTCCTAGCCTTTGATGGGAGATGAGAATATGCTCTACATCTGTCTCCTACCCAGATCTTTTTCAGAAAGAATATAGGCAATGTTAGCTAAGCAGTTAGATGGGAGCAATATTCAGTTCTTTGCCAAGAGAGATCCAGGATTCCAAATACGCCAACTCAGCAGACCACACCGAGATTATCTAAAATTTAAGAAGGGCTTGGGAATCCATTGGAATACATGTTAATTTTAAATAAAATTCAAATCCCACTGGCCAACAGATTATCAGGGGACATTAGAGAAGGAAGGAAACTTAGAGGTCATTTATCCAATGTTTTGCTGAGCTTCACCTCTCTGACTGATGTAAAATGAGGACAGGGAGTGCACAGAAACACTTCAGTTTTACTGATTCAGTAGAACTTGTGAAGGCTTTTATTGGTGCAAAATGAGGCTTTCTCATTGACTCTGAATAGCCTTATTAGCAGCACATAGAAGGATTTCCATCGTGATCTTCTCTTTGTCCCTAGTCAGAGCGAGGGTGTAGGTCTGAAGCAGGCTGATAGCTGTGAAAGTGAAAGGTACCAGCGGACTGGAGTGCAGAGAATGGGCTGGTCGCCAGCTTTGGGTTCAGCACCCTGAGGAGTGTCATTTGTCTGAGCTACTTTTGTGAAACAAAAGCCCTCCTTTGTGGATTTGTACCTAATGAAAGGGAGCAGTGGTGTAGCTGATTCGCAGTAGCAGAAAAACAAATAATTCATATTAGTTTAGGATGACCACCTACGCCCTCTTTTTAGGAGCATTAGTTTACATGTCAGTACATGGCCAACATTCTGGGAATTCTGGCTGGATTCTTCCCTGAGGATTTTTATTAATTGGTATGAAGGTTTAATTCTGTATATTCCAGAAAATTCCTTTGCTTTTTCTCCCCTGCCTACTGGCAGAAAATGTCCCTGCTACTGATTTTTTTGTGGGATCCATCTACATCCTCCCTAAGACAGACACAAAATGGACTACAGACTGCTGTGCTGGCCGTATGACTCACATTCTTCCCCATAGGGCCTCGGGTTTGATTAAATGTTTAAATGACCTTTTAGGACAGATGATTATGGGCATGGGCAAACAATTTGTTCTTCCAGCTCTTAATAACTTTGGTGTGTGTTTGGGGTAAGTATAGACAGAGTTGGGAAGACCCAGATATCATTAGAGGTGAGGATCATGAGGAGGATAATCCTTTGATATAAATAACCAGTGACTACAACTTGTGAAAAGAGGGGAAAAATTCAACACTCTTCCTCATGACCAGCCCCTCCTCTCCCTCTCAAAGGCAGACACACATGGTGTGTTCTGTCACTGGTGAACTTGATTATGACACAGGAGCTCCAGTGTTCCTCAAGGACCACAGCCCTTTACTCAGGCAACTTTGCCCGTTGATTCTCTGGGCAGCTCAGTACTATCTTTCACACGGCAAGTATAATTCAAGAGTAGGTTTACATCAAGGAAATCTCTAGGCAAACACTGTGTGCATTTGGAAACTACACATAATCTCATTATTCAGTCTGTCCTTATGAAATGTTATAAATTGGCTACAGGTTTTACTTCTTAAGTCTTAGGTATCTATCTTCAGTTGACTTTTTTTCCTTGAGAAAGCCACCTTTCTTGGTTTGATTTTCAGTTATATCCCATCCTCCTTTCGGGGTCTGGATTGAAAGCTTCCTTTTCAAGAGACCCAGATGGACCACATCTTTTTTTGTTTGTTTATTTTTTTTTAAGATTTTATTTATTTATTTGACAGACAGAGATCACAAGTAGGCAGAGAAGCAGGCAGAGAGAGAGGATGAAGCAGGCTCCCTGCTGAGCAGAGAGCCCCATGTGGGGCTCAATCCCAGGACCCTGAGATCATGATCTGAGCTGAAGGCAGAGGCTTTAACCCACTGAGCCACCCAGGCACCCCCAGATGGACCACGTCTTAATCCGTCAGGTTCTTAGCATCACATCTCTTGAGTGAGTCCATCTTAATGAGACACAATTCTAGAATGATGCTTCTCTATCCTTTGAAAATATAGCCTACCCTTCTTTTGGCTCTTTTCTCTGCTGCTCTAGGACACTCATTCATTGCCACTCAGAATAAACACGAGGAAAACATCCACGTTTAACTTCATGTTTTATCTGGCTACATAGGAACTATAGTAACTTAAGGACGGGGGTATTATTCAAGATAATTCAAGAACTCTCCATACATATATATTTTGGGCAACAAAATTTTGACTCTATAAGATAAATGAACTATGAAGATTTTTTTGAAAAGTTTGAATTCAGTGGCTTTTCATTTATGTTACTGTGCTTTTACTCTGTAGGCATTAATGGATGCATGTGGCCTGCTCAGAAATTAATGAAATCTGTTTATACTGTAGAGGTAGTATAAAAAGAAGTATAAAATGGTAGAAGGGGTCTAAAATTATCTGGAATTTTGCTTCCCTGTTTTCTTCATTTGCCGGTTTAAGCACTTAACTGGTTGATCTCAAGATGAGTCAATGGGTATGACAAGGGTATATGTAATTCTTGTCAATAATGTGCAAAAGCTTAGATTTAACTTTTCAGTTTATATGAATAAGCAGAATGACCCTATCATCAATGTCTCTGTGTTACAACACCTGCTGTGCTTTCAAGATAGAGACCTTGCTTTGGAATTAACCAGCTTAACTAAAGCAGAACATCATTGTACCTGCACAGGGTTACCTGAGTTAATTGTGGTTATAAAGGGTAGGATGAAAATTGTACCATTATCATCACCCCACCCTATTTATAAGGCACCTTGAAAGAAATGATATTGTGCCAAGTGCCACAAAGGATAAGAAAATGCAGTCCCCTGCCCTTTAGAAGCTTATATTTCCAAGGAAAAAACCAAACCTGCCTTCACATGCAGATAAGAGCCTTTGTTATTACACAAATTGGGCTTTCTCATTTTATTTCAGAAAAGTTTTATTTGAAGGTAGAGATGGTTGGGCTAGAAATGCCCAAACATCCCCATGTCACTCCTGCTTCCTGAGGGTTTAAAATCATTCTTGAATTAGTGAATGTATTCAAAAATCAAAAATTAAATCAGGGTACGCCTGGGTGGCTCAGTTGGTTGGACGACTGCCTTCGGCTCAGGTCATGATCCTGGAGTCCCGGGATCGAGTCCCGCATCGGGCTCCCAGCTCCATGGGGAGTCTGCTTCTCCCTCTGACCTTCTCCTCGCTCATGCTCTCTCTCACTGTCTCTCTCTCAAGTAAATAAATAAAATCTTTAAAAAAAAAAAGATTTTATTAAAAAAAAAGAAAAATTAAATCAGATGTATTTATGAAATGATCTCAACTGAATCTCTCTATTAAAGCTAGGTTCATTCTGTTTCCTATCCTTAAATGTCCTATGATCTTCTGCTACAGGAAATAGCAAGACTCCCCTGGGCTTTTCTTTCTGCTCCCTATCTCCTAGGTCTATCAAAGACATTTAGGTGCTGATTAAAATAGTTATGGCTAGGCTATTCCCCTGGCCATTCTAAGGGTACAGAGAACAGGAAGGAGCAGGGTCAGATTGGGGGGCTAATCTTGGATTGATTTTGTACTCCTTTACATGTTGATGGTTGCCTCTTGAGGAACATCTATTTTTAGAAGTTAGGACTGAGTTTGTGGTTGGATGTTGTGTGTGCATCTCAACTCGAGGAAATTCTGAGTTTATCTAGTTCTTCACTAGGCTTTTAAACTACCTAGCGTGTCACTGTAGGAACATGCTGGGGAGGAGTGATGAATCCCACTGGGGTCCCTGCAAAGCCAATTGTGCTGCAATAATCATCACTAATAGATAAGGACCCAAACTGGGATGCTGTATTTGTTTTTTTTTTTTGCTTGTTTTTAAAGATTTTATTTATTTATTTGACAGAGAGAGATCACAAGTAGATGGAGAGGCAGGTAGAGAGAGAGAGAGGGAAGCAGGCTCCCTGCTGAGCAGAGAGCCCGATGCAGGACTCGATCCCAGGACCCTGAGATCATGACCTGAGCCAAAGGCAGCAGCTTAACCCACTGAGCCACCCAGGCGCCCTGGGATGCTGTATTTGAAGGAGGAGTTGGATAATGTGGGGTTTGTGCAGAGGTGTTGGTTCATCGCTTATGACATCTTGAGCTCACTCTCAGGAAGGACAGTTGAAAAGCAAGAGTGAGCTTTGGATACAGAGGTATATAGTCAGTAGCTGCCCATAGTACAGGACTTTGGGTATTCAGAAGGACATTCTGTTCTTAGAAATACTTTTCTCACCTGTTTGCTGATGAGTGAGACTCCAGGATCAGGACACAAAGACCCCTAACTTGTCTTACCTGTCTGATTAGGTCAGAGCTCCTTACTAGATGCTGATAGAGAACGGTACTCACTTTTGCATAGTTACTTTATTATTCTTTGTTTATAGATTATTTGTTTGATTCATTCCTTGTTAAGCTGTAAGCTCCATGAGGATAAGGAACAGTGTTTGGTTGTGCACAGTGACCCCATGTCTCCATCTTTTAAGGAAATATTACCAAATGACACAATTTTTTTAAAAGATTATATTTCTTTGGAATAAATGAACCTGAGTGGGGGTGGGGGGGTGGGTAGGGGTAGAGGGAGATGGAGAACCAGGCTCCCCACTGAGGAGGGAGTCTGACTTGGGGCTCAATCCCAGGACCCTGGAATCATGACCTGAGCTGAAGGCTGTTGTTTAACCCACTAAGCCACCCAGATGTCCTGACTTAGTCAGTTTGAACACAATTTTGTATTGTTTGTTTTATTCTTAATATGTAAATGATTTCTATCATATTGGTAACTAGTGCTCATGAGGATGATGATTTTTAACTAAATTCTAGGGAACTAAAAGTAAAAATCACCACTTACTTTCTTGTTGTGTAGGATCTTATGGCAGATATATTTGAGTACTCTTTTTCACCCTTGATTCTTTCTTACTAAACTATCTGTATTGTCTCTAATCTGATTTTATGTTTTCACTATATTTATATATATAAATTAATATTATATATTTTTATATATAATATTAAATATATACATGCAATATATGTATTGTGTATATATATAATTTTATATATATGTGTATATATATATATATTTGTACTACTGGCGTTATTTTGAGAAAATATGGTTGGAAAATGTCTTCTCTTTCTATCTCTCTATTGATTATCTCTCTATAGATCTATCTTTCTATCTCTAAACCAAGTTTTTGGATCTATATCCAACAAATAGGTGTGGAATATATCAACATAATTTCAGACATGAGCTATTTTTGGTTAAAGGATTTCTTTTGTCTCTGTGACTTGGCTTCTTCAACTTGGTATGATTCTGGCTGAGTCCTCCTTCTAGCTGGTGTTAGAGTTTTTTTCTACTCATTTGGCTACTGCAAATCCACCTGAAATGCAACCTCATCAGAATACAGGTCTGCAATTATCCTTCTCGGTATAAAAGCAACAACTGTTTTGGTAGAGATGGAAGAAATAGTAGAGATTATTTATCTGGTATCCTTTTTTTTTTTCTTTTTTTCTTTTTTTCCAGATTAGGAAACTGGAATCAATGGAAATAAGTAATTTGTCTCAGAGAAGGGACTCAGGACCAGAAATCCCACTTACCTCCTTATCTTACAGTGAATTGCTGCTAATGCAACCTAGTAGTTTGAATGATTTAGGCACACTATTCTATTTGTCTTTCTGACATCAAAATAAGAGGAGGCCCAGATGGTTTTATTTTCTTCTACCCATTGCACATTGAAGTGAGGCTCAGTATTCTCTTGTGAGTTCAGAATGTAGATCTAGCTTAGAATAATCAAGTCTAAGAATATGAAGGGGACTATGAATCATCTATCTAATCCAAACACCTAAATTAGCTGTGTAATTATTTGTCTGTGAAGCCTCTTTAGTTTTGTTGTGGTGTTCTGGATTCAGACCAATCTGGAATGACCCTTGAGTCCTGATTCTTATCTAGTCAGTTCCTACCTGACCAAGGAGAGCATTTGGACATTAACTGTAGTTTTTCTGTCCTGTGACTGATTTCCCATTAGACATAGCTACCTGAGGCCAGCCTTCAGGTCTCTTTTGATCTAATTATCCTACGGACATGGCTTTCGTGTTCTCCTTGACTTTCGAAGACTCCCCAGGACACAGGGAAGCTACAGATGCCATTGAAGTTGAATAGTGTTGCAGTCACGAGGATTCTATTTTGCATTCTTGGGGATAGATGCTTTTTCTCGGTGGGATGCCAGAGTAGGAAATTTTTATGGTCCCAAATGTACCCACAACGTTCAGACATCAGGAAAGTCTCCTATTACAGAAATTCTCCTGAAAATTGCACTCAGGAGGATCAAACCGTTCCCACTACAGACACTTGACCTTGGGGCGCCTGGGTGGCTCAGTGCGTCAAGCCTCTGCCTTCAGCTCTGGTCATGATCTGGGTCATGATCTCAGGGTTCTGGGCTCCAGCCTCTGCTAGGAGGCTCTGTCAAATAAATAAATAAAATCTTAAAAAAAAAAAAAGACTTTCTTTTTTCTTCTTTTGTTCCTTTCCTCCTTCCTTCCTCCTTTCTCTCTTTGTCTCCCTCCCTTCCTTCTTCCCTTCCTTCCTCTCTCTCCCCCCTTTTTCTTTAGTTCTCTACGTATTTATTTATTTTTTTAAATTTATACCCCTCTCATAACAGAAATCAGTACAGAATCTCATTCCTTTCCAGTGAACATGACATATAATCTTTATAATTGTTCTCCTCTCGGCTTTTAAGTTCCTTTTTCTAGTGGAGTCAAATTGACCACAGATTTTGATAGGCTCTCCCTAGTATTCTTGTTTCTTATTATTTAAGATATTCAAATGTTAAGAATCTGTAATGAGAAGAAGCTCAAAAAGCAGAATGACCCCTTCTAACATTAACAATATAGAAATGACAGCCAGAATACTTTTTCACCTATTCCTTTGCCTTTTTTTCAAATCAAGGAGGTTTAATTTAGAGACATAAAGCAAAACAAGCAAACACTTGGAGCTATAAATTTCTGGGTTAATCCAAATACATAAAGCATTAAAAATGTCAGACACAAACCTAAATGCAAACTGACAGGGAAGAAAAAAAATCTGTTTGTGTACTTCAAGCCCCAAACCAAAAGCAAAATTAAAATTTGTGCTGACCCTTCTCCCTTGGGGCTGCAGATGTCACTGCTGTCCAGGGCACCGTCTGTTACTGAGTGGAGGAAGAGAAATGGCATCCAAGTCACTAGTGTAAAATAAAATAGTCTGTCTGCCAAGTTCTAAAGATGTTCTGCCATATTTTTTAAGGAAAGGGGATATGGGGGGAGGTGAGCTACAAAGGTGACCACTTGGATGCGTTGATTCTTATCTTTGATGACCCATTCTTTTATGATAAGAGGTTTTATGAGTCAGTTTTATGATACCGAGTACTTTTCATTTAGTCAGTAAGTAGTTACCATTTATTTATTGCTTATTGTGCCAGATATTTTATATACATTTTTATTTTAATATTCAGAATTATTCTATAAATGGAGCATTATTCCTATATTAAAGATAAGGAAGCTTAGCCTCTAAGTAAATGAAGTTGCTCAAAGCAACACAGCTGCAATTTCAGTGAGGTTTGTAGCTGTTCTCTCACTCTGAAATTACTACCCTCTGGAAGGCTACAGCTTAACTGGGGACCATGCAGGTTCTCCACTTGCCATGCTTCCACCTTTCTGTGTCTTCCCTGAGTCCTAGAAGCTCACCTTTGAAGACTGCACAACCAGGAGTCTCTTCCCTTTCTCTTCATCTTGGCCTTGGACAATGGAAGGCACTAGAAGGATATCGGATGGTGAGAGGAGATAGAGGTGGCGTGTTTCCTCTCTCTGTCCTGCTTTGACCCTGTGCCCTGGCTGTGGTGGTGTCGTTTTAGGCTCTCATTCCCTCCAGCCTGCCCTCTTCCATGCCTCCTGCTTTAACTGGGGTCTTGGGGAAATGCTGCTGCCTTTCTTTGCTTCTCATCCCTATCAGTAGTATTGTCTTCTCACTGTTGCTAGTCTCGAGATGGTTCACCATCTTGTTTGTTCCTTAACTCTGTCTACAATTTGGTAAATAACTCCTTCATTAGAATCTCTTCATTTGAACCATCTGGGATGAGTTCTGTTTCCTTCTGGGACCTGATTAATATAGAGACTAATAGTATACCCAGATGAAAATATGTCAAAGATAATTTGCAGAGCAGGTTTAGAAGCTCTATATTAGGATTGCCAGCATGCCAAAAGGCAGAGATAAGAAAGTTGATTTTTTTTTTTTTTTTTTTTTAACTAATGTAGAATCTGCCTCAAGGAGACATAAGAGACTAAGATGCTGAGAGGGGAAAGACTTTAAGAGACTGTTATATGCAAGCACTAGAGAATTGTGATAGGTTTTGAACTTGTGATAAAAGCTGTCTTTGGGGAAGATTTTTCGAGCAGCCATTTGCAGGAAGAGTGGAAGTGGGAAGAAAAGTTGATGGCAGGGAGCAGAGCTACAAAGCTCTTTAAAATAAGCCAGTGGTAAAGTGATGGAGATGGGTTTGGACTGTGGCTTGTAGGTATGGGAAATAAAGAATGAAATATAGCAAAAAATATATATATGTCACTACTACTTGAGTTTGCATTCTTGCCCCTGTGATGCATTTGCTTTAGGTTGGTATAAGCTCTTCACATGTGGAGGGCCCATATGCCTTGATGTAACATCAGATCAAATTGCAGAAGTTAAATTTGGAATTAGGCAGTATTCGGTTGTAGTGAACATCATTCCCCTTTCTAGCTCTTGGACTTTATGTGGAAGCACTTAAAGTCCTAAGAGGCTAATTTCAGTTCAATCTATTTATTTAACAATATTTTAGATAACTTAATTTTCTGTTTCCAGATGATCAGGCTCCTCAACTTGAAATCCAAGGGCATTATAGGCTTCAAGGAAATTGCTTATGCATTAAGACTATTGAACCTAGGAAGAGTAATCCTATAAAAGCCCCATCATTGCTGAAAGGTTTTCCTAATTCTGTATTCCTTCTGAGTGTTTATTTGATAATGTTCTCTTTTGGTAGGGAGGTTAATGAGCTTTAACCACTATTTATTTGTTTGTTTATTCATTCATTCATTCATTCATCTAATAAAGATTTTAGTAAATAGGTATCAGGCATATTTATGTTTTACCCAAGTTGCCTTTAAATTAATATTCATCCATTCAATCGTTGGTCACTTATACTGAAAAGTTTATAGATTTTGGAATTAGGCAGGGTTGGGTTCAAACTGACCTTTGCCAATTTCTGGTAGGGCTGTCTGGGCAAATCCTTTTTTAAACTCCTTTTTGGGTTATGTAAGATAATTTTTGTAAAGAATCTGCATCATGACAGGGAAGGGTACTCAAAATAGGAGTTTAATCCTTCTAACTTTATATTCTCAACTAACTTTATATATATACATAAATACAGAAGGCTTCAAGATGAATAAGTTAATAAATAAATGGAAGTTAATAAATAAATAGAGTGATATCCACTCTTAAGTGTAACTGTAGGTATAAGACAAAATACAAAACTGTTTAAGTATATGAGAAAATTAATATAATAAAGAAGATAATACAGTATAACTTTTTCTTCTGTTATTTAACTGGTATAAAATTAATTTCTTGAATCTTGTATTTTGTCAATAAATATGATAATTTATGTTGTGATATACTGCTTTGCCTTGAGAAGGAAAAAATAATTATAGCCATAAAACATTTAAGAAAATTTCGGAAAATAAGAGTAATAGAATTAATTTTTTCAAACATTTCCCAAATGTGTTTTAAATGGCTTTCCTGAAGGAGAGAGAGTGGGAAAAAAAAAAGAACTTGCAGATATAATTACAGATAAGACCCATGCATATTATTAGAAGACTTAAAAATAATCATGCATATTCATAACTAAATTGTTAATTAACACTCCGAGAATTTTTGTTTAATACAAGCAAATTATTTTAATGGGGTTAGGGCAAAAGCAAAATGATAAAGATCTAAATATGTGGCTATTTAACCAACACTGAAAACTTGACTACACTGCCTCTCTCCCTCCCGTAGACATAAACAATTAAGCTTCATTATCATGTTTTTTAAAGAATAAGAAAGGGCAAATAGAACAGAGTATATTGAGATATGTCACTTTAAGTCTTTGGTGTATTGATGAGTTTTGAACCCTCAGGGTATTTGAAAGAAAGACTGATAGAACTTAGAGGCAGAAGACCTGGGCTGAAGTCCTATCCCTGTCACTAAATAGCGATGTGAACTCTGAACTCTTCTGAACTCGCTCAACTTCTGTGAAATGGAGATAATGTTTCCTGCACAGCAGCCTCAGAGTTATTGGGGGAAATCATGTGGAAATGAAATATAGCTGTCAACAAGTTTTATGAGTTGTAAATTACCTTATATATTTGAGGCATTTATTCATTTATTCACTCATTTGCCAGTGGAGCTGTGCATAGTATTAGGCATATGGAGTGGGCATTGATAAGGTAAATGAGATAGAGGAAGCAGTGTGTCCCCATGATTAGAGGGTATGAACTTTGAAGTTAGACTGAAGTTAGAGTAATTCAGGGCTCACCACTCTGTGACCCTGGACAATCACCTCCCATCTCAAACTTTCATTTGGCCCATTACTTCATCATCTTACAACCATTTCCTTAAAATTAAGATAGTAAAACACCATATATTTCACAGGGGAGGATCTGAGAAATATTAAGCATTTAGCTTAGCACATGGAAAGTACTCTGTGACAACTGGCAAATATCAACTCTTCAGAGGTTTTTATCATAATCAGGGAGAGCAGACGTTCACACCAATAATGATAGAGCAAAGGAACATGGGAAAGGGTAGCACAAAGAACTTTGGGACTTCATAGTAGAACTGTAAACACTTTTAGCTGGAGTGATTGGTAAAGATTTTGGAGACAGGTAAATATTTAGGGTGAATCTTAAAGAAGGGGGTCATTTCATAGGAAGAGATATGGTTGGTGGATAGCATTCCCCAAAAAGGGAGAGGACTGGGCTAAAACTTAGAGAGGAGATAGACCAGTAGTCCAGCCATCTACATTAGTACTGCCCAACAAAATTTTTTGTTATGATGGAAATGTTCTAAAAATGTGCTGTGCACTGTGGTAGCCACTAGCTACATGTGGCTATTGGGCACTTGACATGTGCATCATGTGACAAAGGAACAGAATTTTTAATTTCTTTAAATTGTTATTAATGTAAAAGCCACATATGACTGTTGCTGGTCTAGACCATAGGATACATGGAGAGAAGTGTTGTGCTGTAACACCCAAACAGCTTGCCAAATTTGGAAGAATTACCAGATGAACAAGTTTAGATTCCAAAATGGAACCAAACATATCTAGAAGCAAGAGAAGAAGAAAAAATTAGCAAGGGAAACCCAAAAGTAGCAGAGTGGGAAAACCAGGAAGCCAGTATGGAATGAGGGTTGAAGAAAGGCTTGCCTTGTACTGTTCGTCCAGAAGCCCACCGGTGCTGCTAAATTTTGTTACATTTGACAACTCAGAGATTGTTAGAGATCTTCAAAAGAAAAAGTTTCCATTGAGTGGTGGAGGTGAAAAGATTATTGCCAGGATTAAGGAATGAGGTATATTGAGTAGGTGGCAATATGGACCAAAGTCTTCTCTTTGAACAAGTCTGTGAGTTAAAGAATAAAACATTACATACTAAGGTAGTTTCACAAGTACTGTGTCATCATCAAGTAAGTGGAATTCATGCAGGCAAACTAGGTAGCTTCAATGCCAGGTGTAAAATTACAGTGGTTTAGATAAAATTTTAAAGCAATTCTACAAATAACTATTCTGAGTCATGACATTTTTAGGCCACATCCAAAACACTGGCTGAAAGAATACAAACAATGTTGAAATCATAACCAAGCCCCTTGCTGAGTTTATATTTTGAACTAAGGATAGATTATTCTCATGCCCTTATTTTTACATGATGAAAACTTTTTATTTTTTTTTAAATTTTTACAACATAGTTAGGTACCAGGTAAATGAGGAAGCATGTCCTCATGGATATTTCAAAGAGATGCAACCCAAGGACAGAGCTATTTTGTGAAAGACACAGATGTTCTTAATTCTTATGATTAAATGACTGTAATGATTCTCCCATTTGCTTCTTCATCTTCATGAAAATCAGTTAGAATACTTGATAAACATTCAAAATCTTTTGCCCCATTCCACATTGGTCAATATGAATCTCTAAAGGATTAGTTTGGGAAAGTGCATTTTTTTAAAAAAAGGTTTTATTTATTTATTCAACAGACAGAGATCGCAAGTAGGCAGAGGGGCAGGTCAAGAGAGAGAGAGGGAGGAGGAAGCAGGCTCCCCACTGAGCAGAGAGCCCATTGTGGGACTTAATCCCAGGACCTTGGGATCATGACCTGAGCCAAAGGCAGAGGCTTTAACCCACTGAGCCACCCAGGCACCCTGGGAAGTACATTTTTAATTAGGACCAAAGTGATTCTTAAGATCAGGCACCATGGGGAAATACTAATCTATTTCATTTATTTGCCATTTCAACAAATATCCATTAAGTATTTTCCATGTGCTAGGCCTTCATCTAGATATTGGGACATAAAGATGAGTAAGACAGTTTCTGCCATCAAGAAATTTCCCTGTTGGGGGAGACAGTAAATGCTGCTGAAGATGAAGTGGTTTGATGGATGATGTGAAGGGGGCACAGAAGAAAATCAGCCCAGCCTGGAGAAGGTCATGGAAAGCTTTACTTGGGAGAGATAAAGAATGAGTATAGGGTATAAAAGGAGAAGTCATCCAAATGTAGAAGGAAAGAGAAAAATTCTATTCAGTGGACATGTCATATGAAGAGGGAAGAGAGAGAGTCTATTGGGTCTAGGAATAGCACTCAAGTCACATGGCTGGAAAAAAGGCTTCCTATGAGAGAGTGACCGGTTGTGGCTGGAGATAAAGGCAATGGCCAAGCACAAAAAGGAGTATCTAGTTCTTTTCAGGTGATGAAAAGTCATTAAAGTGTAGCGTGGGATTGATGAGATTGGATATAGGGAGATCCATTAAACACTTAATGCAATAATTGAGGTGAGAGGTGACATTGTCTGACCTAGGTCAGTATCCACAGAAAAAGAATGGAGAGGACAATTTTGAGAACTAGTCGGTGATTTATTTTGCAGATATAACCAGATATTAGTTTACCTAATTCTTTATTAATGTTGTCTTCTTGAGACGAGTTGAATTGCTGAACAATTGATTGTGCACATGATGCATTTTGGCCATGATGAGGAACATGTTACAGTCACTGTTTAAATTGGACGGTTCTTGGGCAAGATTTCCAGTATTGGAACCATACCAATCTAGAGGAGTTATAGAGGTTTACACAGCTGCCTCTGTGGATATCTCAAATTCTTTGATTTTATATAGTTGAAGAAGCTCATATTGCTTACTACTTATTTAAATTCTTCCTAGCATTTTTACTCTTTACTACTTTCTCCTGTTTTTTTTTCCCTCTGTGGCTACTTATAGTTAAAACACTATTTTTTTTTAAGATTATTTATTTATTTGACAGAGAGAGAGAACATAAGCAGGGGGAGCAACAGGCAGAGGCATGCTCCATGCTGAGCAGAGAGCTGGACATGGGGCTTGATCCCAGGACGCTGGGATCATGACCTGAGCTGAAGGCAGACATTTAACTAACTGAGCCACCAAGGTGCCTCAATATTATTCCATTTTACGACTTACTTTAGATCTCTTTTTAATTCATTCTGAATTTAAATTAATATAATAGAACATGTAGATTTCCAAAATGTAAGTGAAATAAATGAAATATTTTTGAATTTTTTTTTGACACCCACTAAAATATTTTAATGTATCTTGAGTTATCATTGAAACAAAATTTGAAAGGTGCTGATTTAGAGTGATAATATCTGTGGTGACTCAGGAAATGAGGCGCTAGACTTCTTAATACACAGTTTAGTAGAATCCAAAGACATGGCATCCAATTGCTGACTAATAGAATATGAAGCATTATAAAATGCGTGGTTACTTTATGATTTGTAGTCATATCCTACAAGTTGGAATTAAGGATTCAAAGCATTTATGCAAAATATGTGGTTGTTAACACATTTTAATACATTAATTCTATTGTGAAAAACACTATAACATGAAGTTTAATGGTTAATGGTTAAATGGTCAAATGTATCTCTATGTTTATACAATTTGCATTCATTGGAGGAAAGTGAGTGACACAGAAGGAGCATTGGTCTAGAGAAACTGATTAAAACTAGGGAATTCAGAGCAAAAAAGGCATATCTTGGGATTCTGATGCTGTCAGTCCATAAAACTAGATGAATGGTTTTAGCACCCTGGGCTTCACTTGCCTCATTTGCAGGATAATGCTTCCCTTATATGATTGTTTTGATGATTAAATGAGATAATACAAGTAAAACAGTCCCTTTGGTATGCTCAGTATAAAAATAACAGCAATTACACAAAAAAATCAGGATTCAAGATTCTAGTTGTAGCTTCAGCTACAGCTCAGGATGATCTTGGACAAGTCACATTTTCTCTCAGGGTCTGAGCCTCCTCAACTATAAAATGATGCAGGTGGATTGGGTGATTTCTAAATTTGATGACTGGGGTTAAGATTTGATGACTATAATATGAGTGACGTCTGAATTTTTGTCAGAAAATGTATCACTTAGAAAGATTTATTTTACCCCGAGTCATGCACTCCTGTATGAGCAGTGCAATATATTTAATCTAAACAGATTTAGAAGCGTCAAGAATGGTGACCTGTTGATTTGCAAAGCCTGATAGGTCTTCAGATGAAGAATTCCATGTGGCAATCAGAGATGAAACTCAGAGAAGAGGTCAGAGCTTAAAAAACATGTGAATTTAACAACGCAAATGATGCTCAAGGAACAATGATTAACACCTCCTTAGAAACCAATCAAGAGACAAAGTTTGCAGGCAAATTTCTGTTTATTTATTTATTTATTTATTTTCTAATGATCCTAAAAGGGATAACCCATTAAATAATCAATGCTCAAGTAGGGCTGTTTATTAATTGCAATTTTTTATCCCAAAATATTGACTTAGAGGAAATCTATAGTCTTGAAAACTATTTGAATTTCCACATATTTGTCACAATAGTTAGCAGATGTTTGACATATTTGGAATAGGTGAAACCAATTATTTTTTGAGAGCATGGAAGAAATTTTTTATGTCTCAAAGAGGTGGCTCTGTTGAGAGCCTGGACATATGGACAAGTGCTTAAGACAAAGCAAAGCTCTGGGAAAGGTGAGGTCAGGAAATGACATATTCACATATTTGGCTTAGTTACAACTAGTTAGTGTGAATTAATGATAGTTTTCTGCTTATTCTCCTGCTTGTGTGTCTTAGCGGCTAGAGTGTACATTACAGTGGTTGGGCTTTCGACTCTGGCTCTAGACTTCCTACGTTCAGATCTTAGCTCTGTAACTTTGAAAACATTATTTCCCTCTTTGAAAGTTTGAATGTTTCCCACATGGGAAATGGAGGTAATAACAGTACTACTTTCTAAAGGCTTTGACATGTAAACAATACATACAAAACACTTTGGCTAATACCTAAAAACCAGTTTATAAGCATCAGCTGGTTTTCCCCCTCGTTTATTCCAGTAAGTTTTGCTCTTATTAAGCTAAAATTTAAAAGAAGTTTCTCTGTCTTAAAGGAAACTAATATGCTCAGTAAATTTGCTCGTGTATGGGATAAAAAGTACAGTAAATGGGGTTGTTTTTGACTTGTCATTTTCATTGAAAAGCCAAACTGAGTACACTGTGAGGGGGAGAAGTGCTCCTCAGCGAAACTGATCAAAGGTGAAACAATAGTAAAAATGTCATAAGAGGAAAAATAATCCCTAAAACTGTGTGTATGTGTGTGTGTGCATGCATGCTCCTGTGTGTGTTTTAAACTATAATAGAGAGTCTAAATATAGAGCATAATAGTAGGGACTTGGTAATTACTTGGTAGATTCTTTCTATTAATGTAAAAGTTTTTTTTTTTAATAATCTGAGTACTTTGTAATTGTGTTAAAAAAGGAAATTTGCAGAAGTTATCTTACTTTTTTCTCTCTGAAAACTCTGACATATGCCTGATGGATATAGATTTTCATTTTAAAAATTAAAGAAGGGCTCGAATGAGTTTAGTTATTTTCTTCGATGATGAAATGCTCCCCGGAGGTGGACCAAGAGGACTTATAAATGTTTGATGCACCTGTGTAATATATGCAGGACACTGCTGAGAATATCTAGTTTTGAGGTTTCAGTGGCAGAAAACCAACTGCAGGGAATCTGGATATTCTAGTATAGTTCTGACCTTAAGTGTTTTATCCACTGAGAAGAATAATGCACAATTTCAAAAATGTTAACATCCCAAGAGAAGGTGAAGTTCTTTATTTTTCTTACCATGCAACTTTAATAACACTGTATATAACAGGTTAAAATACTACTACCACCTTGATTTCAAAACAGAGGGGCCATTTGAGTACTGTTGATTAAGGTGACCTAAACAGAATTTGAGCAGTGAAAAGAGTTTAGGCTCCTAATATTTCCTGTGGTGCTGGGAAATGGCCTCCTTGGAAGGTAAGGCAGATCTTGGCTAAAGAAGCAATGGAATGGGAAGGATTGTGTCGTTTAGTATCCTAACCATGTGATATCTTCCTTCCCAAACCTCTTTGGCATTTCAGAATGGAGAGGAATAAAGGGGAAAAAAAGAAAAGTAGAAAAATAGAAATAGGGCAGGACAACCCTAAGAAGAGTTTGCTCATCTTCAAGCCTAAGGACAGAGAGTTGCAATTTCCCCAAACAGCAGCACCGCTTTCCTTCCCTCCATCCTATGCAAACACAAAGACTATGAGCAGAAGCAGGTTTTCGTGGCAAGTCACAGACCAAGCACCCAGGTCATTTAGGACATATGCACATTTACTCTGAGTGTTCTTTGGTGTGAGCTGAGAATGTTGGTAAAGGCTTCATGCGAAGAATAAAGCACAAAGGATGATTTGGATCCACAAACATATCTTACGAAGCATATGTATGAGTATTTTAGTTTATCAAGATCAACTGCAAAATTGTCTCTTCTATTTAAAACTTACCCTTTTATTTAACACTTCTAATGTTCACTTCATGGACAAATATAAGTATCTATAATATTAAAAAATGAATTTTGCAAGACATTTTTAGAGCCATATTTCTGTAAATTGTAACACAAAGTGTGCAAAATAATTTATTAATTTAAAAGATTTATTTATTTTTGAGAGAGAGATATAGGGAGGGAGGGAGAGGGAGAGAATACAAGCAAGGCAGAGGGGCAGAGGGAGAAGCAGATGCCCCACTGAGCAGCTGGACTCAAACCCCAGGATCCTGAGATCATGACCTGAGCAGAAGGCAGACACTTAACCAATTGAGCCACCCAGGAGCCCTGTGCAAAATAATTTAGTGACTCTTCTTTTACCATACACTGGCAACATGTCTAGTCTTTCTAGTCTCTAGAAAGACTAGATGTTGCAATATTGGGCCTTGTTTGTCCATTGTACACTCAGCAAAGTAAAACAAAATGGACAGGACATACAGAACACTAGTTACTCTTGTCTTACTATAAGATCATTGGCCTGGAGCCCTTTTCACTCCCTCTCCCTGTCCCCTGAGTGAGTGTACACAAGCAATCATACTGCTCAAAGAGGTGGTTTGATCATTCCATTTCCAAAAGACAAATTTCATATGAATTTTAACAGAAGGAAATTCATAAAATGTGTTATTTTACTATCTCTACTTTAAACATAAGTCAGGTACTTCAGAACATCTAGAGAGGTTAGCTATTTCAAATAAGTACTTAGTGTTGTTAACTATAGAGTTGTGAGGAATTAGAGGCACACAGTATGATGGGAAAAGCATGAAAATGTCTCCTAATATTGCACGTAGAGCCCTCGGGAACCGTATTGTTCCTCTTCATTGTCTTTGGCTTCAGCACCTCTAACATCCTAAGCAAATGTGGACCTGCGTGGCTCCTGGTATCTCTTCTAGAGGTGGTCTAAAAGTTCCATTTCCCAAAGTCACTTTCAGAAGACATTTCTTGTCTATGATTTTTTTCTTCCTTATTCTTTCAAAAGGCCATTTTCAAGATGTGGGATCTACCATACATCAGACCTTCTTTACACCTAAAGGCCCAGGTGTAGCAAAATAAGGATCTATTAAAAAAAAAAAAAAAAGGAAGGAAGAAAGAAAGAAAGAGAGAAAGAAAGCAACCTAGCTTTGTAGAGGTATAATAGACAAAATTGCAAGATATTTAAAGTGTACATAATGATGATCTGGTGTATCTGTACATTGTGAAAGGGATCCCCCCGTTGAGTTAATGCATCCGTCACTATACACACATGCATGTATACATACACATACTTATGGGTGGGAACACTTAAGTTCTAATCTCTTAGTTATACACGACGTGATATATATATATATATATATATATATATATATTCCTCTCAGCCAGGTGGGGCCTTGGGTGCCTAAGGTAGCCTCAGACTCATAAGGGGGAAAGGGTGAAGAGGTCACAGGCATTTCCCAGGGGCTGGGTGGGGTGCTGCTGCCTCAGGGATTGGGCCTCCCCTCCAGTTGCATCCCACTGATTGCCACACTCTGGTAGAACACCTTTATTCCCGTATTTCCCGTATTATTTTCCGATGAACATTTTCAAATGGATAAATACCTTAAATCCTTCTCGAATGATTTTGTGCTGCATACTGTTAGTAAGACTGAGTCATTTTATAAATACTTCCAGATGTATTGCTGATTGATTACTTTTCTTGAATTCCATTTAGGATCTAGTGCCTGATTCTCAAACTGCATCCTTTTTAAATACAGGTGGACAATAATAGTTTTTGTCACGTGTGGTTCCCTCCTTCCCGTTTCTTGTCTTTGCTTCTCCTTTCACCTTGGTTTCCAGGTTCTCTCATCTCTGCTCCTCTCTGGCTTTCGGCTCTACCTTTTGCTCCTCTCTTTTCTCTGGGAACATTCTTACTAGTCTTTTGTTTGTTCGTTTTGTTTTGTTTTGTTTTTCTCCCACTGACCAAAGCTTTAGATAGGATCTTTTTTCTCACCCTTTACATCTCTCTCTCTCTCTTTTTTCCCCTGATACGATAATAGAGAGAGAAATGCAGAGAAGAATTACTTACGAGGCTTTACCATATTATAAAGAATTCCTATTCTTTCTCCTTTGCTGGTGATTCATTACTTGAAAATATTGACATCAATTTCCAGAAATTCATAAATGTCTCCAGTCAATACCTCTAAATTTCAAAATAATCCTCCAGTGGTTTTGGTAAGAAAATGTCCAATTTATTACTTTCCTTCATTTCTTATAAATCACAGCAGTGAGAGTTTGGAACAAGGCTGCATCAGGACAATGTAAGAAATCAGCCTATGTAAATGAGTTTTTTATTTCCTTAGAACCCATCCTACTAGTGATTCACGTTGTTAAAGTTCACTGAACTTTGTAGATCCTGGTGCTTCAGTACTCCCTCTTTATCAAAATTGGAGTAATGATGGCTCTTTTTAGTTCTGTGGACCATAGAGAAACATACATACCCCGAAATTTGTAAAAAAATCACTATCTCTGTACTAAGATTTTATAATTCCATGTTTTTTAGAGAGATCAAAATTTCTAATAACACCTAATATCTAATAAAACCATCTAATATTGCCATGATAACAATTATGTGTAATAATCCCAAATCTGTCTTTTTTCTTTTTTTGGTCAGATCATTAATAATTAGAGAACTTTCTAAGTGGTAGCACCTTAAGAAAATACTGTTGTGCGGGCACCTGGGTGGCTCAGTGGGTTAAAGCCTTTGCCTTCAGCTCGGATCATGATCCCAGAGTCCTGGGATCGAGCTCCGCAATGGGCTCTCTGTTCAGCGGGGAGCCAGCTTCCCCCTCTCTCTCTGCCTGCCTCTCTGCCTACTTGTGATCGCTGTCAAATAAATAAACAAAATCTTAAAAAAAAAAAAAAAAAGAAAATACTACTGTGCTTATATCATTTGAAAAAGTAATCAAAATGATCAAGGACTTAGATTTGAATAACTCAATTAGCAAAACAGATCTCATAGATGTATATCCAGTTGTGCATTCAGCAAATGTGAACATCTGTTCTCTTTGAGCATGCTACATCGAGCCAGTCTGTTTCAGAGGGTATAAGCACAGACTCTGGAATTTGACCAAGTCTGAGTCTTAGCACCACAGTATGCTAGGTGTGCAAGGTGGTTAAGTCTTGCTCTGCCTTGCTATGGATCAGATTTCTCACTGATAAATTATAGGTAGTAATAATACCTGGGACTTTTGTGAGTTTTAACAAGTTAAAACATGGTGAACTGTTTAGAATAGTGCCTAACACGTGGTCAATATTTGACTTATGTGTGTTGGTATTATCATTATGCAGGTCTCCAAAAAATGTTAGCGCTAAATTCCATGAAATAAATTCAACAAAATTAGGCATGAATTATAAAAAAAATAGCTCAAACTCTCTCATCTAGCTGGAAACTGAAAAATAGACTTCTGAATAATTCAAGAGCTAATGAAGAAAGTAAAGTAGATATCATACAATATTTATAATTGAGTGACAGTAAACATAGAACGTATAATAACTCATTGGATGTGGTAATCTCTTAAAGGAAGGTTTCTAGTTATAGATGTATATATTAGAAAATAAGTCACTTGGAAATAAACAAATGAGGATTTAACATAAGCAGCTAGAAAAGGAACAGCAGAAAAGCCACAAAGAAATGGGAAGAGGGAAATCATATGAAAAGGAGCACAAAGTAATAAAATAGCAAACAAAAACAGCATGGAAATTACTAACAAAACACGAAGGATGGTTTTTTGAAAAAGAGGTTAAAAAAAATAGGTGAGCCCGTGGCAAAATTTATCAATAAAAAAGGGGACACATAAACACATACAGAGCAATGAGCAATAAAAATGATCTAATTTCTGATCTAGTGAAGATTTTTTTAAATCTTGAGACAATATTCTGAACATGTTATGCCAGATAAACAGCGTGCTATCTTAGATTAACTGATTGCTTTTCTAAGACAATGTAAATTTCCAATATCAACAGAGGAGGAAAGAGAAAATCTGAATATACTCATAACAGTTTAAAACATTGACAGTAAATATGCTTCCCTCTTCTTTAAGTGTGCATGCCATCAGTTATTTATTATAGCTGCGTCCTAGCCTATACAGTAAGATAAGAGGAGCATATAGAGATTAGAATAAAAAAGATCATATAAAGATTAAAAAATAATAAGGTTATTGTTTGCAGAATATAAGTGTATGTGTAAGACTATCCAAGAGCATTTACTGACAGATTTTAGAAGTAGTAATTTTGTTGGGTATAAGAATTATTTAAGAACTTTTTCATACTACAGAAACAAATGCCATTACACTAAAAAATTCAAAATGGCAATAATAGCTACAAGATGCCTATAAGATACCTAATTATTAACTTATTTTTTACCTTTATTGCAAAACAGAATAGAGATCTCATGAATAGGTCATATGGGAGATCAAATGAACAGAATGGTATTAAAAATCAGTGAGGAGAAAATAGATTATTGATTATTTTAATGTAATTTGCTATATAAATGGACAAATAAAATTAATTAGATTCATACCTCACATTTTAAGATTTTTTTTTTTTTTTTGGACAGGGAGGGAGATCACAAGTAGGCAGAGAAGCAGGAAGAGAGAGAGGAGGAAGCAGGTTCCCTGCTGAGCAGAGAGCCAATGCAGGGCTCATCCCAGGACCCTGGCTTCATGACCTGAGCTGATGGCAGAGGCTTTAACCCACTGAGCCACCCAGGTGCCCTGATACCTCACATTTTAAAGCAAAATAAAATCCAGACAGATTTAAACATACATTTGGAAACAACACTTAAATTTTTTAGGAAACATTTTATATATACATTCCTGCCTTGGAGTAGCAAGTGATTTATTTGAACCCTTTTTAAAAATATGTATTTAGGGGAGCCTGGGTGGCTCAGTGGGTTAAAGCCTCTGCCTTCAGCTTGGGTCATGATCCCAGGGTCCTGGGATTGAGCCCTGCATCAGGCTCTCTGCTTGATGGGGAGCCTGCTTCCCCCTCTCTCTCTTCCTGCTTGTGATCCCTGTTTGTCAAATAAATTAAATTTTTTAAAAATTTTTATTTAATAAATTTATTTGAACTCCCCACTCCCACCAAAAAAAGATACAAACCAAAAGGGAGAAACTGATCAATTTGACAACACCAAAACTACTTAAAAACAATGTAAAGGTCAGCTATATACCAAGAAATGATAGTTGCATTTTATGTCTTTTTATACAATAAAGTACAAGATAAAATAACTCCAGAAATCAGTGAGAAATGAACAACAACTCACTGAATAAAATAAAAAAAAACCAAGAACAGGAACAAGAAGGTTATTAGTGTGGATGAGTAAGTGGCCAATAAACATGAAAGTTCTTAAGCTCACCAGTAATGAAGATAACAGATTTTTTTAAAAAATCAAGGACATCTACTTCTATACCCATCAAATAAGGTTTTAGTTGTTGTTGTTGTTATTGTTTTTAATATTGGTGGTACCAAATACAGGAGAGGTTGTAGGAAATTTGAAACTCTCACACACTATTCGTGGGAGAATACATTGGTAAAACCACATTAGAAGGCAGTTTAACAATACCCAGTAATGTTGAAAATTCACATTCTACACTAGTGCCAGTAATTCTTCTAGGTATACACTATAGGGAAATTCTCATATAAGGGCCCATGGGTTTTCATTGCTGCATTGATTTTAATAGTGAAAAATTAGAAACAACATAAATGACTACTTACAGGGGAAAGGATAAATAATTTGTGGTATATTACATAAGACTTCAATAAATGAAGTAGATCTTAATACATCAACATTAGCCAAATCTTGAAAGCATATGGTGATAGAAAAAGTAAATGTATGATATTTGTATTCTTTATGAATAGATACATATGAGGGAAAATACAAATACAGATGCAGAAAGATATACAGCAACTTCAATATTGTGGTTATCTCTGGGGAGGAAAGATGGGGATTATAAGTGCTTGGTGGTGGGTATGTGACTTTTCATATAACCTTCTCTGTGTATTTTTGCATGTTAAAAATATTTCACATTTACAAAGTCCCAGCCAGCATGGTGTCGTTCTGAGCTGCGAAGATCAAACAGCAGGAAAAGAACTGGCTGGTATAGAATGAGAAAGACATGTCTGAGCATGGCTGAAGGCCATAGACGAAAATTCACCAATAAAAGATTTATAATAATTGCTGCAGTCACAAGCCATAGAGCAATCTTAACATGTCTACCATATCAAAAGGCTTCTTCATTATTCATAAGTCTTTTCAGTTATGTACTAATATTCACAGGTCATGAAGTCTAAAAGTGATTTTGTTTTCAAAAAAGCAAAAGGATCTCAATATATAAAAAATACACTTGAAAAAAGCAAAAGGGCACAAATATATTTTAAAAAGTGCAGCATTTCCCTACTATTCCCAATTTGACATACATGTTTCGGCAGGTAAGGGTGTCATGTAGAGTGGAGTAGAATGTTTGTACTCCACACACTTGCTATTTCCATAAATAAATCTTTTACAGTTTGAAAGAATTGGAATTAGTATTTACAAACTGGAAAAATATTAGCACATTTTTAATGAGGTTATATTTATGCTTCTATTGTAACATTATTTGTTCTATAGTCATTTTAATTTGTAATTATTTCTCCATAATTGAAAATATACTTTAACTTCACAAATATAACTGTATTGCCAAGTATCTTAGTTGAGGTCATCATCACCTAAATAAAACTTTAACGAAAATACATTTCTTAAGAAGCCCTAGATTCCCAATTATACATATAAATTATATTTCACAGTAGTACTACCAAGTCTATTAATTGCTTTCATAGCTGCTTTTTGTTTAAGGAAGTCAGTTTAAAGAGTAGCAAGAAATCTCGTGGGCCTTGCAAGAAGTGAGCACAGGTAAGAGTAACAGAAGATGAGGACAGAGAGTTAAGGGGGAGTGTGCAGATCATTAGTTAAATGTAATAATGAATGAGTCATTAAAAAAATATGAATACATGGCATGATAGAGACTGGAGTTTATCATTTGGATATGAATCTAGGCTCCATCATGGACTTCTTACATGGAAGTAACTTACCCTCACTTTTCCTCAGTTTCCAGACTGCAGCAATGGGAGTCATTGACCTCACAGGTTGTTTTGAGAATTAAAGGCAGTAATCCATGGAAAATATATTTCAGAGTGCTAATGCTGGATGCCTGTCCATACCCAGTGTTGAGGCTGGACCAGCCCTTGTGGTTCTTATGATGAATCTAAGATGCCTTTTAGTAATCACCCTCAGGAAACTTGGAAAAAACAAAAGGTTTATTACTTACAAGCCCTGGAAATACACATCTGTGACCACACAGTGTGGTGAGAGAGGTCAGAGAGGGAGGGCCCTGCGTCTGTGCTTTTGTTGTGGTCAAAGGTGGGGCCTAGGGTTTGTTGTGCTCACTTCGTATTAGTGAATTTACAACGTGAGAGTAGGAATTTAATGCTCCAGAAGAGGGGAAAAAAACAAAACAAAACAAAAACCAACCCCAAGGCCCAAACAGGTCAGTTATTGAAACCAACCAAGATCCCTAAAACAAAGGAGCCTGGGAAGGAGGGAAATGGTGTGCTGGTTCTTTCTCTGCTGTGTGGCTGGCGATGTGTTTATTTGAGAGGAAAGAACTGTTTTTGAAGTGGATGCCTGGCAATTGAAGCCTAAGTCAGGTACTTCCATTACAAAAAAGACAGAAAACCCATCTGTCAGGGCTTTACACCACAGCTGGACACACATTAGTGTCCAGTAAATCTATTAACTTCCTTTCACTCCTCCCAATTTACTTATTCTTTCTCCTTAGTTTGTAAGGCAATGGGGAAGTTTAGATTGCTTAGGGAGGAATTATAAACAAAACCAACAATGATTCAAGATTTACATGGGAGACAATGGAACCTGTTTTTCATGTAGTAAATAGAAGATTTACTTATTTAGGACCCTGAGTCTTCAGGGTACATGATGGATAGATTTCACTCGAACTGTCTGTAAATATTTTCTGTATATGAATTTTTTCCAGATGTTTCCATCCAAACTTGCTTCAGACTGTCAAAGAACCCATGATCTCCTAAAATATTAATATGCACTGGCTCTTAAACATGAGTGGCATATCCTTTAAAAAAATTTTTAAAAATGTGCTCTTGGGGATCATCTGTAATACCTTTCACATCAGGATAAACTAAGTTTCCAACTCCAAAATGTTAATTGCACATACATAAAAAAATCTTCCCTGTCCTTCCCCACCATTAAAGTGCAAGAATGACTTATGTTGGTCAATTAGTCTTAAAAATGAGTTAATTCACTGGGAACGTGTGGTAGCTTAATACAGGGCATATGAGGTGGAGCTGGCTTCATTTTTTTCATATTTTGTCAGGACAAGCCCAGCTTTTATTCATAATTTTTTGTAGTAAATTTTAATTAAAGTCTCACTATGTACCAGAACCTGTACTGGGCGCTGGAGCTGCTGTATACCAGAGAGAGAAGTAAGCCAACAAAGCAATGAGAAGATGCACAAAGATTTTAAATCATAGGTGTGGATGGTTGTGGGAGATGGAACAGCATTGAGAGTACTGTGTGTGCCCTGATGAAAACCAGCTGAGCTGCTGTAGAAGAGGCCACTTATGATGTGGTATCAGAGAGAGCGGGACAGTAGACTGTCTACCACGTGAAGAACAGGGAAGGGCACACGTGAAGAACAGGGAAGGGCACCCGAGGCGGAGGACATGACAGAGGCCTTCGCTAAGGGGAAAGTTTATGGCATGGGCATTCAAAGAATAGAAAGGAGCCAGTGTGTCTTAAGCACCCTGAGTAAGAGGGAGACAGGTAAGAGGTAAGTCTGAGAGGCAAGCGAGAGTCAGAGCATGTAAATACATGTAGGCCGCGATTAGGAATTTGGGTTTTGCTGTAAGACTAATAGGAATGAATTAAAGAATTCTGAGGCCCGCCTGGGTGGCTCAGTGGGTTAAAGCCTCTGCCTTCGGCTCAGGTCATGATCTCAGGATCCTGGGATCGAGCCCCGCATTGCATTGGGCTCTCTGCTCAGCAGGGAGCCTGCTTCCCTTCCTCTCTCTGCCTGCCTCTCTGCCTACTTGTGATCTCTGCCTGTCAAATAAATAAATAAATAAATCTTTAAAAAAAATTAATTTTAAAGAATTCTGAATAGAGGAGTGGCCTCATTTAAGTGTTGAAACTATGATGCCTTATGCTCTGTAGGAAATAAACTAGTCGAGTTGTAGATTCAGGGAGACCCCCATATCCAAACCACCAAGATACCATGCAAGTTCTGTCACTGCCAAATATGAGAAAGATCCAGCTTCTTCTTTGGCAGTGAGGGCTGGGGAATGGGTTAATTACCAAGTGCTTGACTTTAATAACTGGGAGATTGGGAATACAATTTTTCTTTAGTGGAAAAGACCAGGAAACTCAGACTTAAGTGTACACAGGGTGGGAAATTCTATTTTGAGCCAGTTAAGTTGTAGATACCTACCCAGCATTCATGTAGTGATAATGGTGCCTCTGGAGAACTAAGGTGCAGAGGAAATGTGTGGCCTGGAGAAGAAAACTGAGAGTCAGTAATACACGATTTTATTTAAGACCTGGGACAAATAAGGCAGAAAAACTAAGAGGACCTAGGTCGTACCACTCACCTGATGAGTTTTAATCTGAAGGAAATAATAGAAATGGTGTGGGTAGAAGTAGCTGTAGGGTCAAGCCTGGAATTTTTTTGTTTTTTAAACCTCTAATACAGTATTAGAACATTTTTGTATGAGGAAGAAAACGACCAGTTTCTCAGGAGTAAATAGTGGTGCTAAGGGAAGATGGCTCATTGCTCTTGTCAGAATTGAGGCATTTCCTTTATCAGTGGGTCTCACATTGCACCTTCCCCCCCCCCCATTGATTATTTTATAAACTTAACATCTGGACTCTCTTTACCTGGGTAACTAAGTAGAAATGGTTGCTTATAAATGCAGCTGGCACCTCTTCCTGTAGAATCATAGGCAATAGCACCATTCAGTTCAGAGGCTTTCTAAAATTTTGAAGACTTCTCTAGGCACCCATAGGAGCAGATAGCATCCCTGGAACTGGGTTGTGATAGTGCACAGAATTTTTCCTATTATTTGTATTTCTCCCTCGTGTCTTCTTCTAGAAAAGACATTATTTCTCTTTGATGAATGGTTAGGTAAAAAAAATCCAGGTCCTTTGAGTAAAGATCTCCCTGTTCAAGAAAGAAAGTTTACTTTGCTTCCACCACAGAGTATATGGGCCATGCAATTACAAAGGACTTGTTTATCATTAAGACCTGTGCATCAGGAATGTAGTCAGAGAGAACTTTCCCAAAGGAGAGGAAGAAAAGCATGCTTATTCCCCCAAACACCATAAGACAAGAGCTAACTGACCCAACCAAGAAGACTACCTCCTATAGGACGGGATAAAAGAATGTAAGAATCTTATGGTAGACAATATGTCATGGTCAGTGGGTGTTCCCCATAACAAGAATTACACAGCAGTGTGGAACTTTACAACTTCTCCCTGAACTGAGGGCTTTACACTTTGTTTTTATGGTTTGGGTTTTTTTTTTTGTTTTGTTTGTTTGTTTGTTTGTTTGTTTAGATTTTTAAAATTTATTTATTTGACAGGCAGAGAAGGCAAGTAGGCAGAGAGGCAGGCAGAGAGAGAGCTGTGGTGGGGGAGGGGGTTGGGGAGGAAGCAGGCTCCCTGCTGAGCAGAGACCCTGATGCAGGTCTGGATCTCAGGACCCTGAGATCATGACCTGAGTAGAAGGCAGAGGCTTAACCCACTGAGCCACCCAGGTGCCCCAATCTGAGGGCTTTAAAATTGCATCATTGCCTAGTTTATGTGGTGAGTGTTTATATTTGCTCCCATTTCTGAATTTTCACATAAAGAAGTCACCCCCAAATGAGGTAGCTAAAACGTTTCTTGGTTCATCTATATCACGGGGCTAGGTATTTATTTACTTACTTGTTATTTATTACTTACTTGTTTATTTACTGGTCTGATTGATTTCTAAACTTTGTTGTATAAAGGAAGATCTCACCATGTAACAAAACTCATCCCTGAAGTTACCTCAGACAAGATTAGGAGAATAACAAATAAATGCAAAAGAAAACAAGTAGAAATAACAGTGTTTTCCCTCCAAGTTCTAATCACTTGTGCTCCAACTCCATATTTCAACTGCATCTACTCAGATCCTTCAGAACAGATTGCTGGAAAAAAAAATTGTGGCAATGTTATTTTCGTTATTTGATTTTTTAATTTACAGGCATTCCCTGAAGATATCACAGTGACAGCAAATTTATAGAGTGCTAATAAAAAGGATGCACTGGCTGGAAATATTTTAAGATATGATATTTCTTGAAGTAATTACTCAAACCAGTAAGGCCCATAGCTGTTACATTCTGTATATTAGCCTGATCCCTCAGTAATTATTTGAGTTCAGGAAAAAAAAAAAAAAAAAAAAAAAAAAAAAAAACCTGAGAGGGAATTTACTTTTGGAATAAAGTGGATTTTAGCAATATTTGGGAGCAAATGAAAAAAAATATTGGAGAAAGTCCATGTTCCTTCATCATTCAGACCATTTTTCTCATTTGAAGGAAGTTTCTCCATTCTCTTGTTCTGAAATGTTTTAAATTTCTTGAGGTCATGGTCTGCATCTTTAATTCAATTAAGATATTTACTAAATATCTTTGACATGCACTATGGGAGATGCAACATAAGTGACTCACTATCATTACTCTTAAGGAATATTCATTTACAGATTAGCTCTAATGCAAAAGGAGGTGTTGGTCTCAGAGAACTCCGGCTAGCTACAGAAGTCCAGAGGAGAGAGAAATTAGTTTTGGTTTAAGGGAAGACTTCATGAAAGACACAGCACTTAAGAATGAAGTGTGGCAGGACGCCTGGGTAGCTCAGTCAGTTAAGCCGCTGCCTTCGGCTTCAGTCATGATCCCAGGCTCCTGCTCCTTGCTGGGCAGGGAGCCTGCTTCTCTCTCTGCCTCTGCCTGCCACTCGGCCTGCTTGTGCTCGCTCTCTCTCTCTCTCTGACAAATAAATAAATAGATAGATAGATAAATAAATAAATAAATAAATAAAATCTTTTAAAAAAAAAAAAAGAATGAAGTGATGAAGTGTGGCATTTGCATCAGTATAAATGAATGAGTAGCAGAACATTCTTGAGAGATTAAACTAGTGTTTCTCCAAGTGGGAGCCCAGGACCAGCAGCCTCAGCAGCACCTGGGAATTTGTTATCCATGTAAAATTTTGGGCTGTACCCTAGACCTCCTGAATTAGAAATTCTGGGAGTGGTTCCAGTGATCTGTGTTTTAATAAGTCTTTCAGATGATTCTGGTGCATGCTAAAATTGAGAACCATTGGATCAAACTACTCAAGTGACAATAGTGGGAAGTGGGAAAGATAAAGGGTAGGAGTGCTGACAATAGAGACTCCATCTTTGACCCTCCATCTTGTTTCCTGTCTGCACAATGGCCTCCATGGGGGTTATCTGTCCCAGGCCCCTTGGAGGTTAATTTATGCCCTGACCACAATGAAGTATGGTTTGTTCTGACTTTCCTAGTACCTGCTTTTATCGTTTCTTTCCTTACTGGCATATAACTTCCCTAAGGGCAGCATTTTTTGTTTTGTTTTGATTGCTACTGTATAGAGAATGCTCAACATTTGTTGCATAACTGCTGTATTGATGTGCCTGGGACATGGGCACTGGGAGCACTGGGAGTAACTAGGAGTCAGAGGGGGATGGCACACTGGAAGATTAGGCTGAGCCACCCCTCCGTGGGCTGGAGGTATTGATGTTAAACACTCAGGTGTGATGCTGCGGCTGTTTCGTCCTTGCTTGTGGATGGCGTTGCCTACCTCTCCTGTGTGCTCAGGCCAAGGGAGCATTACCCTTCTGAGCCACCCCTCCCTGCCCCCGAGAGTGCCCTGCTCTGGCCATTCTATGTGCTTGTTTGTGACCATCACAGACCCTTAGGCAGCATTACTTTGTGTGACCCACGACTGTTTTTCTTTGAGCTGGACATCAGCAACTTGGTGTTTTGTTTTTCCTTTCCAGATATCATCAGACAGAAGTTTAGCTCTGTAAATGGCAGAGTGTACCTGAGAGTATGGGTGGTGTGGGGTGCATCTAAGAGGGTAGTAATTCCTCTGTCAGTAGCTTAAAGGGCCACCGGGGCAGGACAGTGGTGAGTAAGCACCACTGATGTCTTTTTCCCCACATTATTTATTATTCCCCACATAAATTATCCTAGTTTCTCATGAACAAAAGGAAAAACAAATGGGAAGAGCTTAAAGTAAACGGATGGAAAAATCAAACTAGAAAGATGAGGCCTTGCTTTCATATAAGATTGTGACATCTAATAAGCCTTTTTAGAGATCTCAAAATGTACTGAGTGTATTTTCTGTGAAAGAATGTTCAGTTGTCTTGTTTGCAAAATCTAGGGCCATGTAATTTTTCCCTCACACAGTCCAACTTGCTTAACTAATCTGGGAATCAGGCTATATGTGTGTTGTATGATTATACTTCCATGTATCTCTAGATTTATTTTATATGTTTATATTTATGAATTTGTATATTTAAACATTTACATTTACAAAATTTAGTCAAAATTCTACCTTGTTGAGTATTTTTAAGTTTTGGATTGACCCCGATAATGATGGATCAACATTTTAAATTTAGTTCAAATGCTCAAAGGTTCCTCTGAACAGCTTAGAAGTAACCAGATTGACTTTGCTAGCATCTGCATTTTTTCCCCCAAGGCAAAATATTTCGAGAAAACAATTCCAATAGATGGAACGTTTTATAAATACAGGCCTCCAGTTGAGGTTTTTGTAAAGGATGAATCTCCTGGCGTAATACCAATGCTACCTTTCACCTCGGCTTCCTTCAGCTTCTTTAGGTGAACAGTGATGTTTCTTGACTGGTCTTAGAGGATGAAAGAATCAGATCACTATAGACAGTGCGAACTGAATTTGGCATCAGCTTTTCTCTTCCTCAACAGTTATCAGTGCCTTGTTTGATCTGTGATATGTAATAACAGATGGATTTCTTAGAAACTCTGCCCCCTTCACTTTCTGTGGTCAGTGTTTACCTGTCTGGTTTGTCCTTTAAGAGGCCCCAGGGCACATGTGAGCCTCTGATGGGCCAGGTTTGTGGAGGGAGTCCCACATTCTAAAGAAAGAAAGCCTATTACTGACTTGATCTGTGTATAAATCAGACCTCCTTCTGGATCTAGAGAAACTTAGAAGGTAACCAGCCCCTTTCAGGCACGGTCCGTCTACCCAACTCATCTTTGACACAAGATTGTATATATTTAAATGGACATCACTGTGTCTTGCCAAGTGTCTAGTAGCTTAAACAAAAAAGAAAATTTAGTGTAAGAACACGGTGGTGGTATACTGAGCTTCAGGAGGGCCTGGGGCTCAGGAGTGGGCAAGAACTGGAGGCAGTGTGCCCTCTTACTCCCTTCTCTTCATCTGCTCTCTCTTATTCGCCTTTGCTCCTCTGTCAGGTGCCTTTCCTCCTTGCCTTCCTCTTCTTTGCTTTCTCCCAATTATGAAATGCTTCTCCCCACTGTAGAATGAAGGAGTGGACTTTTACTGGCTCTGACTGAGCAGGCACCCATGCTCGACCATTATCTGGGGCTGTGGCTTAATTGGGCCCACAAATGGCGCTGTCAGGGGCTCAGAGCTGTCAAGAGGGAGCTGACGGAGCAGTGGACACTGGTGAGAGAATTGGAGAAAGGGGTGTGAATGCTTCTCAAGAAAGGAACTGTGAAGTATTATGTCTGCTTTAATTCCTTTTTGTGAGCAGGAAATGAGCAGTTCTCCGGTTTGACAACCTCTCACGGTGCCTTTGTCCTAGTTTCCTAGGAGTTGCTGAAGGGTTATATGTGCAGGTTATAGTTTCCAAAGATGGGGCCACCGATACACCTAGCCCACATGTTCTTCCTACAATGTAAATTCCATGCTTCTCCATATAGAGGTGAGGTCCATATTCTCTCCCTTGAAACTGGGAAGGCTTATAAACACAACAGAAGCAGAGCATCGATGTGACCTACTAAGTAATAAAAAGTGATATGGCTTCCACCTGCTCGCTCTATGGGACACATGCCTTGAGAGTGCTGCGCCAACATTTAAGAAGTCCAGCTATGCCGAAGCAACAATCCAGGAGAGACCATGGGGAGAAACTACACAGAGTTGAGATGCTCAAGGATTCCAACTGTTCTAGTCCTTCCTGTTTGAGGCTTCAAATAACCCCAACCCCTGCACCTGATAGTGTCCTAGTTGGTGCCAAGTGAAATGGAAGTGAGCTGTCCCCTTCAAGTTCTGCACAATTGCAGACTCAAGCAGAATAAATTTTGCTGTTGGCTTTTAACTACTAAGTTTGGAATTACATATCTGGAACACTTCTCCTGTCACTTCTCACTTTCAACCTCTCTGTATTACCAAACCTGCCTTAACAGTTGTCTGTCACACCATTTTATTCCTTTATTTATGTTGCATAGAAAATGAGGGTTGGGATGTATTACACAGAGCAAAATTCTCCTGTGAATGCCAAGTGTGAAAGATACTATCAGTTTTATTATTGACTTTAACCAACCTTCTATCCTAAATAAAATCATTTTTAAAAATGAATGCTAATTATATAAGGATCATTTTGGGAATAGATACAAGCCATGCATTTGTTTCTTATGTTTATATTTAATAAATAGAGGATATGGTTTCTTGCATTTTAATCTGTGGTGCTCTGGGGAAAAAAACCACACCAGAATAGGAATTTGGTTTTCAATTTGTGTCTGGTCCTGGCTTTATGGCTATGCTGGGCCCTTGAGAAAATGGACTCAGCAATATATACAGTTCTGCCTCCCTTTACGAACTAAACTACTATGGCCCTTTTCTTATTCTACTTTTTTTTTATTTTTCCTTCCTCCTTTCTTTTTTTTACCCCCTCTCCCTTCTTTCTTTCTCTGAATAGCACAGTTATGCTTTCGATATTTCTGATTAATAAATAATTGGGAAGTCAAATGTCGTGGTGTTGATGTTGAGAAAGTATGAGCTCTTGTTGAATTTATGAATGTCAGATATGTAAAAATGAGACTATTCAACCTCAGGACTATAAAGGTCTATGCTTATCAGAAAATTTATTATAGAAAATTTTTGTCATTTTCTTTGAAGAAGATAATTTTCTCCCATTAGACTATATATTTCAGTAACCAAAATTTTCCTTCTGTAATGTTGCTTAGACATACTTTTTAGAGGATAAGGTGTCATACTTAAATTCATACTATGTGCTTATTTTGGGGGAGGAAATAATTTTTGTCACTCACAGAATTTTCAGTGAAATACAAGGAGAATACCTTTTCTGCATTTGATTTATTGGTAAATGCCTTGCCTCTGAGTTACCTCTTACATAGTTAAGTTTTTGAGTGAAGGAACTCCATGTGAAGTTTGAGTTTTAAATTTCCAAAATTTCCTTGATAAATTCCTAAATGTGGAATATCATGCCTTTCTTCTATATAGTTTGCTGTAATTCCTGGTACCACATTTAATATCTTATGACTTGGACAATTTAACTGATCTTCCTGAGCCCTAATTATCTACACAATGTTCAAGATGTTTATGAAGGATATCACTCATACACACACACACACACACACACACACACACAAAAGACATGGGTGGCTCAGTTGTTTGAGTCTCTGACTTTTGGTTTCTGCTCAGGTCATGATACCTGGGTCCTGAGATTGAACCCTGTGCCTGGCTTTCTGCTCAGTGGGGTGTCTGCTCCATCTCCATGCCCATGCTTTCTCTCTCTCTTAAATGAATGAATGAATGAATGAATGAATGAATAAATATTATAGAGTGCCGGCCATATATTAGGAGATAAAATTAATAATTATTATTTTATTTTATTTTCTATAGGCGGAATAGTAGAGCCAGTGGTAATAATCTCCCTCCCCTGTATCCCTCAGCACTTTTTCTTCTCATCTCCCTTCCTATATGGGCCTCAACTCTCAGCATAAATCTTTCTCTAATGCATGCCTACACTTTCATGATATTTTGAAGTCTAAGTGATCTCCATGAGAACACATACTTCACTAGGGATAAATTAGCAGGAATAAAGCAGTCATAACCAACAGACACAATGTAGTCTTCAAAGCTTAATGAAATAATGTATATGAAAGTCAACTCTCGGGTAATTGAGGTCTGACTGCTCATCCTGGTCAGCCCCGATGCCCCATCACTGAGAGGTCAGTCATGATTTCTTACCAGTGGCCCAGAATGGAGGGGAAGAGTGGCAAGATAAGGGAGAAATGGTGTGGGTTCTGAAATCAGGCCAATTTGCATGAAAACTCTGGATCCTACTTACTAGTTGTAATAGGCAAGTGCTGTGGACTAAAATCTTTCTCACCTTCCCACCCCAAAATTTGAAAATTCATATGGTGAAGCCCTATATGACTTTTAGGAGATAATTAAGGTTAGGATAGGACTTTTAGGAGATAATTAAGGTTAAATGAGATTATAAGGACAGGGTCCTTATCTGATAAGATGGGTGACCTTATTAGAAGAGGGAGAGAGAGATCTTTCTTTCTTTCTGAACCCACTTGAGAGAAGACCATAGGGAAGGAGCACATAGTAATAGTAAGAAAGCAAGTCAGGAAGAGAGCTCTCCCCAGATCCTGACCGCATTGGCACCCTGATCACAGGCTTCTAGCCTCCAAAACTCTGAAAAAATAAATTTCTGTTGATTAAGCCACCCAGGTTATGGTATTTTGATATGGCAGTCCAAATAGACTAATATAGCAAGTGACTTAATCATTTGTCTCTTTGTCAGAGTGGGAATAATAATCATACCTAAATCACAAGATTGTTGTGAGGACTAAAAGAGATAACTACATAAGGGAAAAGAAGAAAAGAAAAAAGGGAATTTGAGCAATAATACTGTAAATTATAAAATTTAAATATAAATTAATTGTGAAGTACAAAAATCATTGTGCAGACTTTTCTATGATTGCAAAATGGATCTGGTTCCACAGAGCAGATCCTGTGGATTACAGTCTCCCATAATGCGTGTTAAAAATATAGGTTCCTGGACCCCACACTAGACCTAAATAATAAGAGTCTTTCTGCTGGAGCCCAGGCATCCAGAGTTCTGGGTGATCTTCTGTATGCAGAAATTTAGGGGTACTACCTCAAAGACAGGATATGTTCATCAACGTCTCAGGGTGTTGTTCTACAAATGCTTAATGTCAGGAACTCAGATTAAAAGAATTGATGTCAGTAGATGCCAGGTGACAAGGAGAAGATGAACAGAAGTCATTCTCTGAAAGCTGCTCTCAGAGTCTGCTATTATGTCTCTGCACGTGAATATTTCCAATATACCACAAAGGACAGTGGTTGAGTGTTAGTTATAAAATTAATTAAGATAATACAGCAAGATTACGCTATAATTTTACAAATTGTAACCCTGTTTAAATATCACTTGTTTGATCAATAATATATGAGAACACAGTGTGTTCAAGAAAATGAACTGAAAGAAGTTACTGCTCATGATTCGTTATCTGTACTGTCTTGAATAAATAACTAGCAGGTGAAGTTGACTTTTGGCAGGTACAGCTGAACGGAAGAAAAACATCAGTACGGTTCACTCCCTGGCTCACAGAAATATTGACTTCTTTTTTAGTGATGCTGAGTCTCATCTAAATGATTAAATCTTTAAAAAGAATACTCAGCAAGTGGTAATTACAATGCCTAATCCACCTCCTCACATCTTCATGCAAGACAATATTTACTCTGGGTTATGTGTTTGCCAGAACAATCATAGCCCTGCTTTTGCTGGTGGGTGTTCAGTTGTCTCTTTGCCATGCATTTTTGCAAGATGTTGTGAAGACCCAACTGAAACTTAGAAGCTTTGTCAATGGTTAAAAATGTCTCACTAGGAATGCATTAGCATTTCACTTGGATTTCAATTTGACTTCTATTTTTATTCCAATTAATTTTAGCTCCCTTCTCTCTTCCTTCCTTTGCTAATGTGCCCCATCTCACAAGCCATATGTGATAGTGAGCTTTGTTATTTTCTAGTCCCCTTTAGTTTATATAATGGCTGTATTCTTTGTTGAGCTTCTACTCTGTATCAGGCGCTGTGCTAGTTACTGAAGTCCACATCTGCCCAAATCAACAGTAACAAAACAGGAGGAGGGCTGATATTCTGAACAATACATGGAACATGTTTGTTATGAACTTGAAAGGGTTATCAAGCATTATGTGTTATGGACAGTTAGCTTCTTTTAGAACACATCTATAAGTCTCAGTATTGGTTTTGTCATCCTTGAACAACTGTTTGCAAATTAAATGTTTTATTTTTCTCTTTCAAGACTCCCTTCCATTTTTCATAATTGTATTAGTTTCCTATTGCTGCTGTAACAAATAACCATCACTTAGTGCCTTAGCACAACACAAAAGCATTGTCTTACAGTTCTGTAGGTCAGAAGTCTGAAATCAGTCTCACCGGGCTGAAACTAAGGAGTCAGCAGGACTGCCTTTCCTTTTGGAGGCTTCAAGGGAGAATCTAGTTTTTTTCTTTTTTCTTTTGTCTTTTCCTACTTTTTATAGGCTGCTTGCATTCCTGCATTCATGCGCCCTTGCATCTTCAAAGCTGGCAAGACCAATCAAGTCTTTCCCATTGTCCCATCTGTAATGGATGAATGTTTATTCACCCCCAAATTCATACATTGAAGACCAAGCCTCCAATGTGGCTGTATTTAGGGATAGAGCCTCTAAGGAAGTAATTAAGGTTAAATGGGGTTGTAATGGTAGGTCCTTGATCTGGTAGGATTAGTGTACCCACTCCATGCCCCCCCCAAAAAAGAAAAAAATCACAAAGCTTGCTTCCTCTTTCCTCTCTCAACCTCTCTCTACTCACATGCAAGGAGAAAGGCCATGTGAGTAGACAGCAAGAAGCCAGCTATCTGCATCCCAGAGAGAGAGTTCTCACCAGACACCAGTCCTGCTGGCATCTTGATCTTGAGCTTTGGCCTCCAGAACTGTTATTTAAGCCACCCAGATCATGGTATTCTGTTATGGTAGCCTGGGTAGACTAATTTACCATCTCTCTTGTTTGGGTTCTTCTGCCTCCCTCTTCCCCACTTAAGGACCCTTGTGATTATATGAGTCAACCCAGATAATACAGAGGACTGTCCTATTTAAAATTCAGACGAATAGCAATTTTATTTCCATCTATGACCTAATTTTCTTATGTTGTAACATATTTACAGGTTCTGAGGAGTAGGGTCATGGACATCTTTGGGGGGCCATTATTCTTACCACAATATGTATTTTACTTTCAGCCTCAATCTCTCTCTCTCTCTTTGCTTTCAGAGGTTAAGTGTTATTTACTGTCTCTTTCCTTTTATTGTATTGTTTTGGGTGGGCGTGCCTCTTTTCAGCCCTTCGTGACTTAGACACCATCTGCTTCTGGGGTCAGATAGACAGGTCATATTAAGGCCCACCCAGGTTTTGAGTAACCTATAACCTCTTCAGCATCTTTTTGTTGACTCTCATCTTCATTTCTCCTTCTGGTGTCCTTCTGCATGAGGTTGTCCTGGTTTTCTCCCTGAGTCTGCCGCTGTGCCTTTGTGTCCTCTCCTTGCCTTTTAGAACCCTTTGTCCTCTTCAGAGAGTGTTCTTTTCTCTATTTCATTTCAATACAGGCAGATAAAACTATATTTAGACATTTTTCCTTCAAATTATCGTGTTCTTTCATTTTAGCAATATGTCACAAAAATGTTTAATGGTTAAACAATTTGCTGGCCATACCTAAATTTTTCTGTCAATGTAGGTGTGTGAACTTCCTTTATAGAGTAATTGTCTTCTTTATTTCCTCCAACATTTCTTTTTAAACTAAAGGCACACTTCATTCATTTTTCTTTGATTTTACATGGTATCCATTTTCTGTACTGGGCTCTACATTAAATTTAATTAATTATGTCCTCCCCTAGATGGTAACAGTTTCTCAGACTTCACTTATTTTTGATGACCTTGATCATTTGATGAATACTGGTAAGCCATTTTGGAGAGCGTCCTTCAATTTGGGTTTGCCTGATGTTTCCTTATGATTAGGCTGGGATTATGGGTTTTTGATAGTGAGACCATGGAGGTTAAGTGCCATTCCCATCATCACTAGAATCAGTCATTTTTCTGAAGGGCTCTGGTTCTTTTCACTGTAGAATGAAATTTGTAGCTACATTCTGGGTATTAGGGGGGTACCCATTGCTACCAGGGTGGTGTTCTCACCTTTTCAGCCAGTGGACAGAGTTTGGAAATATACAGATAGATGCTCACCTCTGTACACACATGTATCTATAATTATTTCTATATCCATCTGCATCTATATTAAGCTGAACACAAGTTCACATTGATGTCTCAGACTCTATCTCCGCATGGATCATTCTAGCCTCCTTGCTTATCTATAACTTTCTACTTCCACAGTGAGCTCCCACCATCTGTTATCCATGTATAACAATTTCAGAATTGCTAACCTGTACCCCATGAAAAACAACTTTATCAACTAGAATACAGTGCTTAGATACTATTCTTTTTTTCCTTGGTAATTTCCAAAGTTACTTTGATTACCACCATTTAACCCCACCCCCTGAATTCAGGTTATATATTTGTAACACAATTAGATTCTCTTGTCATGATCTGTATTCCATACCGGGATCCCCTGACCTCCTACTTTTTTTTTTTTTTTTAACTCATACACTAAGGTTTACTTTTTGTGCTATAAAGTTCTGTGGGTTTTGAGAAACCCATTATGTTTATCATTATGTTTATCACCTCAATATTATACACAATAGTTTCACGGCACCCAAAATATCTCCTGCGTTTTGTTTATTCAACCATTGGCAACCACAGATTTTCTTTTCCAAGTGTCATGTAAATTGAGTCATTATAGTATGTAGACTTTTCAGAATAGTTTTTTTCACTTAGCAATGTACATTTAAGATCCATCCATTTGTTGTGTGGACTGATAATTCATTTTTGTTTAATCTCTGAAGAGTATTTCATTGTGTGGATGCACTACTATTTGTTTATCCATTACCTTTTGAAAGATATAGACATCTTGGGTGCTTCCAGTTTTTGGTGATTACAAGTAAAACAGCTATAAACGTACATTCATATATATTTTTTTATACACATAGTTTTCAAATCATCATGCTAATTCCAGCAATTGACAAAGCATATGGTTAGATTAATTTTAGCATTATAATAATGCACCAAACTGTCTTCCAAAGTGATTTTCCCATTTTGCATTTCCATCACTAATGAATGAAAGTTTCTGTTGCTTCATATCCTTGCCAGCAATTGATATTGTAAGTTTTCTTGGATTTTAGCCATTCTAATAAATTGGTTGTAGTATCTTCTCATTGTCTTCCTTAGCGGCATCTAACAGATGTGCTAAGCAGCTGTAGAAGGCCAAAAGAAGAGAAAATTTTAAAAAAATGGACGGCGGTGGTGGTGATGATGTATGTGCTTTTAACGCAGATGATTAGTTTGGGGATAAGTTTTCTATATTTTATTATTTAATTCAACTTATTTTCCAGGCCTGGACTCAATGAGGGAGTTATGTTTGGGAAAGTGGGTGGTACTTTAAATCATACTAATTTGGAGATTTACTTTGTTACACATGTGTATCTCTCTCTCTCTCTCTCTCTCTCTATATATATATATAGTACCTTCAGTCACTTATTAGGTTGGGCAAAGAATGACATAGGGATCTAAGTGGTTACCTGTGGTAGATTAAATATGTCTTCATATAGTTTTGCCACTTGTGTTATTGAGAAGTGGTGTTTAAATTCATTCCACTTGAATCTGGTGTGGCTTTATTGACCTGTTTAACCAATAAATCCAATGGAAGTAACCTCCTGGGAATCCTAAGGCTAAGTCAAAAGAAGCTTTATACTTCCTGTCCAGGGCTCGGGGACATTTCTTCATGGAGAACCTTAGCCTGCTAAGTAAGATGCCTGACTATTCTGAGACTGCCACCACACTGGAGAGCCACATGTGGATGCTTCAGCCAACTGTCCAACTCAGCCCACTCTTCTGATCATTACCACCAAGATTCCAGAAATGTAAATGAAGCTGGCTTGACCTGTCTGGAGCAGCCCAGCCAGCAGCTGAATACCATGCAGTGACTTCTGTCTATGTCTCATGGCACAGAAGAATTTCTTGGACAGGTCCTTCCTGAACTCTCAACCCATAAAAGTATAATAGATGATAAAATGATTGTGGTAAGCCATGAAATTTGGGGGGTAGTTTGTTATGTCGCAAGAAATGACCAGAATCGTACCCAGTAGCTTTCTGGGTCTGGAAGTGAACCATGTAGTACACATTAAGGTTCGTTCTATGAGACTTTACAGCAGTCACAATACCAATGCTACATTGTTCTATTACAGAAGATAAAGGACTTCATTTGCAGGCACTGCCAATGCCTTTAATCTTCACATACACAGCTACTTATCCAAAATGAAATATATCTTCTTTATTAAATTTTCAGATCTTCCTGATAGGGGCTGGAGTAATCTAACAAATATTGATTATAAAACAGAAGCTCTAATCTCATCTGCTCTTATCTCATCTGTGACATAAAATTAGTGTATACTTTCCACTATGAGAATGAAAGTTTGGTGAAAAATTATAATCTTCCTTTCAAAAATGAGTTGCCCTATATTCCCTCTCATTTATAATAAAAATACACAGAAAACTCTTTTTTTCTTCTGGAAATATATTCATTAACAAGTCATTTTAAGATACGTGGTATTTGGGAAAATTTCCTAGTGAAACCGTGTGTGGCCAAAATTTCATTTTTAAATAAAGAAGCTCAAAGTCTTAGATATTAATACAACACAAGTGTCTCTTTGAGACACATGATTATAATAACACAATAATGAACAAGAAAAATACACTTAAAAATAGTACCAAATTCTCCTCCAGAAAAAATGAAAATGTTGTCTAATTAAGGAGCTAAAGAAATTAGGTACTATGAAAGTCACTTACTAAAATACTCTAGTTCAAGAGGAAGGAAAATTAATAGGGTCCAGTTAGTTTTTAATGAAAAGGCCATAGAAGTAATCTAATTATGATAACTTGAATTGTGGATGCCTGCCGTTTACCTTTCTATTCTGGGAAATAAAAAGATTTTCTTAGAAAATGAGATAGTATAAATAAGAGTATAGCAGAAATGTGTAACCAACTTAAGGTTAAGGGAAATTTTTTAAGAGTAGATGCTAATTCACATAAAAATAACAAATTTTGCTTACTTCTTAGGCTTGAATTTCATCACAGCAGATCCCAGATGGATGTTTGATTGGTTAATATAGTTTGATTTATTATACATAGTGGAAAAACTAAAATTGCATTTTAAAGATTTTTTAAAATTTGTATTTGAGAGAGAGAGCATGAATATAAGCAGGGAAGGGAAAGGGATAAGCAGACTCCGTGCTAAGTGTGGAGCCCTACGCAGAGGTGGATCTCACAATCTCTGACATCATGACCCAAACCAAAATTAGGAGTCAGATCCTCAACCAACTGAGCTACCCAGGTGCCCCTAAACTACATTTAAAAGAATTTGCTACTCATACAGATATTTCCATTGGTGAGACTTCTTGAAGTAGTTGGTATCTCTAGAAAGCTCAATGTTGGGCTGATTGTCTGACGTGCAATCTGAACAGCAAATATGTACATTAAGCAGAGGAATGTCTGTCTCTGGATTCTTACACATAGGCTATGGAAGGCCTTGGTCCATGAGAAAATGATCCTGTGCATAATTCAGTTAAGACTGCTTCAGCTTCTTGTTAGGGTTATTTGATGTCAGAGAGCACTTTATGTAAGCTGGAACAGCTTTACCCTTAGTCCTTAGCCAAACTGTGAAATGGACAAAGTATGCTTTTAGCCCAATTAGCTTTCCCAGTGGCTCTATTGTACTCCCCTACCAGGAGTATCTACTGTCTCTATGATTTCCAGGTTACCCTTTTCTCCTCCAGAATTTATAATTCTCAGTATCAAGTTTTGTCAGCGAATGAAAAGATTATGCGTTAAGTGTAAATGTACTCAATGCTTTTCACCCTTTAGCTGTATTTGTACCATCAAAAAGAGGAGACTATTTTAATATCTGGATTTTTGAGTCAGAGTTTAAATCTCAGTGGTTCCTTTTAACTTGAGCAGTTCTTCTCAATACTCCTATGCATATAGATTACCTGGAGATTTTATTACAATGCTGTTTCTCATTCAGTCTCTGGGGTTGGGTCCGAGATTCTGCTTTTCCAACAAGTTCATGGGTGGTGTTCTACCTGCTATTCCATGGACCCTGGTTTAAGTAGCAAAAACCTGGAGGGTGTTACTTGCCTATTTCCTCACCTATCAATTGAAAATAATGCCAACTGTATACAGTTATTGCAGGTGTTATATGAATTTCTTTATGCAAGGTGCCTGATACAGTTCCCTGACCAAGAATCATGCAGCATACCACAGTGGCGGGAGTGATGGTAGTACTGTGATGATAATAAGTGTTTTAATAATATATTGGAGAATTTCAGGCTGAAAGCCTTGGAAATAATTTTCAGATGTAGATACTTACTTGGATACCGAACAAATCTTTGGAGGCTGCCCACCCAAACCACTTGCACCTAGGACTTTCCTAAGGGACAGAGCAACATCTGGGTAGCCCCTCAATTCTCCAATAACTCAAGACAACAGAGTCCTCTGAGAGTCCATGTCTTAGGCTCTGTGGTCCAGTCAATACAAAATACCAGCTGAATTAACATTTTCTCTCACAGCCCAACTTAGATGTTTTGAGTGGAGATTTCAGAAGGGGAGACATGGAAGAGGGCTTTTGTTTTATTTGGTTTGTTAGTATCTACAGGTCGGGAGGACTTTTCTTTGAATATCTAAGGAAAGAGAGATGTAAGTGCAATGTTATAACGCCTCTCGGCATTAATAAAATTGTATGTGGAAAGCAGAAAGACAGCACGGTGCTCATCTCACCTTTATCTCTAGGGATCTCTAAGAACTTGAAATGGAGCTGTTTTTTTCCCCTTGGTAAGTGATAGTGGCTGGGGAAGGTTACAAACCACTTCTTTAATGTCTTTGGTTGCTTCCATTACTCTGTAATTCCAGGAAAATCTTGTAAGTGCAGAAAAACTGGAGTTTTTAGTACCTCAGTGCTGAATAAGCAGAGGAGAGAAACAAAAGAAGAGAGGTGATATTACCAATACTTGGCTGTGTCACTGGAGTCTTACTGCCCACATTTTATTGGCTGATTTTTCAGGAAAACTTTTTTTTTTTTTTTTTCCTCTTGGGCCTTTTCTTTTTTCAAGATGTTATTTCTAAAAGGTCAGTTATTTGGCATATCACTACTACTGCATATTAAAATGCAGAATGCATCAAATTAGAATAAGCTAAAAATTACTCCCGCAGTTCACTCAGTACATATTTTTAATGATATTATTTTTAAGATTGTCTGTTTAAGGGCACAGGTAGTATTTATGGTTGGGCATCTATCAAAGTTTTCCCTTCTGCAGCAATGGTTATCTTTCATAATCCATTTGAAATAGCCTTCACGGTCCCTTTAACTTTAAGAGGATATGGTTGCCTTCTTGGATTTTTTTTTTTTTTAAGGAAGCGCTACAAGTCTTTGATTTTCTGCAGTACTGCTTGAAAGATGAAGATGTCAAGACGGATGACAGCTAATGAACTGAATGCTCAATAGTTCATCACCTTGGTTTTTCCTGAAACCATTTCTTGTCCTTGCTTGGTAAATTGAAATCACTTGACTTTGTTGCAATACCTGACAGGAGTCAAATCCCCAAAATACCCAGACAGGAGTAAATTCTTTTAGCATCACAAATCTTTTGCTGTCTGGGGCTATTAGGCCAGTGGGTTAAGGTATAGAAAAGAGGAGACCATGGTCGTGTTCCATCTGGCACTTGTTGGCTCCCTTCCCTCTGATAGAAGTGCTCAAGGACCATAGATCCTCTCACCTTGCCTTCTGAAGAGGGGGAGAGGTGAGAGTTTTGCATAGATCAGTGTCGATGAGTCTCCACTCTTAGAAGACTAGCTCAGACACGAAGTCTGCTTATAATTGGCCAGTCATATCATTTTGGTGTATAAAGAGTATGTCTAGTTTTCATGTTGATTTACACAGTTGTTTGTAAACAACTATGTAAGGTGTGTTTGAATTATAAAGTGGCATGTGCCCTATATTGTTTTCTAAGCTGGGGAAATAATCCACATAAATAGAACAATTAAGTAATACCAGTTGGTTTTTTTTTATTGTGACATCTTAGCATAAACTGTATTAAAGGAAACAACATTAGAGATGCCTGGGTGGCTCAGTTGGTTAAGCAGCTGCCTTCGGCTCAGGTCATGATCCCGGCGTCCTGGGATCGAGTCCCACATCGGGCTCCTTGCCCTGCAGGGAGCCTGCCTCTCCCTCTGACTCTGCCTGCCACTCTGCCTGTGCTCGCTCTCTCTCTCTCTGACAAATAAATAAATAAAATCTTAAAAAAAAAAAAAGGAAACAACATTAATCAAGGTTTTGAGATACCTCATGGGATATCAGCCTTAGGTATAAATGAAAAAGAATCATTGTTTTTCATAGTCTATAATATTCCTTAAATACCAAGCTTATTAGTACCAAGTATGAGGCCTTTCTAGATATGTCTATACAGTGTTATAGCAAATAAATGAAGATTATAATGGTCATTAAGCAGTGCTTTGAGTTATAACCTTAATGTCCTAACAGTAATAATGCCTTAAATTTGATTGGCCCTTTCCAATTTTGCAAAATGTTTTTGTAAATATAACCCAGATAAAATATAGGGAGACTATGGTGTCATTACCCTCATTTGTGGATAAGAAAACTGAAGCTCAGAGAAGTTAGCTGACTTGTCTGAAATAACATGACATTAGTTAAGTGTCAGACCTGGGATGTCATTAATTTAACATCATTTATTGAGTGTTTATATTACTCACTGTACACAAGCCCTCAGGAAGAGAAAAATAATTACACAAACGTAGAGTCACACATGCTGATAAATGTTTCAAAGGAAAAGTAAAGCATGCTTTGAAAGAAAATGGGTGCCCAATTCTGGGACTGAGGGAAGACCAACTTTAAGGAGCAACATGTGTGTGGGCTGTGTCCTGTGACTGAGGAGGAGGCAATGGTGCCCAGCTTGGGGAGGGGGCTGGCCCCAGTTTGAGATTGGAGAAGAAGGCAGCAGGCAGCAACAGGCAGCATGACATGTGGGCCAAGTCATGGACTTTTAATTTCACTGTAAGTTACACAGTACGTAGCGGAATGCCACGATCAAACGAATCAGGTGTTCTGCTTCAAAGTTAAATGGTTGTTTACACCGTACAACATCTCTCTTTCAGTGGTGCCCCCTTGGAATTCTTGTTTTCTTGTCTTCATTTATTTGCCTATTGCTTACACTGTTTTTCTCATATACAATCAATATATCGGAATTTGATCTTCTGATTGTCATAACTGGTTTCTCCTGTATTTTTTGAAAAAAAAAAAAAAACTTTTGCAGGGATATTATTCTGACAAAGAAATTAATACATGGTTCTAGGAAGACTGTGTTACATTCTCTTTGAGCTTCAGTAATGTGGAATTCAGCTGAGATTTTGATATAATTTCTTTGTTATATTAAACAAGTCTTTGTACAGTGCTTTGGCTCCAAATGGAATAAGCTGACCAAAGAAGGAGTATTTTGAAAGCTCTGGGATGATGCCCTTGCGCGGCTGTCAGCTTTTTCTTTTGCCTCTAGTCTCCTGTGAGCCTTAGTAGCCTCTGTCTAGATGTTGAACAAGTATTCCTGCCTTGAACATGGCCCAGTCCTTTTAGAAATGAGTTTATGTGTGTGTTTTAAAGCAGAGATAGGCATTGTGTTCACTTTGAAGTTGTTTGCTTTAAAGCAATCAAATCTCTCCCCTTTGAATTAATTTCCTAAAGTTTTTGAGAGGCATTTAGGATACAGGGATGGGATCATCCACCTCATTTTTGTTTTTCCTGAGAGAATCTGTTTCAGGGCGAACGGTATTTTGAGACTAGTATTTAAAAATAACCTGGGACCAAAATCCATAATAAATTTAAATGTTTGGAAAACTTCATGTTTTCAAAGAAATTATATGGATTTTTTTAAAGATATATATATTCAGTTTAATTTCAACAATAATTTAACATTACAAACTTTTTTTTAATGTTTATGAAACTGCTCCGCCATGTATCAGTGATAGCACATTCCTAGGCACCTACAACTTGGCTAATAAATTTTTACTGTATTATCTGAATCTTACCTTTATCGTGGAATATATTACCAGAATCTGCAAGAGGAGCAGTTTAAATTGATATCTGGGAGTTCTTATGTTTTCCAGTGTTATTGAAAAATCATGGACACATATCACTGCGTAAGTTTAAAGCGTACAGCATAATGGCGTGATTTACATCTACTATGAAATGACAAACACCAGGGGTTCAGCTAACATCGGTCTTCTCATATAGATACAATAAAAAAGAAGAAGAAGAAAAAAGGAAAACAAAATAGCTTCTTGTGATGAGGACACACAGGATTTATTCTCTTCACTTTCCTGTCTGTGTATAGTATAGCACTGTTAGCTACAGTCATCATGTTGCATATTATATTCCTTATTTATCCTCAAACTGGAAGTTTGTATCTTTTGATAACCTTCCTCTGTTTCCTCTTACCCCCACCCTTTGCTCTGGTAACCACAAGTCTGATCTCTTTTTTCATGAATTTGATTTTTTTTTTTTAATAATTCCACATATACGTGAGATTAGATCATACAGTATTTGTTTTCTCACTTAGTGTGATTCCTTCAAGGTCTATCCATGTTTCTGAAAATGGTAAATTTCCCTAATTTTTTTTAATGGCTGAGTAATGTCCCATTGTATTTATATACCACAACTTCATTATCCATTCATCCATTGATGGACACTTATGTTGTTTCCATGTTTTAGCTCTTGTAAGTAATGTTTCTGTGAACATGGGGTGCAGATAGCTATTCAAATTAGTGTTTTTGTTTCCTTTGGATATCTTATCATGAGTGGAATTGCTGGATTATATGGTGGTTCTATTTTTAATTTTTTGAGGATCCTGGATACTGTATTTTCCACGGTGGCTGTACCAATTTATAATCTTAACCAAAAGTGCACAAGGGTCCCCTTTTTTCCACATCCATACCAGCATTTGTTATCTCTTGTCTTTTTGATGAGTACTATTGTATTAGGTATGAAGTGATACATCGTTGTGGTTTTAATTTGTATTTCCCTTTTGGTTAGTGATGTTGAGCGTCTTTTCATGTACCTGTTGGCCTTCCATATATCTTTTTTTAAAGAAATGTCTAATTGTGTTCTTTGCCTCTTTTTAAAGTTGGGTTATTTGGTTTTTTGGTATTGAATTATATGAATTTTTTGTATATTTTGGGTATTAACGCCCTACCAGATATATGGTTTGCAAATATTTATTTTCATTCCATAGGTTGTCTTTTCACTTTTTTGTTGGTTTCTTTTGCTATGCAGAAGCTTTTTAGTTTGATGTAGTCCCACCTGTTTATTTTTGATTTTATTGCTTTAGGTTTAGGTGTTGTATCTAAAAAATCATTACAAATACTCAGGGCAAGGAGCTTTATCCCTGTGTTTTTTTCTAGGAGGTTTATCATTTCAGATTCTTATATTTAAGTCTTCAACTGTAAGACTCAATTTTGATTGAATTTTTGTGAGTTGTATAAGATATGGGTCCAATTTTTGTTCTTTTACTTGTGAATATCCAACTACCCCACCACCATTTATTGAAGAGACTGTCTTTTCTCCATTGATTATTCTTGGCTCATTGTGACTTATTAGTTGGAAGCATATAGATGGATTTATTTCTGGGCTCCTGATTCTGTTCCATTGGTCTATTTGTCTGTTTTATGCCCATATCATACTGTTTTGATAACTATACCATCAAAATAGCATCTCTTGACATCAGGAAATGTGATGCCTCCTGCTTTGTTGTTTTTTCTCAGGATCTTTTGTGGTTCCATATAATTTTACAGGTGTTTTTCCTAGTTTTATAAAACATGCCATTGGAATCTTGATAGGGAAGCACTGAACTTATATTTGGCTTTTGGTAGTATTAACATTTTAACAATATTAATTCTTCTAGTTCATAAACATGAGATACCTTTCTACTTGTATGTCTTCTTCAATTTCCTTCATTAATTTAGTGTAGTTTTTAGTATAGATATCTTTCAACTCCCCTATTAAATTTATTTCTGTGTATTTTTTTTAATTTTTTTTAATTTAAAGATTTCACTTATTTATTTGAGAGAGAGAGAGAGCATGAGAGAGAGTATGAGAGGAGAGAAGTCAGCAGGAGAAGCAGACTTTCTGCTGAGCAGGGAGTCCAATGTGGGACTCGATCCTGGGACTCCAGGATCATGACCTGAGCAGAAGGCAGTCGCCTAACCAACTGAGCCACTCAGGCACCCCTATTTGTGTGTATTTCTATATATTTTTTTATTTTTGATGCCCCTGTAAATGGGATTGATTTCTTTTTTTTTTCCAGAGATTTTGTTGTTTATAGAAGTGCTACTGAATTTTGTATGTTAATTTTGTATCTTGCAATTTTGCTGAATTCATTGATTAGATCTAACAGTTTTTTGGTTCAGTCTGTAGGATTTTCTACATATAAAATACGTATCTACAAATAAGTGCAATTTTACTTCATCCTTTCTGATTCTTATTTTCTTTTTCTCTTGCCTGATCACTTTAGCGAGGACTTTCAGCACTATACTAAATAGAAGTGGTAAGAATGGGAACCTTCGTCTTGTTCCTGATCTTAGAGGAAAGTTTTTAATCCCTCACTATTAGGTATAATGTTACTTATGAACTTGTCAATAATCACTTGTATTATGATGAGATATGTTTCTTCTATGCCTAATTTGTTTGGAGTTTTTTTTTTCACAAATGAATGTTAAAAGGGGTCTTTACTTCTGAAGAGAAGTGGTCTGTAGGAATTATACTTCATTTTTTTTTTTACTGGCTTGTTCTTTTACTAGACATACCTTGAGTAGATCTAATATATAAATAATTTAGCAATAAGCAGCACTACAGAGGCATTCATTTTCCTTTTACATGAAACACCAATAGTTTCATATATTTGAAGGACAACTTAAAAGTTTTTAGGGAAATATGAAACAAACCAAAAGTAATTTTAATTTTCTCAATATTGTAATTCTGTTTCTTTTGGTGCTTCTATCTTATACTTGTGAACAATAATCATTTTAAAAATCATCATAATATGTGTGTTGCAAAATACTTTGAGGCTGTTAAGGTTATGATTTCAATGTTTTAAAAATTAAACTGCAGCAATTAATTCTGTCAAAGCATTGTCCATTCAGGGTTTTTATCTGATCATACTACATTATCTTTGTTGAATGAGCAATTCTCCTTGTGACTTTTTCTGAATGTCATCTTTTGTTTGTTTGTTTGAACCACTTATGACCATAGATTTCCCTTCATGTTTAACAGAGAAGACAAACCAGTAAATAAAAAATATCATGAGTACTTAAATATAATCTTCACAATTCTTGTTTCTCTTTCAGGAGAATTTTTCTCAGCCTCACATTGTAAGGGAGACGCTTTCTTGCTCAGGGTGAGCTCTTTTTGACTAGACTGATCCCGTGAGCCCACACACAGCTATATTTACCCAAATGACAGTCAGTTCCCATCTACTGCTCCTCTTGAAATCCAGCTTAAAAACTCATATTTAGATTAGACATGAGAATATGATCTAAGTTTATTCTTTTTTATTTCCCTTTGCTCAAAAATAGTTTTCGAGGGGGCACCTGGGTGGCTCTGATGGTTGAGTGCCTGTCTTTGGCTCAAGTCACCATCTCCAGGTTCTGGGATCAAGCTTTGCATCAGGTGCCCTTCTCAGTGGGGAGTCTGCTTCTCCCTCTCCCTCCGCCCCCTCCCCTACACTCCCCTCACCCCAGTCATGCTCTCTCTCTTTCTAATGAACAAATAAAGTCTTTTTTTTTTTTTAAGATTTTATTTATTTATTTGACAGAGAGAGATCACAAGCAGGCAGAGAGGCAGGCAGAGAGAGAGAGAGGAGGAAGCAGGCTCCCTGCTGAGCAGAGAGCCCGATGCGGGACTCGGATCCCAGGAACCTGAGATCATGACCTGAGCCGAAGGCAGCGGCTTAACCCACTGAGCCACCCAGGCGCCCCGAACAAATAAAGTCTTAAAAAAAAAGTTTTCCTAGGTCATGGAGATATAGGTGGGGGTGGGAATTAGATAATGAGTATATACACATCACTCAAATCAAGCACCATTTTATTAGCATTTATGTAGATGTGCCTATGTTGGCAATTTCTGGTTCTGGCTCTTGCCATCCATAAGACAGTCTGATCTCAGAACATTTCCTCTCATTCCTTTAGGCACAACACAGGGACTTGTCAGCAGTCCCTTCTGCCTATAGGTAACCAAAGGCAAGATGTCTCACAATGTGACCAATGAACCCTTGCATCAGAATTCCCTGGCCACCTCCCAGATGGAATGAATCAGAATCCCAAGTGTTGTAGGACAAGTGATCTGGATTTTTCCTATATATCCCAGAGTGGTTCTTAGGCACACCAAGATTTGATGACTAGTATTATGGACTGAATATTTATGTCACACCCAAATTCTTATATTGTAGACATAAACCCCAGTGTGATGGTGTAGAGGTGAGGTTACTTGGAAGGTTATTAGTTTAAATGAGTTCTTGAGGGTAGAGTCCCCATAACAGGGTCAGTACCTTTGCACGATGCCTGGGCACCAGAGCTTCCTCTCACTGTCATTGAGGATCCAACAAAAAGATAGCCATCTGCAAGCCAGGAAGAGGGTCCTCAGCAGAACAAGACTCTGCTGACACCCTGTCTCTAGCTTCCCTGTCTCCAGAACTGTGAAAAATGTCTAATGTTTAAGCCATTCAGTCTATGGTATTTTGTAATAGCAGCCCAAGCAAACTAAGACAACCATTGTCCTAGAGGAAATTCCCTACGTCTGGAAATAGAGGTAGCTTTATCTTTTAGGATGAGAATAAAGATAATAATTGCTCAGAGATGACGTTTTGCATATAGTAGTCGTCTCCATTTTTCTACTGTGGTAGCTGCTGTCTGTTATCAGGTGTCTTCATACTCCTCCTTCATTACCTCTCAGACTATTCCTTTTACCAGCTGCACTTGGTGTAGAAGCATTTTCAAAGCACATCTCAGGTATTGGATTTAAGTTCCTAAATGCTTCCTGATTCCTAATCTGCCTTTGGCCAGCCAAGAGACAGATTGTGTAAGACTCCTTAAGTTTCTGCAGAGTTAACTGAATTTACTTTACCATTAAATTTGAGGATATCATGTGACTTCCCAGTATACATTAAAATTAACAACATTCGTTTTGTCCTCAACATAAAATCATGGCATGTGTTTTTTGAGATCCTGAAAAATTCATGAACTGTCATTGAATTTTCTGAAATTAAAGCAGCATGTTAACAAATGGCAGTAAATATGATTTATGAGGTGATACAGCCATTCAACATATGTTGTAACTTTTAATTTTTAGTTATTACCATTAGCCTGGGAGTTGCTACAAAATGCTTGAGAATAGGAATTGAAAGGAGAAGGTTTTCTATAAATTGAAAGTACCAAAATCCATATTTTTCCCAAGTATTTTGGGAAGGATAGTTGTGTGGTTTCAAAAATTCAAAGTCTACAGTCACTTTCACATCTCTTATTATAAAAAGGTTTCCTATTGAATAACTTGTTAGTTAATATTATGTTATATCTAATTATATAACATGTAAATCTAGGTTAAAAATTTAAAAATGTAGGCAAAACTTATTTACATGTGAGTAAAGAAAAAAATAGCTATTTCAACTGAGATTTATAATGTTTAGCTGTATATATAGTTTTTGTTTTTTAGTTTTTGGTTTTTTTTTTTTTTTTTTTTTTGCTTTAACTGAATAGAGATTGAGTTTAGATACTGAATATACAAACAGGCTGAGTGAAATAAGTCAGGCAGAAAGAGTCAATTATCATATGGTTTCACTTATTTGTGGAGCATAACAAATAGCATGCAGGACATGGGGAGTTAGAGAAGAGAAGGGAGTTGGGGGAAATTGGAAGGGGAGGTGAACCATGAGAGACTATGGACTCTGAAAAGCAATCTGAGGGTTTTGAAGGGGCGGGGGGTGGGAGGTCGGGGTACCAGGTGGTGGGTATTATAGAGGGCACGGATTGCATGGAGCACTGGGTGTGGTGCAAAAATAATGAATACTGTTATGCTGAAAATAAAAAATAAAAAATAAAAAGAATGACCTAAAGAAATCCAAGGAAAATGCATTCATTACAAATTATTAAGATAAGTGGAAAATGTTTGGATGCCTCTTCCTAGTGTTATGAGGTTGATAGGCTCTCTTCCAGGTGTACCATCTTCATCACAGAACACGGGTCTGCGTGGACCAGGGATCTGATCCACTAACTATGGTAATTTTTGGGAAGATGGTATGTGTACCAGCTTCTGGAGAAGTGAGGCAATGATCTGGGTACTAGTCATGACTGTGCCCCAAAATTCATGTTCACTAGGCTTTTGGCACACAGGAGGTATGCAACAAATGCTTGAACTTAAATTTGTGCAGTTATGCAAATCTGCTCTTACTGAGATGCTTTCTCATCTGCAAAGGAAAAGAGAACATCTATTCTACTAAACTTCCAGAAATGTAGACTCTCAAAATGAAATAGAAAATAAGTTCAATCATCCCAATATATAGTACTCAAGGGGTTATTTTATCTAGGAACATCCCATTTGAGGGTAACAGTGTCAGAGTTTTGAATTTTTAAACCAGCATTTATACGCTGCCATTTAAAGGTACAAATTCATAGTTTTTTTTTTCTTTCTTTTCTTTTCTTTTTTTCTCTCTTTTTTTAAAATTTATTTTCAGCATAACAGTATTCATTATTTTTGCACCACACCCAGTGCTCCATGCAATCTGTGCCCTCTATAATACCCACCACCTGGTACCCCGACCTCCCACCCCCCGCCCCTTCAAAACCCTCAGATTGCTTTTCAGAGTCCATAGTCTCTCATGGTTCACCTCCCCTTCCAATTTCCCCCAACTCCCTTCTCTTCTCTAACTCCCCATGTCCTCCATGCTATTTGTTATGCTCCACACATAAGTGAAACCATATGATAATTAACTCTCTCTGCTTGACTTATTTCGCTCAGCATAATCTCTTCCAGTCCCATCCATGTTGCTACAAAAGTTGGGTATTCGTCCTTTCTGATGGAGGCATCATACTCCATAGTGTATATGGACCACATCTTCCTTATCCATTCGTCCGTTGAAGGGCATCTTGGTTCTTTCCACAGTTGGGCGACCGTGGCCATTGCTGCTATAAACATTGGAGTACAGATGGCCCTTCTTTTCACTACATCTGTATCTTTGGGGTAAATACCCAGTAGTGCAATTGCAGGGTCATAGGGAAGTTCTATTTTTAATTTCTTGAGGAATCTCCACACTGTTCTCCAAAGAGGCTGCACCAACTTGCATTCCCACCAACAGTGTAAGAGGGTTCCCCTTTCTCACATCCGCTCCAACACATGTTGTTTCCTGTCTTGCTAATTTTGGCCATTCCAACTGGTGTAAGGTAATATCTCAATGTGTTTTTAATTTGAATCTCTGAGGGCTAGTGATGATGAACATTTTTTCAAAGACCCTACCAAAAAGGAGAATTTCAGACCAATATCACTGATGAATATGGATGCTAGGATTCTCAACAAGATCCTAGCAAACAGGATCCAACAGCACATTAAAAAGATTATCCACCATGACCAGGTGGGATTCATCCCTGGGCTACAAGGATGGTTCAACATTTGCAAATCAATCAATGTGATAGAACAAATTAATAAGAGAAGAGAGAAGAACCACATGGTCCTCTCAATTGATTCAGAAAAAGCATTTGACAAAATCCAGCATTTGTTCCTGATTAAAACACTTCAAAGTATAGGGATAGAGGGACATTCCTGAACTTCATAAAATCTATCTATGAAAGACCCATAGCAAATATCATCCTCAATGGGAAAAAGCTTGCAGCCTTCCCGTTGAGATCAGGAACACGACAAGGATGCCCACTCTCAGCACTCTTGTTCAACATAGTATTAGAAGTCCTAGCAACAGCAATCAGACAACAAAGAGAAAAAAAAGGTATCTAAATTGGAAATGAAGAAGTCAAACACTCTCTTTTCACAGATGACATGATTCTTTATATGGAAAACCCAAAAGATTCCACCCCCAAACTACTACGACTCATACAGCAATTCAGCAACGTGGCAGGATACAAAGTCAATGTACAGAAATCAGTGGCTTTCTTATACACTAACAATGAAAATACATAAAGGGAAATTAGAGAATCGATTCCATTTACTATAGCACCAAGAACCATAAGATACCTGGGAATAAACCTAATCAAAGAGGTAAAGGATCTGCATTCGAGAAACTACAGAACACTCATGAAAGAAGTTGAAGAAGACACAAAAAGATGGAAGACCATTCCATGCTCTTGGATCGGAAGAATAAACATTGTTAAAATGTCTATACTGCCTAGAGCAATCTATACTTTTAATGCCATTCTGATCAAAATTCCACCAGTATTCTTCAAAGAGCAAATAATCCAAAAATTTGTATGGAATCAGAAGAGACCCCAAATTGCTAAGGAAATATTGAAAAACAAAAATACAACTGGGGGCATCACGCTACCTGATTTCAAGCTTTACTACAATGCTGTGATCACCAAGACAGCATGGTCCTGGCATAAAAACAGACACATAGACCAGTGGAACAGAGTAGAGAGCCCAGATATGGACCCTCAACTCTATGGGCAAATAATCTTTGAGAAAACAGGAAAAAATATACAGTGGAAAAACGACAGTCTCTTCTGGGAAAGAAGAGACTGTCTTTCCCCGTGCTGGGAAAACTGGACAGCTCTATGTAGAAGAATGAAACTCGACCATTCTCTTATACCGTACACAAAGATAAAGTCAAAATGGATAAAAGACCTCAACGTGAGACAGGAATCCATCAGAATCCTAGAGGAGAACATAGGCAGTAATCTCTTCAATATCAGCCACAGCAACTTCTTTCAAGATAAGTCTCCAAAGGCAAAGGAAACAAAAACGAAAATAAACTTTTGGGACTTCATCAAAATCAAAAGCTTCTGCACAGCAAAGGAAACAGTCAACAAAACAAAGAGGCAACCCACAGAATGGGAGAAGATATTTGCAAATGACAGTACAGACAAAAGGTTGTTATCCAGGATCTATAAAGAACTCTTCAAACTCAACACACACAAAACAGACAATCATATCAAAAAATGGGCAGAAGATATGAACAGACACTTCTCCAATGAGGACATACAAATGGCTATCAGACACATAGTTTGTTTTTGGCATCATTCTCTTTTCTTACCAGGTCCTGTGTATTTAAGTATGCTTCTAAGAGCATAGCCTTTTCACAATCTCTCAAGGTCTTTTACGTCAAGGACTCTGGATGTGAATTGAGAAATCTGGTAGCCTGCACTTATTTATTAGCTGGTTGACTCTGAACACCTTGTTTAATGTCTCTAAACCTTAGGTTTCCTATTTCTTAGTCAGGCATAATAATAGTAATAAAAAAAATACATTGAACTATCATACATTTTACAGAAGGTCATGTTTGGGCAATCACTCTGTAAACTCTGATGTAGCAACAGACACATGGTCATCCTACATTATGCCATCTTTAAACCACTGTCCCAAGGAAGAAGGGATTCTTGGAGAGGGTTCTATAGTAGAGAAGTTTCTATGAATCTTTATTCCTAATGTACATTCAGCTGACTTTGCTGTTTTCTTTAATTTCGCTACATGCGGTTTAGGGAGGAAGGATCCAATATAATGGAATGGCTAAGAGTTGATGAAGGCTGAAGTATTTCAAAATATTCCTTGGTCACTAGCCAAGAAAATAAGGAGAATAATAAGACATCTTGTTCTGGCTGTGGAGACCATAGAAACGTCTCCTAATTCCTCAGTCATTATGATGGGACACACTGAACTGTAGGGTGGATGCAAAAACAATTAAGATGAGTCATTAGTTGAATGGCTGTACTGGAGGGCTGCTGGCTAATAAATCTTTATTTAGATTATCTAGATGTGTGTGTCCGAGCTCTGTCCTGTTTCTTCCTACTTTTTCATTGTATTTGTATCCCTTGTCTTAGATGAAGATTAAGAAGGCATTTTCGGGGCACCTGGGTGGCTCAGTTGGTTGAGTGACTGCTTTCAGCTCAGGTCATGATCCTGGGGTCTTGGGATCGAGTCCCGTATTGGGCTTCCTGCTCAGCCAGAAGTCTGCTTCTCCCACTAACCTTTTTCCACTCATGCTCTCTCTCCCTCTCTCTCAAATAAATAAAGAAAAACTAAAAAAAAAAAAGGAAGACATTTTCACTGAATTTTCACTCAGCACCACGATGTGGTTGTTTATTCAAATCTCATATTTTTTAGGTCCAGTTTCAGGCTGCTGTACTCTGAAATACAGGTAGTTTTATTTTCAGCAAATGAAGAATAAATTGCAAATGAAGCTTGTGGTCACACTCCATTTATAAGAACATGGTTACACCGCTCTACCTCTAAACTATCCAGTATGGTAGCAGGGCCATATGAGGCTAGTGAACTCTTGAAATGAAATGTGGCTGGTCTGAATGGAGGTGTGTTCTGGGAGTCATATACGCATAGACTTCAAGAACCTAGAATGAAAAAAGGCTGCCTGAAATCTCATTAGCACTTTTAAAATCAATCGCATGTTAAAATAATACTTTAGATATTTGGGCTACATAAAATATGCCATAAAAATGAATTTCACCTCCTTTTACTTCACTTAATGTGGCTACTAAAAATCTAAATCACATATATGGTCCTCATTGTATTACTGTTGGGCAGTGTTGTATCTAGCTGATGGCCAGGAGCCCAGATTAAACTGTAATACCATGGAAGAGGAGAAGAATGGATTGAGGTTACAACTAAAAGTCTGTCTCACTGCTGTGTTTCTAGTGTCTCACAAAATGTTGAGCATTTAATGCTTGCTCAGTGTATCTTGATTTAACGAATAATTGAATTACTGTGTTTGGATCCCAGAATATATCAGACTTGAGTGATGGGCCAGATTCAACAGAGTGACATAGTGTGTCCTAAATTTTATCTGTACAAGTACAGAAGTGGGAAGACAGCTATAGCAATATATTTATAAAAAAAAAAAAAACAGAGATTTTTCTTTTGTAGTCAGCGCAATAAGTGTCAATTATGCCGTGTGGCCGCCACAAAATCTAATGCAACCTTCAACTGCATTAATAAAAATTTATTTCAAAGGACAGATAGCATTCTCGACCTACTCTCTACTTTGTTGAGTTTATATCTATAGTGGCTTAATAGGTTTGGGGGAGGGTTTCTGAAATGTAAAATAAATCATATATCACAGACTAAACTTGAGGATTGATTGGGGGATATGTTCGGTTTATGATTCCTATAGCATATTCTATGGAGATGTTAAGAATATGCTTGTATATATGGGTATGAAAATTAGGAGGGAGAAATGTGTTGAAGGTATAGATAGATGTGGGAATCGCCTGTACATGGATGGCAAGTAACACCAGAGACGTAGACACCTTCTTCCAGGGTGAGTGCCTAGTTATAGATAAGTACTCTGACATTGAGAAGATGGGAACAGAAGAGGAGCCAGGAAAGGGGACTGAGAAAAGCATTCAGAAAGTTCAGTGATAAATCAGGCAAGTGTGGCATTGGTGCAGTTGAGTACATGTGTTGAGTGAGAACACTGCAATCTTGAGGCTACTGTGTGGCCCAAGAGTGGAGGATCAAGAAGTTGTATGGGTGGTTGTTGGTTTTTTTTTTTTTTAATCAAACAGCTAGAGAGTTCTTAGTATCCTTGATAAGAGCAGTTTCAACAGACTGATGGGGACTGAGGTCAGCCAACAGTGGATTGAGAAGCAGGAGGGAAGAAATGAAGTGGGACGAGCGAGAGGAGATAATTCTTATGAAAAGTTTTCCTCTGATGTACTGATATCATGAATCTCCTGATACGTCCTCAGAAGGACACAATATCATTTATGTGGAATTGTGCTAAAAATGCAAGACTTCTTCAAATTGTAACATGAGAAAATATCAGACAAACCCAAACCAAAGAACATCCTACAAAATAACTTATTAATTCTCTTCAAAAGTGTTAAGGTCATAGGAGAGTAAGGAGAAATAACAACTAGTTGTGGGGTTGGGTCCCAGATTGGATCCTAAAACTGAAAAATACCAGTAGTGGAAAAATCGGTGAAACTTGCATCAAGACTGTAGTTTAATAGTGTTGCACTAATAATAATTTCCTGGTTGTGATCCCTGGGCTATGGTTATGCAATGTAGTTAACATTAGGGGAGACTAGGTGGTGAATATGGGTGAATATGTGGGACTCTGTACTCTTCCTGCAACTTTTCTGTAAATATAAAAGAAGTTCAGAAAAAAAAGTTTTAAAAGTTTTGCTCTGAACAGGAGAAAAGAGATGGGGAAAGACTCTGAGGCCAAGGAGAATTAAAAATTAGCAGTAGTAGCGAAAATGATTGATATTTTCTAAGAGTTTGCCATACTCTGAGCACAGTGCTAAGTGCTTTGTGGAAAATCTTCATTCAGGGTTCATGACTATACTATGGATAGCTCTTACTACGGATAGCTTTTACAGATAAGGAGAAAGAAACATGAATGAGGTTGAATATGATAATACAGCAGCAAGTGGCAGAGCTGGGATTGGGAGCTGATTTCGTAAGCCTTTGCATTATATATTCTCTACAAAATCAGAGTGAATTAGGAGTATTTGAATGCGTCAGGGACAGATGCTGTTAGATGAGGAGAAATAGAAAAGGCAAGAAAAAGAAGAAATATAAAATAGAGGCTGAAATCCAGAATGTGGGTGGAATATAGACTTGGACATTGAGGAGTCCGTGGTAATAATAGAGGAAGCATAAAGAATAATTAGAGAGGGAGTAAATGTGTAGGTTATACTGGTTGGAGATTGAGAAATTTGTTGGATGGTCTTTAATTTCTTGGTATAGTAGGAGCTGAGACTAGCAGACAATAGCTAGGTCAGAGATGGTGGGGTTGGAAATTGGAAATAGTGGAAATGTTATAAAAGAACCAGTGCAGAAAAAAGGGGAGACTGCTGGCCAGGGTGTGCGAGAATGAGCCTGTGAGACCACACATCCAGGGGTCCACCTCCACGGCAGAGAGGTCTGACTTTGTATGGCATGTTCTGTAGTCCATGCTGTGGACTATTGCATTTATCCAAGACTGAGTTTTTGTAGGGTGGGTGTCACAAAAATAATTGAGTGATCAAGGAAGAGAGAGATGTTAAGAAAGAGTAGAATGGATAGGCTCAAATCTGACTAATGGGAATGAGGTGAAGACAGGAGAGGGCTGAGCTTTCAGTATATTGTTTCAGTTTGCATTTTTCTGATAACTAGTCGGTGGTGAATGGCTTTCATATATTTTTTGGTTATTTTAATTTTTATTTTTTTTGCATATTGCCTGTAACTCTACTTTTCTCCAACAGGAATTTTGTTTTTACTATTATGTAAGAACAATTTATGTTTTAAGAATGTAACGCAGGGGCACCTGGGTGGCTCAGTGGGTTAATCCCTGCCTTCAGCTCAGGTCGTGATCTCAGGATCCTGGGATCAAGCCCCACATTGGGCTCTTTGCTCGGTAGGGAGTCTGCTTCCCTCTCTCTCTCTGCCTGCCTCTCTGCCTACTTGTGATCTTTCTCTGTCAAATAAATAAATAAAATCTTTAAAAAAAAAAAAGAATGTAATGCAGTTACTCAACCAACGAATGTATTTAAGTTTTGTGGCTCATATTTTAGTTTTCTTTCTATAGTATCTTTTTTGAACCTATAGACCCATGCTGCCCAAAATAGCAGCCATTAGCTACAAGTGACTATTAAATTTAAATGGAATTTGAATTTAAATTAATTAAAATAAAAGAATTCAGTCCTGAAGTCTCACTAGTTAAACTTTTAGTATCCTGCAACTATATGTGGTTACTGTACTGGACAGTGTAACTATGGAACATTTCCATCAATCCTGAAAGTTATATTGGAAAGAACTGCCATAGATTTTTTAATTGGGAAAGCCATCACTGCATTCCTGATTGATGTCTGCCTTTAGAGTCATATTTAAAAAAATCTTTTCCATCCTCCAATGTAATATAAATGTTGGTTTTTACTTTTGTCTAGTATTTCTTTTTTTTTCTTTTTTTTAAAATTTTTTATTTTTTATAAACATATATTTTTATCCCCAGGGGTACAGGTCTGTGAATCGCCAGGTTTACACACTTCACAGCACTCACCAAAGCACATACCCTCCCCAATGTCTAGTATTTCTATAGTTAAAAAATTCACATTGTTCACGTATCTGGAATACATATTATTGTATTGTATGGCCTAACCCATATTTTCCTCAAGTTTTTGGTTATAAATCCCAATAAAGTTAAATGAAGTTGAATGACATCTTTATCATTGAATGAATACTTCAATATTTGTAGTTTATTTATTGGATCTCTTTTACATTACATTGATTTGTCTGTCAGAATCAATTTCATATCGGTGAATATTTATCAAGGAGATTAATATGATTAAAACAAAGACATGATTCATAGTTTAACAGGGAGTTTGTCAACAGAGTAAATATTTATAACACTATGTGAGTTTATTCATAGGAATAGGAAAGAAAACCCAGTATAGTTTCAAAGGCCGTTAAAGTAGGGCTACATGTTGGGGAAGATGGGTGGAGATTAGGGTGAATATGATGGGATGCGATGCGTGCGTGAGTAGGAAGGAGGAGGATGGGAGAGAGGAAAAGAAGCAGGGGGAGAGAAGGCGGTGAAGTTTGGGGAAACTAAATGGTGAAGTATTTTGTGTGTGACACCAGCTTGTTAGCCATCCTAAACTTTGTTCTCTAGATGGATAGGTCTCCTGGTTGTTCAGTTAAGGATCAATTATTGGGCGGGTGGCCATAGAAGCCAGGGAGCTCCCTCACACAGCTGCCCTAGTTAAAATCCCGCTGAGAGCTGGGGAGGGCCTGAACTAAGGCATTAGCAATGGGGCAGATTAGAGAGACTTTTAGAAGGTTGAGGTGACAGGAGCTGATCATAATTGGATGTGGAGGGAATCAGTGATTGAGCAGTATTCCAAGATACACCTGGAGACTAGAGTAAAGCATGCCTCAGGTTCTGCCAAAAATGAACCAGTTTCCTGACACGACGAAGCTGAGTAGCAGGCAATCTGCCATTCACCTTACTACTGTCATTTCCTTGTCAGACTTCTCAGTAACTGGGTGTGATTTCCTCCAATTTGAATAAAATTGGAATTTAGCTTATAAGAGTATCTTAATGCTGGAGAAAATTTTACTTACTTTTTGGCTTATTGTAGTGCCAAAATTAATTCGGGTAGGAGTTATGAAAATGAACAACTTTTAAAATTTTGAATGAGAGAAACTTCCACAGAATTTATGTGAGGCAGACTGAATAAACTGAGAGGAATCGAACTGTTATAGTTGAAAGATCTGACATTTGATATTTTCCTTTGTTACTAGGGCCTAAAACTTAGTTTAATGACAATAAACAAGAAAAGATTATCTTTTCAGCCTTCAATTATATCTTCTGGTTTTGCTTCCTAGAAAATATTTAACAGAACAGTTGATGTTATTCACTTAAAGAGATAACCAAACCCCAAGTCAGCAACACAGAAATTTTAATTTAGATTTAACTAGTTTTAGGACATACTTACAATAAGGGTCCTAAGTTATGTCTCCTAAGATTTGTGAAAGGAAAATAGCTGGAAGCCAATTTTATTGTTTTTCAGCTGAGAATAAGACATTTCTGTTAATAACTACATTTGACATTTGACTAATGTATTTGCTGTCAAGAAATTTAAAATGTCAGAGTTTTCGAGAACTGATGATTACCAGAGGGGAGGGGGTATGGGGAAGGGGTGAAAGAGGTATCGGGATTAGAAAGTGTTGTCTTGATGAACACTGGGTGATGGAACTAAAATAAAAACTTAGAAAAGTCACAGTTTTCTTAGAACATTCTTCTCTTTCTGCCATCCTTTTTTTTTTTTTTTCTGATTGGAAAAATAAAAATTTTTTCTTCAGGATATTTTGTTTCGTTTCATCATTGTTACTATTTCCCGGACAGAATTAAAAGCTGTGATTCACTTGTTGAATCACTTCCGATTCTAAGTGGTTTTTTTCCGTAAGGCTTGTGAAGTTTTTGGGATGCTGTGGCATTTACTATAGCTTGGGAGAAAAAAAAGTGTGCCAAGAGGAACAGAGAGAAAAGGAACAACTAAAGAAATAAGTATATAGAATGAATCTAAGATATTTTCTCTTTATCCTTTTAAAAGGACACTTTACTTACCTTGGTAAAATTAAATCTTTTTCATTGAGGTGAGTTATCGACTCATAGAAACAGGAATGCTCAAACGACCTCCCTTCATCCACTCCCCTTAAATGTTTGCTTCTGAAAATCAATTGCTCAAAACTGATGATGGCAAAAGTGGTCAGGATGTGTTTAGGGGATGACAAATGATAGGGAAGGACTTTTCGTAAATATGCAACCTACAGGATATTTTCTCAATTTACGGGTAACTGTGCATCAATAATCTTCAGTAAATAAACTGAACCTTACAAATGAACAAGACAAGCAAAAATTCATCATCCCTCAGGTAAATTATTTCTGAGAGAACTGGTAAATATTTTGAAGATATTTAAACATATATTTATGGCACTGATTAAGTGAACTCTCATACATATTCCCTGTGGTATCATTTTGCTATAATTCTTTTTACTGTATGAAAATGAACTAAATAGTAAATATTGTACAGCCTACTCTGGGTTGCTTGGATATTAAAATACTAAAAAATTATAAAGAAAACTTTCCTAAGATAGTGAAGATTGGGATTAATGGAGACAAAATTCAGTCCTACTTCAAATCCTGCCTCTTGACAAAAATGTAGAATCCAATTACTGACCATTCATTTTTATGAACATCATTTTAAACAAAAGTAAGAATGAAAAGAGGAGCCATAAATGTGTGGATATAATTGAAGTGTCTATAAATCAATGTTAAACTTCTCACCATATTAGATTGAAAGTATAAGCAACTGGTATTATATAATATTAAGGAATTTTTAGTGGTGATAATGATATTATGATTCTATTTTATCCAAGAGTCTTTATTCTTTAATGATGCATAATGGAATATTAAAAATGAAATGATAGATGTTTGGGATTTGCTTCAAGTAAAATAATATGGGAGGGAGAATTGGGGGACGATGGATGAAAAAGATGGGCATGAGTTGATAATTGGTGAAACTTGGTGACAAATGCATGGAGGCTCATCCTGTTCTGTATACTTCGGCATATGCTTGAAATTGTGTGTGTGTGTGTGTGTACACACTGATGTTAAGAACTGCATGTGCAATGGAACGTGTGTATGTGTATATATATATATATATATATATATATATATATTCTGTTGTGTGAATATATATACATAAGTATATATATGTTAAGGCATATATATATATATATGCCTAAGATGATGATGACAATCCAGACTGCAGAGCACAGCAGGTATAAGAACCATCATCTTCATCATCATCGCATCAGTGCTCATGGGACATCCACGTGCCAGACAATAGGATAAGCAAGTTCTGTTTTATCAGATTTAACCATTATACCACATCTACTTAGCCAGTAGTGTGATGCTCATTTTCCAGATGAGAAAACTGAGGCTTAGAGATGTTTGACTTTTCCAAGAATACACATGTCCTAAAGGGCAGAACAAATAGTTCCCAAGCTATACTGCATTTTCTACACTACAAGTACACTTGCTAACGTTTGGTGGGCCAGGGTCTCTGGACAGGGTATGGATGTGTGAAAATAAATGAAGACCACACAAAGGAGAACAAACAGGCTGTTTGGTCAGAGACTGTTAGTGCTCCAGCCACCACCACTGGCATTTGTCAGAGATTCAGGAAAGTCAGGAAGCAGTTAAACTTGATACTAAAAAAAAAAAAAAGAAAACAAAAGAAAGAAAGAAAAGAAAAGTGAAGGCTCTAGACATTTTCTGAGTGGACATTGTTGGTATGGAGAAACTGGGGCCAAGATAACTAGAAGTGGGGTATCTTATGTGATTGGTTTCAGGAACAGATTTGGCTTTTTCTGGTTGGTCCTGAGCTGGAAGTGAGAACAAAAATAGGGAAGGAAGCTGCCTGACACTTGCTGCAGAGACCGTGGGTCATGGTTCTGTTATGTATGGTCTGATCATTGTCCATTTGTATATTCAGGCTTCCAGTCTCCGTGCGACAGCTTGACCAACTCATGGAAAGCTAGAGGTCCAGATCTTCATCATTCGGGGATTGTTTGACTGTCTCCATAGTCATCATATCCCCAAATCCTTAACTTCTCGTTTTTGTACTATCATAGCTATCATTTCAATGATTAGCTGCAGAAAAACATTTAAGACCCTAGACAGATTGCAACAGACTAATGATCATGATCACTCACAAAAACAAGAACAATTAATAGTTCCTGTAAGACGTTTTGGAACTGGGAACGTTATTTGCCCAAGTCAGGCCATGAGAACAGATTCTGTAGGGCATTGGGATCACGTTACAGATCCAGGTATATTTTCCTAAGGCAAAGTATAGGCTCTTCTACCTTGCTTGCTTCAGTGATCTATGTGCAGCAAGAAGTATGAGCAGTGGCATAGAGACCACAGTGAGTAGCAACAAGAAATCTAAAGCGATGAAATTTCAACTTACTATTTTTTCCAGTGAGTTGAGACTGATGTGTATTCTATCCAGGGCAAAAGTGATATTGTTAAGAACTTCTTCTAGAGTTAATGTTAAGTTTCTTACAGTCTTTTCTATTTACAGAATTCCTACTTTGGGAAGCAATGTCCTGATTGTTCATATAAATAGTTAATGATTCTCCTAGGTAGAGTACCTGAAGAATCAAAGGTGGCCTCATTTTGGAGCTAGTGTTTGAGTTGAAATTTTAAGCTTTGGTGGTTATTAGAAATAGGGTCTCCATGCGCAGAGAAGACTTCAGCATATTATTCTTGAAGTATATGAGGTATTAGTCTGAGGCAAACAGAACCAGGCATCCTGGTCACAGAGGAAGTAGTAATGGTAGGGGCATATGAAGAGCCATGAAGAAAAGAATTTTTCATCACATGAGGATGGAGCCAAGGCCTTACATTAGCTGGGTTACAGATCAGAATCCCTATTACTCTCCCCAGGTGGCAAGTAATTGGCTCATGATCCAGTGAAAATTACAGAAATTACAAATTTAGAGTTATCTATGGTCTGATCAGTTGGTGATAATAACTGACTCTTCTGGTTGGAAGGACGATAGCAAAGCCATAGGTTGATTTGTTTAAAGTCATTTGTCCATGTAGGTACAAAGGCAAATGCTATTGGCTATAATTCCTTATAGTCTTATCTGATAAGACCAAAATTGCTTAGAGATTTTTATCAGGGGATCCTGTATTAGATGACTCATCTGGTAGTCTGTAAGATTTAGGGCAGTGGCTACTGTTTGGAAGAAACTAAGAATGTCATAAGAATGAGTAGGTTTGATGGAACAAATTTCATTATAATCATAATAACAATTTTAGTAAGGAGAGAAAAAAGAGATGGGAGCCATTATGAGTGGTTGACAAACAGGGATCTAAAGAAAATGAGAAGAAAAATGGTTATAGGCAAGAAGGTAAAACAAAACAAACAGGAATTAGGGTTCTTGGTCTGATGTCTTAGGCAGAACCTGCCTACTATCTGAGGTCATGTCCTTTTTTCTGAATGTTTTAGGTCAGCTGTCTATATCTAAAGACTGGCTGCTTCCACAAAGTCCCTGGGAATCTTCAGTTTCAGATCCCCTATTGGAGTAGCCTTCCAACTGTGTGGCTTAGAAGCACTAAGAATTGCTTGGTTATAAAACGTGAACCCAAGGATTTACTGCCTAGAATTTCCCCAGTATATTTTTTGTTAAGAATATCTGAAAAGATTTCTAATGAGCATCAAGAGCATTTTCTTCTGATGTCTATTCCAGTAGTCATTATCTCGTGGTGGAAAATCACGAAGAGGCTATTTAGGAAAAAGTAGTAGGAAGGCAGACTTAACTTGGTGGTGTAATGCTGGATTTGTTTCATGAGTCCTGTACAGTAATTTATCATAACTTTTTGCAACAGGTCTGAGTATAATATCACGGGTCTCTGGGTGAATGGGTCTTTAAGTTGCCAGTTCACAGGTGGAAAAGTGATATTTACCTGAGCGGGTATAACCATAAATGCTAGTGGAAGTGACTTTGGCCTCACGGGTTTCTGTAAATTTTGTTAATGTTAATTGAAAGATGCCATTGGTCTTTTTCAACCTTTCCAGAAGATTGTGATGGTAAGGGCGATGTAATTTTTTAGTAAGGGGGTAATGTGTTACATATTTCTAATGGTCCCCATGAATCACGGGCATTGGTCACTTATGTAAAAGTTGGTATGCCCCAGGTTAGAAACACATAATCAAGGAAATTTTCAGTGAGTGTGAAGATTATAGCTTTTTAGCAAGGACATGTTTCAACCCTTGCTAAAAATAGACACACATTAACTAAAATACATTCAAATCCCATGGGGGATGGATGCTGCTTACAACCCACATGGAGGTGTTTAAAATGTCCTTGAGGCTTTGATTCCTAGTTATGTCAAGCATTTACAGTTTTTCCAGGATTGTGTTGTTCATGGGTGACATATGACCTGAAAATAGCCTCAACGGTCTTTATAAATCTTCTCCGATATTATTGATGTAAGACAGGAACCAGTTGGTTCCTAAATTTAGCAAACATCCATTTGAAACTATCTCATGTCCCCAGCATTTTTATGAGGAGTGCCAGAGATGATCTGAGTGAAAGGTGCAACCAAATTTTTTTCTTTCTTCCTTTTGAAGAACTTAACATTGATATTTGACAGTGGCCTTTTTGAATCCCTCAAGGGATTTATTTATCTTTTGAGGGTTTAATTAGGATCAGAGCCTTAATGAAGGCTGCCTTTTTGGCAAAATGATCTATTATAGTATTCCCTTTAGCTTCCATATTATCTCTTTTTGCATCAGTCTTAACCTTTATATTAGCCAGCTTTCTAGGAAGCATCTAAAAGTTCCTTAACTTGTCCATTTTTGATGAAGTTCCGGCAGAACTGAGAAACCCCTTTGGTTCCAAAGCATTAAAAAAGTTGTATATTATTCCAAAAGCATACCTGTTTTCTGTATATGTGTTTATTCTCTCTTGGACTGGATGACAAGCTCCAGTAAGCATAATGAGTTCTGCCACCACAGCTTAGTTTATGTCAGTTAGAAGACTACATTCTAAAGGAAAATTTAAATTAGTGGCAACATACCCTACTTGATAACCTCCAGTTTTCATTCGAGATATAATCTTATCATCAACATATAATAATAGGCCAGGGTTCTCAATGGGAGTCTCTACTAAATTTGAGTGAGGTATAGAAAGTTCCTTGCTTTGGATAAGATCATCATAGAGTTTTCCATCTTCTGGGAGGGGGCAAGTAAGTGGCAGGATTAGGGTATTGCCGTGGTGAATAGTAATGTGAGCAAGAGTAACAATGTCATCAGAAATTAACTGACTGCTAAAAAAATGGAGTTTTCTCTCAGTCAGTAGTAAAGTCTGTGCTGTGTGAGGAACCATGAGGTCAGGCTGGAAGCCTAGAACTAATTCAGCAAAGCATTGGCAAGTTTCACTGTGGCAGTTAATGTTCTGAAACAAGGTGGTTAAGCCTTTGCAACAAGGTCAAGGGTAAGGATATAGAAAGCAATAGAAATTGATGGTTCTCATGAAGTTGAGGTAAAGTCTCACCTTGTCCAGCTCTCTCATGAACAAATAGATAAAGGGGCTTTTTGTAGTAAGGAATGCCTGAAGGAGAAGTTAAAAGAGCATTCTTTGTACCTCTTTGAGAGGCTTATTCAATTCATAGAGAGGAGTTCCAATCCCAGAAAAATTTGAATATTACTATCTGCAACATCAGTTAAACCTAGAATCCTCTAAATTGTAATTTTGTGTGGGGACTAAAGTAAGTGTGCATAGTCTTTAGTCCATCAGGAGAGGTTTTCCCTTCACAGGTACCTTTTCCCTAAGTAATAGACTCTGTTTTGGTCAAACTATAATTGAACTTTTGAAATGTTAGGTCCTTTTCTCCTAAGGCTGAGAGCAAGTAAAAGGTATCCTTTTTTTTTTTTTTTTTAAATAAGCTTCACTGTCCTCTGGGAAAAGTAAGAGATCATCTACATACTGTGTCAGAAACGAACTACAAGAAAAATTTGGATCTTTTAATCTTATTTAAGAATCTGAAAAATGGGAGGGAATTTGGTGAATAATTGTCGAGATATTTTGTTGTCCTCCCCAGGTGAAGGCATAAAGGTGTTGACTTTATTGGTCTAGAGGCACACTGGAAAATGTGAAACAGAGCCATCATAGTGTAGCAAGTGTTTTCTTTTGGAATTGATGATAGGGTGGTATATGGATTATGTACTAATGGAAAGCAAGGGATAATAATTTTGTTGATGGCCCTGAGGTCTTGAACAGATCAATATCATGTCTTGTTTGGTTTCTTTATTGGAAGGACAAGTGTTACAAAAGCTAGCACAGGATGTGAGAAGGCCTTTGTATATAAAACTTTTATCTATAGACTTGAGGCTTTTCTTTGCTTCTGATTCCAAGGGATATTGGGGGAAATTTGGATAACTGCATAGTTGGATCTATCTGAACTTCAGTAGGCTCTTCTTCAATAATTTTTCCTGTGTTCAGTGGAAATTTTAGCCCATAGAGTGTCAGGCAGCAGATTGTGGTAGGTAGAATAATAGGTTCCTGTAGGTGGTCACATCCTAATCTCTGGCACCTGTGAATATGTTGGGCTATATGGCAGTGGCGAATTAAGTTTGCAGGTGGAAGTAGGGTTGTGAACTACCTACCCCGGAGATGGAGAGGTTAGCCAAGATTATTCAGTTAATACCAATGTAATCAATCACCAAAATCCTTATGAATTGAAGAAGAAAGAGTTAGATATTTGAAGACTCCCTGTTGCTCATTTTGAAGATGGAGGAAGTGGTTATGAGCCAAGAAATTCAGGTGACCTCTAAATTCTGGGAAATACAAGGCAGTGGATTCTCCCCTAGAACCTCCAAAGAGAATGCCCCTTTACTGGCCCTTTGATCTTAGCGCAGGAACACCCATTTTGGAGGGAAAAAAACAGAACTGTAAAGTAATAAATGTATGTTGTTTTAATCCACTAAGTTTGTGGTAATATGTTACAGCAGCAATTGGAAATTGAAATAATGCATGTGTCAAGACCTTTATCTGGGGTACACATCAAATAAAACGGAAGAAGCAAAGATATATCTAGAGGAGACAGGACTTGGTTATAAACAGAGGAGTCCTCTGGAACCTCATGAGGTAGTCACTCTGGCTTCAATTTGATACTACAATTTCATTTTCAAAGTAAGTCTCTTCTTTTAAATTTGGAGGAGCAGTATTGCAGAGCAGGAAGAAATGTCTTTCAAGTATCCAAAGCTTATCACCAAAGACTGAAAGATAAGGAAAGCCTGTGCATGAGTTGGTGCATTTACTGTGAGGAAGAGATTCAGCAAAGATTAAGGGGGTGTTAGTAAAGAGTAGCTCTTGTACCTACTGGAAGGTTGACTAACCATATTTACAGTTAATTCACCTTGAGTGTTTATTTGTTTTTTAAGATTTTATTTATTTATTTGAAAGAGAGAGAGAAAGCACGAGCAAGCGCATCAGCAGGGGGAGGGAGAGGGTCAGAGAGAAAGAGAGAGGGAGAAGCAGACTCCCCGATCTACGGCATGGGGCGGGGCTTGATCCCAGGACCCTGAGATCATGGCCTGAGTGGAAGGCAGACGCTGGACGGACTGAGCCACCCAGGCACTCCTCAGCTTGAGTATTTAAAGAGTAGGGTAGGATGTTGGCTACTTTTTCCTTCCTCAGAGCATCCTCTTTTTTTCTGAATCAGGGGATTTTTTTTCTTTGACTTGGTGTTTCTTTTGTAAGATGGGACAGTCTTCTTCCCAGTGTCCCTGTCAGTGGGTGATCTATCAGAAAGTGGGCTGCTTAGCTCTTTTATCTATTGGACTATAAGTTTATTTGGACCCTGTCTTGTCTTTGCTCTAAACCCTTTCTGTAGGTTATTGTAATTCATGTAGAGGGGTATTTCTCCCTTATAAACTGGGTCTCCAATTTCAGGTGTAACTTCATTGACAAAATTATGTATGTTATACTGCACCTTTTTTAAAACTCTCTAATGTTGCCAGAAATGTTTTCTAGTTTATCCTGAAAATATCCAAAGTTTCATCTTTTCTTTGTTCACATGATTAAATTATGGTACATCATTTCTTATCTGAAATGTTCAGGTATGACTTTTATGAGACTTTGCCCTGCTTTTTCATCTTCCTTGACTTTTAGGTTTTTTGTGAAAAGAGAGATCCCACTGATTCCTTTTTGGATCACTTTTGCAACTTAGGATTTAGCATGTGAGGTTATGATCAATATGTTTTAAAAATAATATAGGTCAAGTATCCATGGGTCATATATACTCAGAAGAATCTAAATTCTTCCATGAATTCCTGGTCTTAATTCCTTAACTAAATTGCTTTTAATTCAGTTCCTATCTGATGTGCAAGTTCTGGAGTTGCCTGCATATCTGGCTCTGCCAGGGATAGATCTTTAGAAGTCACTGGCATTTTAAGATCTTAGGAGAAGAGGGAGAGAGGACAGACAATGGAAAGAGAGAAAAGAATAAGGAGGAAGATGAAAACCTGGATATAGGGAGGCAATGAAGGATAGGGAAGGGATGGGCTTACCAGGGAAATGAGTCTAGCTTGTTGCTTAAGTCTGTCAAATTACTTATTCATCTGGGCCAAAGAATCTTTTCTCTTTTTATTTTAATTTAATTTTATTTTTTAAAGATTTTATTTTTCAAAGATTTATTTATTTATGAGTTGCCTGGGTGACTTAGTCATTTAATGGTCTGCCTTGGGCTCAGGTGGTGATCCAGGGACCCTGGGATGGAGGTCAGGCATCAGGCTATGTCAGGCTCCCTGCTCAGTGTTAAGTCTGCTTCTCCTACCTCCCTTTATTTGAGAAAGAGAACACTCGCAAGCAGGGCAGAGGGTGAGGGAGAGAATCTCGAGCAGGCTCTGCTCTGAGCATGGAGCCTGACAGCATGCTATATCTCATGACCTTGAGATCGTGACCTGAGCTGAAATCAAGAGTCAGATGCTTAACCAACTGAGCCACCCAGGCACCCAAAGAATCATTTAAAGAAGCAGTTTTGAATCAGAATTTTATCTGGAGGCCTCTGCACACCATCCAAGAAATCCTGCCCATTGGGCCTGAAAAATCATATTCCTTTTTCCCTAAGTCGCTTCTCAAATTACCAATTCTGTTCAACTCAAATGTTCCCTAGAGTGGCTTCTGAAAGCCAAAATAATCTTTGGTGAAGTTATGCCATTTAGAAAGAGAGGTCCAAGAATTAGGATCATTAAGGGAGTACATAGAAGAAGTAGCAGTTTTTCTTAGAGAAAAGGGTTTAGACTTGTTCAAAAACCAGGCTTATGAACTTCATGTCTCAGGCCCCGATCTATTGGCTGCCTTTAAAAGCAGACCTGACAGTCTTTGCCCCCTGGCAGTCAGAAAAGCAGAGAAAACACTCTCTGAGGATGAAAGCTAAGCTCTCAGGACAAAAAAAAAAAGAAAAGAAATGGAAGCAAGACCTCATCCATTTTTTTCGGTGACCCACAACAAAGTTTGTCCAGATGGAAGATGGTCTAATGAAAATCTAAAACTTTCTGGCCTGTGATGCCTGCTCAAACAATAGACTTCTAAGACTTATGCTTGTGTTCCACCCTGTGATTCTCCTTCACAGGGTTGTAATGTTGTGAAGTGTTTATGATACACAACACTTTGAGACAAACAACATTTTAAGACAGCACAGCACACAAAGATGCACAGAAGGAAGTAGAAAGGCATGAACAGGAACGGCCAGCCAAAGATGTCATGCAAGTGGGAACCAGTATCAAACTTGGGGACCAAACACAGCCAGTAGCTGAGGAGCTCAATGCAAAGAGAGCCAAGCTGAGAGTTTGCACTGACTTACCACGTCCACATGTACTCAATCAACCACAAGCAGCGAGGCATAAGGCACATCCCTGGGTACCATGCCTGGTGCAAACCTAGAGTCAGCAGCAATGAGCCGCACTGTATATCTCAGTGGAACCTCCAGGAAATCTGTGGAAATGATGGGGATTATGCAAATGAGGAAAACAGAAGTATTTATTCAAAGAGGTCCCCAGCCAGGGAGTGCGCCCTCATCACTTGCCTTTGTCAGAGACTCAGAGATAGGGAGGGGAATGAGAAAGCTTTGGACTAAAAAAAAAAAAAAAAAAAAAAAAAAAAAGATGGTTCCAGGTATGTTCTAATTGGGTATTATTGGTGGTGGAGAAGCTGAAGATAGGCTAAGGAGAGGCAAGGCTTCGTATTTCATTGGTTTATGTGATTATTTGGCTTTCACTGATTGGTGCTGAGTTGGAAGCCCAGCAGGGACCCCCACCCCCCCCAAAAAAAGAAAGAATGAAAAACAGGAAGTTGGAAGTCATTGACTTGGTCAAGTTCTGACCTTTCTGGACCAATTCCTGCATAAGGTGTGGTTTGGCTTCCCAGGCTGATTACCATAGGCCTTGAGGGTCAGGGTTCTGTTGTCATTTACCGTCTGCCATTGTCTGTCTGTGTACTCAGGCTCTCAGATGGAAGGAGAGTCTCAGAATAGGTTTACTCTAGAATAAAATAATGAGACCACAGTTTGGGCAAAGAATTCCTTCTCTCTCTCCCCCAGCTCCCTCTATCTGTTTGGGGGTGGGTCCTTCCTTGTAGAATAATTTCTAGCTGAGGAGGTTGGAGCTGGTTAAAATTCTAAAAGACCTACAAACTGGTAATAGACCTTTAGAATAGGTAGAGTAGATCTTGATGGAAACTTGATTTAGCCAATTCCCTCTTCTCTCCCTTGTAAATGCAGGGACCCAATTCATCTACCATGGCCAAGTTGCTATAATGCAACCCTAGGGAGAGAAGGTCACTGCTTCTGGTTCAGGATGGGATGCTGTTGGCTTTTAAGAACAGCACATTCACAATGAAGAGAGGAGGCCAGCGTTTTTATTGAATGGCTTGTGAAGTGGAATTACAGCTAAATTTCCTTTCTGCTGGGACCGTTAGGTAAAGAGGCGGTAAGGTTTTGAGATCAGTAAGTTAATGACATAACTTTTATGTCAACTGGCTAACAAACCTGGCTAACTGAGGTAGGACAAGAGCTGAGGAAGGAGACAGTGAAATGGAATAGAGCTGGAGGGGATTTGGAGAAAATAAAATGCATATGTACAGTCACTTCGGTATGTTTTGGTCCTATTTCGAAAGATAACCAAAAGAAAAAGTGACCCTGTGAAGTAAGAATTCCCTTAAAGTATTAGAAGTGGAACAGGGGGGGAAATACTAACCTTCTGGCAGCCACAGGAAAAGCCAAGGGGCTGGAAAGCCAGGGCAATGGGACCCGACATCGATACGAGTCATAATGGCAAAGAGAACCGAAGGAGAGGACAGAGGGGAGATGAAAATCAGTTGTAAAAGGGAGAGGGAGCCCTGGTAATGGGACAACCTTGTCCTGCATCCTCTGTGATTAGGGTGGGAAGCTAAGGCAGGTCTGCTGCTGCCATTTTCCCATCTGTATGTTCAAACAGAGGAAAAGGTGCCCAACCAGGAACTTACTATGAGTAATGACAGTAGAGAGCATTAATGAGGGCTTACTATATGCCAAGCACAGTGCTTTAAATTTAGCACTTCAAACACATGTTCTCTCATTGAATCTTATGAGTCAGCTATATGGTTAACACCATTTTACAGATGGATACACTGCAGTTTAACAAGATTAAATAATCTGCCCAAGAAAATGGTGAACAATTTAAACCTAAGGCTTTTCAACTCCAAGGCCACCGCTCTTGACCATAGTGGCGAGCATCTTCACTTAGGGAACATTAAGGACATCAGTTTACCTGGTTGTGGCGGTCATAGAATGATGCTTAAATATGAATAATTAGAACATGTCATGATGGAAGGAAGGCAGCTATAGAAGACTGCGTTTTAGGATATAGAAAAATATAAATATGGAATTTACAAAAATATTCATTGATAATAAGATATCAGGTAATTGGGTGATTCTCAATACCTATGGATTTTTTTTCAACTTTTATTTGTGTTCAAAAATGCAACCTCACTTTTTTTTTCTTACTGAAGAATAGTTGACACACGATGTTATGTGAGTTTCAGGTGTACAACATAGTGATTCGACAAGTCTTTACATTATGCTTTCTCACAAGTGTACCTGCTATCTGTCACCGCAGTGTTCTTACAACACCATTGACTGTATTCCCTAGGCTGTACCTTTTATCTCCATGACTTATTCATTCCATAAATTCCATAACTGGAAGCCTGTATCTCCTACTCCCCTCCCCCCATTTTACCCATCCTTCCTACCCCCTTCTCTCTGACAACTACCAGTTGGAACCTCACTTCTAATGAACTTCCCATGGTACTTATACACTTTTATTGTTAGAGGTCCCTTCTTTCCTCTAAGTGCTGGAATCTTCTTGGATAGTTTTGTGTTTAGAAGGAATTAAACTTGATGTCTTAGGGAGACTATGGGGATACTATGGTCTGCCTAGAGAGGTACCTGCTATATTACTCACTAAACCCGTGTTGCCATCTGCTGGTAACTTCCCTGAACTGCAGACACAAGGTTCCAGGGACCTTGCTAATTAGTGGGTGTCCCAAGGATGGCATCTCAAAGGGAAACAAATCATCACACCCCAAAAAATTCACAATGAAAAGCCCGAATAACTTTGGGCCTCATGGGCACCAAGAAAACCACCAACTTATTCAAAGAAGATTTTCATTTAGTAACAGGGAGTTGGCCATTTGGAGACCTGTCTCTTTGACCTACTTCTATAAATATTTGTCTCGATCTCCTGTGCAAGGTCAGTTAATTCTGCCAAGAACTACCTGAAAATTTATTCCTGTTCACCAAGTTCATGGTCCACAGTCTATGAGTTTAATTCACACGATGCTTCGATTATGTGAATGAATGCCATTCTTCCTTGAAGGGAGTAATTACTGTCACCGTTATATTCTCTGCACATTTCGACCTTTGTGATTTCAAATGACAAAGGTTTTTCTTTTCTAATTTAAAATTTTAATTTTATGATTCTCTCCTGGTTTGCAGCATACCTCCAAGTGCTACTGTCATTTCTGCTTCAGCTTTGGAGGAAAACAGCTATGTTTAGGGGAGGCTGTTATTGAAGGGGTTAAGGTAGGAGTTCTGAAAAGGTGCTCTGGCCAGCCAAGTGAAGGGATTAACCAGTTAAATTACAAGGGTGAGGCTCACCCAAAAGTTCTTCTAACATAACAAAGGAAACTCAGAGATATCACAGATCTTGGAAATCTTACATAAATCTTATATTGACACATATTGCTTAGGTTAGCTAGATAAACCATTAAGAAACTCTTAGTTGCTAGAAGTCAGTTACAACCCATGTTGACAGTTAGTTGTCTATATTTCCTTGAATAGTTGAGAAAGTGGACCAAGCTGTGGAATTAGAGTCAGAGCAAAGGAGATCCCACCACTGTCTTTCTTCCTCTTTGGCATGGGCCCTGTCTACCTCACACAAAAAAGGGAGCCTCTTCTGAATATTTTGTATGCTGGCTCCCATCCCTCCCACCCAGTGTAAATATTTATTTATTTAAAAATTTGATTAACATGTATTTATAACTAACACATTCATGTGTATTATATAAAATTATATACTACAGACAAGAAAAATTTAATTAATAGCCCATTGAATATGACCCAGATATAATGTTGAATATTTTAGTGTCCTATGCAAACATATTCATATTGTTATTTTCATGTTATAAAGAACAAATTATGAGAAAAAATACTATTCATTAACCTGTTTTTTTTTCCTCATATGGCAATATATCATGCACTACCTTTAAGTGAATAATTATAGATTTAACTCATACATTTTCATGGCCACAAAGTGTCCCATTATACTTATATCTCCTATTGTTGGTTGCTTTAATAAGAAACAACTTTATATCGGGCGCCTGGGTGGCTCAGTGGGTTAAGCCGCTGCCTTCGGCTCAGGTCATGATCTCAGGGTCCTGGGATCGAGTCCCGCATCGGGCTCTCTGCTCAGCAGGGAGCCTGCTTCCTCCTCTCTCTCTCTGCCTGCCTCTCTGCCTACTTGTAATCTCTCTCTGTCAAATAAATAAATAAATCTTTAAATAAAAAAAAAAAAAGAAACAACTTTATATCTGATTAAGATAAATTTTTACAAGTGACATAGCTAGGTGAAGTATAAATGCCACCATTAGCATTGAATGGGATATTAATAGGTGAATAATATAGTTTTAAGTGTGGCTTTGAATTGTGTTTGACACATGTGAGGTTGAACGCATTTTGTATGCATATTAGCTGAATATATTTCCTTTTGACTATCCTTTTTATAACCTTTACCATTAAATTTCTAAAAATTTACTTCAGACCATTCTAATTTTATCCCTTTATTTCAGCTTTTCCATATGTGATATTTTATCTTTTGTTCATCTTATGTCACAAATATTTACCCCAGATATTTATGTGCCTTTTAATGCTACCTTTAAAATACAGCTTTTTCACATTTCACAAGTTTTGTATTCAGGTAATCACTCCTTTTAAGTTTTCTGACTTTGGTATAATACTTTAAGAAGTTCTCCCTCAAATCAAGGTTATAATAGCATGATGTTTTCCTTAAATTTATTTTTTACATTAAAATCATGAATTCATCCAGAATTTATTTTGGTATTCATTTGAGAGAAGGATTTAACACTTTTCCTCCCCAAATCATTGGCTTGAACACCACTTAAGTGATCCCACAAAGCTGGATATTCTGTAAAGTGTCATCCACTCCAAGTATAAACTATACTCTGGTGGCAGATTTGGAATAATATAAATAAACAGCAAGCTCAGAGGCCAGTTAAAGAAACAAATGGGCATGGAGTGAGAGAGACAGAAACATTAACTCAGTAATGTTCTACATTTCTCTGTCTTTAAATATGAGAAGAGTTACTATTGATGAACTGTAGCATAGCTACATTACATTTATAAATATTTAAATAAGAAAAACGGGCAAAATCTACCAAAGACAGTGATTTCATAGCAGAGGAGTGAGAAAGAAGCCTGCCTGGTGAACAGATGAGGGACTTCTAAGGGGAACCTCGAGTGCATTAAGGATGGACACTTTGATGAATGACAGAGGCTGGTCTCCTTCCTGGGTCTGTACAAAGCAATGCATCAGGATATGACGAGATTTGTAGAGCTTATGGTTTTTAAGGTACCACAAAGTAATTTGGTAAGATAGAATATTTTCAGCAGCATTAGTCATCATTATCGTCATTGCCCTCATCCACTATATATATATATATATATATATATATATATATATATATATATATATATATATATATAAAATTTGAAAGTGAGAGCTTGTATTTGAGGATGACCATGTCACTGAACTTGAAAAAGGAATAAGTCTTCATTTTCTGATTTTGTACTGCATATGATGATTTTTCCAGTCCTGGGTGTGTCTTTGGAAAAGACATCAGGGCTGCATCTGTTCCTTACCTTGGCTTTCATTTCCTTGGGTTGGGAAGGAGATGACTGGCTTCTGCAGCTTTGGGCCCGTTTGCCTCAAATTCAGGTGTTTCTCACTCAGATTCTGCTGAGCTAAGGAAACCCAGCCTACAGGGAGCAGGTAGGATAGGTGAGGAGGTATGACTAAGGTATTAGTAATAATTGTTTGTATTATAACAACAACAACCACAGTGATGGAATGCCTACCAAATGATGATGTCCCCTGTAACTTAGCTACTGGTAACTATAAGTTTACCAGTAATAGCCCTGCTGATGCACAGGAGTAAGGTTACTCCTACCTGGGGAATATGCCTCCTGCAGTCCAGGAAGGAGGAAGAAGGGATGGAGATGCTACCTTTGGAATAAATTTCTGAAGTACAAGGAGAGTTCCTTGATACTTTATTCATCCTCTGTTCTTATGTGCCAAACTGGGAATCAAAGAGGTAGTTTTAATTTTGTTTGACTGACCCTACTGCATAGGTCTAATCACATCTACATTACTGTTATTGCTACTGCTGCTTGGTCCTTAACCCTTATATCCATCCTACTCATCTTCATCAGATGAATTTTCCTCAATTTTCCTACTGCTTTGGTATTTGCCATCCTCTTACTTGTTTCACCTAGGATGTTGGTTGAAAATGGGGATTCCTGTGCTCCCCTTCAGTTTTAGCCTCCCCCAGGTGATTCAATTAAACCCTAGAGCAGTACTTCTCCAACATCAATAATACAAGAATCGTAGGCAGCGCTTATCAGAATGCAGATTCTGACTCCAGAGGTCCGAGGGGGTCTGAAAGCTGCATTTTTGTGAGCTTTCATATGGTGTTGCTTCCTTCTGGAGAATGATCCCACTTTGGGGAGATAGCAAAGGCTAGGTTTTCTAAACTAGTTATTCTAGCATCTTAGTCCTTCTGTATAGTTGACCCCTTTCAGCTCTCCTGATGACTTCTTCTAGCTCCCTGAGGCAGTCAAACCAATCTCTTAAATGTCCTCTAGTAGGACAACACAGAATGAATTTTTCTCCAAGCTACCATCATTGCTGTTCTTTCTCATCTCCATCTGTCAAAAATAGATCCTTCTTGGAGGACCTTCCCAGTCTCCTGTTAGGGGGAAGGTCCTTTTTAATAGTCCCAGGCTCCTGAAGTTCCCTGGCCTTCTCTATGAATGCTAGCTAGCTGTCTGCCCTTGGTTCTGCATCAGGACCAACAAACGCTACAACTTCACACGTGGATATATGAGGAGTTCGGTTAGGTAAAACTACGGTCCTGTTGAAGCAAACTGCTCATTTTCCCTTGTTCTCCACCCAGTTGTGCTACTAGTCAGGAGCTAAGAGTGGACATGGAACCAGCACAACCATAGTTTAAAAGCCAAAGCTCTCTTTATCATTCCTGCTCATATACAGGATGCTCATCTCTGTAGTTACCTCTAACTTGAACTTGTTCAAATTAATCCTAGGTGTGGGCATGGGGAACATACGGGACTGACTTATCTCTATGAGGAAGCAGTAACTACATCTGCCCCTCATATTTCTACCCAGTTTTCCTTTGTCTTATATTTCCAAACTAATGTAACTGGATCTGTATTTTCTCCATCAGAACTTTTCTTGATGTCTTTGCTCTATCTTGGTAAGATACAAACACCAAAGCCCTTTCCCTTAATCCCTAGCTACACACTTTGAATTTGCCCTTGGCCATTCCCTTTGCGTCTATGAAGGTGATGAACACTATACAATGGGAGAAAATGCTCTAAAATGTTAATCTCAATATAATGCATAACAAGTTAAACAGTGGACTTGGTACTGTGTAAATCTGGAAAAAATTCTGAGACATTCTTTAATGCAGAAATTAGAGTATCGTGATGTCATTTGTTCTCATAAAGGTATTTTCTTCTTAGACGTTTTTTGGAGAGGTAAATTTATCCCCAAGGAAGGCAATCCTAAATCTCTTTCAAATGCTATTAATGTTTAGATATACTTTTATGTATCAAAAATACTTGTCCAATACTTGTTATCTCTTTATCCCCATTTTTTAATTTTTTATTTTTTATAAACATATATTTTTATCCCCAGGGGTACAGGTCTGTGAATCGCCAGGTTTACACACTTCACAGCACTCACCAAAGCACATACCCTCCCCAGTGTCCATAACCCCACCCCCCTTCTCCCAACCCCCCTCCCCCCAGCAACCCTCAGTTTGTTTTGTGAGATTAAGAGTCACTTCTGGTTTGTCTCCCTCCCAATCCCATCTTGTTTCATTGATTCTTTTCCTACCCACTTAAGCCCCCATGTTGCATCACCACTTCCTCATATCAGGGAGATCATATGATAGTTGTCTTTCTCCGCTTGACTTATTTCGCTAAGCATGATACGCTCTAGTTCCATCCATGTTGTCGCAAATGGCAAGATTTCATTTCTTTTGATGGCTGTATAGTATTCCATGAGGAAGGGAAGCAGGCTCCCTGCCGAGCAGAGAGCCTGATGTGGGGCTCGATCCCAAGACCCTGGGATCATGACCTGAGCCAAAGGCAGAGGCCTTAACCCACTGAGCCACCCAGGTGCTCCATCCTTATCCCCATTTTTAATGTGGACATAAAAATGTATCTTGAGGTCGTATCGGGCTTAGGCAGACAAAAGTTCATGTCAGTGTTAAGGGAGAAGAGAAGGAGCAGTAAATTTTGAGTTGCTTTGTTGTTTTACACTATCTTAGAGCTAGTTATGGATTTTGGAGTAATATTTCATGTTCCAGGAGTAGTTTTTATCCAATGATTAGACCTTTAATTTTTCAGCACTTTCCCCTGAATCTCTTAAGGTCAAAAATTATGAATAAATCCATGCTTGATAGACTGAAAGGTTTTAGCTTCAGAGAGTTGTCAGTAGACTTCAAATTGGAGCAGTCTTTCAGTTCTGTTACTTGCAAGTTATTGATAAATTTGCACACCACTGGCTGCAGACCTATGAATATATTCATGGACAATGGAGCATGGCTTGGTATTTAGAAGAATCCAAAATGTGATTTTTTTAAATTAAATTGAGCTGGGAATGTTATTTATGATTGAGTATTTAAAATAAATAATTGAAAATTAAGAATATGTGCCATTGTACTTTTAACTCCAGATTAAATGTGAAAAATGTAAATACATAAATTACAAATCACAAATGATATTCTTAGGCCATTCAGTTTAAGCCATTTTTACTAATGCTAATCACAAAACAGATGAAGTATTTATAAAAACTAAGAGGTTTAGCATGGTAACTCTGATTAAATTCTAACCTTTACATTGATAGAAAAGTTAGGAGAATTATGAACCATGAATATTATAAGAATTAATGAACTGCAATTCTGATAATAACTAATAGGATGGGGGTAGGAAACCTTCAGATTTAATGACTCTCTCTGTAGTCTACAGTTCCATTTGAACTTTATTCTCAGTAGACAGTTGTGATTTTAAAATGTCCTATTCATCTCTCCCACTAAGAGGAGAGAACAGAGCACTTCCTTTCATGAAGGTATGTCTTGAAGAGCTATAAGAGCACGAGCTCAGGGCAGGACGGAGGGTAAAAAAGAGACCCATATCCCAAATGATCTTCCAAAAGTGTTTTTTGGAATGTGAATTGAATGTTTATTTGCTGTTAATAAATACAATAGGGGAGCTACTATTTTTGAAGAGCACTTTAAAAGAAATATCTTAGCCAGCTGATTTTATGCCGTGCTGTCCTAGACCCATGTTAATGCTGTCCTAGACCCTAGGCACACTGTGAACCTCAAAGAGCTAGTATCTTATATATAATCTTTTTTTTTTTTTAAACTCTGTTGTTTGATGTATAAAGAAAGTCAGCAAGTTTCTATTAGCCACTGTGTTATAATTATTAGTGGAACATAATTTATAGGAGCTTTGATATGTGATCATTTTAAATACCACCATTGTAAATACCATCAAATCCTGGGAGACATGTAGGTCAATGGATGACTGGCTTGTCCAGTAGATTATAATTGTCACAGCCCCAACTCAGTGATGAGCATTTCAATCATCTGCTGGTCATTTATGTTTCCTCCTTTGTAAACACCACACTTGGAAGACATGGATAAATTATTACCAAATCTGGAGCTGTGCTAAAGTTATCAAGACAGCTTTAAAATTCTGTTTTTGTTGTGGGAAGTAAGATGATTGCTGATAAGTATTTGCTAGACCTATACTTTTTAAGAACGTGTCCATGAAATTTGATATGTGGGACAAAGTCTTGTAAGTTATAAGAAAAAAAAATCTTAAAATGATCATATGCCTTTCCAGTAATCTATCTGGCAATTTCTTCCTTCATTTACAAAGATGTAGTCTGCTAAAATTTACTTAGCCCCTGAAAGCAGTTATTCGATTAGAACTCAACTTTGTGTAAATTTCCATCCTTAAAATTGTAACTCATTTGTGTTGAGAAAACTTGCAGATTGAAATACTTTTTAAGATAATGTTATCAGGTTAACGAGGGTGTATTCATCATTTTATTTTATTTTGAATTGTTATTTGTAGATTATGTTGGTGTTTTAAATTTAGAGTAACTGTGAATGAAGGGATTCTGCCTTTCCAGAGATTTGGGGGTTGTTATTTAGCAGCCTTATTGTTCCAATTTCTCTATTCACCTTAATCTTCTTCCTCACTGTGTAAACTGTGGATGATTTTGTATCTTTGTTTATACCATCTGTATCCCCATTGATTTGAACAACTGAGCAATGTCTAAAGGCTCCCAGCTTTTTTTTGAAGAGCAAATGGCATTAATTTTCTGCTGCTTTAGAAATGCTCCAAGGCGAAGAGTGGTATCACAGAGAACGTGGCTGTTATTTATGACTTCCTTCCTGCCGGGAATCTGGGGATCCAGAGAGGAGTTTGTGACTGCAGAAGCCAATTTACGAATTATGAAAGAGTTGAAGCTGACCATGGAAACCAGGTTTTAGGGGCCCTCATTTTATTTAACATTTTCTAAGTGTTTTCTCAGAGGATATTTCATTTTAAAAAGATAGATTGTTTCATATATAAGACCTAAGTCTTATGTTGATGGCTTTCATTTATTATGTGCCTAATTTAAATTTGTCAATTCCTGTGAAGTGTTTGGGAAAATGAGGGAAAGTCAGGGTACGACAGATCCAACCTCAGTTTACCTGCTTTTGAGGTAGATTATCTCAACTCTGTCCTGTTCTCTGTTTCTGTGGTTCTATATTACAAAATCTTTAGAACCTTGGTTTGGAATCCGTTGTTTTCAACCTCAGCTGCGTAGTTGACTCAGAGGGAAACTTTTAAAAATTCTTGTGCCTGAGTCCCATTACTTGGGCTGCCAGATTTAATAAACAAAAAATACAAGATACCCAGTTAAATTTAAATTTCAGATAAACAACAAATAGTTCTTTAGTATAACTTCGTTAAATATGCACATCCTTTATTTCTTCTGGCAACCTTACTGGAAGTCCGTCCATGCTGAGTTAATGGGGTCTGGGTGAGGTCTGGCCATGGGTGTTTTTATACATTCTCCAGGTCAGCGTAATGTGCAGTAGACCTGGGAACTATTGGCTGAGATAAATAGCGTTTTGTAGACGGTGGTGTGACTAGGAGTCAACAGCAGTACTTGTGAAAATGCATCTTCTTAATTCCCCTCCAGTCTGGTTCATGAGGATGAAGTTGAGGTACTTTAGTAAGATCCTAGCTAGTTCTGTTACAGGTGACTTCTGGGCCATACATTGAGAAGTACTGTTTAAGAACATATTAGCATTCTTTTTCTTAATATAAGAGCATAAAGTTATTTTTTTTTTAATTTTTAGAAAAATCTCGGAATAACCGTTTCAGGGTACAGCATAGTACACTGGCTACAAATGAACTCTCCTTATATATTAGAATAAGTGATACGGATTAGAAAGATGTTTCTCAGAAGAAAAATCAAAATCAATGTGAATTGTCTTCTGTTGTTTGCTATCATTTCTTATGTAACAAATAAAAAACATTTATCTTCTGAACTGGAGAACAAATAGGTCTTCATGAGGACAATACATTAACCTTAAGGACTGTGCTTTGCTAAAGGACTCTAATCTTGGGTAACTGAAAAAAATGACCTTGGGAGACACTGAACCTAAGGAATTGACACGAACAATTTGGGATTGGTTGTAAGCTCATGCTGAGCAAAATGTCTATGAAAATGCATTCTACAAGGTTAATAGGCTGATATTTTCAAGATTATATACAAGGAAAAATAATGTAGATGATTAACACTGCTAGTGTCAAGGGCTATTTTTCCCCCACTGAGGTAGTTTCAGAAATAAAAGAGCAAAGACATTCTGTCTTGTTTCCGGTTCTTTGTTTTGATGATTTCTGAGCGCCAAGTTGATATTTTTTCCTAAGACTTACAGAAAACCCAGGGCAGTACATATTTTGCTCTGTTTTCAAGGGGTGTTTAAATTGATGCAAATTTGTACTGCTGTTAATGATCCAAAATAATTCCTTATGGGAATGATTTCTCCCCCATGATCTATTAATGCACTATCGATTAACCTCAAAACCTGTTTTATATTAGTAAACATTTTCATGTAGGATAGACCCCTGCATCCCTTTGCGTGGTTCTCTTAGGTAATATGCTTTTAACAGGTTGACTCCTTTTGTTTTGGCGTTCCTCCAAATATGGAAATATCTTAGGTTTTATCTTCCAAGTTTCTCTATTTTGAACTATTTCAGCAAACTGAACATTTACTAATTGCTTTTTATTACAAACATTTACCAGCTAGTCAATTGGCTCAACCTGTCTAAATTGTGACATTCTGACTCTAGAGATTAAAAGGCCATTGTTGGGGCGTCTGGGTGGCTCAGTCGGTTAAGCGTCTGCCTTCAGCTCAGGTCATGATCCCAGAGTCCTGGGATGGAGCCCCACATTGGGTTCCCTGCTCAGCGGGAAGCATGCTTCTCCCTCTCCCTCTGCTCTTCTACCTGCTAGTGCTCACTCTCGTTCTCTCTCTCTCTCAAATAAATAAATAATATATATTTTTTAAAGGCCATTGTTATTCCAACGGGACTTGGGATAGCTTTTAGGTTCTAGTCTTGTTGGCTTTCACTTGGAGTCTGATAAGTTCTCTCACTGATGCTAGTAACAGCTCTTCATAATGTTTACAATGACTTTACATGCATTTCTTTTTAAATTTGGTCTCCTCAAGAGTTATATGGAGTATACAGGGCAGAGGTCATTATTAATCCTCTTTTCCAGATCAGACTACGGCTCAGAGTTTTAAGTGGCAAGCGCTGATAAGTCTAAGTGCTAGAATTGTCCCTTGAATGCAGTCCTTCTCACCTGCAGTGACTTTTCCACTCTATCAGCTTATTAGGACAGACCAAATGAGGCAAAAGAATATAAAAGGGCAGTGGGTAGCTGTTACCAAGGAAACTTATTTTAATTTTTAAAGTATTGATCAGAAAAGAAGTAGAAAAAGAGGACACTTCTTATCACAAGTAGAAAGAGGAAACAAATGATCAAGTAGAGGTTTAAAAGCTGGATGATAGGAAAACTGCAGGAACAAAGCTCCACATAACACGGTCACGTATCGCACACTCTTTCCAGCTTCCTTGTGTTTCTGGGAGGCAAAAAAGGGGACAGGCAGATGAGCAGGGACATGAGACAGTGGTCTGTAGTTTCCCGTGATATTGTAGGGAAGAACGTGATGTAAATTCTCTGGAGTGGACCTCCCCAGGGAAGAAGATGGGAGAATGAGCAACAAGGAAAGAGCTTGCACCTTCCGTGGCCGAGGCGCAGTTCAGAAAGAGCCAGAGAAGTGGCCCAGGCTGTGACTGGACAACAGACTGACAGTTGCTGGATGTTGTTCCGTTTCCATCAGTCACTGAAATGGCTTAGACAGAATGAATATACTGTTTGTGGCCAGAATGGAAACATCACCTGATAACTTACATGCAGGGCTTAAAAAAAGAGAGAGAGATCAGAAAATGGTTTTATTTCCTAGAACTGTGGATTGTTTCAGGTTGAAATTGCTTGAAATGTAAGGGTCGTGGGCGACAATCAGGTTCAGATTAACGATCAAAGCAGAGAGTAACGTAGAATAATTGCATTTAAATGCTTAGAGTTTAAACCAGTGGCTCTGACATTTCAGTGAATCAGAATCAATTTTGCTAAAACACATTGCTGGGCAGAGCCCAGAGTTTCTGGTTCCATATAACTGGGCTGAAACTGGAGAATCTACTTTTCTATTATCTTCCGTGACAAGGTACGCTGCTTCTGTGGTCCAAGGACCATACATTATAAACCAATGTTTTAAGCATTGTTTGATTACTTGGGGCTTCCAGGGGCAATGGATATTGGTTAAAAGAGAACACAACTACTCACTGTGAAGTTTTCTTAAATTTCCATCAAGAAAACAGATACTGATGTGGAGAGGCCTCGGGACTGGAACAGCCTGAGATCCCCATTCTGGCCTTCCCCAGTTCCTTGCCACAGAGAAGCACACTGTGGGCCATGAACCTGGCCCTCCAGAGCACCATCCTGCCAGATACTGGGAAAAATAGAATTTTCCACATAGGTCGTTTAAACCACCACTCTGGAAATGTTTCATTTATAATCTACAACCTTCCTTTGAAAGGATATTTACAAGTGAGGCACCCCTGATTCCTGAAGTAAACCCAGCATCAACAAGCCTGTACCCACACTGAGAAAGAAACAGAGTCCTCAGGTGTGTCTATCCATTGTCTCAGTCTCCATTTCTCCGTCTTTCCAAAGAAGCTGTTTCCCTGCAGTTACATGTTCAATTTTAGCATAGTGATTAATAGCCTGATTAAAATTGATGTTTATGTATCTTAAAGTCTTTTTTTTTTCCTTCATGGAATTCAGTCAACCACACTTATGATTCTTTTACCCATGAGCTGTACTCGAGGGGCTTTTTTACATCTGATGGCAACAAATGATAATTATGAGCAAAACAGTTTGAAAGGTCATTTCATTCTATGCTTTTAAATGCAATGTTGTGAACCGACAGTAGACATTACAAGTTGGTTTCTCCCCGAGAGCTCCTCAGCAAGAAGAAGAGAGAATACCTTTTCCTCGAGTCCATGCTTGAAGTGCATGTATGCAGAACTCAACTTTGAGTTTCTACCCTGAGTTGGCAGCCGACCTCGTTACAGCAGTACTTAAAAAGGGACTGGTCTGGGAAAGCTGCCTCTCGTGAAACAATACAGTTAATACTTTGCATTAAAAACAGAGGGTAGACCTGTACCCCTGGGGATAAAAATATATGTTTATAAAAAATAAAAAATTTAATTAAAAAAAATTAAAAAAAAACAGAGGGTAGAAAGATAATAATAACTCTAAAGAAGAAGGTCTCTGTTGTGAATGCAGGTCAAAGAAAATGGAGACAAAGCTGGTAGCAAGTAAAGATACTTGATTATCTAAAAGTAACATCTCAAATTAAGTATTATTTTTTAAGAATGTAGTGGAATAGTTTTCTTAAAAACTGTTTGCTGTGCCTGAATAGATCTCTCTCTCTCTCTCTCTCTCTGCTTTCTCTCTTTAATGTAATAACTGCCTGTGTGAGATGAAGGTGTCACTGTTACTCAGACACATACTTCAGGTAGGGGTAACGCTCGGCATTAAAAAGCTGGGCATTTGAGGATGCACATTTATTCCAACAGATGCCTGAGTTCCTGTTAGAACACCAGCACTGTCATTTATCAAATGGCACCCTAGTGATCTCAAAGAGTTAATGAGAATCTCAAATTTCATACTTACTTCCCCACGGGGAAGGCATCTGACTCACATTTTGCAGTCTAGCAAAGTACTTGGTGCTCCTGACATTCCCTCAGAGCCCCAGATCGTCACCTACCGAGCCACCAGTCATTCCTGCCTTCCCGTCTGCCTCTATACCTGTGGGGCATCCCTGCTGCTCCTCCCCATCCACCTTCACCTGCTTGGACTCTGGACCATTCTTACCATATGTTCCTGCCACCATTAGTGCAGCCCAGGCTCTGGAGGTGGTCTCTGACTTGGCAAATTTCTCTTCACCCTCTGATTGCCTTGGCACAACCATCTGAACACAGAGCTGATTCACTTCTAGAACTTACAGTCAGAATTTTTAATGAAAAAAAATCTTAAATAAAATGCTGATGCAGTGGTTTAATACAATGACCAGTACAACCATATGAATAAATACAAATGCAAAGCCAAAAATCCACCATTTAATTTAAAATGCTGGTGTGACTGAATGTATTACATACTGCATCCTGACGAAACTACATAAAGCTAGATTTCTCTTTAGGAAGGACAGGGTTTCCATATTTATTAAGTAAAAATAAATTTCAGTATATACTTTGCTTTTGCCAGTGATCTACTTTTTTTTTTTTTTAAAGGTGGAACATCATTAATAATGTCTTTAAGGATGTGCTCTTAAGCATAGTGAATTCCATACTCCAAGCTGTAAGTTAGAAAATAGGTTATTCAACTCCTTGAATAAATTAAAAGGGAGTCTTCATCTTTCTCCTTTTCCCGATAAATTGATCTCTTGAGTCTGAGTGACATAATCTATATACCAGATCTTCTCCAGAAAGTTATTATATAGAAAGTGTAAATGGCTAGAGTAGCAAAAAGCGACTCATACTTCCTATTCCACTAAATGAAATCACTTAAACAAGACGTGATATGACATAATATCCACATGGTTTAGAGCATTTTTTACATGCTTATATTTCTTTAGGCTTCTTATTCATTATAAATAAGAAGCTTGTTTCTCCTGATGCTTAGTTTAAGTTGTTTATATTTTAAGCCCATGTTATGGATCACGCTCCATGGGATTTTAACATTAAAAAAAAAAAAAAAGGATTTCACTTCTGTGGAACATTTGCCTATACACCTGGTCCGGAAGCAGGCGGACCTGGAAGGTTCCCCTGGTCTGTCAGGGCAGTGCAGATGAAAAGCTTGCACATCCTTTCCACTTCTAGCGTGGAAGCTGACTGGGAGTTTCTTGCTGTTTCTTTATGTGTTGACGTGTTTGCAGGGCCACAATTATAAACTGATTACAGCTAGCAAAAAAACTGCTTCCATTGTTTTCCCTGCTGAATGGTAATTAGACTGTTATTGTGTTCATTGCCATTTTTTATTGTTGCTAGTCTTTTGAGCATTATTAGTCTATCTTAGATTTCAGTATGTCCTCTGGAAAGAAGGAAATGCCAACCAAGTGCAATGTATGTAAGATGTTTATAGTGATTATCTTATTGTATGCTCTAAATCGCATCGTAGAAAAACTAAATATATCCTAGAAACAAGACATTTTGTTTTCCTGTCTGTAGTCATTTGAACCACGTTTGATGCTCTAACTTCTTCCTCTTCCTTGATCGTACAGCTAGTTCAGAAAAGGCTGTTTCAAAGTTAGAATGCCATATGTTAGAAGATTTCAAGTATAATCTGGACAATGTGAATTTTGTTTCTATGTGAAGAACAGCTTATCTCGAAGGCTGCATTTACATTAGCTGAAAAGGAAAACTATTGGCAGTTTTGTTTTTTTTTTTTCTGTCTCTGAGTCTGAGTTGATTTTGTTTTGTTTTGTTTTGTTTTAAATTGACCGAATCGACCTGATTGCTGTCTCACAGACATAATCTGTGAACTCATCTCCTAGACTCTAGGCCCAATTAGTCTAAATGCTTTCCTGGTTTGCTACTAATTGTATGCTTAACTGTTAAGTTATGATAAAGCTCATTTGAAGGGTAAAATAGAATTCATTCTTCATGTCCTTTAATGTAATTGTATCTTATTTTATCATTGCAATAGATGGGGATAAGAATTTTTCCCCATTCTGGGGCATAGAAAATATTTGAATGTCTCTGAAATACGAAGAATATGCAGGAAGATGCAGTCTTAGTGTATTAGAAAATGTTAAAAAGCATTTACAGTCTGGGAATAACGGATGAAATATGTGTAAAGGGTATCTAAAAGAGGTTTTCGAATGATAGAATAAGCATACACTTTTCAGATGACTTTGCTGTTTTTGATAGATTTGACCAATGTTTCACTGAAGAAAGTAAATAGAGCAAGTGCATTTTCGTTTTCTCTCTCTCTCTTTTTTTTTTAAGATTTTATTTATTTATTTGACAGAGAAAGAAATCACAAGTAGGCAGAGAGGCAGACAGAGCGAATGGGGGAAGGGAAGCAGGCTGTCTCCTGAGTGGAGAGCCCGATGTGGGTCTCCATCCCAGGACCCTGAGATCATGACCTGAGCGTAAGGCAGAGGCTTTAACCCATGAGCCTCCCAGGCGCCCTGCAAGTGCATTTTCTAATCTGACAGTTTAAAATAGAATTAATTTGAGATTTCTCCCTCATCCTTTGTCACTTGCATTTGATTTTCAGCTGACATCTCTTGTCTAAGACAATGAGATTGATCACAAAATAGAAGCTTTAGAAATTTCTCTGAAAATTAGTGAAGCTACTAAAAATTATATTTTAGTAGGATTTACCTTAATTGAAGAAGTGCATAATTGGGATATGATGATCTACAAATAAGTAAAGGAGACAAAATATCCAAAAATAGAACTAAAAGATCTACCAAATTATTAAGGCATGCAAGTATTTGGCACAGCAAATAAAAGCCAGGGATGATTATGAAGAAGTAAAAAAAGAGCAAAAACGATAAGCAGCAAATTAATTAATAAAGAAGATGAGATACCACTTGGAAAATTGATAAAAGAGAATTGAAAATTCTCTTTATCATTTTGTAAATATAATAGAAATAAAAGATTGTTTTTTCCTTTCAAATTTTTATTTTAATTCTAGTTAGCTAATATATAGTGTAATATTAGTTTCAGGAGCAGAATTTAGTGATTCATCACTTACACAGAACATCCAGTGTTCATCATTAACAAGTGCCCTCCTTAGTGCCCATCACCCATTTAACCCAACCACACCCACCTGGCCTTCAGCAACCCTCAGTTTATTCTTTGTCATTAAGATTCTCTTAGTTTATTTCCTTCTTTTTCCTCTTTCCATATGTTCATATGTTTTGTTTCTCAAATTCCATATATGAATGAAATCATATCATATTTGTCTTTCTCTGACTTATTTTGCTTACAGTAATACTCCCTGGCTTTATCCATGTGCCAGTCAAATGGCAAGATTTCATTCTTTTTGATGGCTGATGTCTCCTTTATCCATTTATTAGTTGATGGACATTTGGGCTCTTTCCATAGTTTGGCTATTGTTGATAATGCTACTGTAAACATCAGGGTGCATGTATCCCTTTGAATCTGTATTTTTTTTATCCTTTGGGTAAATACCTAGTAATTCAGTTGCTGAGTCACAGGGTAGTTCTATTTTTAACCTTTTGAGGAACCCCCATACTGTTTTCCAGAGTAGCTGCACCAGTTTGCATTCCCACCAACAGCATAAAAGGGTTACCCTCTCTCAGCATCCTACTATCTGCTGTTTCCTATGCTAATTTTAGCCATTCTGACAGGTGTGAAGTGGTATCTCATCATGGTTTTGATTTGTATTTTTCTGATGATGTATGACGTTGAGCATCTTTTTATGTGTCTGTTCGCCATCTGTATGTCTTCTTTGAAGGAATAAAATATCTTGAAAGGCATTTCTTTCAATTAGAAGGAAAAGACAGTAATTGACTTGATGGTATTTTTTCTGTACTTTAAAAAAAAGATTATATTTATTTATTTGAGAGCAAGAGAGCACACACATAAGTGGGGGTAAAGGCAGAGGGAGAGGAAGAAGCAGACTCCCCACTGAGCACAGAGCCTGAAGCCACTGGGTCTTGAACCCTGAGATCATGACCTGAGTCAAAGTCAGATGCTTAAACAACTGAGCCACCCAAGTACCCCTAACTGTACTTATTTTTTAGTAGTGAATCTTTGTTTTTGAAGAAAGGTAGAGTTCTTATAAAAGCAACAATATGTAGGGAATTTTAAAAAATTAAATGTGCTTACACATTTCATTTCAAATGACTAGTATCAAATAGAAAAGAAGTACTGTAGAATTTGACTAGAGTTATTATTGCTCCCTCCATTCTTTTTGTAACTGCCCAGAACTCTTGAGAAGAGGATCATCATTGAGATACTTGAAATAAATGGCCACCTAAATTAGGTGATTGTTTCCTGCCTACAACCTGTCAGTGATTTACATTAAAGAAAGCATGTTCACAACGTGAACATTATCAACCATTAAATATCTCTTTGTAAATCAGTTTATCTCGTTGATAATTGGGCACTTGTTGGACAGGGATTAGGAGAAAGGATGGCTATGTATTTATTTATTTATTTTAAGAGAGAGAGCATGCAACCGGTGGGGCGGGGGTTGCAGAGGGAGAGAGAGTCTTAAGCAGACTCTGTACTGAGCACAGAGCCCAGTGGGGTGCTTGATCTCAGGACCCTGAGATCTGATCTGAGCCAAAACTAAAAGCTGGAAGCTTAATTGACTGTGGGACCCAGGTAACCCCAAAAGGATGGCTATTTAAAGGGGAAAATGATCTAGAATTGCAGAGGCATGAGGCACTAGATACTAACTTAATGTCCCTCTTAATTTGGTTAGACATAGTCCTAACTATGAGAGCCGAAACAGCCGACATTGTGAGCAAAATAGCATTTGCAAAATGAAAGGGATAGAGCCCTGAAGATCACTCAGTCTGTGAACTTAACTGAGAAGAAGAATGAAAAGCAGACATGCAGATCAAAAACACTGTCAGATTCATCTGACCTTCTAAATTAGACTGACACATCTAGCTGATTGACAAAAAGTCTATACATGTTAATTATAATAACTTTAGAGAGCTTTTGAGTCTGTGTATTTATTATACTACTTATTATGAGGCTATAAGAGTGTGGAATGGGATAATTAGTTTTTATCAAGGGACATAATTGGCTAGAGGTTTATACTTGGAGAGTAAAGGACAAGAGGTGGCCGGAAGAAGTGACCTATAGAGGTAGGGCCTAAAGCTACTCATAACTTTCCAAGGCCAAGGAAAAGACCCTTTGCTACAGGAATGACTGTCACAGAAGGATGGGATAGGGGACACTAACATTTATTGAGATGTTACCATGTTCAGAGAAATAAAATGACAAAAGAAAATGAACATGGTCCCTGCTCTTGTGGACCATTAATGACACTGTTTTAAAATCAGATAGGATACAGAGATGATTTTAAAAACCACAAAGAGGAGAAGGCCTGTTTTCCTTATAGATTTTCTTTTTTCTTTTTTTTAAATTCAACTAGCCAACATATTGTACCTCATTAGTTTTTGATACAATGTCCAGTGATTCATTAGTTGCATATAACACGCAGTGCTCATCACGTCACATGCCCTCCTTGTTGTCTACAAACAACCATTGATTTATTTGAAGAAAGAATATTCATTAATTCAGTGAGTAGGTGAAACTAGAAAAGAGGTGCTTGGGTTGAAAGGTATTTTAAAGTCATAGTTGTAAAATGTAATCTTAAACTACTTTTGTCTGTAGTTTAAGGGACACAAATTATAGTTTTCCTTTGACTGACTGCTTAGAACAACACTCAAGGTAGGAGGTCATTCTCCCCTTATACACTGGTAAAGAGGGGGATACCAAGAGAGGTTAACTCATTGGCCATAGATAACAGAGCTAGTAAATAAGGGATTTGTGTCATAAATTTCATATTTTTCCTACTATTTCAGGCTACCTCATAAAGACTGGTACAATAAAAAGTCAACGTGTGGTAAGTAGGTTGCTGTCCTTGAGGTTAGACACAACGAGATCATGGTTGTATATCACTTAGGATTACGCCCAGCTATAAGAAACAGGGAGGGAAAATAACACTTGTTTCAACAAGACATGACTTTATTTTTCTGTCGGGTAAAATCCAGAGGAGGCCTCCAGGAATAGTGCTGTGTGGCTTCTCATACTGCTCAGCTGTCCGGACGGTGCGGCTCTAATTTCTCCCGGTTCCAGATGAAAGGCAGAACTCCAGTTACCCGCTTTGCCTTTTAAGTGGCAGGATGGAAGAAAGGATGTAAACAATAGAGACGAAGCGCACACGTCCATGGCCTTTAAGAAAGGCTCCTGCAAGTTGCCACCTTCCCGTTTGTTTACAGTCCTATTGGTGGCTATATTTAGATACAGAGGAGGGTGGGAAATGAGGTCTGTTCTGGTCAGCCACGTGTCTGCTAACAATCCTGAGGTCTAATACCACCGGAAAGCTGGTGAATTAATACTGAGGTACCATCAACGGTCTCTGCCCAGAGAGCCTCGATGAGTGGTTGGGCTCGAAGACAGATAGAAGTCAAGATGTGAATGGCAATGACAGAGTGGAAGCATGAGGGCTCTTCCAAGAGTGTTGGCTCTAAAAGGGAGGGGGCTATATCAAATGGCTCCCATACCTGACTCCGTCTCATTCCAAAATGCATTTGATTGAAAGATGATCAGAAAACTCACATAGTAAAAGCTGCCACTTCATACAGCAGATGAACACACAGGACTGTCGTAGAAAGTCAAAGGCCAGATGTTTACCAGGTGCTTAGAGCAGTCCTGTTAAATGAGACAGGTCTAGGGCACCTGGGTGGTTCTGTTGGTTAAATGACTGCCTTCAACTCAGGTCCTGATCCTGGAGTCGTTGGATCAAGTCCCACACCAGGCTCCCTGCTCAGCAGGGAGTCTGCTTCTCCCCCTGACCCTCCCCCTTCTCATGCTCTCCCTCTCATTCTCTCTTTCTCAAATAAATACATAAATTTTTTTTTAAATGAGACAGCTCTATCCAAAGATATAGCAGCAGGTTTATATTTTAATCTAAATTCATTTTTTTGTATCTGGGCACCTTCTTTATTGTTTAGACTTGACTTATAATGGAAAAAGCAAGACAGTTTGAATAAGACTAGGAAGCAAGACAGAGTGTGGAGGCTTGGCTTTACAGCTTACTATGTTTGTGACAATGGTCAGGCTATTTAACCAGACTCAATTTTCTTATGTTAAAAAAATAATAAAAATAAAAATAATGGGAATACTGTAACTTGCCTCATAGAGTGATTGTAAGAACTATGTAAAAACATATCCAGCTTGTCTAGCATGGTGGTTGGCTCATAATAGATCTGATAAATGTTAGGTATCTTCCTCTCAGCTTCTAAAAAGAAGGCTGTTTGTGAACATTTGTACACTTGAGCCATTATGTCTAAATGTTTCCTTTATCATAGCTCCCTGTTTCTATCCAAGTCCTTGATGGTAGTAACATAATTTGGGGAGTAAAAATAAACCACTGAGAACAGAATCCAAAAAGCAGATTTTTTAGAACTACATTTAAAGTGCATCTCAGGCTATGATTTTCACTTTGGTTCTAAATATATCAAATTTCTATTTATAATTTTTCCTCACAAAATGTGTTTTGATATTCAGAGTATGCGAGAAAAGTTTAAATATGAAAATATTTTCAATTTCTTTTTTGCATTTGCATGCACTGAAAGTTTAAAGATGAAAATATTTTCAAAAAAAATTTTTTTTTGGCATTTGCACACAGGGGTAATAATGAGAGATCCTAATAGGCCATGCTCCATCTCTCAAGGTGAAATTAGGGCTTGTTGCCAAAGACCTGTGGCAGTTAATTTGCTCCTCACAGGGCCAGAATTCCAATTCTGTCCTGGAAAGTTTTCTGGGTCTAGAGAGAATTCACACTAAATCATGAGTTATAATTTAGTTTATATGTAATGTTGAAGGACACCATAGTTTATATTAGTAAGATTAAAGAAAAAAAAAAAAAAGACTTGTCAAACAGATCTACTCTTTTTCCACGGTAAGGTAAGTTCCTAGTCAAAAGCTGTAATTTTTGATCTGAGGCAACAGTGTGTAGGAGTTCTGCTTAATGAATACTGATGTTCTATTGTTTCAGGAGTGATGAAATACAGCCACAGGTTCCTGATTTATGAGGGGTTTAAAATGAGCACTTACCTCATCTTGGATCTGTTGTTTTAACACTGTCTAATACGGTTAGTCTCAGATGGTCTGTTTCCTCTATTATGGAAATTATCCTACCAGTCCATGTGGAGAGAAGCAAGAAGCAAAACACCCTTATCGACCCTACCTTTTATGTACATTTATTTGAACATAAAAATAGAAGGCATAGCTTTGGTTTATTTGAAAAAAGTTTCCCCAGTAGTACTTCAGTATATCCCATATAGTTTCCTGGAGTGGCCCTTCATAAAATATTAAAGAAAAGGGATGGTGGCTTTATGCACGGCTAATTGGAACTGTCTTATTGATGTGTGCTTCTTTGGAATGAAACTCTGTTCAGATTGGTTTAACAAATATTGCTATTAACCTAAGACAGATTTGGGCACCATGCTAGGCCCTGTGGGTCCTCAGAGGAGGAAGATCTAAACCCCTGTCCTTCATGAAGTTTCAGATTATTGAGAGAGAAAATAATATTGAGAAAGAAGTTGTAAATCAAAAAATGATGACTGGAAGACGAATCATGCTGATTCATTAAACGCCGTCCACAGACTCTGTGTTTACTGATTCCTGGTGAGGACTTGGAATGAGTGGATGGTCTGCATCCGTGAAGTTGTCTGACAGAAGCAGAGGCTGATTGAATTAATTGGAAGGCAACAAGAGAGGTCATCTTGTCTGGTCCCTGTCCCTATGAAGGATGGCACAGAAACTCTCCCAGACAGATTGTGACCTGCTTTAATCAGCCACTGGCATTATACCCACGCCTGTGCGGTGACCCTTAAAATTGGGAAGAAAAGTGAAAGACCCAGTCAGTCACCCAGCGGATAGACCACACTGCACAAAGGCAATGATTGTTTTCCTCTTTCCTCTGGGTGTTCCAGGATCACACACAGATCCCCTCAAATGTTCATTTAAAGAATATGCATCTTATATGTCTGGTACATCTCGTTTTCTGTTTTAAATTCCTTTTATAACTTATGCTTAAGTTGTAAAGCCCTAGTTTTGACCGTTTCAACCAAAAACCATGGTTCTTTGAATGGCGATGGTTTCTAGGGATACTCCTTTTATGTCGGCATGAGGGAACCTTACCATAACGCGCAACTTCTTGCTATTCACTTTTCCTCAGAGTTGATTTCATTAACTCCTTTCGAGGCTTTCTTTTAATTCCTCATGGGCAAACCCACTTAGGGATCCCCTCAAGTTTTACTCATCCTCAGAGGAACTTAATTACACAGGGAGAGAAGGTACAGCTGGAGAAAGGCAACATGACAGAAAGGGAGGAATCACGGAGCGAGGTAGTAGGATTCTGTTCCCAGCTCTGCCCCTACCTGTTATATTGGACCCGGAGAAATCCCTCAGTGTTCCTCGACCTCAGTCTTGCCATTTGTAAAATAAGAAGATTGGATGAGGTCAGTGAGTTTCAGACTCTTCTTGATTGTACTCCAGATTAGTCATTTCTTGTTTATGGCAACCCAGTGCTCGCATGCCTTCCAACTAAAGTAGAAGGTTCAAGAAATAGTACTTCCTGTTACTATGTGCAATACACTCCTTTCCATTTTATTTTTGAAAAATGCGGGTTTTAATGATTTAAACGATTTTACATCATTTTGACAGTGATTTTAAAAACACTAATGGGACGTGTTATCAAGCTTAAAAATAGCAGATACGATCATTGTTAAGGTTGTTTCAGTACGAGAGCTCCTATTTTATTAATTGCAAGTTTTAGGGTCTCATTATATGTGCTCTTGTAGTGACATCATTTCATTGTTGACAAAATCTTAAGAAGAGTGAGAGAGTAGGGGAGAAGGATGGTGGGACTAGAGAGAGGAGAAGTGGGGAAAGTTTTGTTTTCCTGTGTGTGTGTTTAATGCCGACTATCTTATTTACCCTTCAGTTTTTTGTTCCAAAGAGAATATCTGAGACAATACAACTGATGACTTGCGAGAAGAAAGACTGAAGTTCGTTGCTGAGTAGTAGCGTAGTCTTGGAAACAATTCCATGCCATCTCTTTCCCCAGTTCCTAGAAAGTTTGTAATTAAAAAAAAAAAAAAAAAAAAAAAAGAACTCCAGGGGTGGAACCCTATCCTGGACTTAGAAAAGCCACAAATCAGACAGGGTACATTCCTGTAATGCAAGAGAGTAGACAGAATTTTTAGGTGCAGGCTAGTGGGGTTCCCCTGGCCTGTCCTAACAGGAACAAGTAGACCATGTTCATCACCCATTGGGCAAACGTGTGGCCATCTGGTGGGACAATATATTCCTTGCCTAGACAGCATCCATTGGTCCACTGGTCTCCTTGAGCAGCAGGGTCTACCCAGACACAGAAGGCAGGAACCTGGAAGTCACTCCTGGCGACACCCTTTGCTTCAGTTCCAGCCAAATCCTGTTAATTATGTCTTCTAATGTCTCCAATGCATTTACATTTCTCTGTCTTCATCGTCACCTTAGCCCATGCCATACTTTGTCCTTCTTCATTTTATGAAAGAACCTCCCAAGCAGTTATTCTTTTTATGTAATGCCCTGATAACCTCCCAAGCAGTGGGAGGTCTCTCTCCCGCCGCATCCTCTCTTTCCTCCTTCTTGTCTGTTCTTCTGACCCAGTGCTCTTTTTGAACGGGAAACCCAATTATTTGACCTTTCAAAGGCCTCCTACTGCACATAGGAAGAAGACAAATTGACTCTAGGTAACCTGCCAAATCCCTAAATCTGCCCTCCCTGCCTCTCAGGCCTCATCTGTGCCACACTCCTGCCCAGCTCCAGCGTCCTGCGAAGGATTTCAGGCCCTCATACTTCTCCGCCCCTTCGATCAGTAGAAGAAGGGTCACTGTCACTCAGCCTCTTGTGTTCCCCCTACTGCCCTTTCTCCTCTCATTCACTCCTGTTTATCCTTTCGATATGAGCCCGTCACTCCCCTAGTTTTAGTTTACGGTTGTATCCGGCTCAGTGCTTAAGACATCACCCAGGCTGACTGAATGGTGATGATAAAGGTGATAATAAAACATCCCTTGTATAGTACTCCTTACTGTTTCCAACACACTCTCCAGACTGCCTTAAACACATTAACTCAATTATGACAATGATTCTGTGGGAGAGTTACTTTTTATTCTCACTTTTCAGATAAGGAAACTGGGGCATAAGAGATTAAGGGATCCCGCAAGTAGTAAATGGTGGTGTGAATTTAAACCCCAGCAGATTAGCTGCAGGGTGGTTCCTAATCTTTGAACTAAATTACCTTTTTCATGTTTATTAGATGAGTATATGAATATATATCCTGGGTTTATATTGGGATTTCTTTTGTTTGTGTAATTGGAAAAGTGTTGCACATTGTAGAAGCTTAAGTATTTTATAGCCCCGTATAACAAATAATGGTATCCATTTATTCATTGTATAATTTGCTGGATGCCCTGCATTACCTCAATTCTCACAATGGCCATGCAACATAGGTATAAATTCCCATTTTATGAGTACAGAATAAGAGACTCAGGAACAATCTCAAGTCTTGATCTGTCTGATGTCAGAACTGATGTTTTTCTGCATTTTTCTGTTTGTTTGTTTGTTTTTAACAAGAGATGGAACTTAACCTGGGCCTTCTATGTTGCATACAGTTTAAATAAGGGGAGAAGAAAATGTTGAACATTAAGAATGAATTGAGGGGCACCTGGGTGACTCAGTCAGTTAAGTGTCTAACTCTTGGTTTCTGCTCACGTCATGATCTCAGGGTGGGGAGATCCAGCCCTACTTTGGGCTCAGGCTTCTGGAGCACACAGGTTTGGGATCCCACCCACCCACCCCCGGTTACATGCACGCACACACATGATCTCTCTCTCTCAAATAATTAAAAATCTTTTTTTTTAAAAGAATGAGTTGAGAATTTATTAATTGTACCATGATCAACCATCTAAAAATACAATGAAAAAAAATTGTTTCATAAGGCTAGAAAACGAAATATCAGGGCATTACATGAAAAGGAATACGTGAGTGACATATCTTTGCTGAGGATTCCAAAAGAAGGTTCGAATAAATGGAGATACTCTGTTTCTAAATGGGACACTTAATATCGCAGCTATTTCAAGTCTCCTGCAACTAATTTTAAAAATCAATACAATTCGAATAAAAGCTGCAATTTTTAGAACTAGCTTAAATAGTTCTAAAGTTTATTTGTGAGAACTATCAAGAATTTTAAAAAGCAAGAGTATTGATAGAACTTGCATGAACAGATGGTAGAACTTATCATAAAATTACAATAATTGTCCAACAGGTAGGAGACTAGTGGCCTAGAGCATAAACTCCAGGTGTATATCCAAGAACATACAGAGTTTGATGTGTGTTAAAAGTGACTTTATATAAATCAATGGGGAAAAGAACATTCAAGAAATAGTGTGGAAGAACTGGCTCATAATTTGAAAAACAAGGTAAGATCTCTACCTTGCAATCAAATATTCTGAGTACTGGGAAACAGTTAAATGCAAAAACCTGAATCCACTGAATGAACTACAATGCAAGTATAAAAACTATGCTTTCCTACAATATAGGGAAATCCTCACTAGGTGAAGTGAATATAGCAGATTAAAAAAAATATATACAGTATCTTCTTAATTTAGGGGAAAATAGAGAAATCCTATAAGGCAATAGGTCAATATATAAATGGTTAATGTGATAGGCTAATAGATATTCTTTATTTTCTTCATTATACTTTTTTCTCACATTTCTACTAATACTGATTAGCTTTTGTGATTAGAAAAAAAATTAAAAAATATTTTTAAAGGCACATTTGAAGCCACATTATAAGGTCTGCAATAACTACTAACATATCTTGGGGCGGGAGATGCATGAGAAGTCCTATCTGCTAGAGGGAGTTTAGGGGGGGATGTTGGATTCTTCTATGGAGTAGTTAAAAAGAAAAACTCTACTATTCACTATTGAACTCTGATGTACATGATCAAGATAATTATGTAAAGAAATGCAACTGTCTGAAATTAATCAAATGCCTTTTCTTTGTTTGGGGACTTAGGGATATATCTGTGAAATAATTTCCTCTTCTGAGCATCTTTTTTTTTAAACTGGTTGTTTTGCCTGAAGATACACTCTTAATCTTACTTGCCTCTTACCTTAGGTTTTTTAGTGTTTTAAAAACCCTAGGGCATTGCATGGAAAATTTAGCACCTGAAGGGGACACCTGGCACCTGCCTGAAGCACTTTTCCATTTCCTGCCAGGCACACAAAGCAGAGAAGTCATTGTGGGCTGATGTAGCACTCTTCAGGGGTTGATTTACAAGTGTCTCCTGATGTGTCCTCAGGCAGCTAAGAGCCTTCAGTTCTTGGGACTACATTTAAATTACAGAAGAAATAGAGAGCAGGTGATTTTCAACAGAGGACCCTTATCTTCTCATTTTCTCTGCCCTTTGTAAATAGATAAGGCAGAGGCTCAAATTAGTTCATTAGTCCAATACATCTGTTTATTCAGGCCATTGACAAAGCCTAGTGCAGAATTGACAAAGCAGAACCTTAGGTGTGGAATTCTCTTTTGAGCTTGATGTTACTTTCTTAGAGAAATCTTACAGACATTTACGCTCTTACCTTCCAGAGCTAAAATACTCTATTGATTTTTATAAATATTAATTTATAAGTTTTATTGGCTTTGGCTTTTGCCACAAATATCTAATCATCTTGCTTATGAATTTCAGCCACATTATGCCAACTTGATCTCAAGTGCATTACTGAAATTCACAAGCAAGATGAGTTTTCTTTTTTTAATGATTTTATTTATTTTTGGACAGAGAGAATGATCACAAGTAGGCAGAGAGGCAGGCGGAGGTGGGGGGAGAAGCAGGCCCCCTGCTGAGCAGAGAGCCCAACATGGGGCTCGATCCCAGGATCCTGAGATCATAACCCAAGCTGAAGGCAGAGGCTTATCCCACTGGGCCACCCAGGCGCCCCAAGATGAGTGTGTTAATATGTCAGAAAAATGCTTACAATGTTACAGGAGTGTATTTCCCCTTTTTTGTATATTTTAATATGTGGTCATTTGTTAATATTTATTAGTATTTCTGTAAAAGTATGTTATTTTATATTATTCTTTAGTTCCTGCTCACTGTTCTTTAAAGGTACACACACACACACACACACACACACACACACAATCTCTACCTACTACTTACCATATAAGACAAGTCAGTTGTGGGTCTAATGGCTAAAAGTTAGAGGAGTTCAGAGAAGTGGAAGGTAAGCCTGGTTTGGAAAAACAAACAAACAAACAAACAAACACAATTTCACAGAGAAGGAGGCAGTGTGATAATTAATAGCCAAGGTTTTGAGTCAGACTTGACTACCATTTACTGCCATAACTATGTGATCTTGGGTAGTTTTTCAAATGTTGAGTCTTAGTTCCTTTATCTATTTAAAAAAGGGGGGAATAATAGTAATTTAGGACTAAAGAGATGCTTCTCATGAAGGGTCCTGCCCATCTTAATTATTTGTGTCCTTTTACTTCTCTGATCTTATTTTCCATAATTGATTCCTTTAACCATCAGATCATAATAAAAAGAGACATGAAACTTTTCTCCTTCAAAAGGTACTACATTTGAAGTAGTTAAAGTCTAAGAGTCATGAAAATGCAGTAACTCAGTTAACCAGACTAATAATACAGGAAAAAAAATCCAGGCTGGTATTTTTTGTTACTGTGGAATTTCCAGGTCTCGATGGTAGTCCAGTTACTGGTTATTCCAAACTATTTTGGAGAATTTTTAGTGGTATTTGTTCACTCCTACCCTTATACAATCTTCCAGCAATCTTAGCAAGTGTAAGGAGGAAACAGAATATGCCCTAGCATCTAGAACTTTAGAACTGTAGGGACCTTGACTGATCATGTTATTCAATCGTCTAATTTCTACTGAGAAGTAAACAAATCCTAGAAAGCTCATGACTTGACCAAGGACACAAAGTCATTTGGCCACTCTGTTAGAACTAGAATGCGAGCCTTCGACTTCTCTGGCCATTGGTCTTTTTTCTTTTTCTTACTTGTAAGATTTTATTTATTTATTAGAGAGAGAGAGCACAAGCAGGGGGAGAGGTGGAGGGAGGGGGTGAAGCAGACTCCCCACTGAGCAGGGAATGCAATGGAGGGCTTGATCCCAGGACCCTGAGATCAGGACCCGAGCCAAAGGCAGATGCTTCATCAACTGAGCCACCCAGGAGCCCCTCAGGCCATTGGTCTTACAACAGTACTACAAATGGTACTTCACTCCTAAGTAAAGCTTAAATTATTGCAATGCTGTAAATAAATGATCAGTGGTATTACTATTATGTGATTACTCTAAACATTTGGGCCTTTTGTTCTTCAAACAATTCAACAAATTTATGTAAAATCTGCATACTTTGTTAGAGGATATATTAAATACTAGAGAATATTAAAAATCAGTTCTTTTAACTGAGGTCTTTCTTGATGCAGCTGGAGAGCCAGAGCCGTCAAAAACAAAACCTTCTTGTTAGCCTGATTTTCCAAATTCTGTTAATGCTGTCAGGGTTCTGCTACCTTGCCTCAAAACACCTGAGTTGTTGATTGCCTTCAAACCTTACTCCCATATTTAATCAGGGCGCCAAATACTGTCAGTTTGACATCTGAAACATATTTTCCCTCATTCTTTTTTTCCTGCTTTTTCAACCTATATCTGCCCTGCCTCCCAGCTTGTATCTCTACCTTCAAACTACATTTGCTTCAATTTACTTTACCCATATTCCCAGAAATATTTTAAATATTGGTCATGATTCTGTGTTTCCAACTGAACAATATTCAATATTCAACGTAGCATTTAAGATACTCTATAATCTGATCTGGGCTGCTATCTTAAAAAATTAAATATCAGTGCTCTTGCCTATCTTGATATGACATCTTACCTGAAGCTTGGAGGCTGAGCAGGAGGTATCCAGGAAGGCATGAAGAGTTACAGAGTGGATATCCGCGTGAAGCCCTATGGTGGGAGATCTCGGGTTATATTCAAGGACCTACAAGCGGAGCAGCAAGAAGCAGGGTGGTGCCAGCAGATGAGGCTGGAGAGATGGGATAGCACATTGCGGAGGTCCCTGGGGGCAGCTGTCCCAGTCAAAAGCCCAGGAATGTGCCCAAGTCCACTTGCCTTGGGTTGTGTTACTTGGGACCCCGATCTAGGTCTGCCCCACTGGCCCATACTCTTTCTCCTGTAGCCACTGCCTCCCTCAGTCAGTCTGTCTTTCCGCCTTACCGTAGGGCCCTTGTTCTCCGCTCCCTAGAGTTTGCATGGGAGCTGCTCGCGCTTCATTGGCCTATCCCGGTGCTTAGGAGAAATTCTTGTATAATTGAATATGCTTCTGTTTCTTTCCCATCTTTCCTCTATTGTATCCTTGAAGCCAAATCAGTTTAAATTCAGTAGAAGGTGACTTAGGTTGGCTGAGTTGATAGCGATTCCTTTTGCGTGTGCAGTGTGATCCTTTCTGGTTCTCACGGATTGTTACTGGTGTGCGTGGTTCACTGATTTCAGTCATCCACTGTGCAGTTAGTGCGTACATGTAGGGCACTGGGAGAGCGGCTTGTAGGATATGACAGTCTTTTCTCTGGTGCATCGAGTAGCGAGATACAGAGTTGTTGTGGAATTCAGAATGACCCTTCATTCTGGTCCTATGTGCCTAAATGTGTCCCTAACAGGTCACGGATTCTCTTCTTTCCTCCTACCCTCCTCTCCACACAAACTGCAAGAAAACAGTGTAACCATTTAAAATAGTTGCTGCATTCTTAAGGGAAAGTCAGAGAGAAACTAAATAAATACTTTTTAACCTATAAATTTAGAATGTGGGATTTTTTTCTATAGCGTGCTAGGATTATAGTAAAAAAAAATCAAACATATTGGATATGTGGTTTCTTGAGAATAAAACGACTGGTAGGACTTCCATCTCTTCCTCCTCCTTTTTCTCTGCTTCTTTTTCTTCTTCTTCACTGAACTGATCAGTTTATTGGATCATCATTATATTAACATACTTTCAGGAAAAGGAAAATAACCTCGAATCTCAATCCATAAAACTAAACTACACCCTGAGAAACCAGAAATTCTTGGAAAGCAAAGCTCAACGACTATCTGTCAAAAAATTTAAAATTCATGTCAGGCATATCTTAGGAATTCGCACTGTAATGTGTATGGCACTCTGCAAACTTGAGCAGATTTGCCTTTTGAAAACCAAGAGGATACATCGTGATGCTTGAAAGACCTTAACTGAGGCACATGAGGTATTACTTGGACCAGTAAGAATTTATTCTGTTGTCCAGGAACATGAGATACAGTCAGAAGTTTTACATTTCATTAATGAAAATGTAAAATAATCTTGCTATAAAATTTATGAGGCTGACTTCAACTCCCCCCTGCAAACACTTTGCTATTTGCTGTTAATTTTAAGCTATACACTAAAGCACCTCACAACTTTACAGTCAGTGTTTTAAATGGATGGCTGACATACAGCCTTTGACAATATTTAGCCCTTTATAGCAATACATTAACACTAACTTTAGAAACTATAGCATAATGAAATTTTACAGCCAATTAAGTTGATGAGTCACTGTTAGCTTCTTAAATTCCTTTTTAGATGAATAAGACAAGCAACTACAGGAATTGAGGAGCAAACCCCCGCTCTTGTAAAATCTTAAGTGTCTTCATGAAGTTGAAATGTTAGGGAATAGAAAAATATGGTGTCTAAACAGCCTGGAAAGAAATAAAATGATTTCTTGTTAAACTTAGAAATGATAATAATGTTCAGTTTTTTAGTTTGTCACCGTGTGCTTCCATCACTTCATGGAAAGAGTCATAGTGTGTCCACTGACTTATGTGACAGTCATCATTAAGCAGCCTTCTGAACTTTTACTTAAAAAAGAGCGCAAAGTTGGATATATTTAATCTCTGCTCATACTACTAGGAGTTTACAACTAGTTAAGGAAATAAATAGTTTAACAAGTGCAAATTTAAATATGTCCCTTTAATGATAGGTATGGTATTTGAGAGTTAATTATAAATCTATTATGTATAAAGTTAAAATTGCTTTAGGAAAAATCAAAAAAGAATATGTCTACTAAGGACACCTGGGTGGCTCAGTCAGTTAAGCAACCAGGTCTTGATTTTCACTCAGATCATAATCTCAGGGTCATGAGATCAAGCCGTACCTTGAGCGCATCCTTTGCACAGAGTCTGCTTGAGTTTTTCTCTCTCCCTCTCCCTTTGCCCCACCCTCTCAAATAAATAAATAAATCTTTAAAAAAAGAAAAAAAGAATGTCTATTCAATTAGGACATCTCCATTAAAATTTATCAGGAAAGTATTGTGTATAATTTATCCCAATTATTGAATATTGAGAAATATCTTTATAGATGGAGTGAGGTTGCATTGGATAAACTGTAGCATTAAAATAAAATCACATTTTTATTTTAATCATATTAAAAACATTTTAGGATAGAGTAAATTTAAAAATATAAAATATTCACACATATCTAGCTCTTACCTATATTCCATGGACTGAAAAATTTCCAAATTTCTTTATGTTCTTGTGGTTATTATTTTCTTTGTACTTGGGCTTGGGCATTTTCTGCCATTTCTGTGCCTGCTGTTCATACTCCACCCAGTGGCAATGGAGAAAAAGAAATTCTCTCTTTAAAAAGAGGGGTGCCTGGATGGCTCAGTCTGTTAAGTAACTAACTCTTGTTTTCAGCTCAGGTCATGATTTCAGGGCTGTGAAATTAAGCCCTGCTTCAGGCTCCCACTCAGTGAGGAATCTGAGATTTTCTCTCTCCCAATGCCCCTCCCCCTTCTCTCTCTTAAACAAATAAATAAATCTTTTAAAAATTGTGCATCCTCTTGATTATTAGAGAAGACCCACACATGCACACAAATAAGTACACAAGAGAAGCAAAGTCAGAAAAACAAGTGATAATGTTCACAGAAGTTGTGTGTGTGTGCGTGTGTGTGTGTGTGTGTATAGCCTAGGGATTTACAGAGCAGCAGCAATACAAACAGCAAACTTGGAATGTAGTGTTACAGACAATGTTTGTGTCCCTTTCGTAGATTTGAAATGTGTTAAAACTCTACGCCCTGATATGAAGGTATGAGGATGTGGGGCCTTTGGGAGGTAATTAGGTTAGATGAAGTTTTGAAGCTAGAGCGCTATCCCTCATGAATGGGATTAGTGTCCTTAAAAGAAGTCACCCGAAGTCTGCTCTCTTCCATGTAATGATATAATAAGAAAACAGCTGCCTGCAACCCAGAAGGTATCTTTCACCAGGACCCAACCATGCTGTTACCCTTAGTCTGGACTTGTAGCCTCAAGAGCAATGAGAAGCAAATTCTGTTGTTTACAAGCCAGCCAGTCTTTGGTATTTTGTTATAGCAGCTCAGACTAAGACAGTGAGGTATCTGTGTTTGGAAATTACAGATTTGTCATGTTCCCAAATTGGGAGATGCTGATTCAGTAAATCTGGGGTGGCCCTCAGGAGTCTGGACTTAAGAAGATAATCAGGAATGGAACAACTGCTCGAGGATTTATAGGATTCATTTCCAGTTATCAAATTTAGCGATACAAAATGAATGAAACTGGGAATCTTCTTATGGACCTACGGGCCTACCCTCAAAGTAGTTATTTCAGTCTTGTATCAAGTTTACTTGTCATTTGCCTCTTGTTTTCTTAAGCAACCATGCTGGTTGGCTCAGGACTATCTGGGTTTTGGTCCTGTATTCTGAGAAATCCCTCGATCCTGGACTAGCCAGAGTGGTTGGTCACCAGATAAGATCTTTAAAGAAACAACTTATCTTTTTGGTTGCTGTGACCATTCTTCAATATTTGTTTATGAATTGTCTACTTTGTGGTGAAAACTATGGGGGAGAAGCTTTTTGGCAGAAGCTGAAAGGGCTGTTTTCACAAGGTCACTTGATGACATTCTGGACATAGCAAAGCCATTCTAAGACCCCAAGGAGACAAAGTGCCAATGGAGATAGGGAGAAGACAGCGCTCCTGGATCTGCATGGATGTTAGCTTAGATCACACAGCTAATGCAATTGAAGGGATCGGTATGTCTTTTGTCATCTTGAAGGTGCTCTTTGTAAGAACAGATCTCCCTTCTCTGCTCTCACACCTGAAAGACCTTCAATTCCAACTGAGGTTTTAGGGAAATGATGTAATTCTCTATAATAATAGCCTGGTTTTAGCACTATTGAGTTTGACATGGAAGCAGACTATGCAGATATATGATAGGCAATTGGAAAGGTGGGCTGGCAGTTAGGTGACAGGAAAGTCCTAGAAAACTAACTTATCAGACTACTGGATTTAATAAATTAAATTGATTAATACAGAAATAGAAAATTGTTGGGTATCTAAGCACAACATGGTGATTATGGTTAATAATACTGTATTGTATACTTGAAAGTTGCTAAGGGTAAATCTTAAATGTTACCACCACAAGGAAAATTAAAAAAAACTTACTATGGAAGGTAATGAACATGTTAACTAACCTTTATTATGGAAATCATTTCATAATCTATACATATATAAAATCATCATGTAGTATACCTTAAACTTAAAGCATGTTATATGCCAATTTTATCTCCATAGAAAGGTTTAAAAATAAAATAAAACAGAAAATTGAGTTCAAGGGGCATCTGGGTGGTTCAGTTGGTTGAGCGTCCAACTCTTGATTTCGGCTCACGTCATGATCTCAGGGTCCTGAGATAGAGCCTCACCTCAGTCTCCGAGCTCAATGCAGAGTCGGCTTGTTTCCCTCTGTTCCTCCTCCTGCTCTCTCTCTCTCAAATAAATCAATAAATAAAATCATTAAAAAAAAAGAAAAAGAAAATTGAGTTCAAGAAGAAAATAAGTTGAATGATTCTTCTGAAGATAGCTGGTTTGCTTAAGGAAAAACTGTCTTTTAATATTTACAAAAAGGGCTCCCAAGTAAAATACATTCAAAATGAGCATAGATATGATGGGGCAGGGGGAGGGAAGACCTTACTTTGAGACACGAATTAAATGATACTCCCGGAACTGAAGTAGATGTAAAGAAGAAAGATCAAGTCACTACCAAAATGTTATGTAATTACTAGAATGTAAAACGTAATCGGACTCAGTAAGGTGGAAATAAAGATAATGAAATTCTATGTTTTTGTTTAGTTTATATCTTTTTGTTGCTAATAGAATAATTTCTGTTCTTTCCAAATAAAAAATGCAATACCCAGTTTAAAAGCCTGACTCAGTATGTATAGGAATAAAATAATTGGGAGTTAAAGTAAATAGTTTTGTCTCATTAAGTGTGCCTCAGAGGGCACCTGGGTGGCTCAGTCACTAAGCCTCTGCCTTCAGCTCAGGTCATGATCCCAGAATTCTGGGATCGAGTCCCACATCAGGCTCCCTGCATCGTGGGAAACCCCCCTCCCCCTCCCCCCCCACCCCCGCTTGTGGCTTGTGTTCCCTCTCTCGCTGTGTCCCTCTCTGTCAAATAAATAAATAAAATCTTTAAAAAAATCAAAAGTGTACCCCAAATGTGGAAATCTTAGCCCTAATGCCATCTTTGAGTAAAATCTAACACCAGTTGATGGTTTACTTTTTTATTTTACAGGGCTGGAGAGAATTGCCAGGGATTCGTCTTATGAACAGGAAGGAAAGGTCCAATTTGTAATTGATGCCGTGTATTCCATGGCTTATGCCCTGCACAATATGCACAAAGATCTGTGCCCTGGATACATCGGCCTCTGCCCACGAATGAGTGCTGTTGATGGGAAAGAGCTACTTGGTTATATTCGGGCTGTAAATTTTAATGGTAAGTCACAAGGTTTGTTTTTTTTGGTCATTAACTACTTTAGAAGTGACAGTGTTTGTTCTCCCCCCCCCCATACACAGAATACATTCAAACAGAGTGGAAAGCCCAGGATTAGAAGCAGTACCCCCCTTTTAATCAGAAGTGTGAGTTTTTCCACCTGCTTTTAAATCTCAAACATATTTTTTTTGGTGCTCCTGAAAGAAGCAGAAGTTAAAAATAAACCTCAATCAATCAAAATATTCTACTTAAATATCACTATTTCAGAAATAACTTAGGACGCTCATTTGGAACCGCTCACAACAGATTAGATTTCTTTGAAAATGTTTTGTTTTCGTGCCATTGTTAGAGAAGGACGTGTAGAGATTTTGTTTTAAAACTGATCTTAAGCTTCTTGAACAGTAAGTTCAACTAGAGGAAGGTAGATGATCTGGATTTGCTACATAGTTCCTTCTGAGTGCTGGGTTAAGTTTCTGTATCTTCTCTTTCCTTGTATCACTTTCAATGATCTGGTTGCTGTAAAGCAATGGGCTGCGTCCTATAAGCTAGAACTGCACGGGATGCCTTGGAGATGGGATTTACTTCCTGCAGAAGCAGAACTTCTGCTCTCTGTGAGTGTCACAGAAACTGATACAAAATAAGATGGACCCACGGCATTCCGCTGAGAATAGCCAACTGCCTGTCTGAAGTGAAGGAATTATTGAATGCTGCTGCTCTTTCATGAAAGCTGTAATGGTTGCGGCTCATGATTTTGACCATTATTTTCAAATGAAATGATAGAATGCTCTGAGCTGTCTAATTCTTTCTGTTTGGCTGTAATCCACACAATGGACATGCCTCCGAGTCACGCACAGCACTGCACTGTCCATCATAATACACTCCAGTGACCTCAGCTGCCAGCCTTTCTCAAAAAAGCACAAGGTCATCTTCAATTTAGAATTCAAGTGGAAACTTCTTCTTTTGCTTTGTGCAGGCAACACGAGGCAAGATTTGGTTTACATTCAACACAGGGTATCCTTATTTTCAGCAGAATTTTTTGTGAGACATTATGTAACAATCCTTTTGTTATGAATATAAATATTAAGGGGAATTTAAAAATAATTTTCTTGCAATTATAAAAATTGAGCAAAAGAAGAGTATTACAATGCAAGGTTATTTATCCTAACATGAGGTTGGGGAACACTCCATTTATCGAAGTAGTTAGGAGCTGTGAAGAGGAATGCAAATGATTATATTTTCTCAATAACAGAAGCTCATCTCCAGAAGATGGGAAAATCTTTAAAGAAACACGAGATTAAAGTATTTTAAAGGTGAATTACCAATTTCTCCCTTATCTTAATCATAGGTAAAAGCCAACCCCTTCCTTGATGACTTCCATTATTATACCATACTGTAATATAATGATGCTATTAAAGACTATTAAAAACATCTTAATGCCTAATGATTATTAAGACAATTTGCCTCTAGACTCCAATGATTCCTGAGTTCTTTTGTCTACTTTTCATAGTCTTTTTTCCCCTACCACCTTATCAGGCTGCTGTTTTTGTGCCTTGTTTTTTTTTTGTTTTGTTTTGTTTTGTTTTTAAGGACTGATCTCTTCCATAATTTGCTTCTTTCAACCCACTATGGACAGAGAAGCACATATAACATTTCATTCATTTAGTCAAGATATATTTATTGAGCACATAGAACATGTTAAACATTGTGATAGGTGCTGGAGATACACTACTGATAAAAACAGTCAAAACAGATAGGAGATTTAGATTTTCTTGGGGAATTAAATATTAACCAAAAAAGCACACAAAGGTGTAATAATATAGGCTGTAATGAGCGCTGAGCGTAGAAGTGTGCCAGACTGAGAGTTTGTAAAAGGGAAACATCCCTACTCTAGGGAGTTAGTGACAGGTGAATCTGAAGGAAATGGGTGTCAGAGATAAGGATAAGATAGAATACAAAGAGGGCTTACAGGCCATTCTTAAGATTTGTTTACCTTGAAAGCAACAGGAACCCATTAAAGCATAATAAAACTGTGTCTGGTATGAGTAAGTATAGTCTTGGTATGAGGGTCATATAAAATACATGAATTTTAGTATATACACTTGAAAAGAATCTCTTTGAGCTCCCTGGAGAGCTGTTTTGCTAATGGCTTGAGACTTGTCTGTATTCCAATAGCTGATGCTACAAGGTAAGAGACCTATGCATAAGCCGATTGTCATGGATTATATACTCCTCCTGATTTTTAGTAATTTTCAGGGAGTTCATAAATTTTTAAATTTCACTGTTAGCTTATTTGTTAGTGTTCATTAATGATTAGTGCCTTGCCTATGATATATGCCTATGATAAAAAGATATATAGGGCAGTTCAAATAGAAGTAGATTATCAAAATCATTTAAAGAGGAAGAAACAATATGGTAAGTAGGATATGGGACTACATCAAGTTCTGACCTTCCAGAGCAGCCATGATGTAAAGGACATCCAGTGGGATATATAACTTTCATTGTGATGGAAGAAAGCCTACCTATTTTTTAAGAGAGGACTAATTTTCTGGGAAACTCTGTCTACAAGAACTGTATCATATGGGACTTTGACAACCTAATAATATGAGCAAAGTTATTTAACAAAACTTTATATAAAAGAAGCAGCTTTCTCTTTGGCTGTTCTGCACCTGTACCCACAATCAAAGCCAAGAATGTAATGCTTGTAACACTGAAGGGTATTTTATTAAAAGAGTTTTCAGGAGGGAGATAATCTTCTTTATCTTGGTTTACAACTTTCTCAAACTCTGATGATATGGGGATTACCATATCCTGTTAAGAATAAATGAAGAGCATTTCCCTTATACTCTGCTTTTCAGACTTGATCTTCAAAAGAATGCTACTCAGAAATTTAACGTTTCAGTCAGTTACTGGGTTGAAGGGGTGGCCATACTCTTGGACACTCCACTTCTCCTAGTGCTACTTGCTGGTCCTAGAAGAATCTTGAAATGTCCTAATAGCTACATGGAGCACACATCAAATCTCCCAACTTAAATATCCTTGCCTTTCACAGGGCTTTCAGAGGAACTGGAGGTAGACACCTAGAATATGTGCTAGGAACCTAGCTAACAGCGATTACATGTTGTTAATTTCGTGTCAATTGAGTGGGTTGTGTTGGTGATGGTCCATGTTCTCACCTAGTGAGATGGCTACCTCACTTCCCAAGGCCTGGAAGTGTGAGGGAACCATTGACCAAACCCCAGTTTCCTTGAGATCAGTTTGTTATATCTGAAGTGCTGAGAATGTACTTGACTAGACCCAGAGCTGCTTACTTACGTGACAACAAAAAATTATTGTGTACTTAGTGTTTTCTTAGCATAGCTATTACCAGCTGTTGAAGAATGAGCTTTGGAAGGCAACTGTCCATTTTGTATAGTATAGCCTTCCATATTTTCTGTCAGGATCACTGAGCTACAAAAGGTAATCTTAAGTAATTAAAAAAAATTGACCAATTGGATGGAATTACCTAGTAATGTCCATTTAAATATTGGACAATGTCTGCTCTAAAGTGTAACTTGGATGTCAAAAAAAACTGTTGTTTAACTGATTCTTTCTGACATTAATGAGATATCAAGGCAAATTGCTTTTCATGATCCCTTTTAATTTGAGGTGGTAAGTAAAACCTTGTCATTGGTAAGAAGGGAGACTCTTCCAGTTTGTAACAGCAGGAAGTGAAGGGGCCCTGACAGCTGGGAGCTGCACAGACCATTGGTATAGAATGAAAGTAACTATTTAAAACTTGGTCTTGCTGAGATTGTAACCTTGTGTGCAGTATGCCTAATTAGATAATGGTTTAAAGATACTTGGTTTAAAAGGTCATGCTTCTTCCAGTCTCTTGTTTAACGGAGAACATAACAATCATCTTAGAATTTCAAATGATAAATGATTAGTATTTCAGGCCAGGATTATTCCATAACACAACAACTAGTTAAAGGTGAAACCCTTAGTCAAACTACTAAACTACAAAGCGGTATTTCTGTCAAAGACTTAAGCAACAATGGTGGTTTGATTGCATTTAATCATTCAAGCTGATATTTTCTCATCAACGGAAGAATTTACCTGAGCCATATTCTACGTGTGTATTTTAAGCACTCTCTGATTCATAGCATATGTGGAATTACTCATGTGTTCCTTACAACTTTTCTCAACCTTTTCTCTGTACTTGGGGAGCCAGAGGGAAACAAAGGCCTGCTTTTGGATTACTTTCATTGCTACCATTTGAACAAAACACTGTTTCTATAAATTTTTTAAATCTAAAGATTTATCAAAAGAAAAGCATAAAATAAAGCAGAGGAGTTCAGATTTTTCAGGAACTTAAGCAACAATGTCAATCCCTTCGTTCTGGTCTAGAGGCAATAAAATATTAATACATCTTGTATAGAATCAGAGATTTTTTGGTTGCCATGAGAACCTTATTTATCATAAAGAGAAAGTGTTGGATAGAATTCCAATGCCATCTCCTCACTCCTTTTCTTAGTACTTGAGCTCACATCAGGGTCAGGGCAAACACAGTGGCTTACTAATCAGGAGTGTTTGATTGTAGGTAACAGAAACCACCTTGAGCTTGCTTAAGCTAAAAGGAAGAATTTATGAGGGTATGTCAAGAAACCCCATGGCAGAATACAACAGGGTCTAAGAAAAGGACCAGTTATAAGAACAAAAACTGTTCAGAAATCCCAACATCTGTCTGTCTGCTCTGTTCTGTTCTGTTCATATTGGTTTTCCCTAATTCTAGGTCCATAGGGTAGATAGCAGAAGGCCATCTACATTTCTAGAAATTAGCTATTTCTTCAGGATACCTACTAAAATTAACATGTATGTATTTCTAAGTATCAATTTTATTGAATCTCATTAGCCAAAATTCAGCTGAATGTCAGATCTGTTCCAAATTATCAGTGGCAAAGGGCAAGTAGTACCAACTTGGCTGTCCTGGGGGGTACTTGCTGTGGTTGAAAGAGACATTTGGGAAGTTTCTCTAAGTGGCTTATGGGGAAAATTTGAGCAAAGTGAGCAGAGAGATGAAAACCTGAGAGGGTGTGATGCCCCTGTGAAGTCAGAATTTCACTGCTTCCTTAAATGGGTGAGTTTTCATTAGGCCAGAGGGGACACAGTTAAAAATCACATAGAATCTGTGAGAACCTGAGAGAGGAATCAACTTTTGGAGTTTTTTAATGCTAGTCTTCATTTTGTGGTTGAATTTCCTGACATGAAGAGGAATGAGCAGCTTCCCTGGACTCCCCAGTGAGACGGTGTCTAACCATTTCAGTGCTCAATATTCTGAGGAAACTATGGGAACACTTGTCTAATCACAGAGGCTGGTATAGAGAGAGAATTTATGAGCACCTTATTTTCTTTAGAAACCTTATTGATTGGGGCGCTTGGGTGGCTCGGTGGGTTAAAGCCTCTGCCTTAGGCTCAGGTCGTGATCTCAGCAACCTGGGATCGAGCCCCAGATCAGGCTGTCTCCTCAGCAGGGAACCTGCGTCCCCCTCTCTCTCTGCCTACCTCTCTGCCTACCTGTGATCTCTCTCTGTCAAATAAATAAATAAAATCTTAAAAAAAAAGAAACCTTATTGATTTCATGTACTTAATGCTATTTCCAAATATATAATTTTGAGTGTCTCTGAACACTATAGTCTGATTTTAAAGCAAATTTATTTGAATGAAATAACTTTAAGCTAGCTAAAAGAAATAGGTATGGCTTAATATTAGGAAATGTACTATAAACATATTAATAGGTCAAATAAGACAGTGATAAATATAAGATTCTGTAAAGCCATTTGATTAAAATATATCCCTCATTTCTGTTACAAGTACAAAAGCATAAACTAGAAATGGAATAGATGTTTAACATGATAAAATACATCTCTCTCAGCCTATAACCAATTATATATTTATAGCTGTTGTTCCTATTAAGGAGATGGATTAGTCCTATTACCACTATTATTAATATTCTATAAATTTTAACCAATGTGGTGAAACATGAAACAAAAATAACAGAGATTACTACTAAAAATGAAAAAGTAGTAGTATGAGTATTTTCAAATTATTTCATCTGAAGGCAATAAGTTGAAAAATATGTTAGAAGGACTTACTTTAGGAAGATGATCAAATATAAAATTAATATTAAAACACGAAGAACATAAGAAACCGATTAATATGTTGGAAATTAAACTCTATGTCTTTTGCAAAAAGTATTTAAAATATCTTGGAATAAATTAAACCAGGAAATATGAAAGGCCTCTATGAAGACAACTTTATTGAGAGACATAACTTGTTTGTAAACAGAAAAACTAATTACAAGAAAAAATGTTAATCTCTTCTGAGTAAATCTGTAGTCAGGCTTAGTAGAATTCCAGCCAAATTGACAAAGGAGTATTTTCTGGAATTTGAAATAATATTTAAATTTTATTTGTGAGAATAAATGAATAAAAACTGAATGATTTTGAGGAAAAATTAATCTTTACCAAACATTTAATATTCAAACCTAATGATAAGCTATAATAATCAATCCAATATGGAACTAGTAATGAATAGGTAGATGGAACCAGATAGAAATATATAATGATAATAAATAGATATAATGATAATAAACAAATCAGATTGTACATGTACATGTACATGTACATACTGCCATATGAATTTATGATGTGATAATGGTGGACTTCGAACTTGGTAGGAAAGGACACTCTATTAATTGATTATCAGTTTACAGTAAGATCTGTAATGAGATGATTCCTCCATATGAAAGTCTTATCCACTTGAAATTTATTTTAGAGTTAAGTGAAAAAGAAGCAAGAGAAAAAAATTCAATTCATTAGAATTTGAATGGGGAAGTTTTTGAATAAGATAATGAGGGAAATTATAACAGGAAAATAGACATGTTTGATTTAGTAAAATTTTAGCACTGTCAGATATTAAAAATTATCATAAACACAGTTTTAAAACAGAATATAAAGTAGGAGGTATATTTGGGCTGTTGTGTCAAAGGATAATAGCACAAATATAAAAAGAACCACCGTAACTGGTATCAATGATGACATCTTGAAGAAATCAGTTGGCAAAATTTGTAAATGTTAAACATTTGAAAAAAATATTAACCTTCACTAGCAATTATAGATCATCTACTTATTTTTAAAGATTTTATTTATTTGAGAGAGAAAGTGAGAGTGAGCGTGCAAACAGGGGGAGCAGCAAGTAGGGGGAGAGGGAGAAGCAGACTCCCTGCTAAGCAGGGAGCCAGGTAGGGGCTCCATCCCAGGACCCTGAGATCACAACCTGAGCCGAAGGCAGATGCTTAACTGACTGAACCACCCAGGTGCCCCAATAAAGATCATTTAATTGGTGATAAAAGATTGTTTTCCACCTGTCAAATTTACAAAGACTTGAAAATTATAATAGTAATTATCAAAAGGTAATTACATTGGTTCTTCTAAATATGCTTGGTGAGAGTAGATATTAGTGTAATTTTTCCAGAAGAGTATTTGCTCAGCCCATATCGTTATTTCTGGAAATATATTTTAAGGAAAATAGTTGAAATAATTTGATTTACAAAAATGTATTGAAAAAACAGAAAAGCAAAATCACAATTCTGTTGTTTCTAATTAAATCCACCAACAATATGTCATATAGTGCTTAGCACCTTGACTGTGTCTTGGAACCCAGGCTTTTATCTGAACTCGCCCACTACTTTCCCTCTGTGTTGTGAGCCCATCTTGACCTCTTGCCTTCGCCTTTTAAATGGATGGATTATACTAAAATATTCTAATCTCTGAAAGCTCTTCCAGCTCCAAATTCTGTACATACTCAAGTAAAGGTAAAGGTATATTTTTAAAACACAGATGCCTATAAATATTCTTATTGTTGTCTTTTATTGTTATTGTTTATATCTATTTTATCTTTCATGAATCATTTATTTATCCCACATACATTTTATTGATAATCATATAAAGGTATATAATAGGGTTCTATGTTAGGCATCAGGAATACAAAGACCGATGAAACATGGTTCTGTGTGTTCTCAGATATCGTAATGTAACAGAGGAGGGACATAAACATGTGACCAACAAGAATTGTATTTGTCAAGTGATATGATAGTGGCATGAGTATTATAAGAATATAATATAAAGCTGAGATTGGAAAATACATAAGGAGGGCCTCAAAGAATACAACACATCCGATTTAAATTACAAATGGAAAGTGACATTTCTTAGGTGGACAAGATGGGGAAAAGGCATTAATGGCAGTCCACTGACTGATGAACAGATAAAGAAGATGTGTATATATACAATGGAATATTAGCCATAAAAAAAGAATAAAATCTTGCCATTTGCAATAATGCAGACAGAGCTAGAGTGTATTACGCTAAGAGAAAAAGGTCAGTCAGAGAAAGAAAAATACCATACAATTTCACTCATATGTGGAATTTAAGCAATGAAACAGCCAAAACAGCATAATAATAGCTAGAAGATAGGGAAGAACATGCATTCTAAAAAAGCCAAGCATCTACATTGCAAGAATTCAAGAATGTGGCAAGAGAGCAGTCTGGAAATAAGACTGGGCAGATGAGCTTGGGCTGGGTCAGAAATCTGTCAGATTCTGGTGTTTGAAGGTGACACAGTAGACAACAGGGAACTGAAGCTTTTTGAACAGGACGATGAAGGGCTGCAGTTTGTGTTTTAAAAAAATAATCACAGCAGTATTTTGCAGACTGGAGGAAGAGAGATTGAAGACAGGGGTGGTAAGGTTAGCAGACGGGTCCAGCAGTCCCTCGGAGAGAACTTCAAAAGTACTTCAAAAGGGAAAATGAAAACACAAGTGAAATGGGAAGAAAGGGAGGAGGGAGCCAGGGAACACAGAATTATTGGGAGGCTGGCTCTGTTCTAGACACTGGGCTTTGACTAAAAACCAAATGGTTTTGACAGATATCTTACCTTCTCCAAATGATCTTTATTTGTAACTGTAACAATTCCTTTACTGGAGCTAATTCAGTATCTTAGTATGTATGTCATGGAAGTTACTGGCTTTGGCACTACTTTTTATCTACTTCTATAAGTGGAAAATGAGATATAAAATGTCAATATCTAGAAAAACTGACAAAAATGTCATCTCTACAAGTTATGCTGCATGACTTCCTTGTGATTAAATATTACCTATTTAGTAAATAGAGAAAGTGAAGTCAAACGTGATGAAAATCAAGTGTGTTAATCTTAAATATAAGTATCCTTTTTGATAATTACCTCATTTGAAATAAAACTGAGAAAATAATTATTAATAATTTGGAAGTACATTATATAATTTATTTTTGAAGCTGAAGGTTTGTAGGTAGTAAAGTATTCCTGGAAATACTGTATATTTTTAAAAAAAAATGAATGATAAATGTAGTAATATCAAATATATAAAGATAAATAAACAGGCTGATTTGAAATTAGGTAAATTTTCAGTTTCTGATTAAGGAAACTTCATGCTGGTTATAAAATATTAATCTTACAAGTTAAGTCATTATGAAATTTAGCCGTGTAAATGTACTTGCCCCTGTTTCTTAACTGAATAAAGTGATAAATGATGGGGTCTTTTTAAAGTCTAATTTCTTTTATAGTCATAAAGGACAAGGTTTATTAATCTCTCATTTCTTCCCTTAATACATAAACACTTAAATGTGGGCCAAGCTGGAGCCAACATCGAATAAAAGCTTGAGGCAAATCAATGGCATTGCCTTAGTTCTTCGTATGGTCCTACTCAGCTTCTTTCACCTCAGTGGGCTGCTTTTACTCATTCTTTATTCTTGTAATTCCTGAACTTCATCATGTGCTAAAAAATTACAAGTAAGTGTTTAAATCCCAGGAACAGATGAGGTGCTGTGGGCTTAGTAATTGAGGGTTAAGGTCTGGCCTCGGGTCCATACTGGGATGCAGCAATAAGTCTGTATGAAGGATGAGGGAGCAGCGAGGATTTGGGGCAGTGGGAAGTTTCTGGAGTTTACACTGGACACTTGGTATTTTACATAGTGATCAGAAGCCCAGGCTTTCTCCTCAGTTTGAATGCAGTTAGCTGCTCACCACTTGGTGATCTTGGTCAAGTCACAAAACCTCTTTAAATCATTGTGTCCTCATCTACAAAATGGGGATGATAATATTTTCTAGGGTTCTTGTGAAATCTAAACATAAGGTGAAATACATAGAAAGTGCTTAATAAAGAGAGATAAACTGTATTAAATATGGAGGATATCTTATCAGTAGTGACTAGTATTTGGATCATCTTATGAAGATGATGGACTGAGAACTTGGGACTCTTCAGAAAAACACAGAATTAATAAGCACTACATACAAGGATCACTAATAGGAATGAGCAAGGCAGATGTCAGAAACGATGCTTCTGCCATGGCACCAATCAATGAGGTTTCCCCAGCAGCATCAGCTTCTTGATATAGGAACAGAAGTATGATTGTTTTTACAACATTCTCAAAAGTGGATGGGAAAGTGCATTACTGCTGATATGGGCATCTGATGAGTGTAGAGTAGATCAAATGGGGTTTGTTCTCTCATTATTTTTTCTGTTTCCTTCAAAATTATGTACTTTTTTTAATGAAGGAAAAGAATTTAATGGAATAGCTCCCATGTTATTAAGGGTAATTATTTTCAAGTGATACTTTGCTTCAGAAAGAATCTACCCGAAAATTATAATGGAGACTTGATTATTTTTCTCTTTAAGGTTATTAACTCTTATAATTACATTAAAGTTTAATCAAGAAGTTAGTTTGAAAGTGAGGGATATGAATGAGAAAATTCTTTTTAATTCAGGTGCCTAATTGTTAACACTTTGGGGATTTGGGTTTTCTCATATTCGAAAACCACGACTATAAAATAACTTTTCTTTTGAACCATATACACACTTTTGTCTGTAGCTAAGGGAACACTGACCAAATTTTAATTTAAAAAATATTTATGGAATGTCTATTTATGATATTTACTTAGAAATGCCATGCACATTCACTTAGCAAATATTTATTAACTTTTATATATTGGCACTGAGCTATTTGTATTTTGTCCCTCTTCTGTTTTTTACTTCTTTTCCTTTATTTTCCTTTTTGCCTCCCACTTCTTTTCCATTCCTCTTACCCTCTTTTCTTCCCAATAATTTTCTATTTGCCCTTGTGATCTCACTGATCAAGATGGTGACAAGCGGCTAAGAGCATTCGCTTTTGAGTTGCTACAGAGATGAGCTAAAATTCCAGTTCTCCTACTTAAGTAGGAAGTCCTTGGATAAGTCACTTACATTTTATAAACTTTGATCTTTCATCTTTGAATGAGAATAATAATCTTGCCTACCTTGGCATCTTTTTGTGAGCATTTAATGGGATAATTCACCCTAAAGGGCTTAGCATGATTGCCCGGCACATTGAATAATCAACAAATGGCAACCTATTGTTTTTCATTCTGCCACCTGACAAGAATAAAACTTCTGTGTATATTTCCTGAATTTACCCCCAAACCACACCCACTCATACATATTCCCTTACAAATCTTAGATTTCAAAGCATCTGATAAATCTCCTATAATCAGTGATACTGTGTTGTCTGTAATGAATTTCTTATTTCTTCAAGGCATAATTAATCTATTTTTAAGGACTATTTAGTATTTTAGTTCACTCTTCACTCTTCTTTTGTAGTCACCCTCTGAACCCATCATTTCTTATTAGCACCATAGGGTGAGGTATTGGAATAAGAGAGTATAAAGCCCATACTAGTCCATTTCATCCAGAGTAAGATGACATGAGAGAGAAAGGGGTGGAAGCTGTTTCTTGAAATAGTGTTCAGGGAATGTGTTCTAGAATAAAGTATATCTCCTATCTTAAGAAACCATTCAGAAACTCAATTTGACATAGGCTGTGGAGGAGACACCTATGACCTATGCAAAGGATTTAGGTGTAGGTCATTGGTTACATGAAACTCAATTAGAGAGAACAGTTGTACAGTGTAAAACCATACAGTTGTCCATGCCCACAGAACAGAGTAGAATAGACTTTACGTGATAGAATTAGTTCAGCTCCTAAGCCCTATCCATTTTTTTTTAATTTTTAATTTTTATTAACATATAATGTATTATTAGCCCCAGGGGTACAGGTCTGTGAATCGCCAGGTTTACACACTTCACAGCGCTCACCATAGCACATACCCTCCCCAATGTCCATAACCCAAAGCCCTATCCATTTTTAAAAAGTAATTCAAACAGAAATGAAAATACACATTTTGGCAGGTGAAGGGCTGTCATTAAAGTCTCCCAGAAAGATATTTACTAATTGCTACCTCACTCTTAATTCTGCTTAGGATAGCTCGAACTTTCCCCAGATCTTAGAGTTTTCTTTGCTGACTATAGCTTTAAACAGGTGCCCCTAGGATTTATACTAGCTCATGAGTAACACTAAGAAATTCCAGCCTATTGAGTGATATATCCAAAAGGCCATTCCTCTCAGGTCCTTGAAGCTCTCTTGTTAACTTCTTTTTTGTTTTCTATCCTTATATTAACAGCAAACTGATGTAAAAATGTATATACCCTTATTTCTATTCCTCTTTGCTTCAATCAAAACTTAAGGAACCATGTTTACTGCCTTTTTTTCTTTTTTACTTAAAAAAAAGCATAGCATTAAGTCTATAGCTCCATGAATTTTCACAAACTGAGAAGACCCAAACCAATACCCGAAACACTCAACCAAACCCCAGAATCCTCAGTTGACCCCTCAAAAGCCTCTTGTGCTCCCTCTCTGTCACTTTCCCGACTTGTAACATCATACATTAAGATGGCCTGCTTTTGTACTCACATAAATGAAATTAGGTAATCTTTACTCTTTTACGTTTGGCTTCATTTCACTGCAATTTTTGAGAAAGAGGCAGTGAAGCACATTCCCACCATTATCTCTCTCTATTAACATTAGATTCAATTATTTAAATTTACTTTGTAAGATATCCAGTATTTAATTTTTAAAGCCCAATGAATTATTTTATAAAATAATAACATTTAATACCTACTAATGAGGTTTAAAATATATGAAAAATTAAATTTTTATACAATACTTATAATCTCTTAGAAAGTGGTAAAGAATATATTACCTTCAAGAATCTTCTCACATTTGTCATGTTCTCATAATTTTTTTAAAAAGTAGACTTATGGAAGTTTTAGGTTTACAGGAAGGCAGAGTAGAAAGTACAGAGATTTTCCATTTACCTTTAGCCCTCACCCATACACAGCCTCCCCAACTATCGATATCCAGAAAAAAGTAGTAAATTTGTTACAATCAATGAACTTACATTGGCCCATCATTATCATCTGAATTCTGTAAAGTTCATTCTTGCTGTACATTGTATGGGTTTTGATGAATGTATCATAACATGTATATACCAATATAATGTCATATAGAATGGTCTCACTCCCCTAAAAATCTTCCGTGCTTTGCCTATTCATTCTTTTCTACCCCCTACCATGGCAACCACTGATCTTTTTACTGTCTCCATAGTTTTACCTTTTCCAGAATGTCATATAGTTGAAATTCTACAGTATGTAGCCTTCTCAGATTGGCTTCTTTCACTTAGTACTGTACATTCAAGCTTACTTCTCTCTCTCTCTTTTTTTTTAACTCCTCATTTGATTGCTCTTTTCTTTTTAGCACTGAGTAAGATCCCATTGTCTGGATGTACTACAGTATATTTATCTGCAGTGTATTTATTTATCTACTCATCCATTAAAAGACATCTTGGTTGCTTCCAAGTTTTGGCAATTATGATCAAAGCTGGTAAAAAACATCCTTGTGCAGATTTTTGTGTGGACATAGGTGTTTTAAAATTATTTGTGTGGATGCCAAAGAAAATGATTTCTAGATCATAAAGTAAGAATATATTTGGTTTTGTAAGAAACTGTGCAACTGTCTTCCAAAGTGGTTGTACTAACTTTGATGGTTACCAGCAATGAATTGGAGCTCCAACTGCTTCACATTCTTTCTGGCATCCGCTGTTGTCAGTGTTCTGAATTCTAGCTATTCTAATAGGTATGCAGTGGTACTAATTTGTAATGGTATATAATGCTGAACATATTTTTGTGATTATTTTCCATCGATATATCTTGTTGAGGTGTCTGTTCAGATCTTTTGTGTATGTTTTAACTCTGTTGTTCATTTTCCTATTGTTTAGTTTTAAGAATTCTATGTGTATTTTGGATAATAGTCCTTTATCACATGTGTCTTTTGTAAATATTTTCTCCCAGTCTATGGCTTGTCTTCTCATTCTCTTGACGTTGTCTTTTGCAGACCAGAACTTTTCATTTTAATAAAGTCCAGCTTATCAATTATTTCTTTCATGGATTTTGTCTTTGGTGTTGTATCTAAAAAGTCATCATCATATACAAGGTCATCTGGGGTTTCTTCTGTGTTATCTTCCAGGAATTTTATAGTTTTGCATTTTACATTTGGGTCTATGATCCATTTTGAGTTCATTTTTCTGATGGGTATAAGGTCTGTGTCTAGATTCTTTTTTTGCACGTGGATGTCTAGTTGTTTCAGTACTGATTGTTGAATTTACCTTTTTTTGTTGTTGTTAGAGATCTTATCTCTGTATTGGCATCAACCAAAATCGAGGTTCTAAAGTATTATTTTTTTAATGAATCTTGGAAAATGATTATAGAAAACAGAAAATTGAGCAGACTCAATTATTTAAGTATCATTAGAAATAAAGTCAAACATTCTTTGTAACCTGGATATAATTGTGCTATCCTTATTGTGGTTGTTTTTGTGATTGTTGGGGTTGAAGGGGCGTACATGTAGTATTTGAAAAATGTTGAAATAAATAAAATTAATAAGGTTGAATTGAGAAACTACCCAGTGGAAATATTGATACATAGAACTTCTATACTGTTCAGATGTTGGGCTCTTAATTAATTCATATGGATAGTAAATATGACTCCTGAAGTGTATTTCACCTTCCAGGAAACAGTATTCACATGATTGTTTAAATTTTAACCAGTATCATGAAAAAATACTCCTTAATTGTGTAATTACATTAGTCTCTGTCCTGGGAAGTGAAGAGAAGGCAATCATCCTCTTGCAGCCAGTACTCTCTAACCGTAATTCCAGAATACCTAAAACATTAGTACAGGGCTTAGCTTTTTTTTTTTTTTTTTTTGTATTTAATGCTTTTATTTTACTAGGGAAGAAAACACATTTGCTTTTCCTGATTTAGCTGTTAAAAAAAAATCTCAGGGGCGCCTGGGTGGCTCAGTGGGTTAAGCCGCTGCCTTCGGCTCAGGTCATGATCTCAGGGTCCTGGGATCGAGGCCCACATCGGGCTCTCTGCTCAGCAGGGAGCCTGCTTTCCTCTCTCTCTCTCTCTGCCTGCCTCTCTCTCTACTTGTGATCTCTCTCTGTCAAATAAATAAAAAAAATCTAAAAAAAAAAAAAATCTCAGTCTGGTGGTGGGTATTAAGGAAGACACATATTGCATGGAGCACTGGGTATTTTATGCAAACAATGAATCGGGGAGTGCTACATCAGAAACTAATGATGTATTGTATGGTGACTAACATAACATAGTAAAAAAAATAAAAAATAAAAACATCTCTGAATTGTCACAAATTCTAGAGTCAATAGGTTCTAGAATGCTAAGAGGCATTTAAAAAAACTTGCAGTGTTTTGCTGCACCTTGTATATTTTTCCAGAAGTAAGTGTTCTCTGATCTTTCTATCCCCATGTTTATCTTTTGAAATGATACTGGCCCTCTGAAAAAAGCTTCAGAGTACATTTCAGGACATTTGTTTCCAGGTAGTATTTAAATAAGAATTAGTTAGGTATATCTTTTTGATCCTGCTCCAAATATTTCAACCAAAACCAAAAAGAGAACTTTCTATACACAGAAAGTAGTTGGGGTGAGGCAGAAGAATGGCATTTTCCTACTGTTAAAGCCTGTAATTAACCAGATTTGGATGAGAAAAATGTTCCTTTTTTTTTTTTTTTTAAACATGCTCTACATAAGCACAAACTATCAGATATTGTTTTAAAAATGAGATTTAAAAAAAATAAATAAATAAATAAAAATGAGATTTTTATTGCAATGTTTGCATAATATTTGCTTTTTATACCTTTACATGTTGTGTGTTTCATCAGTTTGAACCATATGAGCTTTTAAAGTGAGCTGCAAATGTAAAATTTAAATGATACTACTTTGGACAATTATATGCTAAAGTATGAATAAACAAATACCATTTCATGTTGATTTTTTTTTTTTTTTTTTTTTTGCATTACTTGAAGTGATCTTTTGGCTTTTGAGCATGATGGCAAAATGCTTCACTGGTATTGAACCAGTCCATACATTTTCTAGTAACCTCCACACACAAAATGTTTATGAAAATTAACTAACACTGTTAGAAAACTCAAGGACACTTTGGCTGAGTAAGTTTATGTTCTTCAACAGAGCTAACTAGAAAGTAAATTTCCAATGCCAAGAGTTTTTTTTTTTGTTGTTGTTGTTTTTTTTAAGATTTTATTTATTTATTTGACAGAGAGAGATCACAAGTAGGCAGAGAAGCAGGCAGAGAGAGAGAGGGTGAAGCAGGCTCTCTGCCGAGCAGAGAGCCGGATGCGGACCTCGATCCCAGGACCCGGAGATCATGACCTGAGCCGAAGGCAGCAGCTTAACCCACTGAGCCACCCAGGTGCCCCAATGCCAAGAGTTTTTAAGTTTACTGTGGAGCATATGTACACATACACAGCAACATACATAGACACAGTTATATACACACACACTCCTCTTTTTATAGAAAGAGAGGAAGGAAACAATAATAAAGTGACATGTGGAAAGAAAGGATAAATACAAAATCCTTGGCATTGTCAAAATAAGCTTTCTAACTTCATAGAGATTAGGTAAGAGTGGAATTTTTGAATTGCTTCATATCTTTGAACAGGGACTTGGATAAACCAAATGACATTTGAGCCTGTGTTAACTTTGGCTGGCATTTAACAGAAAATGTTTCCAGAACCACCTTACTACCTATTTTATGATTTTTTTTAACCTAAGAATTGACAGCCCTAAGAATCAGAAATGTTCAGAGTATTGTGATCAACACTCATCTTCTTTACTACATTTTTAGGGTGTCGTAACAGGCATGATGTGTTCGCAGATGAGTGTAATACACTATTTTAAAATTTTAGAGATTTACTACAAGTTTTAGATACTTCATTCTGAATGGCCTATATATTGAGCTTAGGTGGTCTGTGGTCTCATTTGATAGCACAAGGCACTATACTTAGAAATTCAATCTAACATAAAAAATTAGCCCTATGTATTCAAGAGTTCTTTGAAATCATAATACCTGACTAGTTCTTCCATCTCTGTTATTTGGTTTGAATTAGGAATAGGATGTCGAATGCCATGATGTTATCCAGTAATAGTTCTCTAAGATTTCAAGTACTTCCCTTTGTGAATCAAGGAATATGATTTCTTAATCACTGTAGTTAGAAAGAATTTTTATAGTTTCCTGGCAAAGACAATAATGTCACAAAGACATAAAATTGATTAATTCTAGCATAGGTTCAGGTCACTTGAAATGCAGAGTAGGAGGGCTTAAATAAAATGAGCCACATACTAGTTGAGAAAAGCAATTTAATTGCTTAAAACTTTTGTGTATTGTTTTCTGTCCTCATCACAGACTTGAAATCACCAAAATTCTACTAGTATTTGAGGTGAAAAATAATTTTGTCATTTGAGATTTATATTCAAACAATGTGTATATGTAATAAGCCCCTAACAATAATTTCTCAGGTTTTTTATTTTGTGTCTCAGTGAAAGATTTCTTTTGATGGTAAATTTTAAATTTATCCATATTGAGTCTTTTTAGTGCTAATTATCTTGAATTGCAGTATATTACAATAATAATCCTAGGTATCTTAATACTTTTCATTTTTAAGTACTTTCATATATATATAGCCTCTCATTAGCCCTAACAGTCTTATGTGGGAGGGAAAGTAAGTGAGTGTTGTTAAGCCATTTGATAACAGAGATGTATAAATGTTAAATATTCAAAATTCACAGAAAGTAAGTCAAGGAATTGGGACTAGACCCAGAATTTTCAATTCTATGTTTAATCCTGTATCAAAAGAACCAAAATAGGTCCTTGTTCTAAAGGTAGCCTATTAAAATTGCTCAATCTTCATTCATTCATCAAGCTATTTGTTCAACAGATTACTAATAAATGACTTTTCTGTACTGGTTCTTACTAGGATTATCTCCAGCTGTGGTGAACAAAGAATAGTCCCAGCTCTCAGGAGGTTGTAGGTCTGGGGGGCAAGCAGTCCTTTATAAACTAGTACAAAATGTGAAGTATTACAAAGCTGAACCAGAGATATCTTGGGAGGAGGGTGGAACTGATTAGATACAGAAGTTGGTGACATCATCATTAAAGTGATACTTAAACTGAAACCTGAATTATGAGAAAGCTAAGACTCTAGGAAAAGACTGATAGAAAAGTCTTAAGGGAAGAGATATTTTGTCACTACCATGCTAAATTCTTCTCTTCTATCACTGAAATCAGATCCTTTTTACTAAAAAGTGTGTTATTTCCCCCAAATGCTCAAAATGCCACATTGTATAGTATAAGCACTTTGTAGAAACCACCTGAAGCCAAATGTAGCTATTCTTCTAGGGTTTATGCCTGCCTTCCGCATGAGCTTGTATGCCATTCCACTGTCATTCGAAGTACTGATTTTAAAAGTGTTTTCTTTGAAGTTCACGTTGTGAACATGATACTATTAAACACTGAAGAAATATTTTGTCTGGTAAATATTTCCCAGATTATAATATCAGTAGTTGGCAAGGATACTATAGCAAACTATATCAGATTATAACTAGTCACAGTTAAATTCTCACAGCAATTTTAATAACTGGTGTGAGTTTATATGGAAAGTAAACTCTTAGCACTTTCTATTATCATTGAGTCTCCCCGCTACACACACACAACCGAAGGAGAAAGAAGTTGGTTTGGACAGATCAGATTTGAGCTTTGACTGCTAGGTTCCTGGGTGGAATCACCCTTTGGTTAAAAGCAAGTGAACAAGACTCTTGGTGAAGGACTCCCTGAAGGAGCAGTAATAATGAGGGGCTGGGATGACCTCACTAACAGGCTAGGGCCATTAGTTTTTAATCTGTAGATGTGCTTTCTTACATGGGGCTATTGACAAAAGATCACTATTCTGGTCTGAGAAGGATTGGGGCAGGTTGGCCTACTTCAAGGCAAAACTGGGCCTTATTTGTGTAACTGGCTCATTTTCTTAGCTAACATAGGGATAAGGATCCCTCCATATAATATTGTCTCCCCTAGTTTGTAGAGTTCTACCATGGATCTTGAGCCAATGTCACAGCTAATCATGCGATCTAATCTAACCCAACTCAATCTAATAATAATAAGGGATGTCCTTTGCTTACTTTACACATAGATTTGTTTCTTTGAAGGCCTTTATAGTAGGAGGATAGGTTAAGCCAAGGCAGGCCTTGTGTATTCCTAGTTTTCCTATCCAAATAATTTCTCCAATGCCAGTCTTTTAAAGAATACCAAATTAAAAATTAGGTTAAGATAAATTAAAGTACATACACACATGCATAATGCAAACATACTTATATGTAATAGACATAAGAAATACCCTGTTAACACAATGTTTAATTCATTTCTTTCCATTGTAACATGAACCAGGAAATTAAGAATACAATAATAACAGCAAAATATAAGCCCTAAAACACTGAGAAGTAGAGGATGACTTTTCTGTTGACTTTTGAAGTTATAGTTGGGTATAATTCCTGGATTTAAAATCTGAATTTGGTACTTTATTGCATAGCATTGTTATTATTAATTCCAGAATTTCCAATGGAAAAATGGGAGGCTAATAGAAATGTTAACATTTCTTGAGTCCTTATGATGTGCCAGGTATATTTTTAAGTACCATTTGTGTACTATCTCATTTAATTCTCAGAATAATCTGATGAAATGGGAACAATTTTTACCCCTGTTTCTGCAGATGAGGAAACTGAAGCACAGATTCACTTTACGTAGTCAAGTGGTGGGACCAGAACTCAAGTCCTGGAAACTTAGCCTGGAGGTGCAGCCATAATGACTGTGGTGATTACAGTAATTACTATGGTAACCACCTCTAGTGAGAACTGCCATTGTACAAGCAGAGCAAAACTGGTTAGTGAAAAAACAACAACAACAACATGTGTTTAACAGAGGAAACAAAGAACCTTTATAATTTCAATAGAACACTGGGAATCATGGAGTCAGATTAGTTTTCTGTGGTTAGGCAGGTGATGTGAGATAAAATGAAAACCAAAAAAGGTTGCTTCTGGAGCATCTGGCTTAGCTCAGTTGGTAAAGCATGCGACTCTTGATCTTAGGGATGTGAGTTCAAGCCCACTGGGGGTAGACATTACATGAAAAAGTGAAAAAATAGAATTAAAAAAAAATTGTTTCCAAGAGTTGGAAGCTAATGAATAAAATAAATATGAAATCAAGGAAAATCTTTTGAAAACTCATTATAATCCTATATGAGTCTTGGATATTAATATCCATGACTTCCTTGAGGTTGAGAAATGGGCATTAAGGTTCCTTCTAGCCCAGTAATTTTTACCTAGTAAGCTTCATTGAAGTAAAATACACATACAATGAAGGCAATTAGTTTAAGTGTATAATTTGATGTTTTTCTTTTACAAATATATACAGTTGTATAACCACCTCCACAACACAATCATGGTGTAGAACATTTTCATTACTCCAAATGTTCCTTCCCGCCTCCTTCAGTCAGTCCCTTCCTCACAATCCCTTTCCCAAATGCTTTCTGTTGGTGTATTTTTGCATTTTGAAAAATTAATAGGAAGGGTATTATGCATTTTGCAAGTTTGTATCTGGCTTCTTCTACTTAGCATAAAGCTTTGAAATTTATCCATGTTGTTGTGCCTGTAGTTCATTGCCTTTTTTTTTTTTCTTTCATGAATATACCACAATTTGTTTTTCCATTTATCAGTTGAAGGAATTTGGATTATTTTCAGAATTTGGATTATTTTCAGCTGAATATAGCTTCTACATGAATAAAGCTTCTACAAACATGGAAGTACAACTCTTTGTGAGAACATATGTTTTTGATTCTCCTGGGCACATACTTGGGAGTGGAATATCTGGACTGTATGGGAAAAATATGTTTGACTTCATAACCGTCAAGCTTTTCTAAAGTGGGTGCACCATTCTGTATTCCTAACAGCAGTATTTGTAGTATTTTATATAGTATATACATATAATATATATAGTACATATAATGTGTATAGTATTCCTAACAGCCGTATATGGCAGTTGCAGTCGCTTCACTCCTCTCCAATACTTGATATTGTTCATCATTTCAATTTTAGCCCTACTAGTGGGTGTATAATGATTTCTCATTGTGAATCTACTCTGCATGTTTGCGTTCCTCTACTTACTTAATCATCTTGTGTATTTTTCCGTATGCTGATTTACCATTTCCATTTCTTCTCTGATTGTTTCTTCAAATCTTTTACTCATTTTAAAAACTGAGTTGATTTCTTATTACTGAGTTGTAAAAGTTCATTATTCTAGAAAAAAGTCTTACATTTTTATATATTATATATATAATATAAATATTTTCTCTTTTCATTTTTATAGTGTCTTTTGACATTTTTTGCTTTAGTGAAGGCCAACTTATCAACTTTTTATTTTATAAATCATACTATTTTTAGTCCTAGCTAAGAAATTTATGTCTAACTCAAGATTACCAGAGTTTTCTCCTGGAGGTTGTAGAGTTTTACCTCTTTCATTTAAGTCTATGGTCAATAGGAAGGTCATTTTGAATATGGTATAAAGTAAGGTTTGAGGCTCATTTTTAAAAATATGTTCATCCTATTGTTTCTCCATCATTTTTTGAACAGACTACCCATTTCCCATTGAATATTCTTTTAGTGAGAATCATTTGAACACATATGTATGAGTCTATTTTTAGACTTGCTATCTTGTTCTGTAGATTCCTATGTTTATGTTTATGCTAATATCACAGTGTCTTGATTATTATAGCTTTATATTAGGTTTTGAAATCACGTAGTAAATTTTCTATGAAGCAACCATTATTAACTCATATTTTAACTATTTTTTGTAGGTTTCTTAGGCTTTTCTACATAAAAAATCATATTGTCTACAAATAAAGATAGTATTACTTCTTCCCTTTGTGTGTATATATATGCTGTTCAATTTTTCCTTCTGCTTTGTAATACTGGCTAGGACCTCCAGTACGATGTTGAATAAAGGTAGCAAAAGCTAGCATCCTTGTTTTTTATTTATCTTAGTTTGAAAGAATTCCATCTTTTACCAGTTAGTATGAAATACCTACCTGAATACATCTAGAAAATTTCAGTTTATAAATAGCTGCTATATAGTGTAACATATTACAACAAAATATTATAAGCTTTAATAATATTATATAAACATTAATGCATAGGATATATTTTTATAGATACATATATATATATATATATATATATATATATATATATATATAATGAATAACAGCATACATAGAAATGATAAGTACCTAGGATAGCAGTTATCTCTGGGAAACAAGGAGGAGAGGGAGAGAAATTAGGAAAAGTTCACAATTCTTCAGTTATATTTGTATTTCTTTTTTCTTTTTTTTTCTTTCTTTCTTTCTTTCTTTCTCTTTTTCACTTGAAACAAAACCTAAATACAAGTAGTATTTCCACAATTGGAGAAACTAGGAAAACTTTGTAAGTCTTTAATTAGCATCATAAGGAATATAAGCATAAAAACTGGACATTAATACTGTAAATATTTTTGTTGGTTAAGTAATGAGAAATAAGGTTTACTAATATGCTGGATGAGAATATGGATATTAGTGAAAATCAGGTAGGCTAATTTAGACCTGCTATTGTAGACAAAAGAGACCCATTGTAGTTTCTTGCTGTGTTATTAGGTTATAATTCTAGTAATTTATCATCAAATGGATTATTTGGTCTTAATTATAAAATCTTTGTACAAGCCAAAGGATTTGATCTTTTTAGAGTGTATGAGCCATACAGGTGATATAAATATATAAAACTAGAGGGAGATACGACCACCAAAGAAGATGGGGCTAGTGGCTAGGAATGTATGCCTTTCAACGCTTTAAAATTCAAATGTACATGTTTTGTTTGCCCAACAAAATATTCCTGCAGATGGAGTTATAAAGAGTGAAAACAGTAACAGCATGTTATAGACAAATCATCTGTCTTGGAAAAAGTAAATCAATACATATGACTATCCCTTTGTAACTAAATATTTTAAGGTAAATTGAAGGGTGATTTGACATGTTATCATGCTTAATGTATGCTGTGTGAAGAACAGTGAATAAGATGTTAGGGGTGCCAAAGATATAATTTGACTAACATAGTGCCCCATGAAAACTTATATTTCATTTAGGAGATAAAATATGGGTGTTAAAACTTAATAAGAAAAACAAAATAGTATGAATAAATATGTGTTCTGTATTTCTTTTATATTCTGTCATTACAAAGTGTATAGAAGTGTAAAACTGAAAAATAGAAACATAATTTAGATTACCTCTACCTTATGTGAAAAATAACTTCTTATCAATATATTTCATGTTTTATTGAGTAATTTTAGATGCCAAAAATGTTAATATATCTTTCTATTACTAATTATAAAATTTTTAACTTTTAGGGCAGTAGGTATGATGTCCCAGTAAAACAGTAATAATATCTAAATCGGAAAATTTCATTCTCTATTCCATGCAACACTGAACAAATTTCCTTGCTTTTAATAAATCTATAGCCTTCCATTCTGAAAAATTTATGATCTTAGATAACATTTAATAGTTCTTATGATTTATTAATATAATTTTTGTAATAGGAATGCTTTGTTAAAACATGGAACTATTTCTGTGGGTATGGTCATACCTTGAAGTTTAGTTTTTATTTTTTTTGATTCAACGGAAGTGTGATATTTTAAAAACATGACTCAAGTCTTCTAGATTTTCCTTTGAGGTTTTTTCATGGGGAGTTAAAAAAGATATGCACCTCATCTATTTTAAATAACCACATTAAAACTCTGATTGTAGCATTTTATGGTAAGGGCCTCTTTGCCATTTTAAGAAACAATGCTCTCTTAGCTTTCTTTAGGGAAATGAGTGTGTGCAAATCACTACGAGAATTTTCAGAAGATGTAAGTGATAGCAGTGGAAACTGAGTGTTCTGATGACAAGATCCTTGACTTACGTTTTTGGTTTTTCCTATTGCACCTGGCCCATAGCAGGAACTGAGAAATAGTTGTTGAATAGATGACCTATAGATCTTTGAATCTGTAGAACAAGACTCCAAACTCAAATGAATAAAAAGCATCACTAGAGAGTTTGTCTTCTTTCTATCAAATTATATAGATTCCTAACATGTATTTTCTAAATCAGATGTTTTCAAACATTTTGGTCCCAGAACCTTTTACACTTAGAATTATTAAAAACTCCGAAAAAGCCTTTGTTTGTATTATATGTGTTGATTATCCACATCAGAAATTAAAGTGAGAAAATTTAATGTATTTATTTATTAGTTCACTGAAAAGTAACAATAATAAGCGAATTACATCTTGACATAGGTACTAAATCAATTACATCTCAATATAGTTAACATTTTAATGAAAATAATTATTTTAACAGAAGAAAAAAATTTCTGAGAAGAGTAGTATTGTTGACACTTTTACAAATCTCTTTCATGTGTGGATTAATAGAACATAGCTTGCCTTCTTATTTCTATTGCATTCAATTTGTTGCAATTTGAAGTTCTAAGTGAAAAATATTGGGGAAAAAAATCTGGTCTCACATAGATATGTAGTGAAAGGGAAGAGTATGTTAATATCTTTTTCAATTATCATTGATACTCCATCACAATTTGACAAATAATGTTTCATAAAGGTTGATTCCAGTCTAGAATCCGAGGTTGTATCAGTAAACTTAAGATCTAGTTGGTCTATTTTGTGCTTTGAATGAATATTTTAACTATGGAAGATTTTGAAATTTTTGGATCACGTTGGTTCATTGAGTCATATATCTGTTTTAAATGTTAGAACATTTTATTATATAATAATAAAACATTATATTTATTAATATCACCACCAATATAATCAGGAAGGTCTGATCAGAAAAAAACGATTAAATTTGTAGAGGATTCAGATTTTTCCAAAGTGCTAATTTTTACTTGAAAGTTGAAGATTTATCATCTGTTAACATTTCCCCCCATTTTTCTTTTTCTTTTTTCTTTTTTTTTTAAAAAATTTTTTTTTTAAAGATTTTATTTATTCATTTGAGAGAGAGACAGTGAGAGAGAGAGAGCATGAGCGAGGAGAAGGTCACAGGGAGAAGCAGACTCCCCATGGAGCTGGGAGCCGGATGCGGGACTCGATCCTGGGACTCCGGGATCATGACCTGAGCCGAAGGCAGTTGCCCAACCAACTGAGCCACCCAGGCGTCCCTCCCCCCATTTTTCTTGAGCTAACAGGTTTATTTTGTTCATTTTTGAGAAGAAACTTCCAGATATCCAAGTCCCCTACCTGTAGTTTATCTGTCAGTTTTTCCAAGTAAAAAATCATGTATGATTTAAAAGGTGGCTAGTTCAGTTCACAAGAGAAAGGATTGCATACCTGCCCCCATACATACACCCCCTCATCACTCCCTGAGTCAAACATCATCCTTCAGTCTGTAATGTAAGTGCTTCATGTGTACCTTACATTTCATTACACAGGATACTACAAAGATTTTTACTCCAGTCAAGATTTTAAAAATCAGTAAGTTTTACTGCTTCATCAAGGTTATTCTTTCAGTGAAACAAGTTATATCTACATGTTTATATAAAAAGTTACATATATAACTGCATATATTTATATATGATATGTATCATATTCAATATCATGTATCATATATATTATATTTTATATCATATATATTATGTGACATATCATATATATTTTAATATATTTTATATATTATATTATACTAATTAATTTATTTTTTACTGCAAGTATGTAGCAGTGAGTACTATACTGACAACTAGTATAACCTAGTATGACCTGGCTGTACTTCCTTCTTCATGGTAAGATGTGAGCAACTCAAACATTATTTCATTAAAAAATTTCAGTATGTCTTGTTGGTTTAATTTCTTTAAGGAACACGAAGATAGAGAAAATGTTATGTTTAGCCATGGTTGGATTTCCTCTTCATTTTTATTCCAGGTCCCTTTCCTCCCCATCCCCTTCCTTTTTCTATAAGATTATGATTGAAATATAAGTTGGTATAGTTTTAAAAACTTGTCAGAAGGGTCAGTGTAAGGTATAACATGAAAAGTGGATAATTTTCATAGCACATGCACTGAAAATCAGTCTGTGTTCCTGGGACTACCCTCCATGTCTTCACATCTTTAAAAATGAGAATGGTAGACATTTTATTGGAGCTGCATTATAATATATTAAATTATAAAATCTTTATGTGGGAGAATGACTTTTTTTTTTTAAGATTTTATTTACATATTTGACAGACAGAGATCACAAGTAGGCAGAGAGGCAGGCAGAGAGAGAGGAGGAAGCAGGCTCTGCTGAGCAGAGAGCCCGATGCGGGGCTCGATCCGAGGACCCTGGGATCATGACCTGAGCCGAAGGCAGAGGCTTCACCCACTGAGCCACCCAGGTCCCCCGAGAGAATGACTTTTTAAACTGCTAATTAATTGCATCCATTCACTGAAATTTTACTACACATGACCTAGACTCAGTTTAGTACTAGTCTATTTTTCAGATATTAAAATTTTATGCTTTATTTTTCAGAGCATATTTTCAGTTAGTGTCTGCCATACACTGAGTTAAGGACATCATGGCAGGTACCACTTGACTGAGATGGGTTTTGTTTGGGGCTCTACCCATGGCCATGGGAGTCTTCAGTGCATGTGTATTATTTCAAAAAATTTGTGCCAAATACCCATTGTATACAAGAGAACAGTTCAGCCTCTGTGGGAAAAAATGAAGATACGTAAGATAAATTCCCCTCCAACAGGAAACTTGAAATCTAGTGGAAAGCCAACTACTATAAATTGCCAATTATCAAGATCTATCAGAATAAGTTTGTGACTAGGATTAGTAATGGAAGTATATGCAGATAGTTGTTTTAAAGGAGCCCAGTGGAGGGAATGATGCATTCTAACTGGGAAACTTGGGGAAAGGACAAATAGCTTTTGGTCAAGTCTTGTAGGAGTAAGGTGGATTCTGCTAAGTGAAGATGCGGTTTGTGGGTTATGTTCTAGGCAGAAGAAAGATTAAGAAGAGTGTAGAAACTGAGGATCAAAATATGTTTGGCATGTTTGATAATGACAAGTTGGCAGTGGGACACAGTGGGAGGTAGTTGGGAGGGTGATCTTTTCAGTAGTGGCATGTGTGGTTCTGGTAAGGGCCTATGATAGTGAGCAGAGGTTAATCCTTAAAATGCTCATCTTGGATTTTTTTTTTTTTTTGGTTTCTCTACATTTATTGTGATGTAATTGTGCAAGTGTAAGGTGTACAATATGAAGATTTGATATATGTATATATTTCAAAGTGATGACCACAGTAAGATTAGGTAATACATCGCTCATATAGTTTTGTGTGTTTGTTGCCTGGAATGGCCAGCAATCCCTGTACCAATGGAAGAAAGATTACACCAAACTTTGCTATGAAAGAGAGGAGAAGGCAAGGGGGTCAATGCTCAGAGGCAAAGACCTTTTGCTTTTTGCTCTCACCTTATTTTTGCTTCAGGATAATCATAAATCTTTATCACTCTGTTTCTCAAGCACTGATGTGTGATAAGATGTCTTAATGGAACTAGGAGGATCTGTTTACAGGAAAGATAGGATATGCTGATCTGTGTGTTCTATGAGTTCTGCAAAACGTAGCCTAGGGGACAATCCATACATGTATCTTAGATCACAGGGCAGCTGTTTGGGCTAAGAAAGCTTCCGGGAAGGCCACTCCCCACAGCATTCCTAAGGCAGAGTGGTCACACAGGCCTTGCATTCCAAAGGTCTCTGCCCTTCTCTGAAACCCTCCATCACCCCCAGCGGCCTCCGTGTTAGCAAACCAGGTGTTATGGATGATTTCATGCTCTACGTTAGCCCCAACAGTGCGTGTTGAGAACTTTTAAGATCTAGTCCCTTACAAACTTTCAAATAGTATACAATATTGTTAACTTAGTCAACTTTCTGTACATTTCATCCTCATAACTTACTCAGCTTATAACTGGGTGTTGTACCTTTGACCGCCTCCACCCGTTGCTTCCTCTGCCTCTAGCAACCAACAATCCACTCTGTTTCTATGAGTATTGTTTTTTCCCAAATGCCATATACAAGCAAGATCATACAGTATTTGTCTGTCTTTCTGTGACTTATTTCACTTAATATCAGGTTTCGTCCATGTTGTTGTTAAACAGCAGGATCCCCTTCTTTCTAAAGGTTGAATAGTATTCTATTATATAGGATATATTCACCACCTTTCTCTATGTATTTATCCATCAATGGATGCTTAGGTTGTTTCCATGTCTTGGCTAATATAAATACTCCTGCAATGAACATGGGGGCATAAGTATCTCTCCAAAATAATGATTTCATATCCTTCAGATATATACCCAGAAATGAAATTGCTGGGTAACATAATCATTTTATTTTTAATTTTTTTTTTAAAAAACCTCATAATGTTTTCCACCTAGGCATTTTAAAAATACCAAATCAAGGGAAATTTGACACTATTTTTAGGACCATTTTACAGTTCTGAAATATGCCTTCAAACTACTCTTCTTTCTTGCTTTTTTAATCTCTGATGGCACGTGGGTTTCTGACATATCCAGGGTAGATGCTTTCTCCTGATGTTCTACCTAGAGGTGAGATTTAAAAATGAGAAAGTAATATTTAAAAATCCTTTACTGGATTAGTTTTATTACAAAGATTTGATTTAATCATTGCAGCAATCCCAATATTATGGTAATAATACACGCATTATCTCATTTACTCTTCACGGCTCTATGGTTGACAGTCTTGGAACCCGCATTTCACAGGTGAAGAGCTTCGTGTCAGAGAAGTAGGTGGCAGAGTTGAAATTTAAATCCACTCTTCACTCTTATACCATCCTGCCTCCTACAGTCTTGTGGAAGGGAAGTGGCTCCAATACTTGTGCTCTCTATTTATAAATAAGCAAGCTAAGGTACAGGGAGATTGAAATAATTCGCCTGAATTCATATGCCTTCAAAAATGGCAAAGATAGGATTTTAGCGTCTGTTGGCTGTGCCTGCAAAGCCTTAGTTCTTTTCATGGCATTATGCTGTCAGCTCGTGTTGGACTAGTCTTACTTCCTGAGGACATTTCAGTTTTCCCACATTTGGAACTAGAGTCACAAGAAAAAAATCCTGGCTTTTTCTTAGGGTAAACAGAAAGGAAAGCAAATGATGCTTACACAATTATGGGCCCTTGCAGCCATGTGAAGTGCATCTCTGAGTTAAGCAAAGCTATTGCGTGACGGGCCGCTCTCATCAGACCAAATGCTCAGACACTGATTTCTTCCATTTGCAAATGGAGTTTTTTTTTTTTTTTCTCTTTGGTGGGTAGTCTAGGTTAGTGATTTCCATGCATGAAAACAGACCCATTAGAGCAACTTGGGAACATTGAACACACATGCAAACACACAGAGACATGTTCCTTGGAATTGTGATTCAGTATGTACCAGGGGGTGCCCAGTAATCTGTTTTCTAAAAGCTTCTTGATTGAGGCAGGAGAGTGCAGTGGTAAAGAGCTGATCTCAGAGCCAGATCTCAAATGCTTTATTCTCAGCTCTATAACTTTGGCAAGTTAGGTAGCCTCTCTACGTCAGTGCATCCTCTATATTTCAGTTCCCTATTTATTGTGGTTATTATGTCCAGCCTGGATTGAAAAACATTGGTCCAGAAGGTACAATAATTTAGATGGATATCAAGAGATGGGTAAGGAAATTGCATGAATCTGAAGCCCCATTCCCTAGCTATGTGAAGAGAAAGAGAACGATAATGGGATATACCCAGTTCTGCTGTGGAGTCCACTTATATTCAGGATGCATTGTTCAAATATTACAGTGTAACAGCTTAAGTATAGACCTATCAAATTAAAATCAGGATGATGTAGGTATAGAATAAACTGAAGTTCATTCTCAAGATGTTTACAACACAAGTGCTTAGTAAGCACATTAATATTGCAATCCAACTGCATGAGGGGCATTTGACCAAATTAAATGAAAAACAACACAACAACAATTTTTAATTACATTGCAGCATATAGTAGTACGCAATTACACACGCGGCTTTTCCTGGCAGCGAATCTATTTAGCAATGCTTTTATAGACTACAGGACCTTGGAGCTCATTAAAACCTGATAAGTTGTTCATTTCTATAGCGAAGAAATTGAATACCAGAAAGGTTAAGATGACTCTATAAAATCTGACATCTGGTTAGTTGCCAAATCGAGCCAGGAGTCAGACTTTAAATTTTTTGTTCTAATCGTGATTGTAGTAAAATTAGTTTTTTATTAAAATAGTTCCAACAACTCAGACCATTCAGTATGTCAGACTGGCTGGGAGATGCTGTGTTGTAGAAGAAAGAAAACAGGCTTGGACATCTTTAGACCTCAGTGGAAAGGCTCTCTCATTAACTAGATGTGTGGCAGGGTAGTAACTTAGCTTTAGTGAGCTTCAGCTTTCTCCTCTGTAAATGTAGTTTATAAGAAAATTCACTCCTGTTATTCACAGGTCCAGCACTCCCATGTCTCTATATTTGAGAGCAACTTCCAAGACCCATGGTGTGAAGCAAACCACATGCTTCAGAGAAGTGAATAACTTAGCTAATGACTGAGCATATTCAAATCTGCTGATTTTATCTTGAAGCTATAGAAATCTCTATTTCTTTAGAAATCCCTATTTCTTTATATAAAAATAAGCTTGAAAAGAAAGTCAACTGATGGTGATGATGATGGAAAAAAGAAATGAGAGAATATCAAATAAAGTCATGTTTCTTAGCAGATAGAGGAGGTTAGCATATATTTAAGAGTAGAATGTCAAATTCTATACTGGTTCAGATCCAAGGTATGACTGATTCTGCCATAAGTTCCATCTGCAGAAACTAGAGAAAGTGATTCCTGAAACTGTTTTAGTAAATGCTGTAATCTTTGCAAAACAACTCAAAGAAAATCAAACTTGAGGGCAAATTGAAATGCAGGAGGTAAAGATATGCACTGGAAACAATTGAATTAAACATGAATGTGATTTTAAAAACCAGAAGCCTGCATACAAATTTCCATATTTGAAAATTTAGCAATTTCGGAAAGTATTGGGATATCTTGCTTACAAATATAACTCTACTACAACTACTTAATAAAGTAATTATGAGGACCTTGGGATAAAACATATTATGTATTTAGCACATTGTTTAGTATATCCTTTGTTCTCAATAATAAGTATTTCTTCTCTATTTAATCTATACAAATAAAGTTTTACCATATAGGCAAATACATGTTTTATACTTGCTATCATTTTCTACGTAAAGGAGTAATCAGTTGCCCTTCTTGGTGTTTTTTATCACTAACTCCTAATTTCCACCACTTTCAGCTTCTCATTTTCATAGTAAAAGTTAAAATCTTATGACCTTTAATGTAGGAAGATGTTAATCAGAGTGGTAAATGTTTAGCCTTGCCTTAGTATTTTCCTTAGCATTTTCCTGAAAAAAAATTTTAATTTTATTTAACTGATGCTTTATTGGTGGCCAGTCGGAAAGTTCGATAGTTTTACTAGAACAGTAACCCTGCTTGAAAATTTAAGTTACCAAGTATTATGACTGGTTTGTATCCCTGCCTGAAAGAAATGTGAGGCATTAGGATAAAACCGGCCTGCAGAAATCATCTGTGGCTAGAGAACTCTTTGAACATACTTTCCTGATCTTTCAAATCCAGAATTGCTGAGTTGGAGTCAGAGGTAATAGAGTTTTCCTTGCAAGCCTATGGAACTCAGCTAGGTGGTCTACGTAATTTGTTCAGGGTCATGGAAGTAGTGCTTATTTGAGTCTGGATCTGTGACCTGGGAGCCACTTTCGTGTTTGGTATTAGCATGGAGTTCCCGGTTTAGCAGTAAGTCTTAGTTTAAGACTTTTTTTTTTTTAACTATGCATAAGATACCTGCGTTTTATTCAAATATTTTTAAACAGCCATTGATCTTTTCAGCAAAACTAATTCAATTGGACTTGATAGGAGTTATATCCTAGCAAATAAAAAATGGCCCATGTTAATAGAGATGGTATCAGCCTGTGGCTTTGTGTTCAGTGAAGCGTCTCTATGCTTGATAATCAGTTTGGGTCTTGTGAAGCATCTTTACTGTTCAGGAGCTAGGTAAACAGCATGGTAATTGTGTGACTGGTTGTTTTCATCATCCTTAACGTTGCCTGGCATTTATTTATACGAGCAGCCTATGGTTTTGGAAGGGTGCTTTGGGATCTCTCGGGATGAACAATGCTGTAGAAATGTAAGTCAGCATAATTACTAAAACATTTATAGCTTGTATTAAACTAGAGTTAGAAGCTAACATCAGTAGAAACTATTAGTAATTATATAAAGCGGTTGTGGGAGAATTAACTGTCTGCAAAGGGAAGGTTTTGAGGAGATTTCACCAGGAACATGCAGAGCAAAGGTTTAAACCTCTTGGGAAGAATTACTCTAAAACCTCAGTGTTAGATATTAGGTGACTCAGCAAGACACCATGATCTTTAAAGAAAGGTGAGATACAGCGAAGTGAATATTATACACATTTACGCTCTAGTAGGATTGCTCGTGATTTGCACGAACGGCCGGTATGTGTGCGACACGATTTCGAGTAACCTTGGTGGGGAACTTCAAGAGGATTCACTCCAATTCCCAATCGCGGCTCCTCCTACTGCTGCTATTTCATTACAACGTTGACATCAGAAAAGAAAGTGGGAGGAGTTTATCTTCTGTTCCCATAAAACTGTTTCCAAAAGACTTCATTTCTATTGGAAAAGGATCTTGCCAAAATTACACATGGTGAAAAAAATTGGTTATGAAAATCGTTATTTTAACATTAGTGGTCGATACGGAACCTGTCTGATTCCTTCTCTCCTTCCTTCGACAACTACCTGGAAAACAGATAAACATTGTGTACGCGTTGCCGGTTTCCTTCCTTAGCTTCTGGAATCTGGTTACTTCTTTCCTTTCACATCCTACCACTGTTTCTTTCAGATCAGATTTCCACATTGCTAACGGCTCTGAACAGTTGTCTTGTTCGTCCTCTATGACCTGTTTGAAGTATTTGAAACACTTAACTTTCTTTGGAATTTTCTTCCTCACCCTCTTTGGATCTCCTCCTCTCCTCCTCTTCCTCCTTTTCCTCGTCTACGTCTCTAATAATTATTTGTGGTCTGCCTACGCCTCTCCTCTCAGTTTAGGGTTTTACAAGGTTCTATTCCCGTACCTCTGTACTTTCTGCATAACATCTCCTGCCACCCAACACTATACCCTTGACCACTCCTGTGGCTTCAGTGACCTCTTCTATATCATAATGTGCCATAGTTCTGACCTAGACCTTTCATTTATCCAGCTGTATTCTGCACCAATGCACTTGGATCTTGAACTCATCAAGTTCAAAATTAAGTTTATCATTTCTCACTCTAACCTATTCCTTTGCTTGAATTTCTCCTCTCAGTGAGTGAAAGAGAGTCCGCCTAGTCCCTCAAATCAGGAAACCTAGACCCATTGAGACTCCTTTCTTTCCCTGTCTAGTGTTTCACCAGTACTGAAATCTATTCTAAATCCGTTCCCTCCCCTAGATCTCTCCTATCTTAATTGAAGCCATTACAATATCTTGCTTGGATTATTGCAATAGCATCCCATTTCCCTCTTTCAGCTTGGTTCTCTTTTCAGTGTATCCTCCACAGAGCAGCCAGAGGGCTTGTTTTCAAAACATTTATCTCATCACATTTTTCTCTTGCTTAAAGTTACTAAATGGCTCCCAGCAGTTTTTAGCATCCTAACCGAAATCCTTGGCTTAGCACATTGCATCTTCCCTGTAAAGGTTCTTTTTTTTTTTTTCTTTTTTTCTTTTTTTTTGCACAAGTGCCCTTCACTGGTGCTATACTGGGCTGTGATTCTGTAAATTAATCATGCTCTATCACAGCTTTGTGATCACTCATGTTGTCCCCCCACCCTTCTTTTTTTTTTTTTTTAAGATTTTATTTATTTTGTTTGACAGATAGAGATCACAAGCAGGCAGAGAGGCAGGTGGAGAGAGAGAGGAGGAAGCAGGCTCCCTGCTGAGCAGAGAGCCCAATGCATGGCTCGATCCCAGGACCCTGGGATCATGACCTGAGCTGAAGGCAGTGGCTTTAACCCACTGAGCCACCCAGGCGCACCCCCCACCGCAACCTTCTTTTAAGAGAATTCTCACTTGTGTCTTTGACAGGTCCCCTTTTCCTCTTCATTTCCAAACTCAGCCCTAGGGCCACCTCTAGAAAACCTTTCTAGACTTGAGTCCATCGTCATTTACTAACTTTAGTCTGATTTCAATGTTCCTCCTCCATGTCCCTTAGTAAGTAACACTCACTGTGCTGCAGGTGAATTGCACATATACTTGTCTGCCTCTACCTAGACTACAGTTTTCTTGAGGGTAGAAGTCATGACTTATTTGGCTTGATTTTCTCATGCCTTGGTTTAGTGCTCAGCTAAGTACTGTTCAACAAATATTTGCTAAATGAATGAAAAAAAAATTAATGAGCATTGGAAATGGCTATTTTGTAAGCCCATTGGTAAAGAAGAGACTAGAAAAATGACATGCTAGTGTTAAACTTAATATCATGTGAGCAGTTATCTTTAGAGGGAAAACGAGAAAGGCCAGGTTTTATTAAAGTGGACATTGGGGAGGGTATGTGCTTTGGTGAGTGCTGTGAAGTGCGTAAACTGGACGATTCACAGACCTGTACCCCTGGGGATAAAAATATATTATATGTTTATAAAAAAAATTAAATTAAAAATAAAAAAATGGTATGTAGCTGATATGTAATGCTGAATCTCTAAGAAACTTGGCAGGTTTGCTATAACGACATTTCCCAGTCAGACAAATCTTTGGATATTTAGAACTATGACCATATTTGGTTTCCTATAGAAAAGCTATTTAAAGTAGTGATGGACTGCACTTTTTCATTTCTATTAAGATATTTTGACATCATGTAGCCTCAGAGGATAAAGAGTAGCAAAGGTTAGAAATATTTAGGATGCTTTATCCCCTAAATATAATGGGAGGGACATAAAAATACCCAGATTGCAATTATAGACTCATAACTTTGACACACATAATTAGTGAAGGACCTTTTCCGAATTACAGGACGGACTGAATATATCAAACATGGCAAATGGCAATGCTTTTGCTTGGTTACTGGGTTATGTTTATAAAGTCTAGGACATTTTTGTATCCTGTTCTGGGGGTTCTGTTTACACATAATTTAAGCAGTTGAAGATGAGCTAGAATTCCCATAGGTGCAGAGTTGTAAAGGTGTTGCACATTTCCAATTAATGAGAAAAGCCCATACATGCACACATGTTATACATTAGATTGTTTCTGATTTACCGTAGCACATTTTGGCGGAGGTCTTCCTGGCCTCTGGTTCCCAAATAGATCCCAGAATTGCTGTTGGTATTGCCCATACTAAGCAAAATTTTCAGTTTGTGCTGAGCCACAAGTCTTTTGTACCCAGAGCTGACATCAGCCTTCTGGAAGAACTTAACATTAACAATCTGTGTGCACTTCCATTTAAGGTACTATGCACAAATATTGGGCTCTTCTGGTTCTTGAATCAAATTGAGCATTAGCAAGGCTTCATTCCCATCCAGGGAAAGAAAGACAGTTAGTGCCCAGGTGTCCCTCTTTCTGCCTCCAGCTTTCTAGTGTTCCAGAGAACCCATTTCCCCGCAGGTGCACAAACGGGACTCACAGTGTCTCCATCTGTGTCTTTTTGTCTATGCCTTTCTTTGTTCTTGTGATTAGAGCTTTTGAATTGTGGGTGCCATCTAAAAAAGAATCTTTGCCTTTTCTTGATTTGAGTATCCTGTGGGGACAGGGCTCTACAATACTGAACAGGTTTCATTTTGAAAAAGAAATAATTCAATGGAATCTTGATAATAACATGGTGTCATTTGTATATGAAGAAGATGACAACCGTCTGTTTACTTGTTCACTTATTTTCTTAGGAAAAATTCTCAAACATGTTACCACTGCCTTTAAGATTCTTGGTAGATCCTATCAAATTGCCCTATGTTGTTACACACACACATTAGTAGTGGGTAAGTTGACCTATCTTTTTGTACATTATAAAAACTGGGTATTATTATTATTTTCATCTTTATTAATACTAGAGGTAAATTTTATTTTATTGTTTTAGTTTGCATTTCTTTTATTCCTAATGAGCTTAAAAGTTTTTATATACTAATTAGCCAATTATATTTATTATTTTTAAAATTGATTGTTTGTTACTTTGCCTATGTCAGGTGTTCCCCTGTTTCTTATTGATCCAGAAGAACCTCTTTTAGATTAAGTACATTAACCCTTGATCTGACATCTATCTTATAAATTTATTTCTGTAGTTTATTCTTTCACGTACACTGTTCCTTGTGCGTCAGCAATTTAAACAGATTATAAAGTAGCATCTATCAAGATTTTTTTCTCTACCTTCTGTCTTTGTGTCATGCCTAGAAATGTGTGTTGATAGTCCTATGGAAAAATCCTGGGAGAGGACTGGGTTATCCAAAAATATTACCGTTCCAGGAGGTTTTTCTTTTTATGCTCCAAACTCTCAACTAAATTATTTGGAATCTGAGTGCCTCAAGCTGTAAGTCAAATGATGCAAATTTCGTATAGTACAATAGTTTGAATTAAGGTCAATGTTATATTTGAATTACACAAATGTAATTAGATTTTAGTGAAGCAATTTCAAAGGATTGTGTGTCACTTGTATAGGTAGGAGCCAGCCTGTGAATGTTTGATCACTTGTAGGAGGCATGGCTACTCTGAGTTAGTTCCAGGAGGCAGGGAAATAGCCTTCTGCTCTTCTCTCTGGGACAAACAGAAGCATGCATGCACACATGCACATATTCTGATCTCTGCCATTATAATTATGGGATGCTATTTCTCATCTGGTCTAGTGAGATGAACCCAGCCTTTCTCTTAGACGTACAACTGCCTTGTGGTGCCTACTTCCATACCATTCCTGTTTTTCCTACATCCTCCAGCTGGTATGTAGCAGACTGACTACCAAATGTCTTTCTCTTTGCTATTGCTGGAGACTCTTTCTCACCACTGCCTCTAGGGATGCAGATCTCAGTAAGCCTTCTTGTTTTACTCGCATCTACGGGGTTGATATTTTCCAAGATGTCTCGTTCACATCAAGTGTTTCAACTAGGAAACTAGTTTTAAACTACACAAAAACAGATACACTATATTTTCAGAATTATTAAAAAATATTTTTTCTTGTAGCTCTTTCATGATTCCTTCCTTTATAATGAAGTATTGATTTCACCTTCATTTTATATTGTAAGACATGAGGTAGACATCTAACTTTTTAACTTATGGATAGCCAGCAACCAACAGTATTTATAGAAAAAGCCATCAGTTTTTTCAATGATTGAAATGGCCATTTTGATCATCTGCTATACTATTACATTTTCTGGTTTTGTTTATAAATTTCTATTCCACTGATCTCACTTTTTTGTGTGCTAATAAAACTTCTGTGTTAAATATTATAGTTGAATTAATATATATTAATATCTGGTAGAATAAGTGGCCATTAGTATGGGTTTCAAAATTGGCTTTATTCTTCTATAGGTAAGTACATTGCATAACGTTCCTTCAAAAAACTAAATTGAGATTTCCTTTAGAAATGGGGTAAATTTACAAATCAGCTTGGAGAGAATACCATATCTATACTAGGTAGTAATGCAAAATTTTTATCCAACTTATGTGTGGCTCTCAGTAATATATTACCAGTTTTTAATATAGTTCTGGAAAATTCTAAATTTATTTATGAGCATTTTATATTTGCTGATGTTATTATTATTATTATTATTTTGCTGATGTTATTATTAAAGGGTTTCCCCCATAGTATTTTAAGGTGATTATTGGAGGTATATTAGTAAGTTACTAGGATTTTTTTTTACATAAGGATTTTATAAGTGGCACTTTAATTTGCTACCTAATTACTTCTAGTGGAGTTTCAGATGATTCAGGTATTTTTTTCAAGTACACATCCATGTTAGAAAATGAGCATAATTTTGTCTCTTCCTTCTCTTTCTTTACCTTATTTTTTTTAGTTGTCTTATTACATTGGTTAAGACATCCAGAATGACATGCAACACTGATTATAATACTGGGCATCTTTGTTTTGACCCTAACATTAAAGATACAAAGTTAATTGTTGATCTCTGGTAGTTACTGTTGACTGTGCTAAAAACTATTTTTAATTTAACTTTTTTCTGAAAACATAATCACTATGAATTTTGTTCTTTAATTTGTTAATGAATTTATTAAAGTAATTTATTCCCAAAACACATTTGATCAGGCTCACAACTAAGCAGAAATAGTAACTCAAATGAAATGCATAATATAGGATAGGTAAATTTTAAAATTGAATTTTATAAAACTCTCTACATGCTATATTAATATTTTTGATAAAACAAAAGAAAAATGTAATTTTTCCTTCATGATTTAGGTCATTGTAGTTAGCAGGAGTGAAAGATTTCATTAATATATCTTCCTTTAAATTAGAATATGGAGAGATTTTACTACTAACTCTCAAAGTGAAGCTCATACTAGATGTAATATTCAAGAGACTAAAAAGAATTTGTTCATTAGAGGCTTCAAATTTTTCTTAGATAATTTAGAGATAGTTGCTTTTGCTTCTGAATAGACTTAATTACATAATTTCTTGGATTTCTTAATGGGGCTCTTAATTTGTACAATAATTTTTCATACAATTGATCTTTTATCATCCTTAATAACCTATCTACAGTTTTTCAGTTTAAGTTAAATTAAATACTTTAAATTAGTTTATTTCAAATTATATTAAATACATTATATGGTGAAAAAACATGATGGCACATGTTCTGGCTACCTACTAAGTTTGGTTAATGACCATACAAAAGGAATAACTTCTGACACATTTAATTAGGCTTTTGGTGGTACTTCCTAGACTTTATACGTTACGGCAATTTGTCTAATGTCAAATGAAATTAGGTCCCAAATAGGAAATGTGTATTACCTCCTATGGAGAGGAAGCTTTTACAGTATTGCACTAAGAAAACCTCATTTAAAAAGAAAACACTCGGGGTGCCTGGGTGTCTCAAGTGGGTGAAAGCCTCTGCCTTCAGCTCAAGTCATGGTCCCAGGGTCCTGGGTTGGAGCCCTGTGTCTGGCTGTCTGCTCAGCAGGGAGCCTGCTTCCCCCTCTCTCTCTCTGCTTGCCTCTCTGCCTACTTGTGATCTCTGTCTGTCAAATAAATAAATAAAATCTTTAAAAAATAATAAAATTAAATTAAAAAAAGAAAACACTCTGTTTTTAATAATACAAATGACATACCTAATTGATTACTTAGAATTATTTTCTATTTGCAAGCATTTATTGGATAGAATGAGAAAAAAAGTATTCTCATTGTCTGGGAAAATATTTGTATTCAGAATTTATATGAATATATATGCATTTATCATAATCCATGATTAAGTAATGATTGTGCATATACTTAGTGAAATAAACTAAGCTAAATTTGAGTGCTTCTAATGTCTTATTACTGGTATGAGTGAGATTGTGGAATATGAGAATACTGTGTATTAAATAAAGAAATCTTAAGTAGAAGACTGGGATACCTAGAAATAGTCCATATTAATAATAAAATGTCAGAGAATGCCTAAATTCAAATGAGAAATTTCTGGGATAGAATTTATTTCTCCTGTGTCTACTATGATTGGGAATATCCAGGCAATATTCCTTCAATTTGTTCTAATTGAAAGTTTAGAAATTAGGAATTAAAGAAAAATTATAAGTTAGCAGGTGGAAATAGAAACCAGTAAACCCATAAAGTGATTCTTCAAATTTCTGAGATGATTCAAGCCCAAGGGTAAATATTTAGGTAAATTTGGGTTTACACTTAACTTAGTTCTATAATAATTTCTCAGGATGTCCATTGTTGTTTTCATATCCTATTGATAATGGCTAAGGTGTCAGACCTAATCAAATGTGATCTCAATGTAGTTAATCAGTATTAAGCCTTCCCAGAAGAATGTTAGGAGAGCACATGGCTAAAGAATGATAAAAATCATTTTTACTTTTATAAGCATCTTTGCAGTTGCCAAATTTTGTTTAATATGAAAACATAATCGAACACCTCCCTTCTTTGAGGTTCCGTTAGGCAGATAAATGTATTCTAAAAAGAATCCTTTGGGATATCTGGGTGGCTCAGTCAATGAAATGTCTGCCTTTGTGTTAGGTCATGACCCCTGAATCCTGGGGTCAGGCTCCCAGCTCAGTAGGAGTCTGCTTCTCTGCTTCTCTCTCTGCTCCTGCCCCTCCCTTGTGTTCCCTCTTTCCCTTTTTTTAAAGGGAAAAACATTTTCTTTAAAAAACATTTTCTTTAAAATATAAGCATAGATACATAATTAAAATTATAACCTTTAACCATGTTCATTAATAAAATATTGTGTTTATTAAATGATTACATTCAAGACAAGAGACATTATATGTAATGATCAAAAGATGTCTTGATAGTTGTCTTGATAACTAAATTAACCGCATAGCTATTACCTTCAGATGTACATAGCTAATAGATAACATCAGTTCTTCTGTGTTCTGTCCTAAAATACACCTGTTTCCTTAATTTTATAATTTTATTAGTAACCTCAGCATTACCCTGCTTTTGAGCAGGATACCTACTACTTCCACATCTCTCTCCATATTGATCCTCCCCTTTAAATGGTTACCATGTATTGTATTTTCCATCACATTATCTCTTCCACTTTTTCTTCCCTCCTTCTAAAACTGTTGTTATAGCTTTCTGTGCTGTCTCTCTCTTGCATATACAAAACAGGTTAACACTCCTTAGACAGTCTATTTTTTATACTAAGAAGTTTTCATTCAGCTCTGCATTATTTACGAAAAGATTTATAAATTTCCTGGTCTCACATCCAGGGTTCTCCATGATCTACCCCTGATCCACTTTTCCAAATTCACTTTCTAATTTCCCTAGAGTGACTCTTGCCATTGCATTCCCAGTAGTATATTTATTGTGGCACAAACGGACCTTCATCCCATATCTTGGATCTTTGCTCATGCATCCAACTTCCAAAGTCTTCTTATTTTGTGTTTTCTATCCATTTAGGTCTTCCTCTTTTATTTTCAAATCTCTGTTCAAGCTACACAGCCTTCATTTTGATCATGACTTCTCCAGCTTCTAAATCTCTTCATTGCCAAAGCCATTTCTTTGACATATATACTGTTTATGTGTAGGTCTGTTGCTGATTTTCTCAACCAGTGCCATGAGCCTTAAATCATGATCTGATCTAATAAAGAGACTCAAACATTGCTCTTACATGACTACTTCACTATTCATAAGTCTCTGCTTTTGTTTCAGCTCTTGTTTAGGTCTATGTTTAGTTTTGTTTTTCCTATTGAGCTTTCTCAGTAGAAAGATGGTCTTTCTAAACTCTTAGATATCTAAGACTGTATTTCTGTTCCCTGAACTTAGCTGGGTGAAACCCATGGACTTTTGCTCCAGAATTGTTTAGATTTGTTATGTTGTCTTCTGACATTTAATGCAGTAGAAATATCCCAGAACAGTCTGATTTTCTTAACCTTAACTCTTTATTTAAGGTCTTTTGTTTTGCCTCAAACTTAAGAGACATTTACTTTCTTATCCTTGTAATTCTAAAAATAATTGCCAGAGTTTGTTTAAGTGTAAGGTGTCTGGGATTTCAGGCCTTGAATTCTTGAGATCTTGGATAGGGAAGAATCATAGATAAAATAAGATAATCACATGGCACCCAGGTGGCTCAGTGGGTTGAGGCCTCTGCCTTCAGCTCAGGTCATGATCTCAGGGTCTTGGGATAGAGCCCCCACGCTGGGCTCTCTGCTCATCAGGGAGCCTGCTTCCTCCCCCTCTCTCTCTGCCTGCCTCTCTGCCTGCTTGTGATCTCAGTCAAATAAATAAATAAAATCTTAAAAAAAAAAAATAAGTGATGCATCACTTTATTTTGGACTACTCTAATACTCAGTATCTCCCAAATGTGGGATTTCCAAACTGGAAAATATAGCTTATACTGTGGGCCTTAGTGAAGTTATCTGCTTACTTGGGGTAAACATGCGCAGCCAGTCACACAGATGTTAGCAGCTTCCCCAAAGGGCCAAGCTCCAGCAGGCTCCGTATATGTGGAAGTGGGAAATGAGCATTCGGGTAAGCTTCCTCTCTTTTAAAGAGCAGGAAACAACCCCCTTTTTCCATTAGTAAAATGGGCCAAAGAACATCCTGGGCTCCCTCGAAACATGTGAGTGCTTACTTTTCTGTGGAGAGCTCTGAAGTAGATGAGGAAATTAGAAATGACTCTGCATACTTAGGGCCCCATCCCCCTCCCCATTTTTTTAGAAAAATATTAAGCTTATTCTCCCATTGAGAATTCTCCTGAAATTCTTAGCTTTGATTTTTGTTCTTTGCGCTCCCCATTCATCATATTCATTTTGGTCACTTTCACCTCGGTGTCTCTTTTCTTTCTATTCAGGAATAGCCTCTAATTCTGCTTCTGTATTCTTAACATGGTTTTTCCTTGCTCTATTTCATGCCCTCGCTACCCTCCAATATAAATGATAATAGAGCTGACACCTATTTTTTTTTCCTTACAGTTCTTTATTTCTCTCATCTCCCCCTTCCCTCGTACTATTGACCTTTTATCCTCTTTTTATTCATTCCACAAAGTGTTTGTTAAGCAGGTACCTTTTACCAGGCATTGTTCTAGGCACTGAAATATAACAATGAATTAATAAAATACTTGCTGAACACTTGATCTGTTCCAAGTACTGTTTTAAGTACTTGTTTATATCAACTCATTGAATCTACTGGATTACCCTATAATATAGCTCTAGAGGTCATCAGAGACAAACCCTATGGTAGCATTTGCATGCAAAAAGCTTAATTGGGAAGGGATCTCAAGGAGCACTGGCAAAGGAGTGGAGTTCTGAGATGGGGAAGGAAAAGAAGAAAAGGAAGCCATTATAGGGTGTGGAGGCTATGGACCACTGGGGCTCAGTCCAGTTGCAAATAAGGGCAGCTACACTCAGTAATATATGAGAAAAATAAAGCAAAGAGAGGGTAAGTAACTTGCTTAAGCTCATGCAGCCAGGAAGTGGTGATCAGGGTTGGAATGCAGCCCTTTAATCAGTAGGGGAGTCTGCCTTGTACAATAGCGCTGCCTAGGAATCTGCCTACTTCAAAGCGATGCGGGGTGTTATGCCCCAATAATGGGTCCGTGATTAAAGTGGCGAGACTGATACAAAGCGAAAGTCAAGCAAATCTTTATTTCGAGCCAAGCATCAAGAATCTAACTGAACGTTCGGGGCCGCACCTCTTGCAAGAGAGGGCAACCTTTCTCTGTTTCACAGGCTAGCTTTTAAGCGCAAAGGCCATGCAGTCGGGCCTGGCCACGCACAGCTGGCCAATGAGATTGTAACACACACAGGAAGCCCCACAGTGATGCTAGGTGACCAATCGAGTTACAATTTACCCTAGTAGACATTTGAACCAGCCTATTACACCTTGACTGGGATTGGCGCCAAAAGGGCTCCCAAAGGGCGGGGCCCATACTCCTTGGTAACCAGGAAGACAGTACGCATGCTCCCCCCATTGATCCGATGTCTCCACCTGGCCTGACCCACCTTTGTATCTGGGCTTTGTTACCTGTAAATCCCCTGGGGGAAGGGGAGCAGGGACAATTTCTAATAGGTCCAGGTGGGGGGGGGCACTAAAGAGTGAGGGAAGCAGCTGTTGAACTGGAAGAGCCTTCCTGAAGAGGGCACCTGTGTACAGAGTCACGAGTGAAGCAGGTCATGAATGAGATGAGCCTCAGGACCAGCTCAGAGAAGAACCTTTCAGTTTGCATGGTTAAAATGTAGCAAGGAGATTGGGTGGCTGGGGAGGGTAAGTTGGTGGGGGAGGGTGGGGGAGAGAGTGACAGGTAGCCAGGAGCCTTATCTTACAGGGCTAGAAGCCTGTGTAAGACTTCCTGTGTTTTAGGCTCTCACATCGTTAATGATGTTCTTTCTCGTCTTGTCTTCTGAGATGTTCATCCAGGGCTGCAGCTGAGATGCTGTCATTTCTTCTCTTCCTCTGACCTTTCTGCATGAAGGTCTTTTTCCTTGTTTTGGAGCATTTTCCAGAGGCACTCTGTGTTTTTATTTTCTTGTCTGGGCATTTGTGTAGCAGGGACAACCTCTCCAGTGTGGGTGTGTTCCTTCTCTGTGATTTTCTCTCCACTCCTATGTTTGGTCTTTCACGACTGAGCAGACCTCGGGGGAATGCACAGAGCTCAGAGCCCCATTCCTCCCGTCTAGAAGGTTCATGTTTTTCTACAACATGACTGCTCTGCAATGAGGTCTTTTCTTCTGCTCCAACCATGAGCCAGCCAGGTGGGGTCCATAGTTCTTCAGGAAGTAAAGGGGATTCAGTGGCCATGCAGAGACAGCATTTCAGGCCGTGCTGCCGGCAAGGGTGCGGGCAGGAGTTGGGTGGCTGGGCCCTGGATTTGTGAAGAGGAGCTCCCGGGGTGTGCAAGGTAGTAGTTGCCCCCAGAGATGATTCTTGCTGCCTCAAAAGGCAGCACTGTGTAGTAGACACCTTCTCAACAATTATTTTCTTCCTGGCATTTCTTAAAATGAAATGACGTTCCTGTGCACCACCCACTTCCCTGTGTCTGTGGGGGGTTGTAAGTTTCCTAATGTACTAGAGGTAACTCTACCCCTTTCTTGCTGAATTCATAAATCACTTCAGAATGCAAGCACTAATGTCATCTTAGATGCAATTATACATCAAGATTACATGAAAGAATATGAGCAAGACAAGGCTTGCTGCACATGTCATAGCTTACCTCAGTGCCCAACTACTCCGTTTTTAGGTTGTCAAAGATCTGTCCTGTCTTCAAGGTAGTGGGTGGCAATTATGGGATCTAGGAAGCCAAACAGCAGACAGCAGACCTATGGTTTTATTGATGGCATTTCAGTTGAGTAGCAGGTTTGGGATGTTTTTGTTTGTTTTGTTTTGGTTTTGGTTTTTTGGTTTTGTTTTGTTTTTGTGGGAACTCCATTAGGTATAGTTTTAAATCCACCATAAGCCATTTAAAAACTCTCTCCAGATCCTAGAGATTACTGTTAGTACTTTCTTTAGCTGATATTATTTGTGTTTTTTTTTTTCTTTTTTTGGTGCCCATAGTTATTTTAGTGGAAGATTAGAAAAGCCTGTTCAGAAACATCTACCTGGATGGCGGTTTATCTCATTGAGTTTTTTTTAACTCACTGTACCAGTTCAATAAAGGTAGATTTTTCATTTAAATTGCTTTAGATTCAAAAACTGTACTTAACAACCTCTATTATTTTGAGGCATTACAATTCTGAATCAGTTACTGTTTCTGTATTTACATAGCCCACATATATTAATTATGAATATCAATGGCTAGAGTTGTTTTGTTTTTTAAGTAGGCTCCATTCCCAGTGTGGGGTTTGAACTCGTGACCCTGAGATTAGGAGTTGTATACTCTACTGAGCCAGCCAGGTGCCCCAAGATTTTTTTAAAGTGTGTTCTCAATGTAACCACATACCTCATACCCAAACCCACAGTTTATAGAATATTTTAAAGACTGTCTTATTGAACTTACATATTGATATTCATTAATATGTAAATATGTATATGTATTACAAAATACTTAATATTAAAATATTCTACTTAATACATTTACTAGCTAAAATTATTTGACTTTTGTGATTCAATAATTATGTAAAAGTATGTATGTACTTGTATAGTTATATCATTAAATAAAATATTAAATATATTAAAATACATATGTATGTTTACTAATAGTATATGTATTTAATAATGTTTTAAAGATATTATATTACCCAGTAATTGGAACATAGCTAATTAAATACTGTGATATACTTTGAGGAAATCTTATTTTGTTAAAGAGGAAAATGATACATAGAAAATATGTATATTTTAAATGCTTAACAATATTTTTTGAGTGATGACCCGTTATTCATGCAAACAACAAAAACATATATTTCTAACCCTTTTGGAGCAAATCTTGGGTGGCCAGTCTTGATTTCATGAGAATTTTCTTTAGAAAATTCTGGCCTTTGGAAAAAACTGGCCTTACGGTTTTGTTTTGCTTTAAACTTACTTCATTTTTGTATCGCTCTTCTGTGGGATATACCAATTTTCATAAAAGCCTGAAGATATTTTTAAAGACTTTATTTACTTGAGAGAGAAAGAGAGAGAGAGAGATTGAGAGAACAGGGTAGGAAGAGGGGCAGAGGGAGAGGCAAAGTCCCTGCAGACCTGGGAGCCCGATGTGGATCTCGATCCCGGGACCCTGGGATCATGACCAAAGCCGAAGACAGACTCTTAACTGACTGAGCCACCCCGTCACCCTAAAACCTGAGGATTTTTTTTCTGGGAAGTTGGAGCAGATACTTTCCAACTTCTCCAGTGTATTCTGAAATAGAATGGACATAGGCTCAGAGGCAGGGAAGGGCAGTGAATTCCTGAAAGGAAGTCCCAGGAAGATTATAGCAATAGAACAATTGGACAGAGCCCATGGTTCTGGGCCAGAAGGGGGAGTAAGTGAGGTTAAGAGCTGGTGCAGGGGTCACTCTGCCTGGGGAAATCCCTACAGCTGGGAGTACTGGCAGAAGAGGGGAGTGCTTGGGTACATAGGCAAAGAAATACAACACGCCCTTGGGAATCTGGATCCACATGGCTGTGAAAGGCTGTGGGGTATCAAAGATCTGTTGACTCCGAGCATCCTGTCCAGCAAGTGTGCCTCTGAAGGGAGAGTCCACCTGCTCTCAAAGAAACACAGAGCAAGGGTTCTATATTTGCCACTAAAATCAGGGACTGGCTTATCTCCTACTTTTTTTTTTCCTGACCTGATCTACCAATGGTGACGATGATGATGATGATGATGATGATGATGATGATGATAACAGCAGGTGGCACAGAGTTTACTTCGTGTCAGATGGTCTTTCAAAAGTGCTTAATACGCATTGATTATCTTACTTCTCTTAAACGCACTATGAGAAAGCATTTCTAATTGAGGCACAGAGAGGCACATTTAAATGTCAGCATGGTATTGGATGAGTCTGCCTCCTCACTTCATACTCTGGACTCCTGGGTCATCCCCTGTCTCTATTCAGAAGCCTGTGGAATTTCTGCAGCAGCCAGTGCATTAAACTAGGACTGAACCATACTGAACCATACTGAATTTTTCTGTATTCTCCCTACTCCTAAGCAACACAGGGATGGTGAACCTTGACCAGCGGTGGGGAAACCTTAGAAGGGAATGACAGGGCCTCCTGCTGCTCTTTTGTGGTCCTGAGCATTACAATCAGGGTCCAGACTGTTGTGTGTGCTTGGTAAAGGAAGTTGCCCAAATTGAAATATGCATGTACCATGCATCTTTATGCACATGAAAATTTACAATCTAAGTTAAAGGTGGCACAGGGAGCAGCTAACTTTCTTTCATTATTGCGTATAATGAGATTACTCTTGAAGAGACCAACTTTGTTCAAGATGCAGATCTAGAGGCTTGTGACTAGCTACAATCTGCCTGGCTGGTGATAACTTGTAGACTGTGTGCTTTGATGCTTTCAGAAAATCTCCAGTTGTCTTGAGCAAACATCTGCTCTTGTCATTTCCTTTGCAATTCTTTCTCACAGCATGTTACCTCATCTGAGAGAACCCACAGACTATAAAGACTGACATGAGGTTCTATCCATTTCTAGCTACATGTAAGAATGTACATCAATTTAAGTAACTTTGGATATCTTTTTATTTCATTTCCTCCTCTTCCCCAAGTCCCATTATAAGCTGCCAATGATTTTTCATTTCTTTTTAAAGTGCTGCCTAAAATCGGTTTTGAAGACTACTACAGGAGACTTGTATTAAAACAATCAGAATCCCAAATCTTTTTTTTTTTTTTTCTAAAATAGAAGCTTATTATGTATATGTGGGTATTTCCAGCTTCTCCTTTTCAGGCACATATTTTAAGATGCGCTTTGAGCAAGTATGTCTTTAAGTTAGACACATTCACACCCATAAAGGAGGGAACATAAACGGATCATCATGAGGCATCACTAATATACCCGTATTTGACAGGATAGACAATTGTTGTAATAGGCATCGCCAGAGCAGCTCAGTGGATTAACATGACAAAGGTTGATTTCTTCAGGAATATCTCAGTCTTCTGCAGGTTAGTGAGTTTAAAGCAGGGCCCTTTGCTCCATGGAGTCAGCCGTTCTGGGACTCAGATGCCTTTCACACAGTGACTTTGCCATGCCCTAGAGCTTCACTGTGCTCTGCTGGATCTTTGCACTTGGCTGGTCAGTAAGGGAAGAGAGAACACACGGGAGAGCCAGCAGGATGCCTTTCAGAGGTGGGCCTGGAAGGGTCATGCAGTACTTGGGCTCGTATTTTATTGACCAGAACTCAGTGATGGCCATGCATAGCTAGGAGGGGTGCTGGGCAATGTGGCTACCAGCCCAGGAGGAAGAGAGATACAGTCTGGGGAATAATAAGCTAGTCTGATAAGTCTTCTGAATGAGAACTCATTCTGCTGGCTGAGTTGGTTCCCATTCTCTAACCCCTGAGAGAAGGTCTCTAGCGAGTGAAGGATACAGAATATATTTACTAAATCACCTCACATAGACATCTGTTTAAGCATGTATTCCCTTCATGTAAATGTGAATTCCTGGGGGCACCTGGGTGGCTCAGTCAGTTAAGCATCTGCCTTCGGCTCAGGTCATGATCCCAGGATCCTGGAATCAAGCCCCACATCCGGCTCCCTGCTCAGTGGAGAGACTGCTTTTCCCTCTCCCTCTGCCTGCCCCCCTTCTGTGTACACAATTTCCCTCTCTCAAGTAAATAAATAAATAAATAACCTTTGAAAAAATGTGAATCCCTGGAGGCCAGGGGTAGCATCTTATCCATAGGTCCTTCTTTTAGTAAAATTAACAGTTCTTGTTTTTTTTTTCCTTCTCATCACCATTTCTGAGCACTTGTGTTTTTTATCGTGACTCTGATTTCTTCAGTGTTCTCACCCTTTCCCTACTGCCCAGGGTGGCTGAACTTAGGTAGATGCTAGGAGAAAAGCGATTTGATGAGATGATTTGCACCAAGATACAACTAATTGTAAAATTCTCTTCAACTTCCACATGTAAAAGCCGGTGGCATTTGTGTTCTCATTCCTCCTTTAGACATATTTCCATGTCTGCTGTGACTCTGCAGGTCACAGTTTTCAGGGTAACAGGCACTTTTACTTGCCCACCCCTGTAAACCCAAGGCTGCCCACAGTGTGGCTATTGATAGGGACACTGATTCCCTTGATCCGTCATTAACCACTTGTCTAAAGTGAAGCTCTTTCAGTTTCCTCTGAGCATTAAGAACTATAAACTCCTGGGCCTGTGTTCTGATTCCACGGCATTCTGATTTCTAATATGTATGGGGCTCTTTGATGCTTGCCTTACTCATTCTTTAATCCAGATAAATTTGGGGGACTCCCATTTCCCACCCCCTAGCCTATGCTGCTGGCCTCTAGCCAGACCTAGAGTAACTTTTCAATTGAAGCAAACAGGTCCCAGCCCAAGGGAACTGTCAGTTGATGGAATTTGAAGAATAAGTGAAATGGAGAAATGTGGGGGCTTCATGAAGGGGACATCATTGTGGAGAAGACAATTCTGCTACCTCTTCGCACCATACTCCCGACTGCCACCAACAGGGTTATGTTAGATATATTTCCACAGAACACATCTGCAGCTTAGAAGCAGGAGCAGGGAAAGGAGAACTCTTACAGTCTTTCTGGTTCTACCTCTTTCAGAGGAAACAAGGGAGTCAGGGTTTCCTTTTAATAGAAGGGCAAGTACTCTTATTAAAAAGGGCCTATAAGATGGGTAGTCTGACCCAACGTTACTGATCCATACATCATCATCCCAGTTTCAGTTACTACAACCAGGGGAAGTATTCTTGTGAAAAGGAGACCTGACTCTTCACATATGTGGATTATTAGAGCCCTTTGCTGGAAACGGGAGGAAGTCTAGCCCTTAAATCCTCTGGGGCTCTTCAGAGAGATGCCCCAGATGGTTAGTCACACCTCACTCTTTCTGGAACTACTTTCAGAAATTACTCACATTTCAGTTTCTTTAGACCTTCATCTCCCCCACCAGTCCCAGTCCTTAATCTGTTCTTTTGTGCAATAAAGTTGTGTCAGGGGCTGCTAGATGTCCACTAACATTTTCTTCCTTCTTCATGGGCATAGGCCAGACTATTTCCCAGTCTCTCTTGTATGTAAGTGTGTCCATGCTCCAGGTTCCCTTTAGTGGGAGTGGATACATGCCACTTGAAGCCCAGCATACAAACTTCCCATGCACTTATGCTTTTTTCTCTTTATGACTCATTCATCTACTGAACACCAAGATGGCCTTGGAGCCTCCTATAGAAGAAGGCAAAGAATCTTCATTCTGGATCCTTGGAAGACTGTGAGAGCTGCCCCATTGCCCTAAACACTGGCCCTAAACTATTACATGAGGAAAAATGATTGTTCTTTAAGACAAAAAAACTTTGAGGTTAATTTTTTTCTTCAGTCTAGCCTATATTAATTAATTCAGATGGATTGGATTGGGCTTTGTAAGATGGTTTTGGTATCAGGAAATAGCCTAGACTAACTGTTACTGTTTCTTCTAGAACTAACCAGCAGAGGTAATTTTGGTTTAGTCTGGTCTTGGGTAGGCTTCCAGTCTGTAATGGATTTACTTTTTAGGAATTGAAATGATGAAGTACTCATAGAACTTGTGATCCATTTTCATGCCACCATTTATTCTTTCTTTGTGTTTCTCTGTCTTCTTTATTTCTTATCCATACAGTATGGCTAACCACTTAGAACTTTTAAAAAATCACTGAGAAATGTATTTTAAGCATTGCTGCTTTTGAATCTTATATCTATATATCTTATCTCTGATGTGTTAAGCCTTATGGGAACCTCAAGTTTATAAAATGAACAAACATAAGTGAAGGCAATGCTATTTATATAAGAATGTTTAGTAGTGGCATACACTTTTAGAGTATATTATTATTTATTCACTAGGAGTTAGTATTAGAATATATAGTATTTTCTGAACCAGTGGTGTAGTTGGATGAGTAATAGATATGTTATTTAGGGATGCTGTAACAAATTACCGTAAATTTAGGATTAAAACAACAAAAATTTATTATCTTACAGTTCCTGAGGTCTGAAGTCTCAGTCTGAAGGTCTCATCAGGCTAAAATCAAGGTTTTGATAGAGCCACAGTATTTTCTGGAGGCTCTAAGAAAAATTCTGTAATCTTGTCTCATGGCTCTTGGAGGCCAGTCATATTCCTTGGCTCAAGACCCTCTTCCTCCATCTTCAAAGCCGGCAATGATGGAGTCCCTTTCACATGGGATCACTCTGACCTCCACTTCTGCACCCTGCTTCTTATTTTAAGTTCCCTGTGATTACACTGGGCCCACCTGGATAATCCAAGATAATCTCTCTATTTTAAGGTCACATGATTAGTAGCCTTAATTCCATTTGCTACTTTATTTGCTCTTTGACAGGTGATAAAACATATTCATAGTTTCTGGGAATTAAGATATGGACATTTTTGAGAGGGGACCATTATTCAGCCTACCACAGTGCTATGAATCACTTGAATGATAGCCCAGTCCTTAAAGATTATGAAGTCTCCCCAAGAGAACAATTTATGGAATAATAATACTGTGATAGAAATGAAGTCACGGTTTATTGTAATATAGTGAAAACCATTGAAAACAGACTAAGGACAAGAAGAGAGAGGATATTGTCATGGATTCATTCTTGGTTGAGCTTAGTTGATTTAGTGAGAAAAACGTTGGATAAGCGAAATATAAGCAATGGCAAGAATGTGAAAATTATCTTGAAGGCCATGAAAAGCAAAGACGTTTAGACTATTGAGTGGCATGAGTAGTTTGTCTTTTAGAAAGATCATCCTTCTAGCCCCATGGAGGGTTGACTGGAGAGCGAGAAGACTGGGAGTAGGGAAATCTAAAATGCTAGGGCAAACATCCAGTGAGTGATAAGGAGAATGTAGTGGAGACAGAGCCTGGGCATGTTCAAGAACTAGGTAGGAGACAGATGCTTTGGCAGTTGGTAATGGTTGGTTAGATGAAAGAGAAACAAAGCAGTGTCTAGAATAACCTGTTTTCTTTTTCTTTTAAATAATGAAAGTGTTAAAATTAATAGAGGAGGGGGGCGCCTGGGTGGCTCAGTGGGTTAAGGCCTCTGCCTTAGGCTCAGGTCATGGTCCCAGGGTCCTGGGATCGAGCCCCATATCGGGCTCTCTGCTCAGCGGGGAGCCTGCTTCCTCCTCTCTCTCTGCCTGCCTCTCTGCCTACTTGTGATCTCTGTCTGTCAAATAAATAAATAAAATCTTTAAAAAAAAAAATCAATAGAGGAGGAACAACGGCACTATAGCGATAAAGTCTGTTTTGTTTTAGGTATGTTGAGTTGAATTCCCCATGGGCCTTTTGGGGAGAGGTCCACTTGGAAATAAAATAAATAGATGGGGCACTCAGGAGCAGAGTTCAAGAAGTATAGTCGGAATCCAGATTTGATGATCCAGTGCCTTCTGGTGATTGATGATTCCCAGTCAGGGGCGTGATGTAATCAGATGCACGTGTATCAGTCAGCCGTCTCCTAACACACTTCTCCTCAGGTGTGTCCATTGGTACACTCAGTTCCCCAAATCCAGGATTAGAGAGGTTTGGGCCCAGCCCATTTCTCGGAGAAGCAAATAGGAAAAGAAAAAAAAAAATCAAAACAACAGTAAGATACACAAAGTGAGGTGATGATTGACCTAAAAAGGAAAAAGAAGCTCCACTGCCAGTATTTTCCTTCCAGAAATTGGACAACGGGTTGGAGGTAGAAAGCAAAACACTTGACAGTGCAATTTAACACAGGTGTAGGAAAACCCGGCTCACAGAGCTTATCTTTAAATGAATGTTCATTAAATGAAAGTGAATCAACAGGCAGAGGAGTGCACCAGAGGACAAGTCTAAGTAGAGAGACAGAAAAAGGGAATGAGAGGAAGAAAATACATTAGGCCAGTTGCATGTCCTGTGAAAAATAAATTGGTCATGTTGATTTTCTGACAGATCCAGGAAACTATGTTTGAAATCACTGCCAAGGAGGAATTTTAAAACAGTGTTCCGGGCGATGACAACAGTGCCACGAAAGTGTTTAAACTCCCAAGGGGTCACCAAAGGGACACGTTTCATTAAATGCATGTATTTCTGGTATGCTTGGTACAAGAAATCTGTTTCATTTCTTTATAGCCTCATTATGTCCATTTTTTAAAAGCTTAAAGGACAAAGCAGAGCTTTAGTGACGGTCCCACTTCTCTATTGTGAGGCAAAGTGCAGGGTTTAAGTCTGAATTGAAAAGATTTTTGATTGTGTAGATTCAGGATCAGACCCAAAACTGTGTGCCTTTGAGTTTGATCACCATTCAAGCCAAGCTCTGAGGCATTTGACATGGTGAAGAAATAGTGACAGATCAAAGGATAAAGAGAAAAATCACTGCAGATAAAATTCGGTTCACACATTTTAAAGGCAGGTGTATCCTATATACCATGGGGGTGCAAGGTCAGGCTGTTAGTGCTGATGAGCTGGCAGCTCAAGAGAGCAGAAAATATTTTATGTTTTGATGACAGTAGAATGACCAACACACTGATCTTTAATCCCTGTGTTTGCTAGAGGGGAAAGCGAAAGAAGGTTGCAAAACAGACACTCACAAAGCAGTTTACCAAAAAGCCATCAGTATGTAAGCTTTGTCTCCTCAGACTCTTCTTAGAGATGCCAATGAGAAGTCGATCGAGACCTGTACTCCTGAAACAAATAATGCATTGTATGTTAATTAAAAAATAAAAAATAAATAAAAAAATACCAAATGCAAAATCCTAAAAAAAAAAAAAAAGTCCATCCCCTTCCTGTGAAAACGTTCTTTCCCCTCATTTGTAAAAAGGAGGCAAAAATGATAAAGACATATCTTTGGGTGGGGTAGTATTACTCTATTACGTTAAATTCAGTTTTTTAGTAAAATATTCATAATATGTTTTTTTTCTAATTTGTGTTACCACCACTGAAGGTTTTATATTTTATCAGTCTATTCCTTATGATTAGAATAATGAAATCTTGGAGTTTTGTAGATGGTGGGGGATCTTAGAAGCCATTTAGTTAGCCATTCTGTCCCTGTCATCTCTTCAATAATCACACAGCAACAGTTTTTGATTAAAACTCAAACTTTGTTTTCTTTATATTCATATACAGCACCCCTGTCAGGGAAAGAATCTGTCATGAGCGTGGTGACTGCTCAAACATCCACTTGCTTATTTCAGAGGTAACATTGAGGATCAGATGAGTTAAACGAGAAAGGAAGATAGGAAGGTAGCAAGGAAGGAAGGAAGGAAGGCAGGAGAAAGAAAGAAGGAAAGCAGGGAGGGAGACAGACAGAGGGAAGAAGGACAGTAAGAAAGGGTATATTCATCATTATCAACAAAGGTGCTCCTCTTTTAGGGGCATTGCAAATTAGGAAGAATAAAAATTATGAATGTTGCTTTAAAAAATATAACATTGGAATTTAGAGAGAAGAAGTAAAGGAAGAGGAAAAAAATAGACTTGCTATAGAAATCAGTAAACACCTTGTATTTCTTGATTTCTTTTTTAAAGATTCAAGATTGCCTTTTATCCTAACAGCTGCTGCTTTGAAGGAAAAAAAAATCCACCCACTCCTCGAATCTCTGTCTATTTGTAATTTCCCAGCTCCCTGGAGGCCTTGGTGAATTGTGTGGCATATTTTCCAGAGAAAGATTGCCCAGCTAAGAACTCGAGTGGATCGCAGCCTGGGTAAACTTAAGCTATCACAAAGCTTTCCAATGATACACCTCTGTAAGGGAGCTCAGTGGTTCCAGGACCCTGTCTTGTCATCTTTCATACATGTTGACTGTCACAGATGACAATAGTGTACTTTAGTGGGAATGCACTGAAGGCGTAATGAAATCATTTGCAACCTACTTTATGACTCCTTTTAGAAGAATACCTGAACCATGCCTCCCGGGTTACTGACATTTGATTGCTGTAGAATTCCTACAGGTTTAAGACTATTCACACTGATGAATACTTTATCGGGTACACATTTCAACTTTGACCACTTCATAAAGTTTAGAAACTGAAATCTATGTTTACTTTACAACAAGAATTACTTCTAAATTATGCCTCTATATTGCAAGGACTCAGTAAGTTAAAAGAGAGTAATGCATACTGCAACAGTTTATGGACTGTGCACCAAGAATTATGCAAAATGCTTAAATATATTATTTATTGATTTATTCTTTACAATAACTTTGTAATGTACATATTACCCACTTTATGGATAAAAATTCTGAGTTTCACAGAGGTTAAATAACTTTCCTAAAACCTTCTACGATGTAAGTGGCTAATCTAGGAATTGAACTCATGTCTGTTTTGACACCAAAGGCCAGGTATTTCCATTGTCTTACAATGTATAATATATATTATATATTAACTTTCTTTTGAGGTGGGGTAACTGCAGGAAAGATTATATTAAAGGCTAAACGTTTTCCTTGGAGAAGTAGGGAGTTAAGATTATTTGCTTGGGAAGTGCATCAGGTTATGAAAGAGGCTTAAGGCCACCTGCATGAGAAATGTCTTTAGGCATTTCATTGATAGAAACTTAACTGTGGTGAGGGCCTGAATGGCAGTGGATGATGGCACAAATGCATAATGATGTAGTCACTGGAAACACTGGAGCTGTCAGGTAATTCTGGACAGGGAACAGGTAGAAGGCATAGACAATGGAGCTGATCCCAGAGGAAGATGTTCTAGAGACTGGACATGTCAAGCAAATGGAAGGCCTAATGTTGGCATCTGGTTACATCTACCTCTGACTCTCACTTGGCTATGATGCTCTTGCAAAGTAGCCAGAGGAGACACTACCCAGACAAGTCCTGGCTTCCACCCTCAAACCAGCAAAGGAACTCACTAGCAGAGAGAAAGATCTCATTCTGCAAGTTCTTATACCTGATTGATCCCAGGCTGTGATATTTCTAAATTAAAAGTCAAAAACTCTGTGAATCAAATCTTTCCCCCATTGGTGTCCACTCTCACCACTGTTATTTAACATAGTACTGGAAGTCCGAACCATAGAAGTCAGACAACAAAAAGAAATAAAAGGCATCCCAATGGGCAGGGAAGAAATAAAACTTTCACTATTTGCAGATGAGATGATACTTTATATAGAAAACCCAAAATTTATTACACCAAAAAATTGCTATAACTGACACATGAATTTAGTAAAGTTGCAGGATACAAAATCGATGTACAGAAGTTTCTTGCATTTCTATACACCAATAATGAAGCAGCAGAAAGAGAAACTAAGAAATCAATCCCATTTACAATTACACCAACAATAACAAGATCCCTAGGAATAAACCTAACCAAAGAGGTGAAAAACCTGCACTCTGAAAACTGATGAAAGAAATTGAAACTGCACTGATGAAAGAAATTGAAAATGACACGAAGAAATGGAAAGACAGTCCATGCTCTTGGGTTGGAAGTACAAATACTGTCAAAATTTCCATACTACCCAAAGCAATCTACACATTTAATGCAATCCCTATAAAAATAACACCAGCGTTTTTCACAGAGCTAGAACAAACAATCCTAAAATTTGTATGGAACCATGAAAAACCCAAATAGCCAAAGCAACCCTGAAAAAGAAAAGCAAAGCTGGAGGCATCACAATCCTAGACTTTAAGTTATATTACAAAGCTGTAGTGATCAAAACAGTATGGCACTGGCACAAAAACAGACATAGAGAGCAATAGAACAGAATAGAAAACCCAGAAATGAATTCACAACTCTAGGGTCAATTAATCTTTGACAAAGCAGGAAAGAATATCCAATGGGAAAAAGATAGTCTCTTCAACCAGTGGTGTTGGGAAAACTGGACAATAACATGCAAAAGAATGAAACAGAACCCCTTTCTGACACCATACACAAAAACAAATTCAAAAGGGATGAATGACCTAAGTGTGAGACATGACACCATCAAAATCCTAGAGGAGAACACAAGCAGTAACCTCTTTGACATCAGCTGTAGCAACTTCTTTTTCGCTATGTCTCCTGAGGCAAGGGAAACAAAAGTAAAAATAATTAGGACTTCATCAACATAATAAACTTCTGCACAGCCAAGGAAACAATCAACAAAGCTAAAAGGCAACTACTGAATGGGATAAGATATTTTCAAATGACATATCTGATAAAGGGTTCATATCCAAAATGTATCAAGAACTTATAAAACTCAAAACCCCAAACATGAAAAATCCTGTTAAAAATGGGCAGAGACCATGAATAGACATTTTGCCAAAGAAGACATACAGATGGCCAACAGACACATGAAAAAATGCTTAACGTCACTTATCATCAGGGAAATACAAATCAAACTACAATGAGATATCACATCATACCACTCAGAACAAGTTAAAATTAACAACACAGGAAACAACAGGTGTTGGTGAGAATGGGGAACACTCTTGCCCTGGTGGTGAGAATGCAAACGGGTATAGCCACTGTGCCACTGTGGAAAACAGTGTGGAGTTTCCTCAAAAAGTTAAAAATAGAACTACCATACAATCTAGGCATTGCACTACTAGGTATTTACCAAAGAATACAAAAATACTAATCCAAAGGGATACACGCACCCCAATATTTGTAGCAGCATTATCTACAGTAGTCAAATTATAGAAACAGCCCAAGTGTCCATCAGCAGATAGAGGGATAAAGATATGGTATGTGTACACACACACACACACACACACACACACACAGGAGTATAATTCAGCCATAACGAAGAATGAAATCTTGCAATGATGTGGAAGGAGCTAGGGAGTATAATGCTAAGCAAAACAAGTCAGTCAGAGAAAGACAATTACCATATGATTTCAGTCATATGTGGAATTCAAGAAACAAAACAAAATGAGCAAAGGGAAGATAAATGGGAGAGAGAGGCAAGCCAAAAAACACTCTTGCCTCTGAGAACAAACAGATGGTTACCAGAAGAGGCGGGGTGAAATAGGTATGGGATTATGGAGTGCACTTGTCCTGATGAATACTCAGTGTTGTATGGATGTATTTAGTCACTATATTGTACACCTAAAATGAATAGTACACTGCACGTTAACTAACTGGAATTTAAATAAAAACTTAATCCAAAAATCCCAAGTCTTTCCCCCTTGTTTCAGAAACTGAGCCTGAAATATTCAAGGATAAACACACCTGGTGTCTGATAAATGCATTTTTTTTTCACACTTCCCCATATGAAGCAAGCTTAGCCTTAGCCTTGCAGAAAAATGAGAAAATAGAAATAACCCACTGAAATTCTGAAAGGCATCACTATTCAAATTAAGGGATCCAGTCTATTGTGTTCTTATGGAAGAGTTACTTCTAGAAATAAGAAAGTAGTTTAGGCATCTTAAATGTATATTCTTAGTGTAGTTTCCAAATAAATAAACATTTCTATAAAATTATCCAGATATTAGCCAAAAGAACTGGTAACTTAAGGTCTATTATTATTTTGATGAAATAATTGCTTTGTAAATTTTTATAAATGTAAGTTGGTAATAGGTAGTGTAAGGTAATGTGTATTTTTCAAATATTAGATGACATAATTGTTTGAAGTGGAAATAAAGCCTGCATTGAAAACTATAACTCCTCAAAATTATATGTAGGAAAGCATGGCTATTGACCTACTTGATTTTTCCTAATTGTCTCTTTTTGAGCAAACTTGTTCACAGCATAAAGGAGGGCAAGGGGTGGCCGTGTCTGCTGAGCTCTGTCACTTCTACCACTGATGTCCCTGGATGGCTCACCTGCAATTACGGGTAGGCCCAGCCGTCCCTTGTCTCTCCCTCCATCCCACCATCCCTCTCTCAGTTAATCACATTAATGCTTTCCACATCCAGTCTCTAGAATCATCTGCCTCTGGGATCAGCTCCATTGTCCATATTTTCTACCTGTTCCCCGCCCAGAATTACCTGACAGCTACCATGTTTCCAGTGACTACGCCATTATATATTTGTGCCATCATCCACGGTCACTCAGGCTCTCACCACAGTTACTAAGTTTCTATCGATGCCCAAAGACGTTTCTCATGGAGGTGGCCTTAAGCCTTTTTCATAACCTCTTTCGTAACCTTGCACTTCCCGAGCAAATGAACTTACTCCCTACTTCTCTAAGGAAAATGTTTAGCCTCTCTAATGTCATCTTTCCTGCAGTTACTTTTCTCCACCTTAAAAAGAAGTTAAAGTCTTATCCTCTTCCTGCTCCCGTCGGTATGTTTCTCTCTCTTCTTCAACAATGAAGGAAGAGCTCGCCCGCCATGCTTGCGGAATAACCCCTCCACTCATGTTTACGACCCTGCCTCTTCTCTCCCGTGCTTTCCTCCCTCAATTGCTCCCATCTCTTTGGTGTCTCCGTCTTCACTCACACTTTATCCTCTGCCTGTAAGTATTCTCAAATACCCTGTCTATGCATGAGAGTAGAATGATCCTTAAAAACACCCTCAGGGAAAATGAAGTTTCTTATCTCTTAGTGTTTTTGGGGACGGGCACAAATGGAATAGCAGGTGTAATTGAAGTTTTGAACAACCAAGTGTGTGACAGAGGGTAGAGGTGAGAACCAGCCTCCCCCAGGGGTACCTAGGAAAGGATTACTGGAATATTGGGCCTGATGCATCATAAAGTCATACTTTCTAGCAGCACACACGTTTGGAGCGCTAGGAGAATAACATAAGTTGATGCCACAGGGGAGCAAAAGGTATTATAGAAAAATAGCAGATATTACAAGCCTAACTGATCTCTTTCTAAATTTCAGTGCATTTCTGTAGAGAAATAAGTTAGCTGTCAAATACACTTCTCTGGCTAACCGCTTCATAACTCCAGATAGTTACGGAAAATATTGCTGCCAACTTGATTTTTAAATTAGGCCAATTAGACTGAAAAGTCAGGAGTCTAAGACTATGTATAAGAAAAGAAGGGAAAACAAAAAAAAAACCCCGTTTTGAAAAAGAAATCAGGCTGGCCTTTTAGAAAGGAAGAACCAATGTGCTTATTAAATTCGCATGTCTAAATGTAAATGTTTCCTAATCCAATTCAGTGGTGTCAAACAGATTATCTTTAAACACCTACTATGTGTCGGCTATTTAGAGAATGCAAATATAATAACAAAGTGATATAAAATCTGTTTCAGGTGATAGGATTTAGGCAAGTGAAAATATTAGAGAATAGAGTTGAAGTATGACCAACTGTGAAAATATATGCTCAGTTATTAACCTGACAGGGTGGTCAGAAGAGAGAAAATCAGTGTTGGCTGCAATTATCCATAAGGGAAATGGAAAAGAAGAGCCAATGGAGGGCTAGCAAGAGTACAAGAAAAGTGAGGAGCTGGTGCATGTGGGCCTGGGAGATCCAGCTTTCAGCTGTGGGAAATGGATAAGAACCTGTTTTCAAGTTTAGAGTATTGATATTGGGGAAATAAGAATGGAAACAAACAAATACTTAAAAAAGAGGGTTCTCTTATCCTCCAAGTCACTTTCTGGAACACTCTTTATTCAGGCTCCCAAACCTTTCTTTAGTACATTTTACAGCAGAACTTCACAGTCAAAAGCAACAGCCCTGGGGCCAGAGCATTTGGGTTCAAAGCTTGGTTATACCATTTAATGAGTGACTTCGAGGAAATTTTTCAATGTTTCTGTCTCTTAGTTTTTTTGTTTGTTTGTTTTGTTTTGTATTTTTTTTTAAATGTATAATATAGAGATCATGACGGAGCCTCCCTGATAAGGCTACTTTGATAATTAGATGACTTGATGTATGTAAACAGCTGGGCACAACGTCTGGCACGGAATCAGCTCTCTAAGCGGATGCCGCCATTGTCGACCTACCCTTGGGGCTTTGAATGCACACCCAGGGTACCATTTAAGTAACTCCTACTGCTTCCAGTTTGCTGACTCCTCTTCGAATGCACACCCAGGGTACCATTTAAGTAACTCCTACTGCTTCCAGTTTGCTGACTCCTCTTTGAAATTCTGATACTGAGTAGAGGGACTTAACTCATACTAAAAAAAATGCCTAATGTATCATAATGGCTGTAGTCTCTTAGTAGAGGTGAAAGTTCATTTGCCTTTGCTGCTCTGGTGAGCCGTCCATTGTCATCATAGGTTCCTGGCTGGGGAGGGCTATGGTGACATGTTTGTGAAGATTTCTCTAGTAATGGATTGTTACGAAGAGATTGGCAGTAGGGCTGACAAGTAGGCATGAGGTAACAAGGACCAGGTTCTTCATGAGTGTTTTATTTTTGTAGTAGACACAGAATATATTGGGAATGGATTGAGCATAATGAATAATAGGAGCATTGGAAGTAAAGATACGAGGAGAATGCACAGATTGGTTCTTAGAAACAAACTTGGAGTAGTTTGTGCTCTCTATGGTAGTTATTATTCATGTTTACTTTTTTCTTTAGCGTGGAGGTTGAGCAAAAACAAAAGGTTCTGAGAGACTGTTGGCCTACCGTGATGGTCAGTTTTTTGTGTTAACTGGACCATGAGGTGCTCAGGTGCTCATTATTCTGGGTGTTGCTGTGGGGGGTTTTTGGATGAGATGAACATTTCAATCTGTAGACTGAGTAAAGCAGATTACCGCTACTAACGTAGGTGGGCCTCGTCCAATTAGTTGAAACCTGAATTGAACAGAAAGGCTAATCTTCCCCTGAGTAAGACAGGATTTCTCCTGCCTAACTACCTTCAGACTGAGACATTGGCTTTTTCCTGCCTTCAGACTTGAACCGAAATATTGGCTTCCTATATTTTGAACATGCCAGCCTTTGAAATGAAACTATACCATCACTTCTGCTTCTCAGGCATTCAGACTTGGACTGGAACTATCCATTAGCTTTCCTGGGTCTCCAGCTTGCTGACCCACCTTGCAGCTCTTGGGACTTGTCAGCCTCTATAACTGCATGAGCCAATTCATTATAATAAATCCATTTAAATATGTGTATTGAAATACATGTATGTGCATACACACACACACATACCCTATTGGTTCTGTTTCTATGGAGAAACATTATAGACCTCCTTTATAAATTTTCCTAATGCAATAGGCAATTTCTGTCAGATTCACATGAATCTTTTTGAAACAAAAAGAAAAACCACCCAGATGTTACTTGCATACATCTTCTTTGTACTAAATATTAGCAACATTAAAATTAATATCTACTCTTGCAATCATTTGTTTTCTCCTGTCTTAATGGAACTTTTATCTAAATTCATTTCCAAGTGATATATTTAATGATTACTTGGGTCTTCTTTATTTGTATTAGATTTTAACAAACCAGACAACCTATACAATAATCAATAGTTTGAAGTTGATATAGTGAAAATTCCTAAAGGAAATAGTTCTTCAGTTGCTGCCATTCTTGAATAAATATGCCAAGATATTTATTTATTTATTTTTCTTTTTAAAAATAAATGATTTCATATTAAAGTTTGAATGTTTAAATATTTTGAGGCTCTCCAGTATTTTCAGTTGCTGAAATCTTAACAGTTTCACATGTTTCAGTGGTTATGAATTCAAATAATACATTCATGACAAAATGTTAGTATAACATATATGTGTGTATGTATGTATTTATATATTTTTAGACTTGTGTGAAAATATCTGTATATGTACATATAAATATAGAGATAGGTGTAACAATACCACCTAGATCACCAATCCAATGATTTCAGGCACACAAATATATTTAGATGGAGATAAAGTATATGTTCAAAGAGTGACTGATATAGCCAGTTTTCAATGTATAGCACTCATAAAAACAAGCACTACCACAGCAATGTTAATGGTTATAGTGACAAAACTCGCAAATGGGATGGGCTAGGCAGGTTTCTACACCAGTAAGGAGGTTGGTGTCATGGGACATGGTGTCTAGTGAGGTTGTAAATGTGTTTAAATTAAAGAAGTGCCAAGTTGGCTTCTCTAGGTAGTTAGGATAGCGAGCTTATGGTCTCAGGGTTACTACTCTGGATTGCGAGTATGAAGTAAACAGAGCAGGAGGTTTTTAGATGACCGGGACAGTCTGATTTCTTTATTTGTTAGTTATAGGTAGACAGGAGAGGTCCAGACCTTACTGGGTCAGAGGGAAGTGTTCGTGAATTCTAGGAAAAGCACAGGGGCTGCAGTTGTGGGGTTCATAGACTAGAACTGCTGATGGTCTTTGATAATAGCCAACATAAGAAATAAGTGCTTGGATGTACTGTGCTCAGAGGGTTTCCTCCCACCTCTGACTCTTGTGCTAAAACAATTTGACCTGGTTTAGATGACGGTCTTTAGATGGAAAACTGTGCTTTTATAGACTCTTATTTATAACTTTTCCTTGACATAGCCCCTTGGATGTCCAGTTAGCATTTCAAATTCAACTTGTGCAAAACAAAAACAAAACAAAACAAAAAAACAAGCAAAAAATTTGATGCCTTGAACACAAGCTTATTCTATCCCAGGAATCCCCATTTCGGTGAATTGTACCCTACCTATCCTTTGATTGAGCTAAAAGCTGAGCACTCACCTTTAACTTCTCCTTCTCTTGACTCCTCCTCCTCCCCCACGTCCTCCTCCAAGAGCTCTAAAAGTAGTCACCTTGCTTTCTTTTTCTACAAGGCATTCAGAGTAACACAGTATTCAGTCATGTCTGATTGAAACTCTTCACTGGCTTTCTTTTTTTTTTTTTTTTTTAAGATTTAATTTATTTATTTGACAGAGAGAGATCACAAGCAGGCAGAGAGGCAGGCAGAGAGAGAGGAGGAAGCAGGCTCCCTGCTGAGCAGAGAGCCCGATGCGGGCCTCGATCCCAGGTCCCTGAGATCATGACCTGAGCCGAAGGCAGCAGCTTAACCCACTGAGCCACCCAGGCGCCCATCTTCACTGGCTTTCTATGAAAAAAATCTGAACTTGAGCTCACTGTTAGGGTCCTGATCTCTCTCCAGCTCTATGTCATCCTTCCCATTCCCACCTGTTCACTCTGTCCCCCCAACGGTGACTCAGTGACTCTTTTGTTCCTTGAACACACTGAGTCCTTTCCTAGCCTCACGACCCTGCATTGGTGGTTCAGTGGTAGAATTCTCGCCTGCCTAGCCTCACGACCCTCTGCACCTCCTGGTTTTTCTGCCTAGAATTCTCTTTTCCAGATTTGTCAGATGGCTCCTTTTCATTCTTCAGGTCTTCATCACTCAACACTTTTTGACAGATGACAGAAAACACACTATTTTTAGCAGAAGGGAATCTAACATGATAAATTGGTGGTTATAGGTTTTTTTTGGAGGAACTTGAAAAGGGAAGCGCCAGGTTGGGCCTTCAGAAGTGACTCCAAGAACACCATCCCAGAACCGGCCGACCAGATCTGTATCATTAGGGAGCTGGGAGATCAGGAAGCCACTGGCCCACCTGGTGGCTTCAGGATTACATGACCATACCATTAGCAGGGGATGAGGATGAGACTGTCCATGTTTCATCTTCTCAGCTTACCTCAGAGGGGTCCAGATATCTCTACCCTGGTATACTCTGTTTACTTCTGTCATCTTCCAGTCTCCTGGGCAGGGGTTTTGGCTAGGGGGACTAGGATAGCAATTCTCTACTTCTAGCGGTATTACTTTGACTAAATACTTGCTCATAAAACCTGGCTATTGGGGAGAGCTTGGGTGGCTCAGTGGGTTAAGGCCTCTGCCTTCAGCTCAGGTCATGATCTCAGGGTCTTGGGATCGAGCCCCACATCGGGCTCTCTCCTCTGCGGGAAGCCTGCTTCCTCCTCTCTCTCTCTCTCTGCCTGCCTCTCTGCCTACTTGTGATCTCTGTCTGTCAAATAAATAAATAAAATCTTTAAAAAAAAAAAACACCTGGCTATTGGGACTTGATTTTAGATCTTGAAATAATAAAAATTAAAGTGGATTACGGTCTAAAGATTTCCAATGTCATTTTAAACAGGCTACTTAGCAATCACTGAGGGAGTTTATCAAAAGAACAGATTTTTTTTTTTTTTTAAACTTCTTTCCTGTACATAGTGATTTCCTTGGTAGAGCTCAAGAGTCCATCCATTATTAGAACTACCCATGCCTGTGGTGCCTGGTTAGATTTAAGAACTATGAGACTAGAAATCTCTGAGGTCCCTTCCATATTTGGTACAAGGATTAATACGTACCCTTTACACATATATATTCACTGTCATTAACTAAGGTAAAAGCTCTAAAGGGGCCGACAGTGGGAACTGACCAGCCACTGTGCTCTCCTCTATCTGCCCTGCGTGTGGTTGGAATACAAGGCGGCCCAGCCCAACACTCCAGGCCTGCAGCTGCATCAGCTGTGACTAAACGGATCCCCAGAATAGCTGACTCATTCCATTGCTTCCTGTTTCTCTTACTATAGTTTAAAATGTTTACAACGGAGAGCCTAGCACACTGCCCAGTGCCCTGTAAGTGCTTGCTAATTACTAGTTACACATACATGTTTACTAAAAAAAGGGAAGGAAAGGAAGGAAAAGGGAAGGAAGGAAGGAAGGAAGGAGAAATCCAGTAATGAAATAATGTGGGAAATGTAGCATAGGAACAAAAGGTACTATTCTTAGGTTAGGATGCAGTTTTTCCTTAGGAACATAAATACTTAAAGTCTCTGAGGATGAAGATCGTATTATGTCCTCCATTGTTTTATGACTGGCCAAAAAATTAAATTTTATGGGACTGGTTTTCAGGCATCTGAGAGCTTAGGTAGTTTCTTTTTTTGACTGTACATGGCTTAAAAATAAATGTAATAGAAATTTTTATTTTATCAGATATTGTTAGAGCTTGATGTGAGAATGGCCTTGGGCCAGGTGAACTAAATCAGAACTGGGGTTCTTGAGGCCCTTTTCCCACACTCATCACATTAGTAATTTCTTTCTCTCAACTTTTTAAACTCTAAAATACAGGTTATAGTAACTTTTTATTATAAGGTTGTTTAGAGATTCAAGTGAGCTAATGAATGAGAAAGTGCTAAGAAATATTTCAAATTGATATATAAAAATGATTACTTAACATTCTTGTAGAAAGAAGCTTTCTTAAAACTACCATCATTGATTGCTAAAATGTAGAGCCATGCTATATTCCATTTTACAGTCTTCCGCCTTATTTTCATTAATTGAATTAATTAATGAATTGAATTGAATTGAATTAATTTCATTAATTAAATTCTTGATTTCTTTTATATCTGTTTATATCAGATACTGATATCCATGAAACAGCTTTTTGTTATTAGTGGTCTAGAAATTATGAATTTCCATTTGTTTTGGCTTCTCTACACCAACCTCCCACATATTATAATCACTGTGTGAAGTTAAGTGGATGATTAATATCACCCTACTAACTATCGTAACAATGCATGTCTTGGTTCTGATGTTCTTCTGTCTCACTGTGGACCCAGCATCAGTTCAGCTAACATTTTCCATCCACTTGTAAGTGATGCTTTCTAAACTTGAACAGATGTTATAGTGCCTGGGGGGGAAAAAATCCATTTTTCAATACATCTAGATCTTGGGTCTTTTAGATATACTTTCCATCGCTCTCCTTTGAGCCAATATTTATCATTGCCCTGAAAAACACGCGTTGCAGTTAGAAGGATGCAGCTAGCTCAGGCCGGCAAGCCCCCAGGAGGCTTACAGCATTTCTGGGGAACGCTGGCTCTTTATCTGGAGCCTGCAAATGATTGTTTGACGGACACCGAAGGGAGAACCTCATCGGACACTGGAAATGGCACCCAGGAGCACAAAACTTCCAATTGCTTTAGGGATAGAAAGTCACAAGGATACAGAAACGTAAAAGTAAAATTCAAAATATAATAGAAAAATAAAGGGGAAATAGATGAGGAAGAAGGTAAGAAAAAATATAGGAATTGCTCTTATTTTTCAGCCTTTTTCAAAATAATGGGTGCAGGGGAGGGGGTGGAGGTTGTCTATCAGGATCCAGATTCCTTGGGCATCTAATGAAATCATCATGAATTTTCCAAGTGCTTCACATTTTACATTTTTGAAAGGAAGAAGATTTACATTTGGCATCAACCCAGCAGATACAAAGCAGCACTACCAGAGCTCTTATAAGCTTATTTTTATTGCATTCAGTCGTCATAAAAGCAGTACGGTTACAATTGAGGGAAAGTATGGAAAATGGCTTCATCATGAATTTTGATAGCATTGTTGAATCTTTAAATCTCCTGTCATTCCGGTCATTCCATCATTAGTCTTTCCCTCTCAAGTCCTTTGATGGCAATCGTGTTTTACAGATGAACCCATTAATTCACTGGAAGTTAAGTGATTAGCTCTGCTTGACAGTCAGGTGCAGGGTTAAGATTAGATAAAAGGCCCTCAGGTTCTAGTCATTGCTAAACCCTGAGGACAGTGACCTGCCTTATTATAAAACCAGACATTCAGAAATCATCTACTAGTTTCTTCCACCACATTCGAAAGAAAACTTACTACCTTTACCAGAAAAAAAAAAAAAATGTCTATGAAGGTTTTAAAGACCAGGTTGCTAGAAATATGTGTTTTTCCCCTCAGAAGCTGAAATTATAATTTAAGGACAACTTCTTGAAGTAAATATAAATGTATTTCAACTTGTGCAATACACATATATTTAATAATTCAGTATTTAGTTGACCTGCTAATGTTCCAGGCACCACAGTAGGCTCTGTTGGGGTTACAAAGATATGTAGCTCATAGAATCTGTCTACAGTTACTGATTAATTCATTGCTTCATTGTTTTAGTCATTGATTTATGGTAGTCAATAACTGTTAAATTAGTGAAAAACATAGCTTGGTCTGGAAAGGTTTAACGTTGTAGTAGCAGAAGAGAGCGTTGGTAAGCAGACAAGTCTGTGTCATTCAAGTAGAAGAAAAAATATGATTCTCTCCCAAATAAATCTCACAGGTAGAAAGGCTTAGTATATGTTTAGTTATTAGTATATCCACAGATATACCTGGGGTGTTTTGTGACACAAATGCAACTGGAAAATAATTGTAATATAAGTTAAATGTTGATAAAACACTATATTATAAAAGATAAGCAGTTATTTGTTAATTTTCCTACAAATTTTTGTTTAGTTTTTCTTATGCTTGTTTAGCTTTTTAAAACTTTTTCTGGAACAATTTTGTTATATTTCAATCACTCTAGCATACTCTTCTAAATAACACTGTAACAAAGACCAAGATACTGCATATACTTGAAAAATTCCCTTTCCGTTTACTGTAGGAGAAAAACAACTCTTTAGATTAATTGTGAGGGTTTCACCAGAGGATTGCCTAATTAAAAATGACCAGAAAAGCACCAGCCTCGGAGACTCCTTTAATTTGACAGCCTGGATCCTCAGCATGTTGGGGAAGCAGTTCTCCGGGGATAGTTCTGCATTCTGCTCCATTAGGAAAAACCTCTGGAATTTAGCTCAAACAATAGCAGTGCATGAAGGAATAACTTCCTTCCCTGAATAACAAATATTTACTGCATTTTCCTGCATTGTTTTTCACCTTTTTAGTAGGTATTTTATTACTAAAATAAAAGAAGTGTTTTATGGAAAAACTGCTCTAAGGTGCAGACTGTGGGGAACTCAGGGATGCAGCCATTGTAGCCAGGAGTGTAATTCCTGTCTGAAGGTTGGGCAAGAGCATTCTAGAAGTGATGTGAGCCGCCCTTAAGCACCATTTCTAGCGTTTTCCTCAAACAGTGTTTGTCACGCTTCTTTGTTCTTCCTTTGTTGAATGTTCACATTAGTAACTACTGATTGATGCTCAAAAAAGACGGAGATTACAGGCTGGTAAGTATTGCATACTAATTCCTCTAATTGGGGGATGGGAAGAAATGCAGAAAGGTGTGTGTAAATGTTATAAACATTTCAGAAGAAAAAGAGAATGACCTACAGGGGGGAAATGTGCCAGTTACTCAGAGGGTAAAAGCACTTTTCTTCACTTTCAGTTCTTAAAGGGAAACTCCCTTTGTTCTGCAGCCCTTTCCTCTTAAATTGTCCACAATGAGTCCCTCTCCATCCTCAGCTCCCTCCCTCTGCCCAGTCCCCTTCAGCCCGGATGCTACTATGACTTCTCGCTCTCTGTGCCCTTCCCCCATCACCAGCTTTTTCTAATCTCAGAAAATAAACATGTTCAAGTTCCTTCTCCCATAAAGGAAAAGGAAAATAAATAAGTAAAAATTCCTCACTTGGGTTAATTCACTAGATGAGAAAGATTCTTTCACAATGTACACGATGCATACTTACATATCGCACATTTATTTCTCAGTGATACAAAAGACAAACCCACCAACAAACAAAAAAGAAGCCCACCAAAAATCCACCTTCTCTAAGCTTTCTGCCTACCTGGGGACTATTGATCTTTCCCAGTGGCTTCCTTCAAGGAGTGGGGGCTCCCCACTGTTCTCAGCTATCACCACTGCCCCCTGGTGCTGGAATCCAGGTCACTGGTTTTCCTCTTGTTCCTCATGGTGGCATGATACTGTTACTAATCTTGCCTTTATTTAAGATTTTGATATTTTGGTCATGGATTTTTGCTTTAATTTATATTTTTAAAACATGTTCATTAAGGTAGTATTTATTCTGGTCATTGATTTTTTTTTTTTTCCCTCTTTACAACCAATTGAATGCCCCACTCACCTCATCCTCTTCACCCTCGTCCCAGCCCTGCACGTCCACTGGAACATTTGGCAGGTCATTCGAGCTAATTCTATCCATCTTCAATCAAATCTCCCTCACACTGTGAATGCCATCCCATTTTACCCGGCTGTCAAAGCTTGGAAATCTGGGAAATCCTAGACATGCTTTCACGCTTTTCCTTATTTCTGTCTCCTTAACCGTATAATCCACAATCATATTTGCCTCCTTTCATTCTTCTGTGTCTTTCTTCACAGTCAGAGAATTTCTGAGTTTCTAGAATAGTCCTTCATCTTTTTTATGCCAGTGTGTCTCCCATCCTTCCTCAATGACATGGTTACAGCCAGAGAAATCTTTCCAAAATGCAAATCATAGCATACCCCCTGACTACTTAAATTCCTCAGTAGGAATTGGCCTAGAATAGAATCCAAAATCCTTAGCAAGACACATAAGAACCTTAATCATTTAACCCCGTTAAACCCTTCATTTTTGTCTCTTGCCACTGACCATTAAGACCTTCGCTAGAATATTTGCAGGGCCCTTAATAGGCTATTTTCTCACAGCTTTGAGCCTTCTAATGTGCTATTTCATCTGTTTGAAATTCTCTTCTTTTAATATCTAGTTCATAGCTCACAGTCTCCAGGAAGCCTTCCAGATGTTTAAAGTCTGAGCTAGGCATCCATCCCATCTGCTCCCTATCCTTCCCTGCCTCCCTCTCACAGCTCTTAAGCTGCTTCCTAGTCAGTCTGCTTGCCGCTATGAGCTCCTTGGGAACAGAGACTATGTCTTTTCATCTTGTGTGTCTAGTACGTAATATAGTTCTTCGCACAAAGGAGGTGTTTCCTGTCAGTTATCATATGGTTTCACTTACTTGTGGGACATAAGGAATAAATGGTGGACATTAGGAGAAGGAATGGAAAAGTGAAGGGAAGGAAATTGGAGGGGGAGATGAACCATGAGAGACTGTGGACTTTGGGAAATAAATGGAGGGTTTTGCGAGGACGGGATGGGTAAGCCTGGTGGTAAGTATTAAAGAGGGCACGTATTGCATGGAGCACTGGGTGTTGCTTGGAACACTGCATCAAAAATTAATGATGTGTTTTATGATGACTAACATAACATGATAATAAATAAATAAAGGGGGGGGAAGTAGGTGTTTCCCAAATTATAGAAAATATTAGCCTAGGTATTTTTCTTTTCTTTTCTTATTTCATTTAAATGATAATATATCTTAAATAACCTAGTACTATTTTCATGTGTTACTAACAGTATTTACTGTGATGCATCATGATGTGTCTCTCTTCCTAGAAGTTGTTATTCTTGAATATAGTCATCTTAATCCCTCTCTGCCCTACCCCATCCTACCTGCTCCTGAAGTGTTACCCCATCCAGGCAATCCTAGTAGAAACATGAAGAGATCCTTAAAAATCATGACTTTTTCGTAGGAGATCCATGAGGCAAGTCCAGGAAAGCAGACAAAGGCTGGGGGTCAGCATTAGATAGAGCCACAAAGATTCTGTCTCTCAATTTTTAGCTTAGGCCTCTAGATCCATGACACTGTCAAGGCAAAAGACCATTGTTGGCCAGTTTAAATGCCTCCGGCTGGACTTTGGAGCTAAATAGGAATTACATGGACATCTAGTTCAGGCAAGGAGCCTAGAGGGACAGACATATCTTAAGGGTCTGACTGACCCAGACTAATATAATTTGCTAGAGAATGCATGATAGCATCATTAAATCTAACTAGGTTTGCCTAAGCAGAACCTGGATGAGAAACAGAGATCTAAAATAAGACTTAGTACATTTCAACACTCAAGAGTTTTGATCACTCTAAGGCATGCTAAGAATTTTCCATAGATATGACAGTTATGAGACCATTAATGGAATACTTTGCAAATCAACTGCAAAAAAAGGGAGGAAAAAACTGAGTAAGAAACAGCTGAAGTAAAAAAATGAAACTGCTATAAATATAGATAATAGCTCCCATTAAAAGTGTCTTCCAACATTGGAAAGTTTAATCACAGTTACACTCAAATCATTGGTTACACTCTATTTCACAGTTATCCAGCTTGGGAAAATCTATGCACCATTAAACATGATAGGTTCAATGTTTTTTTTTTTTTAAATAATATCTGGTCAGCAGTGGAAAATTTTGTTAGCTAATTTCATTAACAAGTTTCAGTTTCATTTAATTTTAACAATAATAATTAAAAAGCAAGTATTTTTTTTTAAATCTGTAGACAACATTAAGAGTAAAATTAGATTGGCTTATACAGGAGTAGATTCTGGGATATACTAGAATTGAATTTCTGAAAAAAAGTAGGGTCACAAAGTAGTAGAGAAAATAATGTATTTTCCTATTTGATAAAGGCTCAAACTTCACTCTCACCTCAAGCCATAAACCAAGATAATTCCAGTGGGATCTGATCATGATCTTATGTGCAATAACAAACCACTAATCAGTTATTTTTTTTAAAAACACAGGTAGTGCATAGCTAATCTGTAAAAGGGAAGGAAATGTTATAAACTTAGAGGAACTCAGAAAAAAAAAGTATAGTTTTAACTAGATAAGAAGCTTAAACACTATAAACAAGTTTAAAAATAGCTGAGAGAAATACTTGCTTCAAATATGAGAAAAAATTAATATGTTGAATTTTTTACAATAGCTATGCAGATTTCTAGCAACCTCTTTCAGAATTCCCAAATATCAATCAGCAAAAAACATATTCAAAGAATTCATGAAAGAAACTACACTTGACTATGAAAATTCTTAAGCTTTAGAAACAATTGATTAAACCTATTTTAACTTGAGACACTGTTTTTCACCTATAGAATTAGAAAGTATATCCAGAAGAAATATTTTTGGATTGATGAGCAGGCACAGAGATGAGAGTCCTCTTTTAGATGGCTGGCAAAAGATGAAATAGGTTCTAAAGTAAAGAAAAGTTTTTGGAAAGTAATTTGTCAGCTATTCCCTTTTTACTTTTTGATTCAGAAGTACTGCTTCCAGGAATTTTACTCTAACAAGTAATCTGAAATTAAAAAGTACTTGTGCATAAAGATTTTTATAAAAGCTTTTTATGTTAGGGGAAAATGACACACCAGTGGCAATAAAATGGAATGTACTAAGGCATTTAGGTTACAATAATTTAATGAACAGAGAGCATCCTTGTAAGTATAAAATGCAAGGCATATATAGGGGTAGCATGTAGTACTTACATATGCCAAAACACTGAGAAAAGAATGTTGCCATATTCCAATGACAATGTATGGTTGGCAGCTTTATTTTTAACTCTCCTTGTTTTCTTGTATCTTTCTCTATCTCCTTGGTTTTTCAAAAAAAGGATGTTTATTACTTTTAAAATTAGGAAAAGAAGCATTGCTAATGAAAAGATATGGTTGAAAATGGATCACAAAGAAATAATGCTAATATAACACTTCCTATTATCCACCAGCCTCCAATAAATTAGCAGATTTTTTGTACCTGTGTTGACCATTTATTTTTGTTTCGTCATTTGTTATTCCAGTAGAATGACTGTTGTGTTCTTTAAGGGAGGTGGCAGGTCTAATTGATGTTAATGAAGTTTGAGGTGATTATTAAGTTATTTACTTTTCCTTCCAGATCTTCTTCCCTGTTGAGGGTTTGGAAGCCGAAACAGGGGGAGGGGAACACCATTCTCTGTGCTAAAATAAATTAATGAGAATAGTTAAATACACAAAGCATTAGGCTGTGAAAAGAATTTGCCCATAAAAGTGTGACCTATACTAATTTTCTGATCTTGCATCTGTTTTACAAGATTGATATTTAGAAGATGATTATTTCAGTTTTTCAGGATTTGACATTTGGTAGAAATCAACTCCTGAAGGAATAACTCAGTTAAAGTAATCTCAATTAAATTCAAATTTAGTTAGGAACTCTACAGTGGTAGGGGATAGAGAAAAATTGCAGTTTTGTTTTGTTTCCAGTTAGAGCAGTGTGAAATTCTATCTTCTGCTTTTAAGAGAAGCAATATTGAGTGTAGTCTTTGGGATTCTGAAATATTCTGTTTATTGCTCAGTGCTGTAGTATGTTTCCATTATGTACTGCTAGAAGAGTTCAATCTTCCCAAGATGGCATATTGAACACACCTTCCAAGTGGAAAAGTAATACTTTGTCCTGAAGACAGGCACTTCCCTCCTCAACACCTTTGACACACGTCACCGTGTGTTGACAGCAAGGCCATAGAGAGTGGCCTTTGCAATCACTCTCCTTGGTGGGTAACATCTAGAGGCCTTTGGGACTCAACAAGGAGACGTTTCCTCACTGTTGTTTCTACATCTCATTCTACAGCCAGTCTGTATATTTGCCAATATTCCAGTGTTTGACCCAATTATAACAACTTCAAAGACAAGGAGTGCAAATTAAATTCTGATACTCCAAATGTTGATCTGACTTTAGTGATATACAGTAGGGCTGACTACTGTTCACAGAGTGTTAGCCCTCCCACTCCTACGTCAAGGTCTTCCTCATCAGAAAATTAGTGAGTAGGCAACATTGTCTTCCACTTCTGCCTTCACTTCAGGCTCCCTTTCCTCCTAGCCTGTTCCCGCTCCCTCAAATTCCAGAGCTCTGTTCTTCTCTCCACCCCACCCTACAACTGCCATTGAGAAAAAGCTTTGTCCACTCCTTTACATTTGAAGCTAAGTATCCACTGATTTATAAGATTTTGATTTTTCTGGTTGAATTTGCACTTTAAAAAGCCCCAAAGATTTGAGTAGTGTAAGGGATTAAATTCTTATTGAGTGGCATTCCTTGAGTTGTCTGTAGGGAGCACTGTGAGGGCTGGTCTCCTCTTCCTCTTTCCCGGCTAGTTCTGTTCTTGAACATGGCAGCATGATGAAGAAGCTGATGGGTTCCACTCACTCTCCTGCTCACATGCTCCCTTTCTTCCTTGCTGGACCCGGGTCTCATCCCCACAGGGACACAGAGAGCACCTCAGCGGGCCCATGTGCTGTGTCATTCCTCTAATGTTGTCTTACCCATGACTGAAGTTTTGTTCCTTTGAGACAGCCCTAGCAGCAGTAGCAATAAGTTCAGAAGCAGATCCAACACAAGAATTGGCCTTTGTTTTGACTATACAATTAGAGCTTATCTTTTGTATTTTCCTCTGGACACCTTCCTTATAATGATCCGAGACTTTCCCAGCTCACAGTTCTCTGTCCATGTCGCCTTAAACAGAAGGCAAATCCTTACCCCCCCAAATATTTAATCCAGCAACTGTTACACACAGATACATTTTGTCAGACTTCAGACATACAGTAAAAGATTTGCCCATGATCATTCAGAGACATCTACTTATATATTTGGTATATTCATGAATTACACACACACACAGAGAGAGAGAGAGAGAGAGAGAGAAAGTAGCTATTGGGTCATTCTTACAAGTAGAAATGCAATGTACAATTATTAGTGGGATAAATTTGCAGAGGTGGGTCTACTTTTGGCCGGGTCCTCCCTTTTTACTAATGTCCTTTCCAGTTACCCTACTCCTAATTGAAGCCCCTACCCCCAACTCTAATGGACACTTTCTATTCAGTTATATAAAGAGTGATTTCTGTTGAGGCCAGAACCACGGCATTATCATTTAATTGGGAAATTGAGTCTACTTGGTTTTAATTATTTTAGCCATAACTACATCTTCTATTAGCTATATAAAATAGGCCCTGTGCTAAGCATCTTAAATGCATTATCTTGCTTAGTCTTCACAATAATTCATTATTGTAGTTGGCATTATTTCTGTTTTACAGATTAGGGTTTCAAAGCTAAAGATGGTTGTTACCTATCTCAGGTCACTGTTGTACAACAGAGCTCAAAAAGGATCTGTAGAATCACATGAGCAAGGTCTAGGGTTTACTGGGTTATCTTACAAATTAACGTCAGTAAGAGAGGAACACATTCCCAGAGACCTTCAACCTCTCACCCGAGAGGTAGATAAAGGCAGCCTCCTGCTAGATACACAGCGGGTTTTTATTCCAGTGGAGGAACACTGCCCCTAATTTCTCTCTCTTTTTATGGGGCGAGAGAATGAGCAACCTGTCAAGACAGTGCCAGTAGATTTTTTTTTTGGATGACAGGCATTCTGCGTTTAGTTGTCAACTATTTACTGTAGTTATGTGAGAAAGCAAGCTGCTGAGAATCTGGGGACAAATGCAGTCCTTCTTCTGGTGTGAGGAGAACACTGTAACCCTATCCCTTGGGAAACATTGATCTATTTATTGTTCAGATGATTGTAAGAGTATTTAGGCTCATTTGTGGAAAACTCTGCTTCACACCACAGAGCTGTAAGTGTGGGTGTGTTATGGGGGATGGGAGTAGGAGTGCAGAATGTAAACTCAGATCTCTGTGACTCTGAAGCTGATAGATAGGTTAGAGGACCTGTCGATCTTCTACTTTCTTCCTTTCTGTCCACAACTTCCCAAACTCACTTTTATTGATACTCAGCTCAGCTCTACTCCACTGCACAATAGCATTTCTGTTCTTAAACTTCTTCTTAAACCAGTGAGAATATACTTCTAAGTCTTAGAAGACTCATTTTACCTTTTCTTAATTTACCCAGGATTCTACTGATCACTCGATAGGTGATGAACAGACCTTTCTTGAAAACTTTCTTCGGTCGAGAGTACTGTATTAGTGAGACAAGAAGGAGGAGTCTGTGTTGGTTTCCATTGAGACCCTGTTCTGCCATCAATACTCACTCCTCAACAATCACTCTTCTTTGAAGGTCCATGCTGTCCTTATATACTGTTCTCCCCAGTTCTTCTTCTTCTTCTTTTTTTTTTTTTTTAAGATTTTATTTATTTATTTGACAGACAGAGATCACAAGTAGGCAGTGAGGGAGGCAGAGAAAGAGAGAGAGGAAGAAGCAGGCTCCCTGCTGAAGAAAGCCCGATGCGAGGCTCCATCCCAGGACTGGGATCATGACCTGAGCTGAAGGCAGAGGCTTTAACCCACTGAGCCACCCAGGGGCCCCCTGTTCTCTCCAGTTCTTGTTGGCATCATTTATTACCATTTAGAATACTTATTTTTCTCAATAACTTCAGTGATAAACACATGATTTCTCTCATTATTCTCAATGGTTCTGAAATTAATCCAAGCATCATATTGACTCAATTTTCTTGATTCCAAAAACTTTGTTTCCATCTCTGTTCATATGCTGCCCGGCTATACGTGGAACCTTGGGTCATCTGGTGCATTGGTCAGTGTTCTTCAGAGAAACAAAACGGGTAATGTGTAAATCTGTAGAGAGAGATTTATCTTAAAGAATTGGCTCATACAGTTGTAGGGGCTGGTGAGTCCAAAATCTGCAGGATAAGCCAGTGAACAACAAATCTGGCAGGCTGGAAAGAGCTGATACTGTGTTCTGGCATCCCAAGCAGGTCTGGAGGCAGAATTCCTTTATTCTCTGGGATCTCAGTGTTTCCTTTAAAGCCTTCAACAGTTTGGATGAGACCTACTTTCCTCATGAAGCATAATCTTTATTCAATGTCTACTCTTTTAAATGTTAATTACAATGAAAAAATACCTCACAGCAACATTTAGACCAGGGTTTGACAAAACAACTGGACCCCGTAGGCTTAGCCAAGTTGATACATGAGATTAAACATCACACCTGTTAAGTTCTGCCATTGAGATCATTAATGATACTCTCTTGACCTGAATTTTTTCCTGCTTGGGGGGACCAATCTTCAACTTTCTTATCTCACTGTTGTTTTGTTGTTGTTGTTGTTGTTGTTGTTTTTGACAGCTGCTCTAAATATGGCTATCAAAGTTTGAGCCTTTGCTTTTCTATTACCCATTTTTTCTTCACAATCTCTCTTACTCCCAAAGTATGATCTGTCAAGTTTTTGTTGTATTCTCTTTAGCCTTGTTATTTTGTTCTATTCATTGGAAGCCTCCTTAATTTCCTGGGGGGAAAAAATGAATGTATATTCAAGATTTACCTTTAAATGACTTTTTCTGAGTTCCCACTTCTCCTATGTTTAACTGACAATTCCTAACATAAGTCTTCTCCTATTGGATTTAGGGAGAGTGAAAACGCAAGCCAGAGTATGGGACAGGCTATTTGCAATATATGTATTAAGTGGAGTGCTTATATATATTCTAGAATACCTGTTAAGGAAAGAATAAGACAGATGATTGAGAGAAAGGCAGACAACCCAACAGGGAAAAAATAAAAAAAAATAAACATATCATTTAGATATATACTTCACAAAGTTAGAATGATTTTAAATTCCATGAATAATCTAGGAAATGCAAATTAAAACCCCAGTGAGATAGCAATATCTATCTATAAAAATCTATCTATATCTATCTATAAATAATACTGAGAATATCACATATTTGCAAGGATCTGAAGCTTTAAAGATTCTCATATAGTACTGGTAAGAGAGCACTTGGCTCAACCATGCAAACCAGATGGGCAATACCTATTATGTTGGAAGACAGGCATACCAACTGATCTACCAATTCCATTCTTAGTTACATGCTTATTGGAATACACATCTCTTTGTATCAGGACATATTTAAAAGAATATTTATAATAGTGATGTGCATAAAGCCAAACTAGAAATAAACCATAGGTTCATTGATGCTTGAATAGATAAACAAATTATAGCATGTCTGTGTAATGGAGCACTATTTGGCAATGAAAAGAAATGAACCACATACAACCATAACAGTGAAGGTGATTATCAAAATCAAAAGTAGCCGAACAGATAAACGTATTCCATTAGATTAACTTCAAATAGGGCAAGAAAAAATTTGATTTTACTTATATAAAGTTTAAAAAAACAGGGAAAATTAAGCTAAAAGGTTTAAGGATACCCAAGATGCACATTTAGGTTGAAACAATAGGACAGAAATCAAGGACATGTTGTCTTAAAAGTAAGAGGGCTTCTCCTTTGATGAGAGGAGAGATTTGTGACTCGGAAAAGTGCAGGAGGGTCCATGAGGGTACAGGGGGTGCAGAGCGGTCATCTGAAAATGCCAGCTGCGCTCTATCTCCTGACCCATGTGGTGATAACAGAGGGGTCTCTTTTGTTAATAATTCATTGGGTTGTATGATTAGGTTTTGTTCCATTTTCTGTATGTATAGTATATTTCATAGTAAAAAATATATATGTATATGAATATAGATAGATTAAAAACAGATGGAGGTGAGCTGCTAGAATTGTAGGCGTTTAGGCACCCTAATAGGGACAAGCGAAGCCAATGATTTCTGGCTAGTCTGTCACATACCTTGGAAGGCAGCTATGCTCACCACTATACCACCAACGCTGTCACATACCTTGGGGCAGAAGGAATTGGTAACAGATTCATTGAGATGTTGGCACATTGTTTTCCACTGAGATCACAGTGTAGAACGGCAATAGAGGGTGACATGGAAGTTCCAAGCTTCTGGGCTTCAACAACCTGTGACTAAGGCAGTCAGCCTCACACGATACGCACAGAACACAAGGTGCGTGGGCTCCCTATTCTCAACTGATAGAACATCCAGGCTTCTCCCAGATTTTCCCCGCCCAGATAATCCTGAGAATCTGCAGCACTGAATACATGTTACCCTGAATCTGTCCCTCTTGTCACAGAGCTACTTTCATGCACTGGAAAGCAGCAAAACCTCTCCAGGCCAGACTCTTCAGGGATTGCTGCTGGAGAGGCCCTTTGCTGGTTTTCGCTTCTCCAGGTGATGTCCCAGTACAGTTAGTCTCACAGCCCTGCAGATATGGAGGACATCCAAGCCATCTTCTGATATCTTCAGTGTGTTGCTTGAGGACACCTCTGCCCCATGCAGAGTTCTGCCATGTTCCTTCAGACTTCATCTATCATGATGTGAAATAGGGTATTCTCTTTTCTAGAGTCGTATCAGAAAGAAACACATCATAGCAAACGTTACTGGAAACCAAGTGTGATAATATATAAAATGCATCATTTCCTCCCACCTGCTTACCTTCCTCACATCCACAAATATTTACACACCAGGCATTGCACTAGGTGATGTAGAATACAGTAGTGAACAAATTTAACACCTTCCTTATTTCATGGAGGTCATAATTTACTGCCTTTTAACCTTATTTGGGGTTATCTAAAAATCTTAGAAATGTTTTAATAATGATCTTACAGAAAAGAGAATGCAGCCCAAATTTATTTTCTCCCAGGGAATTTTTATTCTACTCCCAAATCATCATTCATAAAAAGAGCAGTGGGAGAGAAAAACCTGCCCATCTTCCAAAGACCCTGAGTCTTTCCAACAAAAGCAGCTAATCTCTAGGCCCTTGCCTGAGCAAAAATACCTCGTCTGTGTAACTTATGTCATATGTTAACATATTTAAATGCCTGGTTTAATGTTAAGAAAGGAGCATTGACTTTTATTTAATTAACGTAACAAATACTTGACATTCAATAAGATGCGTATATGAGGAGTTAAGTGGAGGGATGAGGGGAGGAAGACAAGACGTAGGGGAGGAAGAGACACCCAAGAGAAGAGAAAGGCTTACTAAGTTCTGAAATGTCTTCACACTTTACATTGAGAGCTCAAGAATGTGATTACCTTATCTCTGCCCTTTGAAAGTCTAATTAATTGTTTAACAAGAGTTGCGGCTCTCTATAGTTCTCATCTTGAAATATCAGAGGCTGCTTTGGGAATGAGGGAACCATCACACCAAGCAGGGATGGATAGGAGATAAGGCTTCGCCAGCCACAGGACAAGACCAACGTTAACTAACCTAAGGCAGTTTGAATTTAAATTAGAGCCTTGTGCGGGAGTTGTACAATCCCATAATAATCCAGTTGTGTTAGAGTGAAGAGTGGGAGAAAATTGTGGATTCAGCAAATATAGAAACCATTTCTCTCACTGGGGCAAGATTCTCTGCTTACCCCCCCCCCCCCCCCCCACCAAATCCTCATCCCTCTGGGCCCTGTGGTCTGCGCCTTCAGTATATCTGAGGGCGGAGAGCACACATCTCTGCTGTAAAGGGCCGGATAACAAACCACTTAGCCTTCCAGTCTAGAGGATTTCCACTGCAACCACTCAACCTTTGCACAATGCAGCCAGGGGCAAAACATAAAGGAAAGGGTGAGGCTGTATGACAACAGAACATCATATGGTAAACACGGCCGGCAGAGGATTGAGACCACACAGGGCTGAACCCGTCCTGGTGAATAAGAGGACACCCTTTAAGATAGACAGCCTTGAGTTCAAATGAGAGCTCTCCTTTATGAGATTTGTAACCTTTGTCAAGTTGTTGACCCTTTCTAAGTGGCAGTTTTCTCATCAGCAAATTGGGGACAATAATGTCTGATTCCAGTATTATGAGAATTAAATCAGATCATTTATAAAAATTGTCTAACATGGTGCCTGAATGGTATTATGTCTCGATAAGTCAGTCATTCAGTGAGTCCTTCCACAGACATTTCATAAGTGCCTGTTAAAGTCAGGCACGTGGTCTGAGTGGGATAAAACAAAAGGTAATATTTATCCCTGATCTAGGAATCACATAGTAGAGAAAGGGAAATGCACATAAGCACAGGTATTTATGGGATAAGAAGATCTGTGCTGAGAAAGATGGCAAAATTCAAAAGTGCTTGAGGAATTAGTAAGCATATATCCAGTTCAAGTCTTGAAGGTTCCTGGCTTTGGATGATGCTCTTTAAACTTAGAGCAGCTGCTAATTTATTTCTAGGTATTGGGTTTGGGATAGCTCATAAAATCAAAGTAAAACACATTCATAAAGAGGCGAGAGGATTATCCATGAGAACTGCCAAAAAATAATGAATACAGTGAATAATGGAAAAAGGAAAAAAACATCTCCATAGTAAAAAGGAAAATAATAATAATTGTGTCTTTGTGGACCACTTGCCTGGGTACATAATCATTTATGATTAGAAATAGGGATTTGGGGGGGCGCCTGGGTGGCTCAGTGGGTTAAGCCTCTGCCTTTAGCTCAGGTCATGATCCCAGGGTCCTGGGATGGAGCCCGCATCCGGCTCTCTGCTCAGCAGGGAGCCTGCTTCCCTGCCCCCCCTCCTCGCCCCTGCCTCTCTGCGTACTTGTGATCTATCTCTCTGTGTCAAATAAATAAATAAAATCTTAAAAAAAAAAAAAGAAATAGGGATTTGGGGAAGGGGTGATCATTCATGCTAACTTACCATTTGAGAGGGGCCTTCCTCTGTGTGCCTCTAAATATATGTATCTACCAATTAAAAGAAAATACAAGTTGGCATGTTACCTGGAAGTCTATATATTTGGGAATGAGACAAGGTCTCTGGTCTATCCTAGGTGATTGGTTGGTTCAGTCTGGAGGACCTCCAAATCTTTGAATTTGAGCCTAGTTTTTCTTTTCCTTGATAAGGAATCGGTGTTGGAATAAGATGTATGCGCAGTACTTTCTGGCTACTTTGTAATCTAACGTTAACGGGTCATGGTCAGGGAGTCGCACCTGTAGCTTTGGGACAGTGGGAGTAGATTCCGTTCTCACAATGGGCAGGATGAGTGGAAGCGATGGGCCGCTCTCAGGGGGCTGTGGACACAGAGGACAGACTACTCTCTGAAGGGGGCCAGAGCTGGTGAAGGTGACAAAGCTGCTGCCACAGAGCAGGAGAGAGCAACTTTTGCTAAATAATGAGATACCTGTCGAGGAATCCTAAAATAATAGGGGGAGGGAACATGGTAGGGGCTGGCTGTTCTGCAGAAGAATCTGATGCAGGCGAAGCATCAAAAATATAGGCACTAAGGGGTCAAGGAATTGGCTGCCTAGCTATTTATTTTCTTTACCTGCTCGCTGTTCTTTCAAATATTTCTAAGATATTTATTCATAAGTTCTAGAATCACTTATTCGATTCTAAAAATGCATGTTTTTCTTTTTTCTTATCTTAAGCAACCATACACAGAAAAGAGGGAAAAGATGGTAATGTAATCAGACACATGCACATGTGTGTGTGTGTGTGTGTGTGTGTGTGTGTGTGTGTATTTGTAGGAATCAATACAAGTGAGTTGATAACAGAAGGAAGAATAAACATTCCAAGTGTCAGATGACGGGGCTTCTTTGACAAGCACTGAGGCCATAGCCATTACCACAAATGGTACCTGAATTTCACCAAAAATTTGGAGGTAACAAATACTTCTGGGTGAATGGCACAAGGTTAATTATCTTTGTATCCCCCTAAGCAAAGCACACTACTAATAGTATTAGTCAGAGGTATATCAGAGCACGTAGACAATAATAAAATGGATACATTGGTGATAAATAGGTTATTTACAGGAGTTATAAATCTAAAATACTCCTTCCTCACTTTGCATTGTTAAAGAGACTGTATTGCATGGCACAGAGGGGCAAGACCTCACCATCGGAAAGAAATTATTGGAAAAATACACATCCAGATATTTAATATATGTTATATAGTGCCCTTTCTCAATTCTGTGATCATTTCCTATGGAAAAAAAAAAAAGTTTGTGATTTAATAATCATTTTTCTGGACCTAAAAGGCATTCAAGATAAAAAAAAAATAACTAGAAAATAAGTTCCGCTTCTTGGGAAAATTCAACACGTGGCAATAAGTGCTTCTTGATCAAAGAAATGGGATTTATGTATGTTGGCAACACTGTTGTTGAAAGATGAGCAGGCGATCAGGCAGGAGGGGGTAAGCTTATAAACAAAAGACGATCTTCTACAGACAATTTCATCACCCATGCAGGATAGATAACCACTAGTAAGAAACATGCCAATTTACAGCGGAGGATATGCTACTCGGGCCCTCTCCCAGTTCCAGTTGTGTATCTCATAGCTCTGCAACCTGAGTGAGCCTCCTGCTCGTTAAGTCCCATCTTTAATGGGACCTTGAGAGAAGCAGCCCCCGAATGTACAGATTGGATTTCATCACCCCATTTTGCACTTTTTCATCATCTCCTACTTCTCCTTTATAGCAATTAAGTTATAATTAAGTTATGTGTGTAATTACGTATTAACGACACAGTCAAGTAGTGTGGATCTCATTCATTACTGTATTTCCAGCCTCTACCTCAGTGCCTGGCATATGGTTGATGCTCCAATTATATTTATTGAGTAAATAAAATTATTTCACTCTCCAGGCACTGGTGTTTTGTCAGGAAGATGAGAATATTACATAAAAGATCTCTACAGACCCCTTCCTGCCCTAGAATTCTCTGATTAACTTTATTTTAATGTATCCTCACTAAAAATTTTGTACCACAGGAAATTCTAGGTTTAAATTATAAATGGTCTGTCCGTGCATCCAAGAAAAATAGTAGGTAGAATATCAGTTTGGGAAAGATTTTCTGTAGTATACACATTTTTTAATGATACTTCTAGAGGTATAAAAATTAAGTATTGAACTAATTTAAAAAAGGGACTGGTAGAGTTCTCCATTGGACTACAAGCCCCTTAAGGGAAGGGGCCGCACTTTACCCATCTTTTTACGTCTAATTCCTAGCGTAGACCCTGGCACACAATTTTTGTTGAATTAATAGGAAGGCTGAATGAATAAAATGGTAGGAAAACAGGAAGAATCAATGTAATGGAGAGCTTTATAAACAGAAGCCTCAGGAATTTGAATGAAAGGATTTGAGAAAGGTGCTCAAGTGGGAAGCTTTAATAAGAATGATTTACAGAGGGGTGCCTGGGTGGCTCAGTGGGTTAAAGCCTCTGCCTCCGGCTTAGGTCATGATCCCAGGGTCCTGGGATCAAGACCCCGCATCAGGCTCTCTGCTTGGCCGGGAGCCTGCTTCCTCCTCTCTCTCTGCCTGCCTCTCTGTCTTCTTGTGATCTCTCTCAAATAAATAAAATCTTAAAAAAAAAAAAAAGAAAGAATGATTTACAGAGTTTCAAAGACATCTGTGAAGTTAAAAACAGTTTTCAAATTGTTAGTTAAAATCATATTTTTATCATCTAAATTTAAAACAGTGGAGGAGACCTATGGTTTGGTTGGAGGACTCTCTGCCCTCACCAGGAGTCAATTTAGAAGAACGCCCTCTCCTCCTGAAATTGAGACACTGAGCAGCCAGAGCCATGACCTGTGGTATCTGTCAAAAAGAAGGCAGTAGCAAGCACACGGAAGGCTCATATAACATTTTCCAGGTAGAGGAGTACTTACTTCTCAGTGGAAGATTATTTACAAAATAGAAGTTGTTTGGTTCGAGTTTTGTCTTTGTTTTTTGTTTATAGGACTACTTCTAAGGAGTTGGCTTAGTTTATCGGAAAGAGGGCAACTACTGCTTTAAAAGCGTTTTAAGCAGCTCAGATAAAGAGATTTCCCTTTTGCTACATTTTTATTTTTCTTTGCCTTGCCGGGAGAATCTTTCCGAAGATTCCCAACTTCACACAAATGTAACACTCGGTGGCTCCTTATGGATGAAAAGCTTGAGTTGCTCAACAGTGGCAAAAATACTTCAAAATCAGATTCCTCCATGGTATTATTGGATTCTTTTCCTTGCATTCAGGACTCTAATCTATATCTACTTATCAACTATTTACATATAACAGATATATCTTGAATATAAAAAAATAAAGAGTAGAATTCACTTTTTTTCATATCTTTTTTAAAAGATCTATAGAAATCCTATCCACAGAAACAATTTTCAAAAAGAAGTGAGTAAATCACAAATTTAAGTACCTAATCTTCATGCTGCTTGTGTTTTGTCAATGTTGCTGCTTGAAAACGATGACAGCCCCTAATATCTTTATCAGGGAAAGAATAAATCTGTGAATCAGTTAATCAGTTTAATTTTAGTCTAAATGTCTGTGGTATATCCTTCCAGTGCTTCCCACTTCCCACATTTCTGTCATGGCACACATGGAAAAGGATGGCATTTATATGGCTCACTGAGGTTTTAAAGGAAGGGGGAAAGGAAAAGGGAAAGGGAAAAGGAAAAGGAAAGAGAAAAGAAAGAAAAAAAGAGGCTGTATGAGCCTAAAGTGATTGGCCTGGAAGTTCCTTTCCTGTCCTCATACCTAACCCTGAAGATGGAGGGTTGACCCACTTTAATCTTTGCATTTAGGGCATATCAGTGTACTTTCGATCTCTGCCTAGAAATGTGACCAGAACTCTGATCATTTAGTTTTTTATTTTTCAATTATTTTCCTGACCCAGGTTTTGTGTCCAGGTATATACAGACCTAATAACAATGGGTAGATGACTTTCACCAATGTAATTTGGCTAAATGGTCAGCCGGTGTCCTTGCTGCCTTGGTAACTTGCTCAGAACAAATGATGTTTCCTCCTGTCTGGGAATCACATGACCCTCTGGGGCTGGCCAGTTGCACCTCTCTCCTTTATTACACTTATTACATTAAATTAAAGTTACTTTTTTTATTTTACACTGGGAGTTCTTGGGGGCCAGGAACTATAATTATTTTCCCAGTGTCTAACACGGAGCATAGCACCTGGTAGGTTTCCTAGAAATCTAAATCTGACCCACTCCATAATCTGACTGAACGTAGCTAATATGAAGTTTGGCAACATTGATATGTTTCGATGCATTTCTGTAGATACAGTTTTGGGGGTAGGAGCACCCACTGCAGGAAGACAATGTGCTCTCTTATTTAAGGGAGAAAGAATCCCAAATAGATCACAGAAGATGTTATCACCTGCATTTAAGGATTATGACTAGGGAAAAACACACTGACTTTTATATCCCCCAGCTGTTATGACACAGACCACTATAAATCTACCTAGTTGCTATTTGGGGATTATCAAATCTCTGCTAAGCAGTACAGCAGAGCTAGAATATGGATTTTGTTGAGTCTGAAGCATGAGAAGGGGAAGGAAATAAATGGGAAGAGGCTGTCGGGTTGAAAGATGGAATAAGAATCAGAAGAGATTGAATTATAGCATTTGAGTTAGGTAGAAATGATGTTCAACCTGAGTGCAGTTTATATTGCACTGAATCAGTGAATAGAATTGAGGACAAAGGTCTATATTGATACATTTAAGTTCTCTACTCTCTGTGCAGTATCAGAGAAGAACGCTAATAGAATGCCAACTAAAATTAGAGGAAATATTAATAATATGGAATGCTTCTCCAGAGCTTCTAGTAAAACCAAAGACACTCTGAGTTGGAAAGTAACTTAGAGGTCATATAGTCTACCTTCTCCACTAATGTCTCTTTAAACTTTTATGTTCCAGACATACTTCTGAATGTCAGAATTCAGAACAGCACATTTGGAGGGATCAAAGCACTCAAAATAATAACTAATAAGTTAGCAGTTATTAGGACTCAGCATCTACCAGCATAAGCTTGCCCTTTGAAAGGAAAAGAAAAGCCACCCACCCACACCATATCTAGTAGCTCCCTCAAGCCCCACAGTTTCTATTAAGACAATAGGAGGATGGGTGCCCCATGACCCCTTCTGATCCTTTCTTTTTAAGTTTCCCTTTCCCCAGTAAAGCCTGATCAAAGGATCCACCTTACAAAACACCCCTGTATGTCCTCTAAGTTCATTATCTCCCATTCAAGGTCTTCTCCCTAAATTGTCCAAGGATGTTGGGGGTGCACCCAGTGTATAGATGACGGGTGAAGAGGGAGGCAAAAGTCTGACTGTCTACTCTTGTTGCTTCTCATGGTCATGGATTGCTCTTGGGTCCTAACCTCTGCCACAGTGATGCCTTTGCTGGTCTGGATACTGCCTCACCACCATGGCAAATAGTGCTATTCCCACATTAGCTATTTTTACCGATGATGCAATTGTTATTATGTTAATTACATTATGTTCTGTAATACATACTGTTATATATTGTATTGATATAATAACATTGTTATTAGTTCTCAGTCCTTTAACCCAAGCCTTTGAAACCAGTTAAATTTTCAAACTTTTATTATTGGAATTTTATTTAAAAAGCAATATGGAGATACATGGAGAGATAAAGTAATATTCCCAGTGGGACATAGGGCAGAATACCATAATCAAGTACATTAATATTTCTGCAAATAAACATATAAATATGCATGCCAAGTTGGAATAGATAAAAACTGTATGTAACCTTCTCTCCTCATTTCAAGTCAGGATTTGGCAACAATTGAATTAAACATTTCTTTGTTTTCACACTTTTTTGAATTTCAGAATGTAGACCAAGGATTACAAATCTGTGTTGTTATTGCAATTAAATTTATTATTCTTTTTTTAAAATGACTGTTACCACTTACTATCCTGATTATTCTCTACATGGTTCCCAGTTTGTCACTATGTTGCTTAAGCCTGAGGTTCCCAGAGTGAAACATGTTACTTCGGGTGTGACACCCTGGGCTCAAAGTACGATGGATATATCACCCTCTTGATTTTGACGTTAATGCTTTTGTGGCCAACTCACCACAATATGACTTTAGTAAAACAAAAAAAAACCCTTATTTCTTTTTCATATGTGCTCTGACATAATCCCATATCCTCTCTTCTTTTTGTGCAACTTGTTTTTGGAAAATAAGTTTCTCCCTGTGAAATTGTTTCTCCCCATGAAATTTAATATTAAGTCTTGGCTCATTTTCCCAGTCTGATGAGATAATTTTGGATTCTGACTCTGTCATCTCAGTATCTGCTATTGCCATGCATCACATGTAACTTTGATCAGCATGTCTTAATCCAATTTGGTGAGAAAAATATTGAAAAGGACAGTGCCAAGGGCAGCGCTAATGTTGCTCATTAGTGAACACTAGTCAACACTATTTGGAATAGTCATCCAACCAATTAAAATTCAACAAACTGTATGACAATTCATATTTCTATCCTCGTCTCTAAGAATATGAAGAAGAACTTTGTCTGAGGTCTTGTTAAAATCCAATTTGATCTCTCTATAGAAATCCCATGACATGCACTACGGTCGCCTGAATACAGAAGGAATTAAGATGGAGCTCATCTAATTTAATCTCTGTCAATCCACGTTCCCTCTTGGTGGCTGCTTTCTTTCTCTCAAAGTCATCACAAAAATCTGTACAATGATCTGTTCCTCAGATTACCAAGTCTGCATTCTTTAGTCCAGATATATAAACACCTCCTTCTTCTCACTTTTGAAAATGAGAACATCTGTTCATCTCAACTTCACAGCACCACTTCTGTTCTCCGTAGATCCTCAAAGGTTACTGAAAACAATTAAATGTGAAATACCTTTGGCATTGTGATATAGGTGTGAGATGACCATATAATTTAGCATCCCTATAAAGATATGTTTAAAAGAGAAAGGAGGTCTGTTAATAAGTATGCCAGAAAGGCAGCCACAAATGGGACTGTATCGGGCAAACCGGGACGTATGGTCACTCGTAAGTGAACATGGCTGACAACCTTCGGTGCATTCAGAATTAGAAAGTACCTTTTGAGATCTCTTCCACCAGTAAGGTTCATGCCAACAGTGGTCTTAATCATCTTTAATTGACAGTTGCCCTCCACTACAGCAGAGAATGGGAGATAGAAATGCACTCCACCTGCAAACAGTCATTAATCATCCCCTTCATGAAGAACAGAAGACATTTGCTTTTCTGGCCCTTCTGGAACTCGATGACACTTTAAGAGAAAGAGGAAGGTGGAGGAGGAAGGGGAGATAGACAGGAAAGAGAATTTCCTACCATATGTATTTTTTCCAAGCCTTAGCTTACTACATGCTTTTGCTTTCCTGACTCTGTATTTTACAAATATTCTCCTTTTTATTGTTTGCCCTTCTACTGTGTGTGCCAATTCTCATGAAATTTGAGGTCATTGCAGATTCCTGTTGATCTCTTTAAATATGTCTTCTTCCTGCCTCTTTGTTTTCTGAATTCTTTGCAGAAGAAAAACTGAAATTTCTTTCTGAATAGTCTAATGAACCCCTTGAGCTTTCCTCCCTTTCAGATTCTCAGCTGTAATTTCATCATTCCTTTTATCAGGACTTTTTGAAGTCTCCCCTCCTGACTTCTATACATGTGATTAAATGTACCATTCCTCTTGCTAGCTCTCCTGAGACTTAAGACACAGACACGTTTGCCTATCGTTTTTGTCACATTCACACTCCCGATCTACCTGATGGCCAGAATTAATTTGAAAAATAGCAGTTTTCCTCATTGCTTATTCTATCTTCAGCATAATTTACACAGTTCTATTAAGCGATCTCTTTTCCATTTTATCTTCCTTTAAGCTTCCCAGTCCCTGGAGAAGGTTGAAGAACCCAAAGAACCTCTTATAAAATACAAATTTAGAGTAATTTGGAAAGCCTTAAGGTATTTATTATGAAATAAAAACCCAGTAGAGTAGGAACGTGAATATGGTGCTTTAGTAGTTAATGACTTGGCCTTTCCAGTGATCTATCAAAGCACATCTTTGCACACAGGACCCCAGAATCATTACACAGGAGAAATCAGGCCACTGTGAAGATGACATCTCTTGATTTGAAACAAGTTGGTGAAGGGCTCCTTTTTTTCTACTATTTCTATGAGGGGATTTTAAATCTACTCTCTTAGAAAGAGTAACACTTCCAGCATCTCTGTCTTGCCACTTGCTTAGCTTCCTACTCAACAGGATTGACGACCTAGTGAGGGAGGGAGGGAAACAGGTAAGAACCCCCTGGGCACCAAGCCATTCCCAGCAGGGCAGAGGGCCTGGGAGGGAGAGTGGTTGGCACTTGACTGCCATTCTCAATCTCTGTAGGGGTTTGGTCTCTTCCTCCTCATGGTAATTAATGGATGAAGCAAGGTCTGCTTGGGTTCGCTGACTGCTATCCTATGATGAATCAAGGTTTCTAAGAATGTTTTGAGGAGGCTAATGTATTCATTAATTTGGTCTTCTCAAAGAAGGCTTAAAAAACTGATTTTCTGGGGTGCCTGGGTGGCTCAGTCAGTTAAGTGTCTGCCTTCCACTCAAGTTATGATCCCAGGGTCCTGGGATTGAGTCTTGCATTGGATTCCCTGCTCAGCGGGGAGCCTGCTTCTCCTTCTCCCACTCCCCTTGCTTGTGAGCTCTCTCTCTGTCAAATAAATAAATAAAATCTTAAAAAAAAAAAACACACCTGATAGTCTTCTTTCTTTCTTTCTTTCTTCCTACTCTACCGGACAGAACCTAAACAGTGATTAGGGTTAAGGTTGGATTTAGACAAAAAAGCTCACCTTGAACTTTCTGTACAAATATTTAGAGGAGCCATTTGGAGTGCTCTTTAGAAGAATGACATTTTCATATACTTTTATTTAATTCCCTCTTGGGACTTTAACCAGGAGTTTTGGCAACCTGCTTAGTCAAGGGCGTTTTCTGAAAAAAAGAATAATTACGGTGGGATAGTTGCAATGAAAGTAATTAAAACATTATTGAGCCATATTGACTGTAATATGGTAGCAATATTGCATTACCAACCAGATAGATCAAAGAACATCAATAAGGAGTCTAGAAATGTATCCAAACACCTGGAGTTATTTCGTGTAGAGTGGCAGCATTTCAAATTAATGGGATACGATATGTATTATTCAAAATATAGTGTTGGAGCAAATTTGGAAAAATTAAATTTAAGTTTGTTTTATTGTGTTCTGCAAACTCATGTTCATTTGTAGTATCCCTACTACAAATGTTATCTAATCTCTAGGTTTTATTTAGTATTTATTATATGCCAGGCACTATGGTATATACTCTACATGGATTATCCCCTTTATTATTTTTAGCTGCTCTATGAGGTAGATACTAATATTAATCATATTTTATGATGAAATTAAAACACAGATCAGATTACCCCTCAGATCAGTGGCGGCAGAATACAGTGCAGTGTTAACGTGAGGATTAGGAATGTCTTCCAACCTGTAAGCCCCAATCTCATTACACCTTGGAAGAACTAGACGAAACTACCGGTGAGTGTGGCTGTAGCACAGAGGAGAGATATCAAAACTTGACACCAAAACCAAAAACCATGAGGGAAAGCATTTAACTCCACAAAAATGTAAAGCTTCCCATTTCCAAGAAAATACCATAAATGAAATAAGACAAATCAATGATATTTTAAATAGCTATGGCAGAGGGTGGATTGATATACTTAATCCAGCTGTTTAAAAAAGACAGCTGTTTAAAAAAGCTACAGGAGAAAAATGGACAGGAGACTTGAAAGCAATATACAAAAGAAATGCAAACAGCCCAAGACATGCAAAATAATGAATCTTTCCAGTAACCAAGTAAATGCAAGTAAAACCAAGGACATTGATCCACAACTTTATTTGAAATAGTGGTAATTTGAAGACTTAACTTTTTAACTTTAGGGAATCTAGTAAGAGTGATAGAATTTCACATAGCCTTCAAAATAATGTTTTAAGATGATAAGTACATAGTGTACTGACAAGTAAAGAAAGAAAGCATTAGGATCCCTATTTTATTTATAAACAAGGTACAGATGTACATATCGATAAAGCTTGGTATGTAATGTACCAAACTATTAAATTTAAGATTCTCTTCTCTTTTTATTTTTCCATCCATTTTTTAAATACTCAACAATGGTCATCTGCCACATTTAAATTCAGGGAAATAATACACACACACACACACACACACACACACACACACACACTTTGTGATATAAGGACTCAAATCCAGGGCCACCTCAGTATCACTTCCCTTTCTTAGTTCTTTCTACTTTACAAAGTTCAATCACATAATTTTCTGTTCTAACAGAAATGCTACCCCAAGTCACTTCCCACTGCCGTTTGTGTGTAAAAGCTTAATTTTCTATTCCACAGATTTGGGGAATAAGGATTCTTTTTCAAAGAGTCCATTATTGGAGTTTCTGGTCTCCTTTATTCAAAATGTATTCCTCCCTTCCAATTCATTAGTACATGTCCTCCACAGCTTCCCTTTGTAAAGCACCAAAGGATTTCACTACACTTGATCTAGAAAGCCACCTTCACACAGAGCAGCTTGGTAACTCAGTGCCTTGCTATTCACTTGGGCCCAGGTTCGAGGCATTGAAGAGACTGTGGACAGAGCCAATAGGCAACAAGTGTGCCTCAACCATGTCCTCCCCAAACCTCCGGGATTAGAGGATGTTCTCAGGTCCCTTCCAGGTCTTTCAAGTGTGGGATCCTGTTCCCCCATCATCCAGTCTTGCTCATTGGTTCCACTCACTAGTTCCTGTCCTTCTTTGTAATTTACTTTCCCTTCTCCTCCTCCCTCATGTCCAAGGCCAGGCCATTCTCTTCAGATTCCCTTTGGCCCTGGAGACGCATGACCTTATCTTTTCTGGAGTCTGAATTCACCCCATTTAGCTTCTGTTGAGAAGTGCTTCTGTGAGTCCGTGAACCATGACTCAGCCTCTGGCTCTTGCCCTCAGAAATTGTGTAGTCTCAGCACACATTATACCATCAACTCCAATGGGCTGAATCTCACCTGGCCTTTCTGCCTACTTTTCTTCATTTTTTCCTCCTTTGTTCTGTAGTTCCATTAAATCCTTTCTCAGCAGATTGAGATAGCTCTAACCTCTAGGAATTCAGCTTCAGGCTATTTCTTCTTCTTAAAAAAATTAATATAACCATTAACATCTCCTTATTAATTATAGTTGGTTGTTTGCTGCTGGAGAGAGGACAGAACTGTAACCCGGATGAGGAAGGAGCCTTTCCATGAGCCACATCCTTCTTTCCTGCCCCTTTTCAATCACCTTGTGTGGCTGCCTCTGCTGATGGTTCTCCCCATCTCACCCCACAACTGTCCCCACAACCCCCAACCAAACTAGAGAGTTGACGAGGTGACTGAACTGAAAGCTTCTGACACATTCCCACCTTACACACTGTGGTGTGTTTACACGATTGTAACAGTTTTATTGAACTTACAATTTTCCATGTTAGGTTAAGCAAACATTACCCCCCAGTACCCAGTGGTCCTGTGATCTGTGGAGTTCAGAAGCTCTGAAATTCACAGCTGCTGAGGGTGATAGAAGCCTGAAACTATTATTCATGCCCTCTGATTTTAAATTTTATATTCATAAAAACACCATTTGCCCTAATAATGAATAAATGCTGGACATCTATACTTCAAATTGTTACAAAAATAATGTAGTTGCTATCTGGTTTATAAATTGGAATCGAAACATTATTGGGGGGGGAGTGAAATTTTACTACTAGGAAAATATTTGAGTGTCACTAGTCTGTTTATTTTAAACTCATTTTTATCTTCCAAAAGGTTGTTTTTGTGTCTGCAGACATAGCTTGACTAAATCTCTATGATTTCATAGTAACTACTCAATGCCTTATCTTTCTCACCTAAACAAAACAAAACAAAAACAAAAAACAATGGAGATAATACCTCAAAGGTCTGTCCTGAAGAAAAAGTAACAGAAACCATTGTAGCGCTCAGTAAATATGAATTGCACTCAGTAAATACTGAATTGCTGAAGATATTATCTTTTTAAGGGTGAGGGGGCAGAGGGAAAGAGAGTCCCAAAGTAGCTCCATGCCCAGGGCAGAGCCCGATGCTGGGCTCGATCCCACAACCCTGAGATCATGACCTGAGTTGAAATAAGAGTCAGTTGCTTGACCAACTGAGCCACTCAGGCTGCCCAAAGAGCTGGGGATATTCTGATTGTCTTTATGATAATATGAAAGTTAGGAAAAGTATGGTTTCGCAGAATCAATATTTTGCTTAAAAAATAAGATCTCTGTGGCATTCTCCGTTCTTCACGTTTCCCCTACTTTTTTCCTTAGTTTGGTTTCTTTGGGTCACTTCCTGCATTTGCCAGCACTAGTTCCTCCAATCGAGGATGATTAGCATCAGTTCCCTGTGGCTCTTCCTGGATTTTTTTCAACTGAATAGTAACTTTTTTCTCTACCATTTCCTACTGCTTTAATTTTCACTCCCATTTTAAATTCTTCATTAACTTTAATTAAGCTTTCCCAAGGCTTAAATACCTGTAAAACTTTTAAAAACTTAATCATTTGATTTGCCTGCTCAGCTTTCCTAGTCTTGGCTAGTTTTAAGACTGTTAAACCTAAAATTGTACCTGGGAGATGGTGTGATCACAGAGGGGAAAGGAAATTATGGCATTGTTAGTGAAAGTTTAATGATGAGTTTCGCTGGAAAAATCTCACACTTCAGTGTTCTTTGTGTTTCATGCTGATAAGCAGCTAATAATTTTAAATGCCTTCATTTTAGAATTAATTTATTTAAAACACTTATAATTTTCAAGTCCACATAAATACTGAGTACAAGTTTACCTAGTCTAGAAGGAAATGAACCTTACATTGTCCTTTGCAAATTTTGTTGCTTACCTCAGCAAGTCTCTCTCTGATCTTAATTCTGTAGACCATTAATTATTTTCTTACACCTGCCATAGTTTTTCTGATTAAGAATTTGGAACTGGGGGTTGATCTTAAGGACAAAGTATTCCATTTTTCTGAAAGCCAAAAGAGGTTAGAATTTGCAGAACTGGGTAGTAGCCGAGCCAGATCAGAACCCAGGCATTTGGCTGTTGTGGAGTCTGTTTGCACTGTGGCCACCAGGGATGCTCACTCTAACCATAAACCATGTAGTCATGCCAATTGGTCTGAAAATTACCCTTGTCACCTCACATCAACTCACATCCAGACATAGAGGAAACATCAGAATGCACGTGCATCTGCATAGGGCTCTGGTTATTTCTAGAAATGGTTATGAAGAGAGTTCACTTGGATTCTAACAATGGCATTTTCTCTTGATTCCAGGGGAAGTTGTAACCTTCTGACAATCCTGCTACATGAACTCTAGGACTATGCCCTTGTGACTTTTAAATCTAGTGGTTGTTTATAGTCTGTGTTATAGGATTTATTGAGAATCATCAAAGGACATGTTTTGCGTCATCTGAGAAAGCCCTGGGTCCAATTATTTCCCCTTCCTACCCACGATAGATATTACCAAGATAGGCTCTGTTACTACTTCTGAGAAAGATAAATGGAACTACAGATTGCTCTTTGATTCGAAAGCAAACAACCTTATTGAACTATATTAAAATAAATACCAAGAGTATTCATAGGTATCCTTGCCACAGATTATTTGCCCAGAACTATTATTTTTATTTGGCTTTGTAGTTTTTGAGGTTTCCATATATCACATACACCATTTTTTATTGTGAGCCAAAGAGGCAGCTGAAAAGTGAACCACTTTGATATGAGTAAGTGCATTCTATGGTAAGATTTCATGCTGATCCCTGAGAGAGATGCATGGGTCAGTGAGGAAAACTGCTCTTCAAAGCTGAAGTGATTCCTGATACTGGGAAGAGGGAGTTACATTAAGACTTTAAACCTTAAACCTGTAAAATAAGAATGTAAGGACTAAAATAATAATTAATAAAAAAATAAATAATTATAGTAAAAATAAAAAATAAAAATAATTATAATAATAAAAGATTGATTTATTTGGAAGAGAAAGCATGTGTATGGGGGGGTAGGGGGCAGAGATGGTGGGAGGAGAGAGAGAATCTCAAGCAGACTCCCTGCTGAGCACAGAGCTTTATCTTGGGACGCTGAGGTCATGACCTGAGCCAAAACCAAGAGTCAGATGCATTGAACCGACTGAGGTATCCAGGTGCCCCAAATGTAAGTGCTCTTAAGTAATGTTCCCCCTTTGTCTCTGTCCTTGCATCTACATACTCACACTTAGGATCCACATTTTTATACATAGATGAAGATAGTTATGTTTTACTCAAAAAGTAAATTTACAAAAAGGCACCTTTTGTAAATTAACATAAGAAATTACATATGTTAACATGGCTTCGAAAAGCCTGAGTCTATTACCCCGAGGCTGTCTTCCCACGTTTTGTGGGTAGACACGTTTTGTAAGTAATTTGCAGATGAAGTCCCAGATTTGTATTGTCACTGTACATATAACATAGGAATAAAATACTCTAGTGAGTATGGTGGGAATACAGAGTTTCCCTGGTTTCCCTTCTAAGAATTACATCATCCTAATAATCAGTTTTTGAACATCAGAGTTATTTTTCAACATCTGTTAATATAAAAGTGCTGTTTAAGTCGCAGTAATTCTTTCCTGAGACATTATTTGTATGTTTCAGATCATGGAGTTTTGAAATGCCGAACTAGTTGGTATCTGCCGAACTAGTTGGTATCTACCAAACAAATTCATCCCTGATCCGGAAGCATAATTGCATCTAGTCATCTGAGAAAATAGCCAGACTGGGCTTTCAGATTTACAAGTTTGGCTGTTGAATCTATCCTGTCACATAGTCCCATCATCCCTACCTTTCTATTTCAGACTGCACGCAGAGCCATTTAAAGGAAGCATCACAGCCTGCAGGGCAATTAGGGATGTTACCAACAGAAATAGCTAATTTAAACATTGGACGGGTATTTTTGAAGAGCAAACAACTCTGTGTGTCAGGCACTACACAAAGCTTGAAATGTTAGAGAGAAACAAAACAGACTAGTTATTATCTTTATAAAGATCAGACAAACAGGGAAGATAAATAATAATCACATCAAGAAATAGATAATTTTGGCAGCAGCTCTTTCTGCCCACCAGTCCTGTCCCTATGCTTTCATAAATCACCATCAGGTGCCTGAGTAGCTGAAGGCAGATGCCTTCAGCTCAGGTCATGATCTCAGGGTCCTCAGATGGAGCCCTGTGTCAGGGTCCCTGCTCAGTGGGGAGTCAGCTTCTCCCTCTGCCCCTCTCCTGCTCATGTTCTCTTTCTCTCTCTCTCAAAGAAATAAAATCTTTAAAAAAAAAAATAGGTAATTTCCAAGTATGATAACAGCTATGAAGGAAGAGTAAAGCATGACTCAAAAGAGCGTAGTAAGAACATTTCACTGACATTGGCATAATAAGGTCTCTCTGAAGTTTGGTGTGAGGACATGCTGGGGAGCAGAGCATTCCTCGCAGAGGAAACAGCATGTGTACATGTCCTAAAACAGGAAAGTCCACCTGCTTTAAAGAGGTGTAAGGAGGTCAGGACGTACAGGTTCTGGTGAAATAAGTGGCAGGGTTGGTATAGGATTCAGTGAAAGGGGGAACCAGAAGCCCTAAAATTGTTCAGGGCTTTGGAAATGATTGTTAAGACTTATGAATTTTTTCTTTCCCCACATGTAAGCAATGAGACACCATTAAGACATTTTCAGTAAGGGGATAACAGTACTTCTATTTTGAGAAATTTACTTTGTTATGAGAAGAATGCACTAGAAGAAAGCAAATTGGGAAAGGGCGAGAGATTTTATTATTTTTTTTTAAGATTTTATTTATTTATTTTTCAGAGAGAGAGAGAACATAAGCAGGGCGAGTGACAGGCAGAGGGAGAAGCAGGCTCCCTGCTGAGCAAGGAGCCCAAAGCAGGACTTGATCAGAACACTGAGATTATGACCCGAGCCAAAGGCAGACACTTAACTGATTGAGCCACCCAGGCATCCCATGGGTGAGAAATTTTAAAGTCAGGCGTTTCGGTTCATTTGTGAGATAGTAGTGATTGATTTAAGGTTGTACCAAATAGAGATAGAAATGACTGGACCAACTCAAGGTGTATTTTGTAGGCAAAAATGGCCACTTAGAAAATGTGGAGGATAACAAAGAGAATATTCAGTTATAGTTTCCGGGTTCTTGATGTGTTGCCATATGCTAGGAAACAAGCCGTTTGGGATGGGAGAGAGGGAGATCAGTAGTTCAGTTCTGCACATGTTAAATTTGAGATGGCTCTGAAATATCTGAGTGGGAATGACAAGGGCACAGTTGAATATATGAATCTGAAATTTGGAGAGAAGAATAAGATGAGTTAGAAATTTGACTGTTTTATCAGGATTTTTAGTTGCGGCAATGAAAGCCAAATATAGCTAGGCTAATTCCCTCAAAAAGAGATACATTAAAGGATATGGGGAATTTCACGGACTTTCTAGGAGTACTCTTTGGGAACAGGCCCCAGATCACCCTATAAAAGTTGTTTAGGAAAGATAGCAACACTTCCACTAATGGGCAAAGCTTGTGACATGGGGGCTTGTGACACAGTTAGCACCAATCCTATAGACTGCATTCAGGGAACTGAGCAACTGTCTCACTTCCTCTGGTGAGTGTTGTTTCATGGAGTGCAAGGTAAGAGAATGAGGAAGAATGAACACCAATAATATTACCAATGATAAAAACTAGCAACATTTTGCTATGTGCCAGGTATAAGGTCAAGCACTTCACATAGATTATATCATGTAATCATCACACACACACACACACACACACACACACACACACACACACCCCACCAGAGTGTGTAGAGTAGAGTTGGTCTTTAATGGAACAAACACTTGATCTATTTTAGCTAGAGAGGCAGAGAGGTTTGAAAGGGGCTGGGTAAAAGACCTTGACCATTTAGTTGTGGAATGAAAGTGGGGCCTATGCTTTATGGGTTTTGTTTTTGTTGTTGTTTCCAGTGAAGTATAGGGTAAGATCATCAGCAGAGGCCAGAGGAAGAGGGAGATAGTTGGATAGTTGGAGAATTAGTTGAGGGGACAACACAGGCAACATTTGTTAAGCACAAGGAGAAAGAACCAGCTGACAGAGAAATGTAGGGAGATTTCCAGGCAGCGTTGAAATCTTTTGAATGTTTTGATCATGAAATTGAAGTGATACTAATCAGAAAAGTTGTTCTATCCCTCCTACCGCCAGAAAGACCTTAAAAAAAAAAAAAAACTATAATTCTGGTTGGAGTGTGGTGAATGGACTGGGGACTGAGTACGACTCAGAGCAGAGAGACATCACCGTCCTCAAAGAGAGCAACTCTGCCCTTCGGGAAAATGGCTCTTCCGTATGACATTGTCTGGGCATGATCCAATGGACCCGGGTCATGGCTGTCATTGTACAGAACACATGGTTCAAACAGTGAGATAGATGCTCTCTGTTAAATGGCATAAACAGGAAACACAGGTAATTGTAGTGCAGTAAATGAAATGTATCTCCCTAGAGACAGCTTGGTGAGTTTTCTTTCTAAGGTTCTTCCCTCCTTTACTTCATCATCCATCTACTGACATACACCCATTAGCCAATCATCCAGGATCATTCTCTCATCGCTTCGAAGAATTCATTTACTTCTAATGTGTAGAGGTATATTTTAAAGGTACATTAAGTACTTGCTATTCACTGGAATGTCAACATTTGGTTACATAAATGGTGTCAGCAAATATCCTTAGTGGAGAAGGAATCAGAAAAATAAGCAAACATTTCCATTGTGTTATTTTTCCTTTCCCAAGTATAATTAAACAAGACATTTTGCTTTAGGTGTTTAGCATCAGGAAAAAATACCTATAAAATACCTGTGAACCTGGAAATATTTGTGAAATCTGTTCACACTTTCATTTATGAAGAATCATCATCAGTGCATAATGCTTGACTTTAACAACCAGCAGTCTGTCTTGAGAACAGAACGTTAAACTGAAATAATTCACTGTGTTACCAATTTGTCTCTCACAACTATAGGAGATAGAAGGCATTTGGATATTGGCTGTAACATATAATTCTTGTATATACAGTGTTGCAGAATAAGGAAGACTTAGGCAGCAGTCAACTAAAGTGAGCTCTACAGGGAAAACCAATAATTGTTTCCATGAGATTTTGAGTGAATAGACTAATTTTCCAAAGGAGAAAAATCAGGCTCTTTTGCAGCATGGCTGAGGTGCTTGGGGATATATCATTTCTGTCCATGGGAAACACTGCCATATGGCCATGGCATCAGACAGTTTTAATGTTTGAAAATTAGATCTTACAGTAGAAAAGCCAAGGGATGGTGTGAATTCTCACACTTTGTCTACATTTCTTTCAAAAACACTACCAGATTATGATTAAAAAGAAGAAGAAAAAGAAGACCAATTAGTGAAGAATCAGGCCTCTATTGATACACAGTAATCAGAGTGATTGTTGATTAAAAATGTTGAATTCACAACATAGATATGTTTTCAGTTTTTCACAGTAAGCCCTTAAGGACAAATTTTGGAATTATAACATTGATCCAAGATACTACCTAATGGAAGATTCACAGTTGATTTAATAATCATATTCCTGGGAAAGAAGAAATACTACAAAATGTATATATTATGTTTTTTAACTAATCTCACCTTTCTGTACATGTGTGCACATGATTTTATTTGATTTGATTCTTTTGTAACACAATTAACATTTTATTCACACTCTACATATTCTGCATGACCTTTGACCTTGAGCATCATGGTGGTGACCTCTTATTCACACTCTACATATTCTGCATGACCTTTGACCTTGAGCATCATGGTGGTGTCCTCCTTTCCAAAACCCATGCTTATGATCATGACCTCTTTACTTGCCTTAGGACTGACAATAATTTTGAAGCCTATCTTCAAAATACCAGATTTGGTTTGCATCTCCTATTTAATTAAATACACAGTTTTGATTTCTCTGTAATAGAAGTATGTATTCCTGGATATTGAGCAGTTTTTTTTTTTTTTTTAATATATGCCCAAAGTTTTTGGCAGTTACTGAATTTTAGTCTCTAATGAAATTCTATGGGTATCTAGAACTTTCATTAGTCTTTTAGGTCTTATGGTATATTCCAAGGTATTTAATGATTTCTGTTGTCTTTAATTATTCACTCTTATGTGTATTAAGTGATTTTTTTTCCTGGAATCACTGTACATATACCTATGTACATGGTTTTATTTACATGTGTATATCCTTTTTTGTTAGAAATTACTAAGCACTTGATTTTGGTCTTAAAAGATAATGTCAGGGTACATTTCCTCCCCTACTGTGATTCATTGCTTCAAACAATGTTAATAATAATGACAGCTCACATTTACTGAGCTCTTGTTAGTGCTGCATATCTTAATACTCTGTTAACATTAACTTACTTAATCCTCACACAGACCTTATCATCACCCCCACTTTAATAATTTTTTTAAAGATTTGTTTTATTTCTTTTTTTGACAGAAAGAGATCATAAGTAGGCAGAGAGGCAGGCAGAGAGGAGGAAGCAGGCTCCCCACTGAGCAGAGAGCCCCATGCGGGACTTGATCCCAGGACCCTGAGATCATGACCTGAGCCGAAGGCAGAGGCTTAACCCACTGAGCCACCCAGGTGCCCACCATCCCCACTTTACAGAAGAGCTACAAGGGAGAAAATAAGTTCCCCAAGGTCACACAGCTCCTCCGTGGTCAACCAGGACAACCTTCTGAATCCAGCGCCTATATTCTCGACCACTAGCAATACTGCCCCTTAAAGAAAATGTACTTCCTTCAACTCTCTCTCTAACTTGTTTGGTGTCACAGTCATTTGCTCGAATGGCTATCATGATGTCATCTTCTTGTTGACATTTTAAATCACAATTAGAAATTAAAATGTAAATTGAAGTTCAATCATGTGTGGTGTCACCAAAGAAGGCAACTTCACTGTGGGGACACATGGGTGAGCATCAGATACCTTTAACATGAAGTCAAGTTAACACCAACTGTAGAACATATACTGATTAAGAAATGTTAGCATGTGGGAAATGTATGCCTTCAATGCAATGGAACACAGTAATGATAACGAAGAGCTACCATTTATGCAGTGCTTTCTATGCATGGCAGATAATACTAGTGCCTACTCAGGATCCACTCATCTTGGCCATTTTAACAGAATCCAGTTTACCTTAGAGGTGACCATGTGCTCACCCAGCCTCCAGGCAGAGCCAGTCATGGGACAGTTCTGGCCAGTGAGGTACTGCTGGGAGTCAGGAGATTAAGGTCAAGGGAAGATTTTTTTCTCCATATAAAGAGGAACAGTTTGGCCACAGTAGACATGTATTCCAGGTCCTAGAACACATCTTGGATTCTCTTCCTTTTGTGCCTCCGATCAGACTGTAGATGGTTTATCTCACCTTCTCAATTCTCACCTACCATCCAGCCTCAGCTGCTGAATCTCAGAGGCTAGTGGAAAGTGGCCTGGTGAACCACTGCCCAGGGGTGTTTTCCCAAATCAATTAATCTTGCTAAGCCTCATTTTTTTCCTCACCAGCAAAACAGAAATTAAAACGACTTATTTGTCAGGGATGTGAGGATTAAATGGAATAAAGTATGAAAACCACCTCATCTGGAACCTGGCACAAGACAGCAGCGTCTCCGAGAAGCTTTCCCATGTATTCAGCAGAGGTCATCTTGCTCTTTCTCCATGGTCAACCAGGACTCCTCTGTACCATGCTTATTCCTTGCCTCTTACTATTTTTTCCTTTATTTTGATTAAGGGTATTTGTGTTTTCTTTGCCAAATGAAGGATGCTTCTTGAAGGCACAGTCCCTCACTCATAGTATTTATGTTCTTATTGGACTAAGAATGTATGTTGTGAGGCTTCTACTTTCCAGTTCCACATATAAGGAGACTGGAAGTTGAAAACTCTGCCTTCATGAGAGTAAGAAATGGGACAGAAAAACCAACAGTGTTTCTATAATCCATAAGAGAGGGGGGCATTGGGAAAACTGGGGTCCCCAAGATGGGAGAGACAGGAAGGCAAATCCAGGGAGATACATCTTACAGGAGAAGAGACGCGGGAACGGACCCAACTTCAGGAACCAGTCTCCAGGCAGGAACACCTGAACTGTAATTAATGGGTGGCTGGAAACTCGGTGTGGAAGACTCTGAGAGTTAAAAATTCCAGGGGAAGCCAGAGAGACAGGAGGGCCCCCCGTTCTGTGAGATGTAGTTCCAGAAGCTCAACCAGACTCCATAGTAAATAATCAGAGAAAAGTCCCTTTGTGTTTTTGGCTCAGGGAGGAAAAAGAAACCAATCTGAAATAAATCAGAACCCCCTATTCCAAACAAGGCCTGCCCTGCAGCGAAACTAGTTAACCAGAGCCTAACCTGCCAGGGTATTTTCAAAGCCTAACGGACCTGGGGAAGGAAAATACCAAATCCCAGCACACACAAGCCATCCTGTCCCACCTAAGAGAGGAAGAAAAAACTGAAAAATCCTTATGAAGTTCACAATCCAGGCAGATAAGAAAACTGAGACCTAATCATAGGACTACAAAATGCTTTCCTGGGGTGCCTGGGTGGCTTAGTTGGTTAAGTGTCTGCTTTCTGCTCAGGTTGTGATCTTGGGGTCCTGGGATAGAGCTCCAGTCTGGCTCCCTGCTCAGCAGGGAGCCTGCTTATCCCTCTGCCCCTCCCCCACTCATATTCTCTCTTCCTCTCTCTCTCTCTCTCTCTCTCCTCCTCCCTCCCTCTCTCTCCCTCTCCTCTCTAATAGGTGAAATCTTAAAAAATAAATAAATAAATAAATAAAATGCTTTCCTGACCTTCACACTTCATTACCAAACATTTTTAATAGTAGTTTCTTTTACTCCATGTATTGTGTCTAGCTATCAAGAAAAAATTACAGGGGCACCTGGGTGGCTCAGTGGGTTGAGCTGCTGCCTTTGGCTCACTCAGGTCATGATCTCGGGGTCCTGGGATCGAGCCCCATGTCAGGCTCTCTGCTCAGCGGGGAGCCTGCTTCCCACCCCCACCCCCACTCTCTGCCTGCCTCTCTGCCTACTTGTGATCTCTCTCTCTCTCTGTGAAATAAATAAATAAAATCTTTAAAAAAAAAAATTACAAGACATACCAAAAGGCAAAAACGTAATTTGAAGAGACAGAACAAATGTTAGAATCAGATATGGTAAGGATGTTGGAATTATCAGAGAATTTTAAACAACTTTGATTAATTTGCTAAGAGTTCTAATGGATAAAGTAAACAGCATGAAAGAACAGAAGGGAAATGTGTGGGAGAGATGGCAATCCTAAGAAATAACCAAAAAGAAATATGAGGAAAAAAACCCCACAATAACAGAAATAAATAATGTCTTTGATGGGCTCCTTAGACTGGAGACAGTGAAAGAAAGAATCTCTGAACAGAAATATGTCAATACAGGGCCACCTGGGTGGCTTAGTTGGTTAAGCATCTGCCTCCAGCTCAGGTCATGATCCTGGAGTCCTGGAATTGAGCCCCCTGTGAGGCTCCCTACTCAGCGGGGAGTCTACTTCTCTCTCTGACATTCCCCCCTCTTGTGCTCTCCCTCACAAACTCTCTTTCTCAATTAAATAAATAAAATCTTTTAAAAATATACAGAAATGGGGACGCCTGGGTGGCTCAGTTGGTTAAGCAGCTGCCTTTGGCTCAGGTCATGATCCCAGCATCCTGGGATCGAGTCCCACATTGGGCTCCTTGCTCGGCGGGGGGCCTGCTTCTCCCTCTGCCTCTGCCTGCCATTCTGTCTGCCTGTGCTAGCTCTCTCCCCTCTCTCTCTCTGATAAATAAATAAAATCTTAAAAAATAAATAAATATATATATATATATATATATATATATATATATATATATATATATCAGCAGAAGCATTCCAAACTGAAAAGCAAAGGTAACAAACACTGACAAAAATAGGTCAGAATATCCAAGGACTGTGGGACAACTACAAAAAGTATAACATATATATAATGGGAGGCAAAGAGGGAGAGGAAAGAGTGAAAGGGACAGAAGAAATATTTGAAACAATGATAGAGAATTTCCTTCAAATTAATGTCAGACTCCAAACCAAAGATCAAGGAAGCTCAGAGAATACTGAGCAGGAAAAATGCCAAAATAAAACAAAACAAAAAACAAAAACTAATCCTAAGCATATTACTTTCAAGCTGCAGAAAATTAAATGAAAAATCCTGAAAGAAATCAGAAGAAAAAAACATCTTACCTATAGAGGAACAAAGTTAAGAATTACATCCAACCTCCCAGAAATAATGTAAGGGAGGAGAGAGTGGGGGTGATATATTTAAAGTATTAAGAGAGGAAAAAAAGCAAACCACCAATCTAGAATTCTGTACTCTGAGAAATTACCCTTCAAAGGTGAAGGAGAAATAAAAGCTTTCTCTGACAAAAATTGAGGGACTGTGTTGTCAGTAGACCAGTCTTGTAAGAAATGTTAAAAGCAGTTCTTCAGAGAGAAGAAACATAATACAGGTCAGAAACTCGATCTACGTAATGGAAGAGCACCGAAGGGAATGAGAAAGTGAAGAAATAACTTTTATTTTTCTTAGTTTAATTGATGTAAGTGACAAAGTTTGTTCAAAATAATAGTGACAACATGTACATGTAGAGAGAAAATAGATTCATATATATATATAGAGAGAGAGAGCACGCAAAAGGGAGTGCATAAGCAAAACTGAATTTATTTCACAGTTTTGCAGACCTATTTTCATTTGTTTGTTTGGGGTTCAGAATAGTAGATGGTCAGTTTTAAAGGTTTTATTGAATAGTCACAGATCATTGCTTTGTGGGGACAGAGAGCAAGTAAACAGATCTAGGCAAGAGAAACTCTTGATGAAGTATTTCCATTGCTAACAGAGCACTGTAAAAGTTATGACTCAAAATTAACTATAAATCGATGTTGACGACAGTCTTTTTGCAGTGACAAAAATAATAAAGAATAAAGCAGTGGATATGACATTTTACGGTGCATTTACAACAATCTTTTAGGATTGCTAATAATAATAATAATACCATATACTGATCCACAGTAGAGAATGAAACACCCTCTTGGTTAGAAGTAATTAAACTTCACGACGACGCATTCACCAGCAGTTTATTCCGGTTATTATGAAGTAGGCATGAGAAGGAGGGAACGGAACTCTAACTCGGGGCCTGTCCTTTCCTCATGGGCTTTCCCCACCTGGATATACCTGCAATCAGGATGCTGGGAGCAGGAGAGGGGAAGGACAGAAAAGGAAGGATGGGAGGCATGTAGGAAGGTTGTTCCAGAATAGCTCCCTGGTTTCGAAAGATGACAGGGTTGGTAAGGAAAGCGAAAAGAGGGGAGTAGGCGCATTGGAGAGAATTCAATTCAGAGAGATTTACTTCTGATTTCCTTTAAGCTCAAAAATGACAGAAAATACATGTGTGCTTGTCTCAGTAACTATTCTTATATGCCCACACTGAGAGAAAAGACACAAAGAAACAGATACGTGTTATAAATATACTTTATACTTAATATGCATAGATATTAAAATAGTTTCATTTCTTCTCTGATATCAGGTCACTCCATTGCTGTGATTCTAGAAAATAGACTAACTTGGTTTAATCTCAGTTTGAAATAATATTTTCTCCTTGGTTATCCTTGCTCTCACAAAATTCTCACAAAAGGCTTTTTCCCCCATGGCAGATGGAATCCAATTCCAACACTAAGTATCTTGACCTCTCCTCCTCGCTGTCCTGCACAATAGAATCTCAGCCATTAATTGCACAGAAGACTATCTTGGGTTCTGATCAATTTTATTGATATGTTGTGAAATTCTTTAAAAATTGTTTTTTATGTCTAAGGTGTACTTTCCTGATGAGTACTTAGGCTCTAAGTGAGGCAATTGGAAAGATTTCATATCCCACATTCCTTCAACTGCTCTGTTACAGGCTGTGTGCTCTGGTTATGTGTTAATAGTTTTCTGACATCTGAAATCACAGCCCCATTTGAGCCACATGGAGTGCTTTTATCTCAAAGGGATTCAGCCTTAAATACAGATGGGCTTGTCGGCATGGTCTAGATGACATTTTTATAACCTATAATGTTCTTCAGCAAGATGTGGTTAATGATCCTTTGCATCATCCAACCAGAGAGCTCTGGGTTCCTGGCGGAAGGTCGCACTCACATCACAGCTTCTGAGCCCGTTCAATGCAAAGTTATTACTGGAGACTAATGAAAATCTAGGTATTGCTACATTATTAATTTTACCGTGATTGGTGTTAATATTGTTGTCTCCTGTTTGTGCCCTTCTCTTGCTACTCTAATTTAACCCTGTTTTACCTTCCGCTTTTGGAACACCATCCTCGCTAGGCTTGGCGGGGGTGGGGGCAGTAGAGTGCCCCCCTGCCGGTGCCTCCTCTTGCTTGGCTATAACTCCAAAATGAGCTGGTCTTTCTGGAGAATGACTTGCAGAAGGTTTATGGACCCCCTACTGAGGTAATGAGGCTATTCAGAAAACTATTGTGGGAGGTAAGCTGAAGCCAAGAGATAAGCCTGTGGAATACCTGTGACACGTTGTCTCTAAGTCCCTTCTATTGCCCCCTTTACTCCTCTCAGATTACTCTTCTCTGGGTCTTTGGGCCGTCCACTGCTAAAAATAAATTGAATAAATGGCTGTTACCCATCTGCTCTGTGTAGGACACTATGCCGTGGGATGAGAGGAATATATCTTTACCTCCTACAGATACAGTGGATGTACAAGGTGGTCAGTAGATGTACTTCCATGCAAAATAAGGTACACGCAATAGAGAAGCAAGCCAAGTGCTAACATGGCAATTGGACAAGAACTTGAAAGGGGATTAAGAGTTTGATCCTGCTGGCGTATTATGGCTTGCCGTGTCATTTTGTGATTCCTTCTTGCTGTCTGTCCATACTAGCCCATCCAGGCTGCCCTTTGAACACTCTGAACCATCTTTCTAAAGAAACCTACTGTTCCTACACATCATACCCCCAGAATCCTGCCCTGAGCTGATTAAGAGTAAAATTACCTGCGCGGGTATATGAACAAATTAGTGTGATAGCGTCTCAGAGCAACTCGAGTGCATTTTACACAGAACCTTCTGCTTAATCCAAATAATTCTGCTAATTGTGGAAATTTTCTGCCTTGTGCTGGAGCAGTAGGGAGAAATCTGGAAGCGTCTGATCCATGTAGGGTGTGTCTCTTTTGCTTACAAATGGAGTATGCTCTTTAAAGAGACGTCACTGAGGGAAAGGAAAGAATTATTGAAATCAAACAATGATATTTAGGCAATCCAGGATTACAAAACAAAAAATATATTTTAGCACCCGATAAACATTTATTTTCAATATGGTAAATTGAGCATGTCTTTAAAAATACTTGTATTACAGAAAAAAGTGTGATAGAAAATGCTTGGCTTTTTTGAAAGTGTACTTCCATCCTGCAAAAGTGTTGATTAAACCAAACTTGAGGAGATACAAGGAAGAGGGAGCTGACATTGGAACTGCTAACAATGACCTCTCTTTCTGAAGACTGTCCATTTCTTTCACAGGTGCTTCCAGGTAAATTTGCATCCTCCTACTTCAGGGGAATAATTGCTCATGTTGGGAACTTTTGTAATAGGGGAGTCATGTCCCCTCCTGCTAAAATACAGCCACCTGAGGGACAGATGGTAATGGCCACTAGAAAGAGCATAGACTACTGTAAACAGATTAAGCAGAGAAGTGACATGGATTATGAGAGACTTTAGGGGAATTTGAGGCAGCGAGAACATAATCACCCAAATTAAACTTGGCCTAAACGACAGACTAATGATTTCTTTCTAGCCACACACTTCAGGGAGACATTAACATTCTATGTCATTTTTTTATCTATACAAGGAAAAACAGGCATTTTTGAGCAAAGCAACAATATCGAAGCCATTGTTGTATTTGCTTTTTGGTTGTTTGGTATCTGGAAATGTCCAAAGTCCTTGTTTATTTGTATGTTTGCTTAATTTTTTTCTGTTTAAAATTGTGATAAAATATACATTACAAAGTGTACCATTTTTGTCATTTCTAAGTGAACAGTGACAGTAAGTACATTTGCATAGTTGTGCGAACATCGCCACCATCCATTGCCAAGAAAAGAGTCCTTTCTTTGGTTCCGTAGTCGTTTATGTTTATGTGATAATGTATGCTTAAGGAACTGTGGTTTTCTTTTTTCTTTCTTCCTTTTTTTTTTTTTTTTTTTTGTTGGTTATCACCACCTTTTCCTCACCCTAGATTTTGTGACTCTTTCAAAAATAGGTTTTCAATTCAGAATGTGTTTCTCTCAGGAGACACATCTTCCTGAGAGAAACATAAATCATACATCCCACTATTCTCAACAGAACTGACACCCTGATTTGAAAAACACAGGAGTGTGTGGCTTCTTTAAGACTGAGTTGCTAATGCCTTCATGATGAGCCAGTGATAATTCTGGCAGTTCCTGTTCAGCGGTATTGGGTTGACAGCCTATGCTTCCCAGCAGCTTCAGAAGAGGCTACTTTCAGAAGAAGCAATTTTAATTCTTCCAAATGTTTTTCAAAATTAATTTATTTCTCCAGCCACTGAATGCATATCGTTAAGATAATTTGCTTTGTGCCCCATCAGTGCACTGAAAGAGAAAGTTGCAGTGAATGTGGACTAGGGCAGGGAATCAACTCCCCTGTTGACTCTTTGGGAAAGACTTTGGAGGAAGGATCTAGCAGGCAGGTGGGAACACAGAACACAACATGATCAGTCTGTTCATTCCATAAAGCACAATAAAATTCCTTCAACAAACTTTTTAGTGTCATGACTCCTATGAGTTTTGAATTAAAATACTTATTTGCTCCAGAATAATGCATTTTCATGTGCATTCTGTTCACTAAACATTAAAGGTGATATGAAAATTCTGTAAAGCTCATTTATAGACCCCTCAAGAAGCTATGGGATTAAGGTAAGTATTAGTGATGTGCAGATGTGAAGGTGAAAACTTTCCTTGATGCTTTTTAACAACAGATTGTTAGACCTGTAGGCTCGTGCTGGGCAAAGCATGGTCTGCAGATTAGCAAAATTGTCATCAGCTGGAAGCTTGTTAGAACCGCAGACACTTAGACTACACTCCAGACCCACAGAGCTAGAATCTGCCTTTTAAAAATATCCCAGGTCATTTGTGTGCACATTAAACACTGCATACCTAGGCCAGAGAACAAAGAGTCTGTGTACGTGCACGTATGCACGCGTGTGCGTGTGTGTGTGTGTTAGGATCATATAATAAGTCTTGAGGCTTTTTCATCTTATATAAATATTAGTGGTTGTTCATACACACTGCTTATGATAAATGTAAAATTCCTAAAAAGAAGTTATTTCCATGAAAATTTGAGAGATGTGTGCCCTTTGACACAGCAAATCCAGATGAGGAAAATTTTAAAACAGACTATTATAGGGACACATGGGTGGCTCAGTGGGTTAAAGCCTCTGCCTTCAGCTCGGATCATGATCCCAGAGTCCTGGGATCGAGCCCTACATCGGGCTCTCTGCTCAGCGGGGAGCCTGCTTCCCATCTTCTCTCTGTCTGCCTCTCTGTCTACTTGTAATCTTTGTCTGTCAAATAAATAAATAAAATTAAAAAAAAACAGACTATTATACAAAGAAATAAGCATGAGAATTTTGGGAAGTATTGTTATAGGACCAGGTAATTGGCAATGCCATGTGTATCTATCAGTATGGGATTAGTAAGTAAATTGGTACATCTATAAACCCAATAAATGTATAACCAAAAAAGTTGTATTAGTGGTCTTATGTATTGACATATAGAATTTTCCATATTCATGTTCTTATATGATATATTATTGATATGTATTTATAATTAAAGTACTTATATATTGATATATTCATATAATTATTTAATATATTGATATAATATATCATATATATTCTTAAGTAATTATTCAAGAAAGGAAATATTTAAAACTGCATAGCTAATATGACTTCATTGTTTTTTAAATAACTGTAGATACAATGAGAAAGAATAGAGATCAAACAATAACCATGGTTGTCACTATATAGTGATAGGTCACTAAATGGACAAATATTTTCTTTTTTATTCTCCTCTTTGTCTTTCTTTTGTTTATCCCTACTTACAAAATTTCTTTACAGTACTTATGAATATCTCTGTAATGAATATTTTAAATTAAAAAGTAAAAACAGCGTTGTTTCTAAGACTAATACTCTTCATCTGCTATTTGATGATACGTTGCTTCCTCCTAGTTTTGAGGACAAAGATGGACAGTTCGTAAGTTTGGTTTTTAAAGTGTAATAAACAGAGACACCTGGGAGGCTCAGTTAGTTGAGCGTCTGCCTTTGGCTTAAATTATGATCCCGGGGTCCTGGGATCAAGTCCCACATGGGGCTCCTTCCTCAGCAGGAGCAGCGGGGAGCCTGCTTCTCACTCTGCCTGCCATTCCCCCTGCTTGTGCTGGCTCGCTCACTCTCTGCACAAATAAAGAAAATATTTTTAAAAATAAAGGGCAGTAAATAGGTGGAGCATATCTTATTGGATATTGGTCTTTGGACATAGTTTCCTTATGTTGATACACAACAGAATGGACTACAGACCAAGAAAACATAAGCATTAATTTTTTTCCCCATTCCTGAAGAGAATCTGATTAATGGTTGCTGCAAGGTTGCACTGCAACCGATTTTTTAGGTTTGGTATAACCGTTTCAGTCATGTCATTACCGCTGAGATCGTGAGGAACTTTAGAAACTAGTATGACAGCAGTTAAATGGATTGGAAAATGAATGCAAAGAAATTTGGTTACAAGAGATACATATTGTCGAAAGAAAAAAAAGTCCCAAGGCACCCAATTTTTAAAAGCTACTTTCAGTTATTGGGCTTTTGTGTTTTTAAATCTCCCATTTTGTATTTGAATTTAATTAGGGTATAAGAACAAATTAATTAATTATGAGGTAGCCAACAGATACAGGTAGAATTTCCACAAGCTTTCAGATGATGGAATAAAAAGAGAAGCATGCCTTCTGATTTTTTCTTTAGATAAAAGGGACTTGCAGGATCTTACTCTCTAGTCTATATTATACACACTATCCTCCTAAGCTATTCTCAGGATTTAAAAATGCAAAATATATATTGTATATATCTAAGTTTCTGAAAGTTTTTTAGTCATAAAGTTAAGTGCTTCTATCAACTTCCCAGAGCTCAATTTCAGAAGACATTTAAATCAGAAAGCATAAAGCACTTAGCAATTTCAAGGGAAAGAAAACAGAGTATCATAAAAATCCCAAAGACTATTTTTGTTATTATTCTTTTCAGACATTTGTTTTGGAACATGTAGAACTTTTCCTTATGAATTAAAAAAAAAGGGGGGGGGAGTGCCATCACCATTAGCCTGGGATATCAGCTTTCTCAAAGAGAAAATGCTTATTGTTTAGGTGGTGAATTTTTTAAAACCACTTTATAGGTATGATTAACATACAAAAAGCCATGCATGTTCAACATATATAACTTGATGAGTTTGCAGATAAGTACACACTAGTTAAACCATCACCACAGTCAAGGTCATAAACTTATCCATCACCTCTGAAAGTTCCATCCTGCTGCTTTCATTCTTTCTTTCTTTCTTTCCTTTCTTTTTTTTTTTTTTTTTACTACTTTTCTTTTTTCTATTATGGTAAGCAATTATAAGAGCTACCCTCTTAGCAGATTTTTAAGTCTATGATGCAATATTGTTACCTTAGGCCATATGTTGTACAATAGATCTCTAGAACCTATAAATCTAACGTAACTGAAACTTTGCACCATTTTGTCAATACCTCCCCATTTCTCCCTCCCTCCAATCCCTAAAAACCACTACTCAACTCTCTGGTTTTCTGAGTTTATAATACGTAAATGCTTGTACGTGTTTAGGAAATCCAATGTTATTTCAATAAAACAGGACATTGATTATTTCCTCATCTTATTATTACAGTGAGTGAACAACTCATGGTTATGCTGAATGACATTAGTCTGGTGCCCTAATAGGTGTGCCCACCATCCTAGTGTCAGCCAGCACAATGAAAGAGATCAGGTTTCCTCCCTCTATGTGAAGGGATGAGCATGTACATCACAGGCATTAAACATTTACAAATGCTACTTTACCTATCTTGTTAATTTTAGTAATATGCCAGAGTTCTTAGGTAGAGGGATTTTTTTAGATGTGAGAATCATAACAGGAAATATTTTTTAAAAAACAGATTCCTCAGAGTTTATCTGATATAAATTTTTCTTCTGTTTTTGAAGGAATATATTCTGTAATATACTAACATTTTAGTTTTATTCATAGGAAAAAACTTGTGCCTCAACAGAAGACAATAAACCCCAAAGTAAAGTGACAGGTGGATTTAATGCTTTTGATTATTACATTTTCTGAAATTTGGTGGGATTCAACATATCAGCTCTTCAATTAGTTAAATATAGAGTGAAATGCAGAAATTTGATGTTAATTGACAATATGAACATAAATAGCTATAAGTCATTAGCTCTTTTCATATGGGAATTGATATTGAAGAAAATGAAATGTCAACATGGTTAACTTTTTTACACCCTTGATTAAATCAATGGGGGACAAAGATAATTTTTTTTAGTTAATTAATAATTTGGCTGAACAACATTATTGATCTGTTCTACATTCATAGACATGGCACTGAAGGATGAAAACTATAATGATTATTGACAACCTAGTATGTTTTTCAAATGTTATATTTTCTAATCTTCCCACTACCTTATGATGTAGGTGATACCTCATTCAGAAGAAGGAAAATGCACAGTGATAGTTTCTCAGAGATCTCATAGCTATGGCAAGTTTCATTCCAAAGCCTTTGTGCTTTCTACCACTCTACTCTTCTCCCTTGGGATGGCTGTTTGATAATGACTGTCATAGTCATCATTTAACATGCTATCATGAAAAGTCAACATTAACATCACTGCTTTAAAGATAAAATCACTAGGGGTGCCTGGGTGGCTCAGTGAGTTAAAGCCTCTGCCGCTCAGGTCATGATCTCAGGGTCTGGAATCGAGCCCCCTCTGGCTGTCTGCTCAATGGGGAGCCTGCTTCCCTCTCACTGTCTGCCTGCCTCTCTGCCTACTTATGATCTCTGTCTGTCAAATAAATAAGTAAACTCTTTAAAAAAAAAAAAAAAGATAAAATCACTAACATCTCAGGGATCATCTTAAGTAAAGGATAGCTTTTCGTTTGTGCACAACCATTATGTCCAGCCATTAATAATGATGTCAGTGGGGCTGATGGTAATATACAATCCCCCTGGAAGGGCAGGTAGGCCAAGGAGAGAAGGTTGACAGGGGCCCGGTTCAAGGTGTCTAGGAGGACCAGGCTAGGTTATAAAGCACTGTCCTATACTAATTTTGAGCTTGTTCACAGTAGCAAATATGAAAGGCAGATCTCTATAGGGTTTTAAGTCAACATGAAGGTTAATAGTCTGGAGCTGAGTTTTGAGATACAAAGAGAACAAGGAAAATGAGATTCCAAGATTCAAAGTCTGTAGGAATAGGAAACCCATTCAAGTTGACGAATGAAAAAGAAAGAGAAAATAGACAAAGTCTAGAGAAATTCCCAAGGTGGGGTCTGATGCCACTCATGAGTAATCTTTTGTGGTACTGTGAACTTGGATACAGAAATGCTAGGTGATGTTGAGAAGAGAGATAGGTGATGATGTCCTGGGCACAGAACTGACTTTATTTTCACAGACCTATTTAGTACCATTTTAAACACTTTACTTGCTCTTAATCCCTTAATTAGTTTTTTAATCCAATGTCTTTCCATAAAATAAAATAGAAACAGGTTGTTTCGAATGGTCACAAATAATAAACGGTCACGAATAATAAACCCTCTTCTCTTTTTGAATACAACCAAGGAATTTTATTCCTACTTAAAAATAATTTTTAATAGCATTCCAGTGTAAAACTATTATAAATAATATGCTGGCAGGAAAAACAAAAAACAACCTCTATAAACATAGATTTAAATCCTACATTTCTGTCTTAAGGTAAAAGAGTTACCCCTTCCTGTACTCATAATAAACATACTAGAAAATATGTAAAATTTATTGTTCTTTTGTCATTGACATAAAGGCTAAACTGAACTATTAATAAAATGAAGACACAAATCCTTGATTAATATAGGTACCTACCCTGTGTCTACCATTAATTATTAGTATAAAAGATGTTTTCATATTAACCAAAAAGATTTTGATTCAAGTGTTCAATATTTGCAGACCCAGACTCAGACCATATAATATCAAGATCCTAAGGAACATCAGTGCTAATTATCAGTAATTATTGAACATAAGTCTCTTTTTTTTTCCCCCAGGTGCTAAAGTCTTAGACAAAAATAGCAAAAAATACTAGGGGTCTTCTCAGAGAAGCTATATGAATGACCTGATGGTGAATTGCTCTTTTATTTTTTTAAAGTTTTTATTACTATTATTATTGCTATTTTCTTACAGAACGAGAGTAAATGAACTAGACTCTCCATTATTTCTTTTGAATTCTATAAGGGAGAACACTGGTGTCAGCAGGTTCTGAGTACGACTTCTTCCTTCTGCCAATATCTGTGTATATTAGCCATTGATATGAAGTATAGGATTTACTAAAAGACACCTTTATTTATTTTCTCTAGGTCTTCTGTCTTTCCTATGTTTTAAAAAAATTTTTTGATTAAAGTTTATATTATTTCCATTTTCCCTATGATAGAGAACACTGGACTAAAGATTCATAAGTCTGTGCCCATTTAGATTGTTACTTTCTTTCCATTATCTGACTACAGAAACAATAGTACAGTTAACATGTTTATACATATGTCTTTGTATAGTCACCTATCCATTTTCATAGCATAAATTTCTATTATTAAATCAAAGAATGAATGTGCTTTAAATCTTGAAAATTTACGTCCAACATGGCTGTATCAATTTAAATTTTATCAGCAGAACATGAAAGTGTCAATTTCACTCTGCTTTTATCTATAATATGTGTTCTTGGACTAAATGGGAACATCTTTATCACATTAATGTCTTTTATTTCCAGTTAGATGGAACATTGAATATATTCTTACTGTAATTGTTTCTATTTTATTTTCAGAATTTTCTGTTAATCTTTTGCCAGTTGTACTATAGTGCTAAATTTTTCTTATTATATGCAAGAGCTCCCTGCATAGTAAGAGTAAAAATCCCTTGTTATGCTTCTATAGGTTGATTCTTTTGAAAATTGTCTGAAATACAGAAATTTTTAATTTTTGTTATTAAAATTATCAATCATTTCTTAATATTTTTAAGTTGATGTCATGCTTAAAACCTATTTATCATTTCAAGATTATAAATTTTGTATATAAATACATCTAAGACTTGAGTAACAATAAAAGCTTTTGATTCTCTAAATTTTCCTCTGCGGACAGCTTTGGCTATATCCGTCCTTCAGGATTTGAAATATGTTACTATCTATTAAGTAGTACTCTATAATTTTAGTTGTAGTTTTCTCTTTAATTCAAGAGTTAGCATGAGTGCGTAATTGTTTTTTTAAAATCTCTAGGAGGTTTTTTTTCTTATTTAAGTTATTTTTTTTTTCAATGTTCCAAAATTCATTGTTTATGCACCACACCCAGTGCTCCATGCAAGACGTGCCTTCCATAATACCCACCACCAGGCTCAGCCAGCCCCCCATACCCCTCCCATCCAAAACCCTCAGTTTGTTTCTGAGAGTCCATAGTCTCTCATGGTTTGTCTCTCCCTCCAATTTCCCCCAACTCACTTCTCCTCTCCATCTCCCAATGTCCTCCGTGTTGTTCCTTATGCTCCACAAGTAAGTGAAACCACATGATACTTGACTCTCTCTGCTTGACTTATTTCACTCAGCATAATCTCTTCCAGTTCTGTCCATGTTGATACAAAAGTTGGCTGTTCATCCTTTCTGATGGAGACATAATACTCCATTGTATATATGGACCATATCTTCTTTATCCATTCATCTGTTGAAGGGCATCTTGGTTCTTTCCTCAGTTTGGCAACCATGGCCATTGCTGCTATGAACATTGGGGTACAGATGGCCCCTCTTTCCACTACATCTGTATCTTTGGGGTAAATTCCTAGTAGTGTAATTGCAGAGTCATAGGGTAGCTCTATTTTTAATTTCTTAAGGAATCTCCATGCTACTTTCCAAAGTGGCTGCACCAACTTGCATTCCCACCAACAGTGTAAGAGGGTTCCCCTTTCTCCACATCCTCTCCAACACTTGTTGTTTACTGTCTTGTTGATTTTGGCCATTCTAACTGGTGTAAAGTTGTATCTCAATGTGGTTTTGATTTGAATCTCCCTGATGGCTAATGATGAGGAAGATTTTTTCATGTGTCTGTTATCCATTTGTATGTCTTCTTTGGAGAAGTGTCTGTTCATGTCTTCCTCCCATTTTTTGACGTGATTATCTGTTTTGTGTGTGCTGAGGTTGAAGAGTTCTTTATAGATCTTGGATATCAGCCCTTTGTCTGTACTGTCATTTGTGAATATCTTCTCCCATTCCATGGGTTGCCTCTTTGTTTTGTTGACTGTTTCCTTTGCTGTGTAGAAGCTTCTGATCTTGATGAAGTCCCAAAAGTTCATTTTTGCTTTTGTTTCCTTGGCCTTTGGAGACATATTACAGCTATGTATAGAGGAATGAAACTTGACCATTCTCTTACACCATACACAAAGATAAACTTGAAATGGATAAAAGACCTCAATGTGAGGCAGGAACCTAACAAAATCCTAGAGGAGAACATAGGCAGTGACCTCTTCAACATTGGCCACCACAACTTCTTTCAAGATTTGTCTCTCTAGGAGTTTTTAAAAATTTTTCTCTTTCTTGGTGCTGTTTTAACTTTTTAATCTTTTTAAGGCTGTTGTTCAGGGTTTCAAGTTTTATTGACTAGTGGTAACAGAATATGACTTCAGATTTAAAATAATTATCTATATTTCATTTGGGGCAGAAAATAATATTTTTTTGTAAATGTTTCACATATATTTGAAAATACAGTATCTTATTCAATAGTTAACTATTTTTATCTGTATGATAGGTTAGCTTCAGAAAGGGATATGTAAAAGTCAGACCATACTTTTTAAATTTAGGAGTTTTTTTACTTATATGTTTTACTCTTTCTTTTAATTATGCTCCAAATTGTTATACAGGCAGCATCAAAAGGAAACACCTCAAATCACCATGGTAACATAGACAATTCACATCTATCACAGTGACCTAATGTACATTGACAGTTTGTGTAATTAGGGAAAATCAGGCCCATTATAAATAAATGATTTAATTCAATATACAAATTATTGTCAAAAATAAGTAGACCTTTCCTAATTTGATATTTTTATCCATTTTTTAAACACTTAGGCATCTGTTCCTATAGATATCTGTATTTGATTCATTCATCATAATTATTCCCATATTAAAAAAGTATTAATTATGAAACATAGACTGTCCATTAATGATATTTCAAACTAAAACCTGAGATAAAAGAACAATTTGAAGAATTATTCAGCAAGAAATGAAGTTATGACTCAACTGGTAAGAGGTGAATTTTAGCCTTATTTTATTCTCCGGAAAAATATTCATAATGAAAAGTGAATTAAGCTTTTTGGCTTAAAAATATGTGATTCTAATCCCAGACAGTTATATCTTATAAACTGAGAATTCTGACAGAAGTTTCACTAATATAAAATCTAAAAATATACAGAAAAGCTGCTTTAGAGAATTGGGTGGAGGCAGTTCTGTACATGACCCATTTTGTTTGGGTGCATAAACCTGCGGGGAGGATTCATATTCTCCAAGGGCATGATAACAAGTCTAAGTATAGCAGTCAGCTAATTCACAGAATTACACAACAGTTAGAGCACTGTCTTTCCGTACACCCTTCCGTAAAGATATTTTCGGATGTGAATCTTTCCTTTTTTTCTTCTTTCATTCTTTCATTCATTATTTCCACCTGTCCTTCCTTCTGCTCCCTTACCTCCTGTCTTCCTCTTTCTCTCCTTTCTTTCTTGTCTCGCTCCATTTCTTCCTCTTGGCTCCTTAATTCATGATATGGGCTCATTATTGATCTATGAAAGGTCCACTTTCATTTATTTAGTCCATTAGTTATTTGGTTATTTCAAAGAATGTAATAAACATTTCATTATAAAAATGAAAATAATTCCCTTCTCCCAAAAGCTGGGACTTTGGCAAAAAGCTATACTCAGGCATATATTCCCATCACCAAACTATCACCCTCCCCTTTCTGAACAACCAGCATTTCTACATTTTAAAACAGATTTGCCTTGCATATGTAGTCCCCAAAACCACAAAATTTTTAAAAGTTTCATCATTTATACCTTTGTGAAATATATTTTTGGTACTTACTTTTTCCACTTAATATTATTTTGCTAAAATCCATCCATATTTATGACTGTTTCTGTAGTTCATTCATTTGACTGCAGTATAATATTCCACCATAAGAAGATTCAATTATACCACAATCCATTCACTCTCGTAAGGGTGTCTGGCATGATTCCAGGTGAGTTCTTCAAAACATTCAGGGAAGAAATGATAAATACTTGCAGATAACATAATTCTTTACATAGAAAATTTTAAAAATTTTAGATATAAATCCATAGGTATCAAAACAGAGTTTTTCAAGAGGTTTTTCAACCTTAAAACTATTCTGAACATTTGGAACTGGATGATTCTTGATCATAGGTGGTTGTCCTGTGCATTGAAGGATACTTAGTAGCACCTCCGACTTCTTCCACCCACCACCAGTGCAGCCTCTCCTCCAACTGCAACAAACAAAATTGTCTCCAGACCTTCCCAAATATCCCCTGGGAGACAGAATTACCCCTGGGGAAGATACAAGACTAATACAGAAAAAAATCAACTGCATTCTATGTACTGGCAGCAAAATTGTAGATAATATAATTTAAGACACCATTCATGTAGTATCAGAGAATATTAATTACCCAGGAGTAAATCTACAAAAACTGGTTAAGTGCCATGAAAAGGAAATTCTAAGACTGTATTAAAACTTACAGAGGAAGACCTAAGTGACTGAGGCACAACTCATGCTCACAGATAAGAAGATATTATAAAGGTATTAAATGTTCCCCATTGATTTCTAGATTCCATATATTTTCCAATAATCTAAACAGGATTGTTTGTGGAACTTAAGATGGTTCTGAATTGTATACAGAAGAGAGAAGTCAGAGACCTTCTGAGAGATAAGAATAGGGAGTGCAGACTTGCCATACCAGTATCAGTCTTATTATGAAACTTTAGGGGGCACCTGGTGGCTCAGTTGTTTAAGTGCATGACTCCTGGTTTTGACTCAGGTCATGACCTCAAGGCTGTGAGGTGGAGCTGAGCAGCAGGCTCCACATTCAGCAGGGAGTCAGCTTGAAGATCCTCTCTCCCTCTCCCTCTCCCTCTGCCCTTTCCCTCACGTCTTTCCCCTCTTGCTTTCAAACAAATAAATCTTTTAAAAATGCAAATGACAAAAACAAAATTTTTAAATAGTAAGCTTTTTTTTTTTTTTTTTTTTGAGAGAAAGAGAAAACAAACATGCGAACTGAAGGAGGGACAGAGGGAAGGGGACAGAGTGACTCTTAAATAGGCTCCATACCCAGCACCGAGCCCAACACGGGGCTTGGTCTCAGGACCCTGAGATCGTGATCTGAGCCAAAATCAAGAGTCAGACACTTAATTGATTGAGCCACCCAAGCCCCCCTTTTAGCAAGCCTTCTTATAAAAATTGATAAATTTGGCAGTTTTAAGTCCAGGTGACAAAAGTGTCTTTCTTTTCCAGCAACACATTGGACTAAAGAGTCAGATAACTCCTTTTAGCATAGCAAATTTGAAAAAGCAAGGATATATGTACTCACATACTTCTCTTTCACAAATATATTCATCACTGTTAGAGATATAATGATTAATAACATAATAGAAGTTATGTATACTATATATATATATATATATATATATATAATTGATTAAATACTCCACAAAAGAAAAAATAAAAGACTTAGGTTGCTCAAGATAAAGAGGTTTTCTTCTAGGGAATGAAAATGCATGAAATTCAGAGTATTGCAACACACTTTGGTTTGTTCCCAAATTCGTCTTAAGATATATTAATTTTGCATAATTGTTACATGATCTTTTCCTTCTTTTTTTTTCTTTAATCAAGAACTTCATATTTTAGTAGTTTCTCTGGTCACTTTTCATGTAAGAGATTTTATTTAAACTTCCTAATTCACCTGCTTCCCTGAGATGAGTATCACTAAAGATCTTTTCTTATTTTGAAATTTCAATCAGCTTATTTAAATACTATCAAAGCAATTATAGGTCGTATTTCTATTTCTGAAATAGTGTTCATTAATGATAATTACACTTCGCATTCTTAAAGCATCTTTAATGCAAGGATCGCAAAGACATTTCTACAATAGAAAGTACTATTGCCAGTTTAATTTCTTAATGGAAAAATCAAGAAGGTGGGTTTGGCTGAGAGAATTCGAAATGCCATTCAACCACATTTCTTGTGCTATTTATTTCATATGCCAAAACAATGAGCTAAAGAAGACCATTTTCAACACAAAAAAAATGTGAAAGTGGGCACATATTTTTAATACTTTTACATTTAGTTTTTATGAAAACATCCAATTGAGTGAGTACTTTAGTTAAGACAAATGAGTGAAATTCTGGAGTATGGTTACAATGAAATTCTGGAGTATGGTAACACATTCTGGATACCACCTTTATAGTACACATGTGGATTGCAAAAATCACTATAAATTCTAAAGGAGAATCTGAAAGCAGTTACTGATCCATGCCAGTAGCTTTGATATTCAGTTGTAAAACTCTGTATTATTCTTAAAGCTTTATACAGTGATATGAAATGAAGCATTTCTTTCCACATTTAATATAATTTTAGTTATTCATTTAACAACTACTGATAACCCACTTTTCTAGAAATGGTGTTATTATGATTGTCTGCTATAAAAAGTAGACTCACAAGCTATGATGATTCAAAAAGGATAGAAATTATTTTTCACTCAGGTAATAGTACCATATGAATGGAATGATGAACTAGTTACTAGCACAGATCTTCTCCAAACACCCACACAGGAACAGGCTGATGCAAGCTCCCCCATCTTTAACACGTAGCTCCTCTGGTTCCCTGGCATGGTATTTCCATGCTCGCCAGTCAGAGGGCAAAATGATCATGGACAATGAATCAAGAGGCTTTTAATGAGTCGCCAGAAGTATCACTTGTGTTCACGTTCCATTGATGGGCGTTAATCATGTGGTCACCTCTAACTCTAGGAAAGACTGGAGAGGTAGCCAAGCTATCTGCCCAAGAAAAAGAGAATGGGTTTGGGTGATTCCCACAACAGTCTGACTTTGGTGAATCCATACCTTTCTAGGGGATAAACTAGTGAAAGGGGTTCAGTTTAGTTGAAGTGGAGGCCAGAAGAGTTAAGTCCAGCTGGAATTGATATGGAGATCAGAAAGATTCAGTAGTGGAGGGTTAGAGCAATGACTGCTGAAATGATTTGTCTTTTAGACTGTGCTGTTTTATATAGATCACATTGAGCACTTGAAATACTAGTCTGCATTGAAATGATTTGTACGTATAAGGTATAAACAGAATTTTAATGATTTGGAATGCAAAAAAATGTAAAGTACCTCATTAATATTATTTATATTGGTTACATTTTGATGTCATACTGTTTTGCATATATTGGGTTACACAAAATGTATTGCTAAAAGTAATTTCATCATTTATCTTTGACTTTTTAAAAACTTCTTTAAATAAGAGCTTTAGGGGCACCTCGGTGGTGCAGTCAGTTAAGCATCTGACTCTTGGTTTTGGCTCAGGTCCTGATCTCAGGGTTGTGAGATCAAGCCTGGCATTGGACTCCATGCTCAGCTTGAGGTTCTCTCTCCCTCTCCCTCTCCCCATCCCCCACTCATGCTCTCTCTCTCTTCTTAAATAAATAAATAAATATTTAAACTTTAAAGAACAGCTTTAGAGTCCCAGAAACAGGAACAGGGCAGATAGGCCAGATTGTTCTCATATTATTCCCCCACCCACCTCAAATACACAGTTTCTCCAATTATTAACATTTTGTATTAGTTTAGTACATTTGTTATAATTAATAAACTAATAACGAGACATAGTTATTTAAGTCTGTAGCTAACATTCATTCTTTATATTTTACAGTTAGATATGGTGTTTTAACTTGATTGAATGGACAGTTGATAGCTGACTACTAAGAGGAGAAAGACTGCGAGGAACATATTTGGAAATGAAGAAGTCTCAAATGTTGTGTCTCGACGCAACAAGTTTAGGATGATTATCAAACAACCAAATGGAGATACAAGTAGCTGGACAAATCTGCACTCATGGCTAGATGTAAAAATTTGAGACTCATTAGTGGAGATATGAGGTTAAATTTTAAATTAAAATGGTATGAAGAGGTAGCAGGAGATAAGACAAGAGAGAGAGGACAGCTCACTTAAAAAGCTCTGTTTTACTCTTAAGGAAGTAGATAAATGAGGCAATTGGGTCAGTATTGGGATTTGTTTGCTTGTCTTTTTTTTTTTTAAGATGAGATTTTTTTAAAGATAAGATTAGAATTCTTTTGTCAACTGAAGGGAATAATATGGACAGTCTCAATTTGTTGATGTCCAAGGAGGAAAAGATAACTGTGAACCTGAAGGTGCATGGACAGTGAGTGAGTCTGTGGGGGCTGTGAACCAGGAGAGGAGTATGACTGTGACGTGGGATGTGTGCATGTGCGTCTCTGCAGGAGGGAGGAGATTAATATAGTGTACATGCAGGGAGTTTGTAGGGCTTGTGGTGGAGTGATGAGGGAGTTTTTGTCTGCCTACTGCTTTTTCTCAGTGAGATACAATGAGATAAGCTCAAGTGTTGGGGGAGGAAGGTATTGGGTATGTGAGGCTTGACACAGTCAGTCATTCAGAGTGGGAGGTGGACCCACTGGGAAAGTATGGAAGGATTCCAGAGCAATGTTGACCACACACTCTTGATATCTGAGGTCATGAAGATATACAATTGAGTTCATCATGATTATGTTTTGGCAGAGGAATAAAATTGGTTGGAGGGAGATCACAGAACCCAAGCAAGAACAGGAAGGAAGAGAAACTAACACGAGGGTGAAGTATAATAACCAGTTGGGGGTAACAAATGAATCAATAAATTTAGAGGGTCATAGAACTTTTGCAGTGGAGGTAGAAGGTGGTGTAAAATTTGAGAGATAATATAGTTCCTGGAAAGGACTGCTTTTTGAGTGTGTTCATGGTAGTGAGTGGTGAATTGCCTGAGAGGGATGTTATGGGAAGTGAGGAGGTCAGCCAATGTAGAGGCCAGGATGTTGAATCATCCAGTTGTTTGAAGAAGCCACCAAGCATAAGGATGGAGAAGAATATAGAGGAACACAGAGTCAGATGCTCAAGTCCTCCATGAACAAATGCTGACTGATATATCTAAGAGTCATCTGACTGATTCCTAAATAATTAAACTATAATATAATTCTAATTCAAAGATACAGTTCTGTTTATTGATTGTAATAAATACTTGATAAAATAAATTGGATAAAGAAAAGATGAGCATGAATAATTGAGATTCTGTTGAAAATTGATATTTCCGGTGGCATTTTGGTCAATGACTGAAGTCCAATATCGTCATTCTTTTAAGGGTGCCAGAGATTCCTATACCAACTGATTTCATTTTTAGCTTTCTTATTTTTTTCCTTCTTACCCAGTAGTGCAGGTCGTTATGAGAAAGAAAATGGATCAAGTTTTGTATCAAGAGGAAAGAAGGAAAGTAATAAACATGACGATAAACTGAGTGGCTTACACTTATAAATATATTTATAATATTTGCTCATAAAAGCATATGAATTATTCTTGCATCGCTTTTTGTACTGTGGAAATAAGGTAATGTAGATCACGGGAGCATTAAGTGTAGTCAAAGGAATGGATAATGACGATGATGGCTTTCCTTTTATTGCACCCCTATCATGTGCCAGCCATGCATTAAGTGCTTTACATACATCATTTCATGTGACCCTTGGAATAGCCCAGGGAAGTTGTGGTTCTTATGCATGCCTGACAGCTGAGAAAATAGATTTAGTGAGGGTGACTTGCTTAGATCATGCAGGTAATTGGTGGTGCCAGAAATCAAACTCAGTCCTGGAATCCCAAGCCCATACTCTTCCCCAGAACAATGTTCAACAAAGCCAAACATTTGTGAATAAAATCTTCATGGGCTGAGTCATTTTTCCTACAAAAACGTGTTGAAGTCCTTGATATGCTTAGGAATAAAAATATAATATAGTTTTCCCAATGGATTTCTCATTGAACAGAAAATATTCAGGAAGACAGGGTGCCTGGGTGGCTCAGTGGGTTAAAGCCTCTGCCTTCGACTCACGTCATGATCCCAGGGTCCTGAGATCAAGCCCCACATCGGGCTCTCTGCTCTGTGAGAGCCTGCTTCCTCCTCTCTCTCTCTCTCTGTCTGCCTCTCTGCCTACTTGTGATTCTGTCTGTCAAATAAATAAATAATAAAATAAGAAATTAATGTGCTTCAAAATTTCTGAAATAACTAAGTCCAGGAGATAATGTCTAGGAGATATCTATATCTAAATCTATATCTATTTATTGCTATGTATATTTATTTCTTACCTGTGTTGTGAGTGAATCATAATAAAGTGATGGACATACTGAGACATTTGTCATTTAAAATTTTTTTCTGGACAAAATGCCACTTAATTACATTTTTTCAGGGATGGCCAGACTCATACAAAGGATATTTTAAATTTAAATTTCTTACTTGTAGAAATTAGTAAACATTAGTAAGCATGGCCTCTCCTGGCCATTCAAGGCTGTTCTTAGTTACATAGACCACAGAACCAGGGCAATCATTTGAGATGAGCCAGTATGTAATGGAGTCAGTTCTCCCTGTGAAAGGGTTAAAGTAATTCAACTGCAAGCCTACCCCAAGTGCAGAAATCAGATTAATAAAGTAAGTTGCAGGAGTGGTTTCTAACATCACCCTGATAACAACATGAAAGGGAGTCTGAAGGTCCCTTCATTTGTAAATAAAAAAGATGAGAGGTGACATAAATGCAGTTCATAATGTTATGAAGAGAGTGAGTATGGATTTACTTGAGATCATTAGTGAGTGCCTGATTTATGCTTTACTGCAGTTTATTCCCTCAGTGTGGAACACTGTCTTTGGTTCAGTGCCTACAAAGATTAGAGATACACTCTGCCTTTACTGAGGAGACCTCCTTTGTGAGGAAGGCAAAGCATCCGCCCAGGGGTGAGCACATAGTAGGCTCTCAGTAAATATCTGTTGAATCAATGTTCTGACCAGATATGGGGATGAAGAGTAAAAGTGTGTGGCGTGTAGCGAGTGCTGTGATAGAGGAGGGTAGGATGCAAAGAGGTGCTTGGCCTCCTGCTCCAGGTTTAGAAGATCAGGCTCCTCTAGGTATGACCTTTGAGTCACATCTGAAAAGGAATTACGTAAAGAAGAAGGGTTAGGAGGAAGGCAGAAGGGAATTTATGGATAATAACAGGTACAAAGACAGGGTGGTAGAAAGAGCATGACAAATTTAGGGAACTGGATTGTAGGTATAGGTGACATTGTGTTGAAAGAGGAGAAGGAAGAGCAGTGAGGGTGACTTGAGGAAAGCCATAGATGCTCACAGACAAGTTCTATTTTCATACAGACACTGGATTTCAAACACAGCATTGCCATAAAACAATAAAGGAAATAATAGTTAATACTTACATAATGCTTACTATGTATGAAATGTTTTACATATTTTAATTCACTTAATCTTCCCATATCCATCCTAGGTGAGAACCACTCTTAGCCCATTTTAAAAATGAGACATGGGAAATATAGGGAAGTTAAGTAATTGACCCAAGATCATACATCTAATAAGTGACAGTGTGGGGGATTGAACTCAGTGATCTGGCTCCAGAACCCATGATCCTAACCCACTGGATTATACTGCCTCTTAATACAATGTCAAGTTTAGTGTAAGTTGCTGTTGATAATGATCTTTGAAGTATTTCAACTGAAGAATTATTATTTTTGTAAGAATACAGCTCTCCTGCCCTTGCTTTCCAGTAGACTTTCTCAAGCTAGAGAAAAGATATGTAGAAATACCTGGCATACCAGGAATTCTATGTAACTCAGAGCACATTCATGAGAATGTGTTACGTGAGTGGCGTTCTTCCGTCTTGGGTATTATTGTGTTAAGATTGAGACTGCTGTTAGAGGAGATAAGAGGTCATTCAGTAAGTGATGTAACATTGTGGGTTTTAGTTAGAGAAATTAAATATTCCTTTATTCATGAAGAATATGACATCATAAGTTTTCAAGTGGTATATAAATGTCGGGAATTGTTGAGGATGTTAGTATGAGATTTGTAATAGATACATATTTTTTTTTCTATCCAGGAATCATTCCCATTTGAACTTCCATAGCCCCCTGTCTAGATATCACTTAAAGAATTTCCAGCATCCTCTCTATTACTTTGCATTGGTGTGTACTGGAAATACATATGGAGTAAATAATAATCATCACAATAATATCTAATTATCCCATGCATTGTTCGGTGCGCTAGATAGCTATTTGTTCATTTAATTCTTATAACAACCCTATGAGAAAAGTGTCATTATTATCTCCATTTTTCAGATGAGGAAACTAGCATTTAAAGGTTAAGCTGCTCAAGGTCATTAGGAGTTAAGTTTTGGTCAGCTATGGCAAATGGGTTTCCACTTGAGTGTCTACGGAGTAGCTAACATAGTACCGGTTGATTAGAGCCCTCTTATTTTATTCCCTAATTCCTCATTTCTTTCTTGATTTATGTATAAAGTCACTTCCAAAATGGCTTAATAATAATGATTTAAATGCATATGACTCTTCTAGGACTTCAAAACATGTTCATATTCATCGTTAAGTCCCTACATGACACGTGAATAAAAAGAGACACACACAAGTCATGGAAATAAATGGGAAGTGGAGTTAGCATGGTCATGCGGGTCTTGACTCTCAGACCAGTGCTCTTTCCTTCAGGCTGTGCAGTCTCTTATGACTTTAGGAGTCTTTGCAGATACCAAGGATCTATGGTCTCATCAGAGACTTCACACTGTGTCCAAATTTTAAAAAGATTCCAGAGAACAGAGGAAATCAGACATCTCTGTATTAAATACTTGGAAAGCATCCTTATTGCTCCTGTGTGATTGTGATCATATTTACTTGCAAGTTATTGTCTTAATTCATCCATTTTGTTTGATAAACTTAAATGCTTTAGAATTTGTGATTATCGGTATTCGTTAAAAACTCTGCAAGTAGAATAAAGAACTCATTATAAAGTAAAATTGTAAAATGGACATATACAACTGTCTGTAGTATATATTTTGGGAGAATACAATAGGAAAAGAAATAACAAGGAGGAGACACTTTCTAGCATGGTATGGAAATTAAATCCAATATGCTGCGACAAGAAATTCAGGGGAGAGGGCCTGCAGAGAGAAGATAGATACAAAGAAAAGGAATTGATGTCAGGTGAATTTGTCCAAGACAGCAGAGTCATCCAACAAGATGAAGTGGGGAGAGGGAGAAGCTAAGGGCTGGTAGAGAACAGGAAGTTCTCTTCAGAGAGTGAGGCTGCATGCAGCGAAGAAACATGGGGGTAGCAATCTCTTTCTACTCTTAAAACCTGTGATTCTGGAACAGTTAATAAGAGGGCAAGTAAAAATGAGCAGAAGCTATGAAGAGAAAAGAGAAAAGCTGAAAGCTTCTTAGAGAAATGGGAGTTTAGAAAATATCGCATTGCTTGCAATTTCATGCATCTTGCTGCTGTGCCCCGGTGAACTGGGGGAACCTTTATGATCTGAGCAGAGTCGGGACTTCCCAGTGATTGCTGTCTTGCCCATTGGGAGGTTCCCAGCAGTGGCCCACATTAATATACTCATGGGCAGAGGTAGCAGAAGCAGGGGCTGAGAAGAGAAATTGCATAGGGAACTGCTTTTGAGTGGAGTTCAAGTCTGAATAAAGTCAAACCCGAGAGAATGTGGCTCAGATGTTCTCCTGCCAGGTTTTGAGTTGCTGTTTGTAGTTCACATTCTGCAGGAGGTGTTGTGCTTCAAGACATTTACGCTCGTATCTATTGACTGTCACTCTGGGTAGCTAGGATGGAATATTCAGCCTATCAACTTCTATTTATTTAGCTGTTATGTACATTGCCTAACTTGGATACTCACCATTTACTTTCTAATGTGCATAATAAAGCATGTCTTCTTCCTATATGTACGTCTGGGCTTCTTTTCGTGTAGGAGATATTATGCTATCAAGAATGACCTTGTATGGATTGCTATCTTCATATCTCTTACTATACACAATATATTTTTATCTACCATTCTTAGGTAGAGAAAAATAAGCTCAGTAGACTATCTCACTAAAACTTTATTAACATTGTTTTCTAAACATTTATAGGTAGTGCTGGGACACCTGTCACTTTTAATGAAAACGGAGATGCCCCTGGACGTTATGATATCTTTCAGTATCAAATAACCAACAAAAGTGCAGAATACAAAATCATTGGGCACTGGACCAACCAGCTTCACCTAAAAGTAAGTATCAATATAGATATACAGTAGTGTATATAGTTCTCGAGGAAAAATGCTTCGTTTTTAAGTTCATAATACAAGTTTTGTTAGAATTGTCTTGTAATTATGTTTTTTAAAAAATGTATGTTTTTATCCTTTCTTCAGCTTTAAAATGTTATGGAAAATCTCAAATGTCTATAGAGAAATCTGGTGTCTGGGGGTATTTAATGAAAGACCTCATTTCCTTTTAAGTGACTTCATTGTATTTAAGGAAATTTTGCCCTTTTCTGAAAGACTCACTTGTTTAAGTGTTGGTATACTGTACATGTGTGTGGGGTGTGTGTGTGTTGTGTGTTGTGTGGGAGGAATGACAGTGTGAGTGTATTTCACCTTTGCCATCTCATACATTGAGACCTTATGCCTACATCTGATTGATGGAAGTGAATCATGATCTGTATTTACATTACCTCTTTGAATCGCGACATTAGAGCAAGTTAGTGTACCCAGAAGTGATGTTTAGATCATTTGACAGCCTTTAGGACTGACTGCTGTCCCTGTCTACCTGGGGTGTGGGATCAAGGCCCAAGACCCACAGATCTTGCAGTTCCTAGAAATGAGTGGCCATGCGAGGAAAACTTGGAAAGCCTAGCCTAAGTCGGGTCCCAGGGCCTGTGGATGGTGCCAAAGGCAGCTGGGCATTTCCTGCCTTGGTGTCACCAAGGACACAGAGGGCTCTGTGTTTTCCTACTGGGCCTGCTGGGGCCCCAGTGGGGAAGCATGCAACATAGGTGTGGGGTAGAGGAACCTCATCAAACATGCCTGGCTGGCGGCAGCCCTCCAGGGAGGATCCCCTAGGGAAAGGGTCTGTGGGGACATTGGAGAGAGCTGTGTGGTACTACTGGCGCCCACCTGTAAGAAGGGGCTCTGGAGCAGGAAGCTGATCCTGAACCTGAGGGACAAGGGATGTCCAGAAAGGGACCAGGACTGCCAGTGGCTATTTGGGAGGGTGTGGGGGTGCTTGGAGCAGCATCTGCTTATCACTAGATAAGAAATGATTTCACCTTTCAACAGCCCATGGTGTGGCATTAGCGCACACTGACTTCTTCCAGTATGGAGAAATAAGGCGTGTGCCCTATAGTCTCAGCTAAGGATTGGAGTTCTTTCATGGCACACATCTTTGACAGTTATAAAATGGGACTATTTACAGGAACTGGGGGGCTGAGGAATTCTCGTTGCAACAGCGTGTTTCCTCTGTAGGCAGAAAGGTGCTTTTAAATGCTTCAAAGAAACTAGAGACATATCGGTCTATGTCCTATGGTTCTAATATGCATCTCGTTCTTTCCTATAATGAAAGAATCTCCTCTTCTTGATTCTCAAAGCCATCACAATGCTGTGAGAGTTGAGTTTACTTCCTAAATGAATAGTTAACTTCATTTCTTCGCCATGCCTTATCCTAGCTAGAAGGTAAAGGCTTACGACATACAGGAGAGTGGAGATCATTCTTGTCTGTGTGTGTGTAACACTTGTACATGTGCTTTCTTGTGTTTGAACCCACTCAAAAGACATCAGTTTGGTATTTTTAATATATTTCCTACTTTCTGTGTCTCCAAATATAGTGGTATGCTTATGTAGCATCAACCACCAAAGGTTTCAACAAGGAAGCAGATGATGAAAAATAATGAAACTGGAATATTTATGGTCTACTGTCTTTGAAATGACTTCCTGATAATTATCACACTTCTGCCTTCAATAATGCACAAAGACAGCTAATATTTCCAACTATTGTTGTGCTTTGTAAGACCACAAATCTACAGCTTACTATATGTAGCAGCCTGAGGAAATCTTATCTATTATTCTGCAACCCAAACTGACATTTATCAAAGCATTGTTTTGATAACTCTACAGGTTATTAGTGCCAATCTGAAAATCAATCACTTTGTGGCAAAAGCCCTTTTGAAAGTGGACCTATGTGGAATAAAATAATTACACATGACAAAGACAATTTGTAAGAGTTAAAATAGGGAAGCTACTTTTTATCGGACGTTTATTAATGCCAAACTGCCTATTACATTCTTGTGATTAAGGACGTACATAACGAAGTTCAATGGTTGAAAAACATAGGCACTAATACATGACACTAAGATACCTAAAATATTTATACGTACACACAGTATATACATATACACAGACACATCTCTCTATGTGTATGACATATTTATTATAAAATTTCATATTGAATCTCAAGCTTCTCTTTTATGTACATTTAACGGTGCATGAAAGTTTTATGTTTATTATTGTGTTATTGTTCATCAAACATATCCAAACAGTTTGTAAGAATTATTTCTCATGCATGATTATGATCATTTATAACTAGATAACAGTGCTGTTTTTACCAAAACAGAGAGAATGTATCTCTCAGGAGAAAAGTAAGTGAATTAGACTGGGCAGAGAGACTATACATCAAGAGTTGACTTCTGGAGCCCAGCAGGACAAATTGTTTCTCCTTGGATCAGTGACCTGTTTGAAGGTCACCTTTTTGAAGGCGTACAGGGTGTTTGGAACGTGACCAATTTACTAAAGTTCTGCTCAGATAGTAGTCAAGGCATGGAACAAATACTTTGCTTCAGTTTTATCATCTGAAAAATAGAAACATTAGTAACACCTATCTTATATTAGGTGTTACTAATACTTATATTAGTAACACTTATCTTATGTGGTTGTAATATGAATGAAATGAAACAATACAATAAAGCATTTAGTCCAGGACATGGCACACGTGAAATGCATAGATATTACCTATTATTAATCCAGTATCTCGTGATTCTATACGGCCAGTGGGAGAGCCCATAATCAATGTGGTGAGCCGAGCACTGCTTATTAGGGAGGCACTTGGATTTGCTTTAGAAAGTTCTGAGAGTATCTCTTCATTAAAATGCGGCCCATTTGTCTCCATCGTCCACTCTTTCTTCCTATCTTTAATATTGGCTTTAATCCTCTAGAAAATCCATCTATGCTTAAAAAGTAACCTGTCTGTAAGACAAATACAAACCTTCTTTTTGTATGGTAGCGTATGGCTAGGTATTATCAGTGAGGCAGCTATTTTTTGAATGGATTGGATAAATTCATTCTGTGCACGTACCCGGTGCTAAGGTTTGAGACAAGGCTGAGTCAGTGGTTCTCAGGGCGCTCACAGACTGGAAGGATAGAACGGCGCTCAGACCATCGACGCTAGCGCAGCGAGGCAGGTGCACGGAGCATGGGGCGTGCGCGGTGTCGCAGCGGCAGCCCAGAGAGAGGTTCCTAACCTGGCCTGACTGCTGAGGAGAGCAGTGTTAACAGACAGGGGATGATAACCTCGCCCATGTGCTCCGTCTCTCCTTAATCTATTAAACCAGTTTTACAATAGATTTTACACTCTCGGGGGTAAGCATTTAACAGCCAGTCATCGGACTGAATTCTGTGTATTTTCAAAAAAGCCAGTTTTTCTGGCTGAACTCAACCATAGGACAATTCTGTACACAGAGTGTACAGTTAAGCGTATATGAGTGTGACGAATTTGCCCTGAATATACCTTTAGTGTAGTGAAAGAATTTTCAAAATGAGTAGTTGGTTTTTTTCTTTTTTTTCCTGGAAAATTATGAGGTGTTTTATTTCCTCGAAAGCATTGTCTTTATTCTTTCAAATATTATTGTTCCTTTTTCTTTATTATGGGACTAACATATGTTCTTAATTCAGCAATTAGAATCTGTTAGTGTAATTGTTTAGTTTGATTTAGGTTTTCTATTCAGTCATCTCAGTCCATGCATGAAGGGCATGTTATCTACTTGGGAGTGAATTTGAACAATTAGGTCTCTACATTTTGTTTGGCTGAGTCTCTCAAGAGGCAGGTGATCCTGATTAGTGATTATGAAACATTTTGTAACCTAGAGGTTGAGAATAAACAGCCGAGCCTGAATTGTGAGAAGAAGAGCCATATGCTGCTTAAAGTCCACAGGGAGAAGGTGTATGGAGGTTACTGGATGTGCCTAAAATAATGTAAGGTTCACTATTTTATACTTCCAACCAGAGCTACGTGGGTTGCTGTTGTTTTGTTTTATGGTGGGAATGAGACATATGTTTTTACTTGTCTTATTGTTTTGTTTTCTTCTCTTTTTATTCAAGTTAATAATTTGGAGATAAATAAATGTAGTAAAGTTAGAATGTCTCAACCACAGTTATTAGTGTCACAGTATCAGTTGGGAAGGGTGATTTGAAGCAAAAGGGCTTCACTGACCCTGATTTAATTTTTGTGTGGGTTAGTCCATAAAAGCGAGTTACTCTTGACCAGGTACTAAATTCAGAGCCTCAGTTTTCTCATCTGTTAAGTGGGGATAATAAATAGGCTTACTATGAAGACTGAACACATTAGGATATAGTGGTCAAGTATGAGACCTCAGAGGTGCCTGGGTGGCTTAGTTGGTTGAGTGGTTGCCTTCCTTTGGCTCAGTTCATGATTCCAGTGTCCTGGGATAGAATCCCGTGTCAGGCTCCCTGCTCAGTGGGGAGTCTGCTTCTCTCTCTTACTCTCCCTCTGTGTTCTCTCTCTCAAATAAATAAATAAAATCTTAAAAAAATATATGACCTTGGGGCACCTGGGTGGCTCCGTCAGTAAAGCAGCTGCCTTCGGCTCAGGTCATGATCTGAGGGTCCTGGGATCGAGCCCCATGTCGGGCTCCCAGCTCAGCAGAGAGTCTGCTTCTCCCTTCTCCCTTTCCCACTGCCAGCTGCTCTGCCTACTTGTGCTCTCTCTCTCTGTCAAAATAAATAAATAAAATCTTTAAAAAATATATATATGACCTCAAAGTCAGAAAGAAAGATGTTTAAATTCTATCCTTCCATTTATGAGTCATATGGCCATGGGCATGCCATTTTACCTCTTTTAGTCTCAGATCTTTCATCTGCGTGGAAACAGTTAAGACTACTTCACAGAATTCATGAGATAATTAAAGGAAACCACATACACAGAGATCCTAGAACATTGCTTGCCACATATGCAGGGTTAAATGGATATGATAATAATAATTTGTTTCACTTTATTCTGCCACTGTAACCAACCTATTACCGAGGACCTATAATTTCAATGTAAATTCCATATATGCAAAGTCTTTTCTGCCTTTATTTGATATTTTGGGTAGAAATTAACCTTAAAAAGAGGTGCATTTGCCATAATAATTTATCTGTGCCTACGAAGTACACCCCAAATGTTTATTTTGATATTTGAAAAGGGCTACGGGCTTTGGGGAGGACCAGAAATTTGAGCAAAAATTTTTTTAATTGAATCTGTCTTTCCTATGTCCATGTGGTATAGTACTTATGATATGATATTTTAATTAAATATATATGTAAATTTTATTTATATATAATTTAATATTTTATGTATAATTTAATATTAAAATTATATGTATTTAACTGTAGATGGTCGGCCATGTATATGCTGTACTAGGGGTTCCTCAGCTTGCTTGGAATACAGAAAGGGAGAATTCCTCAGTGCCCTGTGAAGGATATTGCCCAATGAAGGATATTGCCCAATGAAGGATATTGAAATAGTCTTGACGTAAGGATGGGTGAATGGAGTTGGAACAGTGTTTGTGGGGAGACTTGACCTTTTTCCCTCTGCCTCGATTTCCTCATTTGTGAAGTTGCCTGTGTTTGGAAACACTCTTTCATATCATGATCATTTCTTATGAAAGATAGTTCACCCTGTGAGGCCAGCATACATGAGCTCTCCCTCTCGCACTAACCATGAATGTGAAGTTGGTTCTCTGAAACCTTCTACATCGGACAGAACTTTAAATGTCACTGTAGTTCCTGCCCTTCTGCACCATTCTGAAAAGACTATTCTGCTTCCTTTTCTTATAACAAGATGACTACTTGTCAGAACTATATTTTGGTTTATTAAGTGTAAATTTATTCCTTTTTAAAAAACCATTTTTGGGTCAGTAGTTGTATGTCTGTTTATGAGAAAATAAGCATTTGGTAAATTCATGTTTTTGACATGTTGAGCAAATATCAAGGTGATTAAATTTTAACTATGTTCTTGCTAGCCCAGAGTAGCTACTCAGTAAGTATTTGTTGAATGCCATGAATAATATGCTGATATTTTCTAAATACTAATTAAATGTAGAACAATGATCCAAGGTTATTGATTGGGAAATGGACTTGTGCACAGGTTATTTATTCAGTGACCTCTTGCTGCCAAGCAGAATGCTAAGCTGTTGCAGAGTACAAGGTTGAATAAGATAAACTTCCAAATACCGAAAGATTTGCAATTTGGGGCATCTGGGTGGCTCAGTCGGTTAAGCGTCTACCTTTGGTTCAGATCATGATCCTGGGGTCCTGGGATCAAGCTCCCTATCCTGCTCCCTGCTCAGGTCCCCCCCATTGTTCACTCTCAAATAAATAAATAAAATCTTAAAAAAAAGATTTGAAATTCATTAAAGGCAACTATATACTTGAATAACTACAATAAAAGCATAATTAGGTACAGATTAAAGAACAGACTATGAATTCAGATGGTGTAATGATTACTTCCAGCTAGGGGGACTGGATAAAGTTTCTTGATTAATGAGATTCAGATTGACTCTTCAGTTACTTTAGTGGCCAGAAATGTTTGCAAGAGTATATGGGCGATGCTAAAAGCATCCACCCATCCATCCATGCTGGAATAAAGTGCCTCCAATGTGCCACTGCCATGTTTGGTGCTATAATGATATAGAAGTATTTCAGATTCAGTCCCTAGGGTCTCACCCAAACTAGTAACACTAAGCAGGAGCAGAATCCAAGAATGTGTCTCTTTCATGAGTTCACAGTGCATCCATCCATTTTCCTTTATTCTTATCTCTTTTAACACATATTCTTATTAGCAAAGTAGGACTAGTGTTCACAAAGAAGCATATTCTGTCTTCGTCTGCAGACAGAATTGGGAAGTGTTTTGGTGCAACTAGTTTGTGATATCCCCATGGAAATAAGTTAGGAAGACTCTAATATTGGATGGCCTGATAGGAGAACCTTAACATCTAGAAGACCCCTACCATTTGTTCTCAGCACTGATAATTTGGGGCAAAGAACCTATTCTACTTGTTTTTAAATCTTTAACAGCATAATGTGGGTCTCACTAAATATCCGTTGAATAAATTAATGAACTAAAAAATGAAAGTAATGTTATCTTCACAAGGCCATAAAGGAGAGCTGACCCTAAAATACTAATCTGGAGATAAAGTATAACCTAGGAGCATATGAGGTCAGGGCAGAGATCCGAGTCATAACAGTAATCAAGGATGAACTCAGATATAAAAGCCAGAATAGAGAATCTAGTTTAGGATCCATCTAATCAAGCCCTACAAAAGCCAAGGGAAAATCCAAAGTTCCATACAGGAGAGTACGTGTAAGGGACCCACATAAGATTCTTCAGGACTTAACTGTTACTATTACCACTGGCTTTTATTCCTGGCATGCGATTTGCAGAGCTTCCTAGACCCTGTGGGACCTCAGAGTTGCTTAGTGGCTTTTGATGCAAACCTTGAAGGAGCAATATTCCTTGCTGCCTGTCTGGTAGGTTCTCTCTGCCTTGTCTGTCCATCTACTTGGTTTGAGTCTTGTTCCCTAAGACATTTAAAAGGATTTAATAAGATCAATTTATCATAGCAAGATAAACAAGCAAACCAGTGAATTAGAAAGACAGAATAGAGAGAGTTAATATATTTTAGTTAGTAGTCAAGTTTGGTTTCTTCGTCAGCAATTACAACTGATAGATTCATCTAGGCTGTTCAGTTGAGTAAGAATCATGCTGATATTTTAAGAACATACCAAATCATTCCATATAAAAATATTGTTTCCAGAATAAAGTGCCCCCAATGTGCTATTGCTGTGATATTTCAAGAAATATAAATTCATGCCATAGAAAGTATGGTTTAATATGATTAAGAATTGAGATGCTGGATTCGGTTACCTCCATCTCGTTGAAGGCAGATTCCTAGAGTAATCTAATAGTATCCGGGGAATCTAGTAGCTAGTCAGGGGAAATGTAAGTAGAGCATTAAAAAGTCTATTATTATTGCTGAAAAATAGGTGAAGACACAGATGCTTAATTAGTTATTTTAATAAGTAATTGTGACAGTGACAAAGAAAGGGAAATGAAGGCTGAAAATATGATAGAGATCAAATTAGATTTTTTTTTTTTTTTGAGAGACAGTGAGAGAGCATGAGCGGGGAAAGGACAGAGGGAGAAGCAGACCCCCCTGCTGAGCAGGGAGCCTGATTCAGGACTCCGTCTCAGCACTTCAGAATCATGACCTGAGCTGAAGGCATTTGCTCAACCAACTGAGCCACCCAGGCGCCCCTAGAGGTCAAATTAGAAAAAGCAAATCAAAGAATATATTGCAGCTCAAAGAAGGACGTAGCATAAAATACAAAGTGCCTCTTTATACCAACACCAAAGAAGGGCAAAGGAAGATGGTGATTCTAGACTTTTATGGGAATAATAAAGTAATAAAAATTACTATATGTGGTATTTTAATCCTTATTCTAACCTGGGGAGGAGTAAAGTAAGAACAATTTTAATGTGATGAGTACAATAGGAAAGGTTAAAATAAGGTTATAAACATAAAATGATAATGTAGAATAGAGGAATAACTGGTAAAAAAAAGTCATTGTTTTATGGTAGATTTACTAAAATATATGTGAACCCTATATGCCAGGGTACTTTTAAAAAGCTCAATGGACACATCAATGTTATTTAAAATCTACAACATACAAGAGAATTACAAGTAACAACTGCAAAGTATTATATATGAATAAAATATATCGCCCCCCAGCTATAGATAGAGGTCAGTTGCTGGTAGGGGCATGAAACTAAAAAGAATAAAGTTACCATGTCTGTTGACTGAATCAAAAGTTTAACATGATATCTCTGCTCAAAATTTCACTATTTAAGGAAAGAAAATAGAGCCAGAAGCTGGATCCTCCCCCAAGCCCCTATGCCATTTTATTGAGGTTATGGATCCTTATTTCCAAATGAAGTTCTAGAAATCTGCAGTTGTGTATATCTTGGGGGGGATTGAGACATAAATCCTCAAATACATAGAGGGATATAACAAGGACACATGAAAGTACTAAATTTTATTATTGCTTATTTGCTTTATTTGTTCTGAAGTCATTTTTAATTAAACTTACTTTGAGGTAATTACAGATTCATATGCAGTTGTAACAAATAATAAAGATCTCATGTCCTGTTTGCCCGTTATCTTGAAAACTATAGTATGGGGGCACCTGGGTGACTCAGCAGGTTAAGGCCTCTGCCTTTGGCTCAGGTCATGATCCTAGGTCCTGGGATCGAGCCCTGCATTGGGCTCTCTGCTTGGCGGGGAGCCTGCTTCCTCCTCTCTCTCTGCCTGCCTCTCTGCCTATTTGTGATCTCTGTCTGTCAAATAAATAAATATAATCTTAAAAAAAAAGAAAAGAAAAGAAAACTATAGTATGATATCACAACCAGGAAGTTAACATTTATACCATTCACCAATTTTGATTAAATCTCCCCAGTTTTACTTATGCTAGTGTGTGTGTGTTAGGGGGAGTAGTTCTGTGCAATTTTATTACCTGCATTGGTCCATCCTTCTACCAGAAGCATTCTAGTCAGAATACAGAACATTTTCATCACCAAAAGAATCCCTGTGTTGCCCTTTTATTGCCAGATCCATGTCCTTCCCATCGGCCTCCCCCAGTACCCGATTATACTGTATATAATCCTTTGAGTTTAGCTTTTTTCACTCAATGTAATTCTCTCAAAATTTATCGAAGTAGTGTGTCCCTTTTGTTTGCTCAGTCTTATTCCATGGTATGGATGTATCAAGTTTGTTTAACCATTCACCCTTTGAAGGATACCAGCAAAATAATTATGAATAAACTTGCTCTAAATATTTGTTGAGTTTCATGTAGAGAGAAACTGGGAAGACTGATGTCTTATCTTAGAACTGTACTAATTCATTTTTATATGACCGTGTTGGAGTTATAGTTAACCCTTTAATATGGAATGTCTTTAGAAAATAAGAAAGGGACTATTATTGCTGCAGCATGTGCCCTAGACTTATAGCTGGCATAGCCACACCTTGAATGACACCTACTACAATTGTAGCAAATGTACCTAAGGAGAAAATGTTCTCATTTAAAAGTAACACCACCTCGGTCTAGCTCCTTTGAACATCATAGTCTATGAAAACAGACTTGCATTCCTGCCTCTTGTGCTTCCCCTTCCCATCCCTTCTATCGATACGGCACTGAAGTTGCTGTCTGTGGCACCAAAAAGAAACTGTGACTGAGTTTCCAAGGCTTCCTCAAAGTTGCACCTGCTCTGTGTTTCTTAACTTTTTCTAACACACTGGTAGGCTTTGCTATATTCGTTCTTGTTTGACTGCTTTGTAGCTGTTAGATCCATTGGTACATGCATTTTTTTTTTCCTGCATTCAGGCCATGATTTTAGATTCCAAAAATCAGACATGACTTTTAGATTAAGCCACTGTATGATCTTTGAGACTACTGATTGAAACTCTTTGTAAAAATGTTTAAAGGGAACCCAAAGGAACAGATGACCATGGAACTCTCCTAGTAAGAACATACTTTGAGCTTGGGATCTGTGAATTAAATTTTTTAGACTTGTACAACTCATAACTCTATCCCTAAAGTTAGCTTATCCAAGAACCAGTCGATTTTTATACATGATATCAATAAAATGTATGATAGAGACATGATTTCATGTCATTCAGGGCACAAATGGACTTAAAGGACAGACCCTAGGAAACTCTGTGATGATGTAGAACACGTCGCTGGAAGTCAGGAGACAGGTTCTCTGCCTGAGCTCTCACAAATCTTGAGATAGAGCTGTGCTTTATGACTTAATATGTGGGGCCTCAGTTTCCATGTTTATAAAATTAGGGACCAAAGAGAGCTTTTCACTAAAATTTCTTCCAGATCTATTATTTTCTAATTCGATACTTAGATAGCAGAATAATGTAATGAGTGTTTTATTATTTACTTAAGTACTGTTTTTTAGCTGAAAAATGTACCCTAAAAAGTGTAAGACCACATTCATTCATCTATATAAAAGTAATGTTCCCGTGTAAACCTCACTGGTCAGAGGTCTTATGTGATTATTTTCGATTCAGGGTATTTATTTAAAGGAGCATGGCTACATACAGCCAATGAAAATTAAAACAGAAAATTAGAGAAGTTAACTTTGTTTTATTTTATTTATTTATTTTTAAAGATTTTATTTATTTATTTGACAGAGAGCGCGATCACAAGTAGGCAAAGAAGCAGGCAGAGAGAGAGAGAGGAAGGGAAGCAGGCTTCCTGCTGAGCAGAGAGCCCAATGCTGGGGGGGGGGGGGGTGGCGATCCCAGGACCCTGGGATCATGACCTGAGCTGGAGACAGAGGCTCTAACCCACTGAGCCACCCAGGCACCCCTCTTTTGTTTTAATAAGGATGTATAAATTATTAACAATGGCTATGCTATTAGTTCTCTTTTGATTTTGCAGACGGGCATTTTTATAATCTGATTTTAAAATAGGACTATGCTATAGTCAGTTTATTCTATTAGATGGACTGAAATCAAGCAGGGCTAAGTAGAAATAACTAATGTGATTTGAGAAATGCTACTTTATTTGGAAAGCACTTTTGCAGAAAAGATAAAAGAGAGCTAAGTTCCGTGTGAAGAATTAGGGTATGTCACGGTGGAGAAGAACAGCCCACATCTGAGCAATAAATGGGAGCTAAGCTTATTTTTGCTCCCATAAAAAAGGAAAAATAAAATGATTTCAGAATTCCCCCTGTGCCATCTCAGATTTGCTTGCATTCAGCTTGTGACATTGAGACTATCAGTGCACAAGCATTTATTTTTGCCCTTTTACCTCCTTCACAGTAAGCAGCTTTACATTTAGAGGTAGACAAGTGGGGACTCAGGCACAGCGGTCACGACTTGATTCTGCCTTCATGCCCGCTTATCTGGTTCCTGAATCTCTCCAGAGTTCTTCCCACTCTTTCTCAGCTTTTCACGTATTTGTGTATTAAACTTCTCTCCTGAGATGAAGTTTTGCATTTGTTACGAGCTGGCTAAGCAATTACTGGGCATTGCATAGAAAACAGAATTTTTTCATATCCTTTAAGAGAGTCTGAAGAAATAATTGGCCTGAGAAAGTTAATACCATTCTACTATCCATATGACATGGCCTCCCACAGGGCAATTGGCTCCCCCCCCCCCCAGAGTTTGTGGTGGCTCTGAAAATTAGATTTCCTCTCTTACCAAAAAAAGAAGAAAAGAAAGAAAGAAAGAAAGAAAGAAAGAAAGAAAGAAAGAAAGAAAGAAAGAAAGAAAGAAAGAAAAAAGAAAGAAAGAAAGAAATATGTTTCTAAAACTGTTGGAAACTTGAGACTGAAACACCTTCCAGAATGATAACTGTGGGTCTTGTCCAAGTCAGCATTTTCTCCAATGCCTTCCTCAGAACACTGGGTCTGCAGGATTTTAAATAACTGCAGTTTGAGCACACAAAGGATCCCTGCTCAAATAAGTTTAGAGGGTATCAGGACAACTGTTTTTGTTTTGTTTTGTTTTCCTGCAATACTTGTGAAGCCTTTAACATGTTAATGCACATCATGACTGACTGAGAAGTAGGCATGGGGTGTCCTGTTTAAGAAATTGATTTGACCATGAATCCCTTTTTTATTTGAAGAACGTTTTGTGGAACTAATATTCCTTGAAGCTCATTTTGAGAAATGTTGGCTTAGGATGAATTTTCCACCTAAGCTGAATTTTACATTTATTAACTCATTTAATCTTTATCATAACCCTGTGACTTAGATACTGGTAGAATGACCCTTATTAGACGAGGAAAGTGAGGTTAACAATAAGTTGCTTTATTCAAATTCACTCAGCTAGAGGAAACATAAGTGAAATGCATGGGCACACACAGCCCACTCCAATGTGCAGGCATCAAGGCGTTCAGAAGTAGAATCAGGAAGAAGTGGTGAAATGATCAGATACAGGAAACCAGGAAAAGGAGGAGCTTGTGATGACCCTGAGGTAGATGAGAATGCAGGAGAAAGATTTCAGGAAAAGGATGCCCTAGGACAGAGCTCTAAGGAGGAAGTCACACTGAAGCTAGAGGGAGCTTGAGTGTTTTGGACAAGGGACATGAAAGGAAGGCCTGCCAAGGCTAGTTGGGAGCAGACTGCACTGGGGCAGAGGGAGGCAGACTAGGAATTTTCATGAAGACCAGAGGGAATGGGAAGGGGAGTCGTAAAGATCTATTTAAAAAGTGAATTTTCAATTTGGATCTCAGCTTTGTGTGTGGATATCACCCTGTAACTGGCATCAGTCATTGTAAAGAAACGACCAGATCACCACTGGGTGTTAGGAGGTGTAAATGCCTTCTGCCTACAAAAAGGTGGCTTTCAGAGACAGCTAAAATTTAACAGTGCCACCTGACCATTTACATTATTAGAAAATAGGTCTGCTTTTGACTTAGGGCTTATTTGCTACAAAAAGAAAATTATCCTTTATTCTAACTGCAAACTTTTTTTCTTAGTTTTTCAAGTGGACTAAGCAGGTTCTCTTTTTACAAAACACCTCAGTTCTCTTCTCTAGTATTTTCTTGAACTTTGTATTGACTTGATCTCATTGTAAGGAATTTAGGGAATTTTAAGGTAGGGAGAACAATTCAAAATTTATTTAAAAATTATTTCTATAATATTGGTTAGTAACAGGGTACTAAGCAGAGGCCTTGTGGTTTAAATTCATTTTTACTAATCCCCCCTGATTTTTGCATATGTAAGTGAACAACTGAGTGAACAAATTCAAGAAACATTTCAGTGGAGTTTTTAGTTCAGCTGACAAATTATAGACCCTCTTGGTGTACCCCAGGAGACAGACCAAAGTAAAACTTCTTTTGCTAGAATACCAACTGCTTTCGCCCTTTCCATAAAATCTCCAGAAAACTGGTTGGCTGATGATACATTCTATCAGCATAAGAGTAAAGCCTTGTTGAGATGTGCATTGCCCACCATAAGCTTATTGAACGGTCCCTGCTCCAGAATAGAGGCCGACCTGGTCACCACACTAGGGCTCTGACATCTTTCCTCTTTCCTAGGAAGTGGAGGTTCCTATTATACACTAACTAGTTCCTCTTTGATTAAATCTCTTTAAAGGTCAAAAAGGTTTCTTTTGCGAAAATACTCTGTAAACCTCAAAATTCTGTCGAATTGTTGCTTCTTACTTTTGAAGGCCATAGTCATTTTGTATAGAGGATAACAGTCACAGAAAGTTACATTTTAAAAAAATCAACTTTTCATTTCGTCCTTTGGGAGGATTTTTGACATATGTTGAGGTATGCATAAATTTAGTCAGAATTGGGTTTGCATATATTCCAACAAAACTGAACTTCTAATATTTAGTTTCTTTTGACTTTTGTGTCCTTTTTTGGTGTGGGGTGTATGTGTGTGTGTGAAGTTCCGTCTTTTACCCCTACTTAGAAAAAGAACTTTTCATTCCTACTTCATATAAGATAATGCCCATGGAAAATTCTGGTACTGTAACTGACACACAGAGTAGGTTCTCAGTAAATGTGGGTTGATTCTGAAAAATTTCATTGTAAGTTTGTCACATGACCTTTTCTCCCTTAATTCATATGGGGAGGTCCAGCTGGGAAGAGAAAATCTGTTTGTTTGTTTGTTTTAATTTTCTTTTCCTTTTCATTTACTGATCGTTCTTTAGCTTATATAGAAAATAAAGTACTTGTAAAATTAGAGAACTGAAGACCAAAATAAAAAAAATGGAAATGTTTCATGCATGTGCCCTTTTGCAGCCTTTCAGGAGATCATATTTATTGGCATAAAAAAGATAGCTGCTTTTCATAACAGGAGCACTCACCGTTCAGGAGAACGCCTCTGGAGCCCGGCAGCCATCTGCTGCTGCTCCCTAGTGGCTGCCCCCAAACTGCCCAGATTGTCTAAATGTTGAGTGGAAGAAGAGAAAGGAGCAGCTGTTCTGGAGCTCTGTGGCTGCCTCTGCCCTCCTCATCACCTAGCAAATACTCAGTGCAACTCGTGGAGCAGGAGACTCACTAAGGCAAGCTGTAGTTCTCTCCACACCAGCTCATTGCTCATTCCTCACACAACTGCAAGTCTCTCAAATTTCCCCTCAGCTTTATTGAGACAAATTGATGTGTAACGTTGTGTAAGTTTAAGTTATATAATGTGATGATTTTTTTTTTATTATTATGTTCCGTTAGCCACTGTATAGTACATTAGGTTTTGGTGTAATGTTCAACAATTCATTAGTTAAGTTTAACACCCACTGCTTATCACAGCACGTGCCTCCTCAATACCCATCACCCTGTTACCCCCTCCCCCCACTAAAACCCCCTCTAAAACCCCCAGATTGTTTCTGGGGGTCCATAGTCTCTCATGGTTCATCTCCCTCTTTGATTTCTCCCCCTTTGGATTTCCCTCCCTTCCCCTAAGTCCCCCCTCTCCGTGCTACTGCTTATGTTCCACGTATGCGTGAAACCATATGATAATTGTCTTTCTCTGCTTGACTTACTTCACTTAACGTAATCCCCTCAGTTCCATCCTTGTCGATGCAAATGGTGGGTATTCATTTCTGATGGCTGAGGAATATTACATTGTGTATATGTATCCATTCATCTGTTGAAAGACATCTTGTCTCCTTCCACAGTTTAGCTATTATGGACATTGCTGCTATGAACATTGGGGTGCACATACCCCTTCTTTTCACTACATCTGTATCTTAGGGCCATCTCCTCTTTCTTATTCCCATTCCTTCTTCAGGATGCTAAATGGGAATGTGGTCAGGAGAACTGAGAGACTGTACCTAGAGGGTATGGGATTCCGGCCAAACTGTATTCTGCTCTCCATCTTGCTGTTTTATTTCCTTAACCAAAAATTCCTCCCAGGTCAGACAAGTATATAAATACATCATTTTATTTGGCTTCAAATCGATCCTTTATGATGATATCACTGTTTATATGTAATAGGAACAATATGAATATAGGATATTAAGAGTTTTTCACTCTAATCTCTTTAAGGAGAATCACTTTTGCTGTCCATAATCAAGTCTGTGTATGAGGGGAGTATCAGGAATCACTGAAATATGCTTATTTGATTTATATCAAGAAGATCAGAGAAAGAAATGAATGTATCAAGCAGATGAGAGGTAGAGGAATAAAGAAAAGAACACGGGTTGGTTTGGTAGGAGATTTAAAAGTTAAAAAAGAAGAGTTTTTCAAGTAGCCACTAAGTGGAAAGGTACATATACAGAGAGATAGAGAAGGGAGGGAAGAAGAGAGAGACAGAGGGAGAGAGAGAGAGAGAGAGAAATGAATGCTTGAGATGAAGAAAACTTCTGTAGAAGAAAGCATGCTCAAAGGGGGTACCAAAGGATTTTAAGAAGTTGTGCTTGGTTAGACGAGTTACATAGAGATTCATCTTTTGGAATTGCTGAGAAACTTTAAAAAATATTTAACTTGCTTCCAAATTATTGCTTTGTTATTTGGTCACTACATTATGAGGCAACGGAGTTTTCTGTGGTGATAGCATTTGAAGGTAAAATGTCTTGCCTGGTGTTTTGGGGGTAAATCATCACCTAGAATGTAGACTGGAATGGAATTTCAGTGTTTTACATCTTGGAAATTTCACAGAAATTTCCAAATGATTTGATGTCATCTGTGGTTGTCTCTGGAATACTATACCAGAAGTGGCGGGAAACTTTAGCTCATTCTTTGATATTAGAGTTTTTGTTTTGTTTTGTTTTTTAAGATTTAATTTTTTATTTGACAGACAGATCACAAGGAGGAAGAGAGGCAGGCGGAGAAAGGGAGAGGAGGAAGCAGGCTCCCCGCTGAGCAGAGAGCCTGATAAGGGGCTCATCCCAGGACAACCGGGATCATGACCTGAGCCAAAGGCAGAGGTTTAACCCACTGAGCCACCCAGGCACCCCATTCTCTGATATTAGAATAATGGTTTGGGATGATAATCTACTCTTTGGCTTTGGATTACTGTATGGATTACTTGTTTTTGTTTTGGGTTTTTTGTTTTTTGTTTTGTTTTGTTTTGTTTTTTTGACTCAGTATTAAGTAAATTCACTAAATTAAGACAGCCTAAGAAGTTCCTTTAGGTAATTCCAGATTGGAAATTAGCCTTTTAACCTTACTTCTTAAGATATTAAATATCTTCAGAAATGAGAGACTATTCAGAATGGACATAGGAGGTATGGCACACAAGCGTGGATTGGTTTATGGCCTAAGTACTGTGCCACTAACTGAGGCTTTACTCTGAGGGATTAGACTTGGATACCAACAGTGATACTAGGAATGTAAAGAATTGATGGCCAACGACAGAAAAATAGGGCTCTGAGTTGTGGAAAGAGGTTCCTACTGAAATAGGATGGTTCTGATAAGCAATGGAGGCCATAGAGTCAGCAACTTCAAGATTTGGCTCTAAGATAGTTTCCTGGATTCAAAGACCATAAAACCTGTGCTTCTAAAGAAGACTGCCTCACTGACCTAGAAAGGGAGCCACAGAGTCAGTGGGGACTGAGGGTGTAAATTTAGCTTATAATTAGGCTTTGATATAAGGCAAGAAGTACCTACTATAAATTCAGACTGGAGGGAATTTATGCCCTAGGCCTGTGCCGTCAGAATCTTCACTGAGTTTTTAAGGAATAAAAAATTTAAAAATATATCAAAAAAGGTGGGAGGAGAGAAAAAGAGGCAAAAAAGAAGTGTGAGCTGATTTTTGAGGAATTTCTATCAAGTTTTAAAAGAAGGAAGAGACTTAGAGACAGTTGGGAAAACTAGGGAAAGATGACCTCATAGATTATGCTCTATATTTTGAATTCTGTCCTCTTTTAGTACTTGTGGTGACATCAATACACATTGGAGTCAGTTTTCATTATTTTGGTATGAATTTGGTTTTTAAGTATTACCTAATACTGGACCCAATTCACAGGATGCATTGGCTTTGCAAGAGTTAAGGATATTTACAACTGAGGAAACCAAGGCTCAGGAAAGAGAAATGGCTTATTCATGAGTCTTCACCAAAAGCATTTGACCAAGAAAGACTCCAGCTACTTCTACTGTATAATGGTTACCTCCATTGGCCTCCATCCTGTTTCTTGTTACTAACCACTCTAGGTAAAGGGTGGGTAGAGGCCTGGGGATGGAGAGCTAATGGCTGGGTGATGAGAGAAATATAGTTGGTGCAAGACCTAAAATTCCAGTCAGAAATTAAGGTGCCAGGATAAGAGAGACACTAATACAAGAAAAGAAAGTAAAATATACATTAATGCCTTAGGACATAGAATGGCCTTTGAAGGGGTTGGTGCTTCATAAATGTAGAGTATCATAGTAAAAAAATATAAGAGTGTCAGTAAAAAAGAAAATTTCTGGTGCATATTTAAACAAATGTAATGTTCTGGAGTCCCACGTTGATATTTGGTTATACAATTATAGTGGTTTGGTTAATATTTTTCTTTCTTTCCTCAGCTTTGAAAACAAGAGCCATGGGTTAAGTAGCCGATTTGGTTTCACTCTCTAAAGGTTGTCTACCTCACAGTCCATGGTAACTCAAAGCCAACTAAGGGGGAAAGAATCCCTGGAGAATTTAAGAGGAGAGCAAGTAAGCTGGTTCTGAGACAGCTTGGAATTCAATAGAGGACAGTGAGTCATGTTATGCTATCCTGGCCTAATCGAGTCAGAATTCATCAGGGAACCTCTGCATGAGAAGTATCAATTCTACGCCTTAACAACCAGGACAATCAATAGCATCAGACAATAGATGTAGACTCTGGACCAGCCAGCAAAACAGTTCACAAAAAGGAGTCTGTTAAAAACAAAAAATAATAACAATGCACTGCATTTTGTGAGTATCTAATTAAAAAAAAAAAAAAAAGGAAAGAAGAAAAGGAAGAAAGAAAATGAAAAAAAAATGGAGTTCTAGTCATCCTGAGGGATTTCAGGTCATGACACGCTTATAGACTTACTTTGTAGAAAAGAAAGGTGAAAACAGAGTTGGAAAACACATCTGAAGACTCAGGTAGTTAAGCTTTCAAACAAAAGCCAGTCCTGACGGTACAGCTTCATCACTGACCATGTGAGAGGTGGGAAAATCCTTAGTGCCTGAAAAAAGGCACGTTCACATCTGACATCAGAATGTATTCATGATGAGTCTGTGGCTTTCTGAATTCATCACTTCCTTTTCTTATAACCCCTCTGTCTGTGATTGCACTCCCTTGACTACTTGCAAAGCCTCACTTAATCACGATAAACCCATGGCTATGTGTTACAGAGTCCTCTAATGCAGCTGTCATCAGTGTATTTGCTAATTATGTCCAACAATGATGACAAGTTTAATATTCTGCCAGAAACTATAGTAGTATATATGATGTCATGGTTTATTTTTAAACCAATAGTTACTTTTTGGTGTTAGTGCACTGAACAGCATCACTGGCTGAACCCAGAATTTTGAATTTAGTTTCCAGGTTGCTTGGCCATTTACAATGGCATTTTAAGTTTGACTTTTAAATTTATTCTGAAGTGTTCATTTTAGGAAACTGCTTGAAATTGGAATGTAAAATTACCTGATGGTACCTCTCCAGGCCTTGGGCCCAATGCCGAGGGGCCATCTCTTTTCAGTCCTTTGTTTTTGTTCTTGTTTTTCTGGTGACAATGCCAAATATTATTTTTATATCTGAACTCCTTCATTTATCAAGTTATTTACACATTATGATAAAAAGGGTGATGACTTGGTTCACTTTTGCTACCCTTCACTCTCTCCTCTTCTCCCTGTGTTTGTTTTTATGGTATCCTGTTGAGATTCTGGTTCTTCTTCTGGTAAATTTTGTGGCCATGGAAAGCTATACTTAAGCCTCTATTTCTGACTCCACCTTTAGACATATATCTTACATATATCTTACGACATAAATCTCAACTTTCTGCTTCATAGGAAAAATATATTAAAACATACCCACTTGGTTCTGTTCTTTCTTCTCATGCATACATCCCACTGTTTTTGGATCCAGACTGTCACTTTGACATCATTAAGTTGTTAACATTGACATTCCGTCCTGTGCTTCTCTTTCTTTGTTTGTAGATTGACTACAAAAGTAGAAAATGAATAAACATTTACAGTATAAATATTATGTACTATGACAGTATAAACATTATTTAAAGTCTAGGCTAAGACTCCATTTCCTCCTCCAAAACATCTGATGCCATAAACTTGGGCCACCCAAAGCAGAATGTCACTGGCATTAAGGTCAGATGGGTCTTCTTTTCTTATACTTGGTGTTTTGCTTATTTGACATTTTTCTTGGCTTGATATTTAGACATAAAAAATATTTGTCCTGATTTTCCAACCACCATTCTCCTTTTTTTCTCTTGCACATTTATCATTGTTCATTCTCTCTCTCTCTCCTTCCCTCCTTCTTTCTTTCGCTTTCCATTATCCTCATGGGTCTTCTTTTAACCACCTTGCAAATTTCCTTTGTGGAACTCTCTGTCTCCCTGTTCCCAGCTTTACTGGGGGTAACAATTTCTAGGTGTGCTGTATAACTGCTCTCCCCTGAATTCATCTTCTGGGATAGAATATCATCTCCTGAGTTTCATGTTTTTCCTCTTTCATAGTTTACTTCCTACATTTTTGGGATACATCTTCAAATAAATTCCCATGCCAGGCTACAAGAGAAGAAAACTAGCTCAGTAAATGTCCAAAAAAGAGCTTTATTCTGGCTTATACTTAGTTGATGGTTTGGTTGGATCTGGAAGCATTGAAAGAAAATTATTTTCCAATAGAATTTTGAAGGAATTACTTGGTTGTTTCTAATATCCAATATTGCTAATAAGAAATACCTTTGTATGAAACTGGGGGTGATTTGGTGCCTTCTGTTATTCCTTGTACAGGAGACTTGAGGGGGGGCATCTTTCAGTGTGAAGACTCATGTCCTCAGCACTGGAACATTTCTTTGTATTATTTATTAGATTTTATAGCATCCCTCAATCTTCTCTGATTTTTCTTTTTGGAATTCTATTAACCACACTTCATACCCTGTGGGATGATCCTTTATATCTCTTACATTTTTCTCTCATATTTGTCTTTTTGCATTATATGCTGTACATGTTCTCAATTTTATCTTCCCCTCTTTCCAAATTTTAATTTCAACAGTTATACTATTATCTTTATTTTTAAGATTTTATTAATTTATCTTTCAGAGAGAGAGAAAGCACAAGCAGGGGGAGTGGCAGGCAGAGGGAGAAGCAGGCTCCCTTCTGAGCAAGAAGCTCGATGCAGGACTCAATCCCAGAACCCTGAGATCATGATCTGTGCTGAAGGCAGATGCTCAATCGACTGAGCCACCCAGGGGTCCCATGCTATTATCTTTAATAGTAGCAGTTTCGAACCCTTGTGTTCTCTTTTAATGGCATCTTATTTTGTATTTGAATATCTATAAATAATTACTTACAGGTTTTTAGAGGGTTTTGTTTTGTTTTTAAGATTCTATCTATTTATTTTAGAGAGAGAGTGCATTAGAGGGGAAAGGAGCAAAGGAGAGGGAAATGCAGACTCGAAGCTGACATGGAACCCAAGGCGGGGCTCAGTCTCACGACTTTGACATTACCACCTGAGTCAAAACCAAGAGTCCGATGCTTAAAAAACTGGCCACCCAGACCCCCCTACAATTCTTTTTCATTCTGTCGAATACCTTCATTTCCTCCAAGATCAGAGACTTTTCAGTTTGTTTATGTTCTGTTCTCTTTTTCCCTTCCTGCCATTTGGTGATAGTTGGTTTAAGAAATTCCTGGATAATTGGAATGGGTTTCCTCTGCTGCTGTGAAAAATGATTGACTTTTCCCCTCTCAAATCTCTGATCTGAAGAAGTCCAGGAATTCTGTGCAGGTGAGAGGAGGGTGAGGCATATCTATTAGCAGGTGAAGAGGGTTTTTTCTCCTGAGGAGGGCTAGCATATCTACACACTAGAGGTCTTAGTATTTCCATTTATATGTTCAGTTCCTGTAAGGAGAGCCCTCTGCTAGAGAGAGATGCCCCCTCCCAGTTTAAAAAACACAAATAAATAAATAAGTAAATAAATAATATCCTCTGTCAGTGACCACTCCCTTTACATTTTGTGGGATTACATAGTCTCTAACAACTTTATTCTTTCTTGCATATCTAGGATTTTACTGAAGAGGAGTCCTGGCATGACGGACAACAAATTTAGAAGCCGTCCCCTTATCCTAGTCCAGCAGTGTTAATGTGGTTTTGAAAGTAACCTCATGAAATGTCTTACTTAGGAAGAGGGTAATTGTCTATTAGTTGTATAGCTATTAGATTTGGAAAAGAAATGACAGACATCATAGGAGTGATATTTAAAGCTGGTCATAACTTCAGCGGCCAACATTCTAAATATATGTTCTTAAGGCAAGATTTTGTTGGGATACTCGGGAATGAAAGTATGAATTAACTGGATGACCACTTTCCAGAAGGAGTTCTGGAATCTGTTTTTGCTCTTCCACTTGCCTGGTTTTCCGAGGATGGGGTAGCCAGAAGAAGTGGTAATTTATGGGTTGGGGATATTAGGGTGAATATCAAAGAATGCTCCTGAACTTTTTAAATAGCTTTATAATTTGGCAACAGTGGCATTCAGGGAAAAGAAGGTGTTTTTCAAGGACTCTTCAGACTTCTAATAAATGAGTAATAGGAGTAGTTCCAAACTAAATTATTCATCACCACTTAAAGAAACTTCTTTAGAGACTTCTAGGACTTGTCATTGGGCAAGTTGCTTCCTGGAGTATAGAAGATATTTTGAATTTCTAATTTCTGGTTTATTTTATATTCATACAATGAAGTTGGCTATTGCAGCTGGAGTGGCTTAATGCTTTGAGCCCTAAAGTTATAATTCTAGAAATATCCTACCTGACAGATGTTTAGGATCCATATCCCACTCCATGCTCACTGATGCAAGGATTTTTCATCCAACATTATTCTATACTGTCTCCCACTGGGGGAGCGCAGGTGAACTGAAATCAAATATAAAATGTCTAAAGGCCAGAAAATATGAATATGTGATGCAGAGAGTAGGCATGAGGCAAAGTGCTGATTGAAAAGACATGAGATAGGAAAGAAGTAGTGGGGGGTGGGGGAGTGGGGGTGCAGGTGAGTGGGTAGCCGATAGGAACCAAAAGAAAATATCAAGTTAACTTCAGGAATCAAGGAGATTGGAGAAGGATGATGCAGTCTAGAGTCAGAGAAGTGTCAAAAAGAAAATCAGAATGTTCTGGTCTTGAAATCCTAGTGAATAAGCAATAAACTCACATTTCAGGTAACTAGAGAGAGAACACATTATCATGTGGGGTTGGTTGCTCCTGGGGCCCTGATTAAAAACTCTTGAGCATTTTTAAGGTCTGGAACTTAAAAAAAAAAAAAAAAAAAAAAAAGGAAGAAGAAGAAAAAGAAGAAGAAGAAAAGGATAATTTCTGGGGTTGATGTTGTTTAGATCTGAAAACCTGGCAGACCTGGGACTGCCTTGGGTGTCTATAATTTGCCTTTCTGTATTCAGCTGATAGCCCTAACACTGCACAGCCAATAGTAGATATTCCTTTCTCCTCCTCCTCCTCCTCCTCCTCCTCCTCCTCCTCCTCCTCCTCCTCCTCCTCCTCCTCCTTCTTCTTCTTCTTCTTCTTCTTCTTCTTTAATATTTTAGATACTTATTTATTTCAGACACAGAGAGTGAGAGAGAGCATGAGAGGGGAGAAGGTCAGAGGGAGAAGCAGACTCCCTATGGAGCTGGGACCCCAGTGCGGGACTCAATTCCGGGACTCTGGGTTCATGACCTGAGCCAAAAGCAGTTGCCCAACCAACTGAGCCATCTAGGCACCCTAGACATTCCTTTCTAAATGGATAGGATGTATTGTGGGCTAACTTGGGTTGTCAGAGGAGTATAGAAGAAGGCATGCTTTATTACCACATATTAGTGGGAGAAACCACTTGGCCTTTACCATCATCACAGCAGAACAGACTGACCCCAGCTTAAGGAAACTTCCTCCCTGAAAGTTCTCCACTTGATTTCATACCAGTTTTGTTGACAGCATGTTAACACTACGTAGGAAATACTATTCTGTCCGTATTTGACTGGCAGCTCTGAGCTGAGTATGAAGTATCCCTTTCTTCTTGCAATAGAATAAAATTAAAAATAAAATTCAGTTTCAGCATTTTTGTTTCTTTTTGAACAACTTCAATGTATCTTGGGAGAACAAAAGTTTCATTATAGGGAGCCTGTCAGGATTGTTAAATACTTCAGTTGGAGAGCACCTCTTTGCAAACAATAGTTACTTAGTATTTTTGCCAGCTTCATTGTAGGGAGCAAATTAGGGAAACATTGGCTTGTGGCTACATTATGTAAAACAAAAAATAAAACTAGATTAAGAAACTACTCAGGCTTTAGATAGCCCACTGTTTTGAGAGAGGAAACAACATTTTCCTTATTAGGTACTTGCGAAGCTTTTGTGTGTTCATTTGGAGCTACTAACATTTGAGGCATAGATTTAAAAGAAAAAGAATTTTGAGAAGTATCAGAGTGGTGTTGTGGGATCATGAGGGCGGGGCTGAATCATTGTTGTTTAGCAATTAATTTGCAAAAGCATTAGTCTGTGGTTTATTTTCAGGGATTACATGTCTTGAGTTGCTCTTCTTCCTGATTTCCCTTTGAATCCCGTCAACCTTGACAGAGATTTTACATTTACTTAGCATGTTTCACCGGAGCTCCATCCAAATCCCTTTCATGATTTCCCACTGATCAAAGAGCTACAAACAATATTCATGATACTGAAGCCACCAGGTAGGCTCTTGTATCACTTTTTTTTTTTTTTAAAGTTTTAATTTTGGAATCGTTCTATTTAGTTTTTAAACTCTTCAGCACTTTTGACTTCAAGGTAGACATTATTAACTGAAATGAGGGAAAGCTTTGTACCCTTTTATAATATTTTTGTAGGCAACAGATTAATTACCTGCATATGAATTTAGGGGAGTAATTATTTAGCCCGAAGTCAAACTTTTTAAAAAATCTTCAAAAATTTGGGGTGCCTGGGTGGTGTAGTCAATTGAGTGACTGACTCTTGGTTTTGGCTCAAGTCATGGTATCAGGGTCATGGGATAGAGCCCTGCCTTGGGCTCTGCACTCAATGAAGAGTCTGCCTGAGTTTCCCTTTCCCTCTCCCTCTCACGCTCCTGCCCCACTCTCTCCCTCTCTCTCTCAAATAAATAAATGAAACTTTTAAAAAAAAAATCTTCAATAATTTGTAATTATATGAAGTTAAAATAGCAATCCACCAAGGGAAGAGAGAGAAAAGCCATGCAGTTTCCATGGAGGCATGTAAAGCAGAGAACTGTATGTTCTGTGCGCTGATCACATAGCCCTAGACGGTTTAGTTTTTAAAACTGACATCAACAGCGAATCACCTATGTTAACAGATTTTTTTTTATTTAAAAAATGAAATTATTTAGAAATATTTTATTTCTTGGAATGTATCTTATTTGTCATCGGTATATCAGTGTAAGTGTGAATAATGTGTTTGATATAGTGCAAATTCACAAAATCTTAAACCAAGTAGTAATTTCATGTTGGAAATGTCTGAGTCAAGAGGAGGTAATAGTGTTTGGAAGTTCCCTTCCTTCTTTGCTTTCTCAGCCATCTCTATTCTGTTCTTGGTTCTAATTTTGAGATCCTCACACTGATATAAAACAGTAGCCAAATGTCTTCCTTTCTTGTTATTAAAAATGGTTTACTAGGGCGCCTGGGTGGCTCAGTGGGTTGGGCCGCTCCCTTTTCGGCTCAGGTCATGATCTCAGGGTCCTGGGATCGAGTCCCGCATGGGGCTCTCTGCTCAGCGGGGAGCCTGCTTCCTCCTCTCTCTCTCTGCCTGCCTCTTTGCCTATTTGTGATCTCTCTCTGTGAAATAAATAAATAAAATCTTTAAAAAAAATGGTTTACTAAATAGTTTTTATTTATAGTGGTACAAATAAAACCTTGTTTATTTATTTTTTCCTACCCTTTAGAAAGGTTGAGTACCAATTTCATAGCTTTCTGATCACTTTTGGTACCAAAACAAACACAGCATCATTTGGAATGCAATCTCATATCCTACTCAAAGCTCTACCCCTCACTTTTCTAGTGTAGAATAGCGCAGTTACTTTGGCCAACTGAAGTGTGAGTGACGGCTTGTGGGCAGGGGTTGGAGCAGCAGTGTATGTGTCCAGGGTTGGTGTTCTCTCTTCGGACATCTTACTTCCTTCTCTCCACAGCTGAGTGGTGGCAGGGAGGAGCAATAGGGGAGACTAAGTTCATGTTATCTAACTGGAGGCTTGTCAGTGGTGTTGGGGAAATACCTTTTTTCTCGCTCTGATTCAGTCTGATTCCATCTGCTAGTGATCTTGGCTGACAGGGAGTTTCCAAATCAGTAGTATGTGTGATTTCCTTGAGTTCAGCTGCAACCTCCTATCTGCTTTGATGGGAACCCTTTAGAAAACAGCAGCCATGAGACCCCTCCTTCCTTGCTATTGATCAAAAGGTCCAATCAAAACTCTTTGACCAGGAAAAATGTGACTTGGACTTATTCTGTGACTCAGAGGCTGCTGGAAAAGCCTGTGGTTCTGACCTATTACCTAACTTCTATATATATATATATTTTTTTCACATAAAAGTGAAGCCATTTGAACTACTAAGTCTTTTTCCCCATCTCCAAGGTCCTAGAAACCACCCACTAGCCTTAATCATAACCATAATCATCACCCTAACTTTTTACTCTGAACTAGGTGAGATACTCTGTTATTATCATTTTTATCCCATTTGTTCAGGCTCCTCCAGCAAGCCTCCAGAGATCTCTAACAATAAGTACTCTCTCAGTTGACATATACCTCACACATGCTGGGACATAGATCAAGAGATTCTAAAACACTATCTTACTACCCGTTTGTCTAGTGGTAGCCCCAGGTGTACCTGCAGAATCTATTGCTCAGCAAACCTCCACCCAGTACACTAGCAGTCTCTACAGGTGGTTTGGTTGGCAAACCTTCATTCTGAAGAGGGGAGCCAGTACCCTCTACTGTGAATATTGCTTTTCTCTGGGGGCTGGTGAGCCTCAGATGGATGGCCTCCCTACCAGTCTGTTCCCTATGTAGATGAGAAGTTATGGTTAGAGTGAGGTAGAGGCATCCATAAAAAAAGTGGGGTGTTTTTGGAGCATCTTGGTTGGCCTTCACTGACTTTTTTTTTTTTTTTTTGATTTTATTTATTTATTTATTTGAGAGAGAGAGATGACAAGCAGGCAGAGAGGCAGGCACAGAGAGAGGAGGAAGCAGGCTCCCTGCTGAGCAGAGAGCCCGATACGGGGCTCGATCCCAGGACCCTGAGATCATGACCTGAGCTGAAGGCAGCGGCTTAACCCACTGAGCCACCCAGGCGCCCCTTCACTGACTTTTCTGAATGTAAATCCAAGGCAACTTGGGGGCAACTCTTTTTGGACCTTTGAGCTTTGGGTCTTACTTAGTTTCTGGGGTAAAGAAAAATCCCATTCAATATTCTGGTATGCTGTGATTTCTTAGGTTTTCACTGGTGGCATGAGAGGCAATGAATGGGCTGGGCTAAATAGGGAAAGCAGAAGTTCTGATATTATAAATGGGGGACTTATGAGAATAGTTCAAAATACCAAGAATTTTCAAATACCATTGGTGTCATCATTAACTGAGGGTAGAGGGCAGTGCCTATGTACTCTACAGAGCCAAATGCCTTATTGACTGCATTATACCAGGAAAAGTATATATAAGTACCCAAAGGTCTATAGGATTACCACATTCATTATAAAGGGCTTTAAGTCCAAAAACATCCATGCCCACCTATTATACCCTGGGAAGTGCTGCGACATTTTGAATATTGCTAGCCGCTTACCTAACCATGTATTTCTTTAGAAATTCTTTGTTATAGTCATCTTTTTGACATTTAAAGCTCATTTAGTTAAAGCTTTTCCTTATTCTTAAAATCAGTTATACATAAACTTCATTTCCTAATTTAGATTCTTAAGTTTTATGCCACACTGAAACTTCTTACTCAGTTTACTTTGAGCGTTTCTTCAACAATAAACACTGGTATTGCATTACTTTGAATAAAACTCAATGCAGTCAACATCCCTCATGCCAAGACTCTGTGGTCCATTAAGACTAAAATATTGATTAGAAAGCTAACCAGCCATTACCAGCAACCCATGGTAAGTAGTTTGGGATGAACTGAAAGTGCACACGTTTCTTTTATCACAAGAAAATGACAAAGTGTTAGTGATGCCTTTGACACAAATAGAATCTTTTCTCATTACCCTTTATCAAGAATTTCACCCCAAACACTTCTTTATAAAGCTTTGGACAGCAAGACTCTTTACCTCTTAACCTTGGTTTAGTCCTTTTAGTGGTCCACCCAGCTAGGCATTTCATGATTTTGTTATCCCTAACTCTTTTATATGCACTTTTTGGATCATATTGCCAAGTTTCAGGGATTTGGGAAATATTTTTGTAAATCTAAATCAATTTTCTATATTATTTGAAAGTGTAAAAGAGAATGACTTATACATCACACACCCATTTTAAAGAACAATGAGAGAAAATCCATGAATGTTTGAGAATTTTATCAACTGTTGCTATAGACCAGAGTATTTATATTATCATTTTGCTAGCAATATGGCATAATGTCCTGAGTTGGATTTTATTTTACTACTTTTATTGCTTGTTTGTTTGTTTGTTTTCTTAAGGAGGTACAAGATAGAAGATGCCAATCATAGTAATTATGGTGGGCTAGGTGAAATAATGGAATATATAGTCCAGTGTGGGCACTTGGTGGATCAGTAGATGGTGTAATGTATCCGTCAGAGGGAGGGAAGTTGACTAATAAAGATATAGATGGAGCTGATCTCTAGTATTGAAACTCACAGTAAGGAGAGGAATTGAGGGGCACCTGGATAGCTCAGTCAATTAAGCATCTGCCTTCAGCTCAGGTCCTGATCCCAGGGTCCTGGGATCAAGTCTCCCTCTGTCTGCTGCTCTCCCTGCTTGTGCTCTCTCTCTCTCTGACAAATAAATAAATTAAAACCTTAAAAAAAGAGGGGGGAAAAGTTGGGGAAACTCTCATAACTTCATGGGCCACCATAATAATTAAATTAAACACAGGATTGTCATTTATTGATGTATTTTGATAACATTTTATTTAACAAATTTGGTAGATAGACATTTTATCCATCCTCATTGAATATCACACTATCTTCAACCAATTCCTAAATACCACCAATCTCAGAATTGTTTAGTATTATCTTCAAAGCTGGAATGTTCATAGTTCAGAATGGTACTTAGAGAATTATTTCAGTGCTTATTTATAGTGCTTTTGATTTTCCTGAAGAAACCTGTGAGATAGTAATCTATTCCCTATATAAGACCTAACTACTCACCATGCTGTGTTTTTATCCAAAAAGGACATATTTGGACCAATAAATTTTGTCTGTGGTATTTGGTTTTTTTTTTTTTTTTTTACATTGTACTCTTGATATTTTGCTGGTTCATTTCATCTCTATGCAGAGATTCTCATTTATTTATTGACTCATTTATAAGTAACAATAGAAGCTGACTGTATGTACTGCTCCTGTTATTTGAGATCTTGAAATATAAGCAAACATCTTTCTAAAATTTATGAATTAAGAATGCAATAGTTTCATATAATTTTTTTCCTCTATTACTTTCTACCTTTCCATTAAATAGATCAATGTTATTTTGGGGCTTTTAAACCAGATGGAATATTAGCAATTCATTATAATTAGAAGCTTTGCTACTAACTTGACTCCTAGTTAAAAATCAATGACTTACATAATCACTAATATAGACTGAAAATTATATGGGTTTGAAAACTTCACTGCCCAACATTTTTATGTTCTTTCACCTGAAATAGAAGTTCAGTCATGCCTTAAATTAAAAAAAAAAAACAAAAAAAAAACAACAAAAAAAACCAAAAACGAAACAAAGGCAGAGCAGATGTAAGTGTTACTGCTGATACTTAACGTGCAGATTAGGCTTTCCCTTCAACAATGCTGCTTTCTATCTTTGGGTTAGATTTCAAGCAACAATACATTTGTTGCTCTAGCTTTCTTGGATCATAAAATGATCATGTCTGTTGATGTGATTACAGATGTTGCTATTCAAGACTATCCGGAATTTCAAAGAAAAAAACACAGTGTATCCAAATGCAAAGGGAGGCACATGTGACTTTCAGAGGCGTTGGACTCATTACTCTTACACTGAGGCTATGCAACAGGAAAAGTGAGACTGGAATTCTCAGTTCCCATATAGAATCATGGTTTATACTCATAACCATGTGGAGTCCAGAAACATATCCTCAAATATTCCTGTACAATGGGGAGTATTCACAGAGCAGTTGAGAATTTTTTAGTTCTGATTCTCAACACATTTCCCCCCGACTCTTGTCTCATTATAGGTTGTTAAGCCATTTAATGCCATTTTAGAAGGAACCGAGGCCCAAGACAATTTGATGCATTCAAGAATTATCCAGCATGTCAATAATTGAGTCTCATTGAAGTTGAAACTCTTCAACCGGTGTTGAAATAACTAGTAGCCGACACTTGCTTCAAGATCAGTGCTAGACTTACTTTGCCTTTCTAACTGTCTGCAGCCTATTCCCTGGGCACATTACTCATTCCACTATTTATACAAAATGATATGCGCTCGCAAAAGGCATAGTAACTGCCTTGCATCAGTACCGATCCCTCTTTACTAAGGTGGCAACAGGGCATCTGAGCCTGGCTTTGTCACATGTGTTAGATTTTTTAATATTTGCTGTCCTTGGGCACTTGACCCTGACTATTTATTACCCAGTCTCACCCTGATACAGCTGCCTTGGCTCTGCCTTCAGATTTCAAAGTTTTCGTCTTCCAAACATCCTAACGAGGAAATCACCAGTGAGGCATTGCTGTCTCGTCTGTCACACTTGCCAGTCTGTCTAGAGATAGTGAATGTCACGGGAAAAGATCTGTGATTCCTTCTTCAGGTAGCAGCCTCCCTGCAGGCAGCTCATTCATCAGGGCAAGAACAGGGCTCTATTTTGTTTTTCTCTCGGTATTTCTTCTTTATGCTGTCCCCTAACCCATCTCTTCGAAACAAAACCTATTATTATACTCATTTTTTGGTCATGTATTTTTTATGGATTCTAAATAAAACTAAAGACCCTAATGAAGAAACCTTGGCATTTATGCCAAATTAGAGAAAGAAACCAAGGGCAATGCAAAGGAACTGAAGCTCTCTTCAGAGGCAAAGTACTTTTTTGCAACAAAGAAACACGTTACATTTAGAGTGTTTGTATCTTTCTTTTCTTCTTCTTCTCCCCCTCCCCCATCCTCCTTCCCCTCCTCCGCCCTCCCCCTCTCCTCCTCCTCCTGCTCCTCCTCCTCCTCCTGCTCCTCCTCCTCCTCCTCTTCTTGTTCTTGTTCTTGTTCTTCTTTAATAGTCTCAAGCATGATTGATGTTTGCAGGACTGAAAGGTCCCTCTGAAAGTGAGGAAAAGTTTCTAGCTAAAATTTATAAAAACATGTACACATTTTCTTTTTTAAGAAGACTGCTTCCCTACTGTCACTCTAGCTGTATTGTCCTCCCTGTGACCTGTTCTGAAGCTTTACAATCCAGGTGCCAATCGGAATACCACAAAACAATAACTCTGTTTTTAACTGCTTGCCTCACTTTGAGAACTGAAATTATTCAAACATGCATCTGCTCTCATGAATAATTTTGTTTCATGGATACAAAGTGTTTTATTTCTCATTCAAGTGACTTTAGACAAAGGGGGTTATTTCTCCAACTCTATGTATCCAACTCAAAAGTAATTTATTACTTGGAGAAGGAAGGATAAGAAAGCACTCAAGCTGTTTTTTTGGCATTTCCAAGATGAGACTATGTTCACTTTTCAAGTAGATGTGTTTGGTTCCTTATAGACAGAGCCATTGTATTTTATTTTAGTATTCTGAGATATGACTTTTCCTTGGCATGTCCTTTTACAGCAAATCAAATTGCTTTTCATGGGCATTACCAAATTTTAAGCAGAGAGGATTCAAATGTAGAATTCAGAGTGGAATGCATTTCTTGAGCGCATTTGTATTCCAACCTTATTTTACTCAAAGAGGACTAAAGTATCAGGCATTTACAGCTATACAAATAAGTAAACAAACTCCCAACATAAAAACAAAGCAAACTACAGAAGCTGAACAATGGTAGCAAATTGCTGGTAGGGAGTCATTTAATGATCTGAAGTATCAAATACCAGAACAACCCTCAGAATAAATTATTTGCCTTCAAGTTAATGTAATAATCAATTATAATAATTAGAAAAATTATAAACAATAAATTGCTAATTTGAACAACTGACAAGAACATGGAACATAGCAAGTACAGTAAATGCTGGTTTTGTGATAATTATTCATTTCTAATAGTGGTCTTAGTTCTACACAGTGGTTTATGTGCAACAAGGCAGGGATTCTGGTCTGTAGGTGTTCCCAGCATTATATAAGCCAATGGTAGTCAAGTAAGGTAAGTCTAGCCAGCCCCTGTTGGATTCAGCCTAGCTCTTAACCCAGGTTATGAAGACCATCTCTTGGCCTGTACTGTTCATCTGAAGCTCCCTTCACTATTTGCATACTTGGTTTCTTCACATTTAACTATGGATACCCTATTTGCCACTTGGCTCACTGTTGTGGGATTAGGCTATAAATTTCACCTCACTCTGCTTTATTCACATAAACCAGATTAAGCTTCCTATGAATCTATCAAGAAGATAAATTGCATCTGTTTTGTTCTATTGGTGTTTCTGCTCTAAATAATTTTATTTATGTTTGTTGTAGTTGTTTGGGCTTTAGGTGTTTCCTTGAACTTTGAGATCATAATTTATTCTAACTGCTCTTACCCCTTCATTTTGAGTTATAGGCCACACATTCTTAATTTCCCTGATGCTCCCCTAAAAATAAGAGTGGTCTATGTCAACAAATTGGAATCTCAAATTCCAATTTAATCTTTTCATCTTGTATTTATTCTATTATTCTCAAAACCAGAAATAGAGAGTTGTTTAAGAAAGTCAAATATTAACCATGAGATGCTCTTACAGTTTTCTAAACAAAATTGTATAATTCAGTGCCTTGTAAAATAACACATATAGTGATAAAGAGGAAAGCTGAAAAAAAATCAGGAAAGAAACAAGCGAAAAACTACTTCTGAAGATTTATGAAAATAGCTTCAATTAACTCTACTTTCTATTCTGATTTCCTCTTAAAAGCAGGGAACTATTTCTAGGTTTTTGTTTTACAAATGTGCTTTGTCTTTTTGTTGTTCCTATTTTCTCCTATGTCACTCTTTTGATTTATTCTTCAGTCATTTCTCCAAAACTTCATTTTACATGTTTTGATTTTTATCTACAGTTTTTTTAATACTCTTAACATCTGCACACATACATTACCGATTATGTTAAACATTTTTTAGAAAGCTCTATTTAATTTAGTTCATTTTAAATCTTATTTGAAAAAAGATATATGCATGCTTATATAAATATAAACACTGACAACTTATTATATGTGTATGCCCAAGATAAGCTTTGAAATTGAAAACACAAACAAAAACAAACCAACAACCAAAGAGTACCATGAGATCTGGGAGCAGGGAAGAAATGCCTTTTTCACATCATCTGTGGTCTGGTGAGTAATGAAACTGACTGCCCTGCCATTGGCAATCCAGAATACATTCAGCCTCTATCTTGAGTTTATGTGTATTCTTATATTTTTATTGATAAGCTGTCATTGATTTGCTTTCCAGCTAGAGCCCTACTTACATGTGTGCAATTTTCAGGAACATTATCACCTAACAAACCTCTGGAGATAGTGAAACAAGCTTGTGTGTTGGAATGCAATGGAGTCATATTTCATATTGTAATCAATACAGTTGGGTTAAGCTCTATGAGCTTAATATGGGAGTCTGAGTTGAGATTGCTAAACTGGTCCAGATGTATCAGAAAGTTCATGTCGTGTTCTGGGAGACAGACACACAGTCTAATCGACAGAAAGCAAAGTATTGCATCAAAGTTGAGATTCATTGGTTTATATGATAAATTCAGCTTTCAGGGTTGCTTTTGATCAAACCAAATATTGTTTCAGGGAACACAAAGTAACAAAGCTGACATTTTAATATTCTATATCCATTTTTGAAATGACAAAAAAGGATATATTTTTAGAGTTGCATCATCAACATAACAAGTGTTCAGAGCTCTCTGGATAATAGAAGCTGTTTGACATTAAGCAGTATTGTTGTGCTTATTTAATTAATATCACCACGAAGAAAACAGCTGTAAGATATGTCAGTCACACAGTAAGGAGACTATGGCAATGATATACCAGAACTATACACTTTTTGGGAAACTATTTTATGCAGAGAATGGAACATTTGAGGTTTTTCCTCCAATAATTGATCTGTTGTTTATTATAATTATTTCAGAGTAGAAAATATAAAATAGAACACTTCATTCAAGCAGGAAGTAGGGGAGATGTCAGATGTATTTTGGGAGGAGGACTAGCAGCAGCCACAGGGACAGGCTGAGCCTGGGATCGATGATGATGGTTGGAGATGATGTTCACTCCCCCGAGGAGACTTACCCTATTCTAGGACTTCAGTGTGTATTCGTTCGTTAAGTCCTTAAAGAAGAAGAAGAAGAAGAAGAAGAAGAAGAAAAAACACTTGAAGGAAGGTATTATTGTTATTTTTTTTCCACCACAAAATAATTTTTATTGATATCTCACCAACTGCAGAGTCTGGTCCTGACATTAAGCACCTTCTTCCTTTGCAATTCAGTCTTTCTTAAGTGGGCCCACGAATGCTTTCCTCTCCTCCGCAGTCTGGAATCAGTGATGGCCAAACTGGGAGGTGGTGTTGATGAACTTAGGGTCACCTGAAGTCGTGTTGTTGACCTATTTTCACAAATGGGGAAACCAAGGCTCAGAGAAATATGTTTAGTAAGTTATAAAACAGAGATTTAAATCCTGATCTGATTCCAAATCCTGATATTCAATCTGATTATTTCAGTATCTCTGCCATGTCTGGTTCTTGTACTCATTCTGTCTCTTCAAGTTTTGTTGGCTTTTAGTATGCCTAGTAATATTTTCTTGATAGCTAGACAAAGTGCGTTGAGTAAAAGTTGCTGCTGTAAATAGGTTTTAACAATGTGGTGGTAAGGTGTGGGGAGGGGAAGCGATGTATGGTTGCAGGGTTAGTACTTGGTCTTCTAATGAGCCTGTGCCTCTGGACTGTGACCTTCACCCCTTCAGGGTGACAAAATGGCTAGAGTAGGCCAGAGTTGGGTATTCCCCTTCCTTGAGGTCAGTTGGGCTCTGCTAATACCACAGCAGGTTAGACTAGTTAGGTAACTAGTTTAGTCTGGGTGGCTCAGTTAGGTGAAGTATCTGATTCTTGATCTCAGCTCAGGTCTTGATCTCAGGGTGGTAAGTTTAGGTCCCACGTTGGGTTCCACGCTGGGCATGAAGCCTACTTAAAAACAAAACAAACCAAAAGAAAAAAACCCCAGAGTACTCTGGTGTGAGAAGCATGAGATTTTTTTCTTATATTTACTGTGAGAACTTAATTGAGATCTTGGAAATAAATCTCACAAAATTGTAGGGTTCCCTAAGACTGGGAGTCGCTGAGTTTGAACTCAGAGTTGTCTACCCTAAGCCTATGGCAATTACAGATCAGAATTCCCTACCCCAACATTGCTTCCCAAGGTGGTTTCTGTGAAGTAGTCTCTGGTCCTATGAGCTGTAATTTTCTCTCTTTGCCTTTTTTGTTGCTCTAGGCTTAGGAACAGGGATACCCTCTGTGTCCTCATCTGTCTTAGAAGCATTTTTGATTTCTCAGTCTGCTCAGTTTTTCACATGTTGTCAGGATGGCGTAGTGACTTCCAAGCTCCCTACATGTAGAATTGAAGAGTAGTATTCTGACGACCAAAAATGGAAAGATGGTATTCTAGGCAGAGACAAAACAGGAGTAAATAGAGAAAGAAAGCCAAAATATATATTCGAGAGAATGAATACAAAAATTAAATGAGACATACAATTCCTGAATGGGCTTTTTATGTAACACTAAAAAGGCTGGAGAGGGTTTGAGGGCTTAAAGTTAGATTACCAACTTTTGTTTTTGCTTTGTGTCACTGAGAAGTCATTGTAAGTTTCCATCAAGGAAGGAAACAAGTAAAAGAGGATGTGTAGGATATTTTTATTTGGCCCTGATGTATATGTGGAAGATTGATCAGAAGAGAAAGGATGGCTAGTTGCAAGCCTTTTATGGTGGTCAGGAAATGGCATTATGATTAATGACTATGTAGGTCTAGATAAGATAATGGATGAATAAATGAAAAAAATTACACAGTGACTGGTATTGTGTATGAACTTCAAAATTAAGGAAATCAAGAAGAAAATTCCTTAAGCCAGATAAGGAATACAATTTTAGACATGATATGCTTTATTTCCCATGCTTTGTCTCTGTCTCACAGCACTTGGTCAGCAGACCATTGGAAATGCACTAGTTGGCAAGGAACAAATTCAGGATTGAGGTAGAGCAAGGAGATGTTTGAAGCCAAGGGAAGGATTGGTTGGGGGCAGTGCATCTAACAGAGAGCATGAAGTCAGGAAACATGAAAGATAGAACAGAGTAAAGGGAAGCAACAAAGAAAGAGAACCAACATTTATGCCAGTAAGAGAAGCAATGATGATTGTGTTGAAGATGTCAAGAAAAGAAGGTTTCAAAAAAGAGATGGGCTGAGGAGAGGTCATTGGAGTTGAACGTTGGTGTTCTCTCACACAGTGTTTAAGATGAGTACATTGTGAAGGCTGGTTTGCATGGGGATGATGGTCCAGAGGGAATAAAATAATGTTTGTGCAAGATTAGTCAAGAAAGAAAGGAGAAAAGGGCCACAGCAGCTAAAGAATCCACCTATGTCACAGACTATTTTCAAGGTCTGGGAGATCAGAGTATGTTTATAAAGCAATATAGTATTATACTACATTTCATTATATTATATATTAAATTTAGTATTTTCTTATCCCCCCCTCTTTTGGTATCTATGCTTACCTCTGTAATATCAGAAAAGCTGTGTAGTTGAGGTTTTCTCCCTTTTGTTTTCCCCCACAATTTAGGCTTGCCAGCTATCTGTAAATTTTATTGACTATTCCACAAAAAAAAACTGTTCTTTGATGTTGGTTTTAATTAATTCACTGTTATTCTGTCTTTTAGGTCTTTAAAGTGTACTTTTATTGTTATTAATTTCCCCTTGACTTTTCTTAGTTTTATGTTATTATTTTTGCCTAGCTTTTAGAGTTGAATACTGAGTTTGTTTAATTTTATTATTTTTTATTTTATAATGAAAGCATTAAACAATACAAATTTTTGTTTTAAATACCGAACACTGTATGCAACATTCTCATTATCTTTTATTTCTAAATGACCCTAATTGCAGTTTTGACTTTTTGAAGAGAGTTATTGTTTAATTTCTAAGTAGTTGCCTTTATGGTTATGACTTTATTTTTAGTTACACTAGAAACTGCCACCAAAAATGTGACCTAAACAAGGTCATCTTGTTTTATCGTAATCTATGAGGAACTTATTTATGATTCCTTTTTTTAAAGTTTTTATTTAAATTCTAGTTAACATATTAGTTTCAGGTGTGTAATATAATGCTGAAGCACTTCCTTACAACACTCAGTGCTCATCACAAGTACACTCCTTAATCCCCGTCATCTATTTCACCCATCCCCCTGCCCACCACCCCCTGGTAACCATCCGTTTGTATGGAAGGGGCCCAAAGATGAATAGAGGAATGCCCAAAGAAGATGTGGTAAATATACAAAATGGAATATTACTCAACCATCAAAAAGAACGAAATTTGGCCATTTGCAACAACATGGATGGAGCTAGAGAACATTATGTTAAGTGAAATAAGTCAGTCAGAGAAAGACACATACCATACGATTTCCTCATATGTGGAATTAGGAGACAAAGCAATAAATAAAACAAGGGAACACATGGAAAAGAAGGGAGACAAACCAAGAAAGAGACTCTTCACTATAGAGAACAATTGATGATTCATTTCTAAATCCATGTTCTCTGAGCTCTAGAATTTATCAATTTATCATTTTTCTAACATGTCTTTTTCTTGTCGTTGCTTGATTTTTTGCCTATAATAGCATGAGCAAGTTGTATTTTCATTGAAACATGGGGGCTTGGGATCTAGATTATTATAATTGTATTTTTTTGGCTTACACTGCATGTCCTTTTAAGATTAATAGTTGCATCCAGTGTTATAACCTGATATACTCACATTTTTGTAGATTTCTCAGACGCTTCAATAGGGCAGCATCCTTTATGCCTCCCTCTTTGAACTTCTCAAGTTTGCTTTAATTTTCAGCAGACTGGATTACATATTCAAAAAAAGTTTTCCAATAAAGTGTATTTTAAAATGTTATGTTTCCTCAGTGATAGATGATATATCTAACAAAATTTTCCTCTAGTCCTCAAATGTGAAAGAAAATTTTGTAGGTTTTTAATTATGTGATCATAAGAATTTCTCCTAAAAAATATACTTCCCTTTATTCTGTATTTGTGTTGTGGTGGAAATGTTTGAGACCATTCTCATTTTTATTTTTTACTGGATAAGCTTTTTTTCAGTCTTGTTTGATTTGTAAATAGGACTTTTCTTTCATCCTGTACCTCCTTCCCAAAAGATTTTATGTTTTATCAACGTCCCTTGCATTAATTTCCCTTCCAGTCTCTACATTCAATCTCTTGAGCAGAGACATGTTTTCCTTCCTCATTCCTTTGATTGTATTTTAGCATCACAATTTTTGGTTTCTCCTGTAGATATGTTAGTTATCTATAATTTTTCTCATACTCTTTGCCTTCTATTGTCTTCTACATTTTCTAGCATAGTTTTCCTCTCTGTATTTTTTTTTTCCTTGATGGTTTGAGAAATCTTACAAGTTGGTCTCTATGTCAATAATTTGATTTTGTGCAAACTGTCCCCTTTACTTCAGTGTTTCCTATATGGAGTTTCAGTTGGTGTTTCATTCTTAGCTCTCTATTTCTCTGTTTCCTATCCACTTTTTTTTTTTTTTCCTTTCTTGGTATGCAGGATCTTTAAAAGTCCAATGGTCCTCTGAGGTTATTTGGAAAACAACATCCCCCCAATAGACCACCCCTATTTTCAGATGATCAAAGGTGACTACATTCAATGATTTCACTGTTCCTTGATATGTTTTGCTTTATATTTCTAAATAACTTGCTTACATTTAACTTTTACTTCCTATTTTTCTGTTATGTCAGTTTATTGACTTCCTGCTATGGGGTGTGAGAAATAATTATCTCCTTCATACTTGTCTTCTGCCATTTACACTCCCTGTCCTACCGTCTGTCCAATATAGCTGCAACATAACATTTATGTGAGTTAGGTGCTATCCATAAGCCTTGAGTCCTCTTGCTTTCCTGGAAAAATTTTTTGTTCTCATTGTAGCTAATAATCATTTTAAAATTGTTTGGCTGCTTAGTGTTTTGGGCTTGTTTTGTTTTGTTTTGGTGTGTGTTGCTTTTTATATACTAAAGACAAAAAGACAAATTCACTCCCAAACTTTTCCCAGAGGACATCTGGTTAGCTGTATTTGAGTTCTTAGAGATATCCCTCCAGCTTCTGTAATTTAGATTGGCGTCTAAGTGTACAGCATAGTTTGCATCCTAGAATATGCCTTTACCATAATTCTGGGCTTTTTCTTCCCATCTTTTTTGCATTACATCTCCTGTTTCCTGTAACCCAACTGTCCCTCCATCATTGATTATCTTGTTTGGGTATAGCACGTCAACCTATAGCTTCTTCTTTTTTTTTTTTTTTTTTAAAGATTTTATTTATTTCTCTGAGATAGAGAGGGCAAGAAAGAGCACATGCACAAGCAAGGGGAGGGGCAGAAAGAGACAGAAGAGGAGAAGCAGATTCCCCGCTGAGCAGGGAGCCAGGCATGGGCTCTGTCCCAGGACCCTGAGATCATGACCTGAGTCAAAAGCAGACACGCAATCCACTGAGCCACTCAGGCATCCCCAACCCATAGCTTCTTAAGGCTGAAAATGAAGTTATATATTTTAGAGAATTTGTGTATATAAAAATATCTTCATTTTGACATTATGCCTAAACATGTTGCCAAAATCTAGGTTGGAAATCATATTACTTTAGAATTTGAAGGCGCTACTTCACTTTTCCTTGGCTCTCAGGCCATTCTAATCCCTTGATTCTTTGTAACTTTTTCCTTTTCCTATTTATTTATTTATTTATTTTTCCATCTCTAGAATCTTTTGAGATTTCCTATTTGTCCTCTTTATTCTGGAACTCAACAGGAATATACCCTAATATGTGTATGTTTTATTTATTGTGCTGGGAACTCAGTAGGACCTTTTAATCTAGGATTTCGTATCATTTCCTTCTGGGAAAATGTTTTGTTTGATAATCCCAAGTCCCTGCTTTCTCTTCCTGGAATTCTTATTTAGATCTTGGGCATCCTGGACTGATCCTTTAATTCTCTCTGGATTTCTTTTTCTATGTCTTTTTTATCACTTTCTTGGAGATTATGTCAACCTTCTAATTCTTCTATTGGCTTCCATTTCTGAAATCATAACTCAGAATTATAATTAATTCTATTATCCCTAATTGTATGTATTTATAAATACTTATCATTTATTATTTTTATTAATAATACATGATTTTTATTTATAATTATTTATAATTTGTTTACAATTGATAATTTTTATTAATAAATAAATAGTATAAATAATTTATTAATAAAATTATCAATTGTAATTAATATATTTTTATGATAATTACTAGAATTAATGTATAAGAGTTCTTTTGTGCTCTCTGAATATTCCTTTATCTGCAGAAACAACTTCTTGTTTAAGGCATGCATTTAAAAAAATTGCCAAAGCTATTCATTTTTCAATGGCTTTCTTTTCAGGCATCGCTTTTATTTATTCAAATTGGGTTTTTTTCCTATTTCTTTGATTTAATGTCTATTTTGCATGGTAGAAAAATTTTCATACCCAGTTATCTTTGGATTCCACTCATCATTAAGGGAACATCAGAAAGCTGATTGAAAACTCTCTGAATGTGGATGTGTTTGTTGATGGTGGACATCACTAGGAAAATCACCTACGGTCAGAATGTTTAGATCTTTTCTTTTAGGCTGATCGATCTAAAAGTCTCCCAATGATGAATCTTTTAATCCTCTGCTTGGTGGATGTAAGCTAGGCTGGTAGCACTCTGTAAGCCAGGTAGGGGAAGAGGACCGGAGAACTCACAATTCAATGTGCCTGCTTTCACTTGCCGTGAGTACTTTTAATGTGGTCCCCGATCCACGGTGCCAGGTGTCTTGCATTTAAGAGATTATGTTTCACCTTCTCCAGGGAGCAAATCTCTAGTCTGCTACCAGGTTGGGGGAAAGAAAGTAGCCCAGATTCAGAAACATCAAATATTTGATCATATGATTTTAGTGTTGAATTCTAATCCCTTCTAAATCAGCTCTTTGTGTGCATAAATGTTGCTTCATTCATTTTTATATTCCTATCACCTACCCTGTTGACTATACTGTTACTGCAGCTCATATTTTTGAATAAATAAATAAACGATTACTTTATAAATTGAGGAAACTCTTAGCTAGATATGGCCGGTTAGAAATGTTTCTTTTCTGATGTCATTGAGCTCCTTTTCTTATATTGTTGCCTTAATTCAGATATATTGTTTATCACTTCTGTATCAGAATAAGCATATCTTTATATCCTGTAGGCTATTCCTGCAAGTTTCAGACAATTCAGTTTTTATGTCTGCTGTTGCTTAGAGTTCACATTCTTCACCAAGTCTTTACATTGTATCTCACTAGCCTGAGTTACTGCTTTGTCCTACTTACTGCAGCGCAGATACAAACAATTCTGGAAAACATTAAAGTGTGTCTTTCTGAGTCATAGTCCCCCCAAATGCCATCTATAGTCTCTTATTCTACCATTCAATTTCTTTTTTGTTTCTGTTCTTTTCTGCTTGGTCACTTTGCTCATTCTGAGTCCGAGTGAGCTCTGTCTTAATCTCGCTCAGTCTTCCTGTTCTATACTGCACTCTGGAAAGAGCCTTTCACCTCTAGGTTTGGGGCTGAACAGCAACATCAGGTTCTCTCCATTTTTCAGAAGTCATTTATTTTTATAGTGTGTCTTGGTTGTGATAGCTCTATTCCTCTCCTGCTGCAGGAGCCTTTTTTGTTGGTGTTTAGCAGTTTCACATCTATCTCTGGGAGGGTAGACTATAGAAAGAGTCATGCAATCCTTATGAATTCAATATGGAATTGGGATTTTTTTTTTCTTTTTTTCCTGAACTGGTGTCTTCTGTTTTTCATTCAAATGCAGTCTTGTATTTTGCATATATTCATTTGGGATTATGTTATATACACCTTGCAGGCAGGAAGATTACCTTCTTGGTAATTTGAATGAAGTATGCTAAATTGATAAAATAAACTTTATGATGCTCTTCTTTGGAATAAAGTAGCTAGAAAAATCTTAGCTGAAGATGACACTTTTCCTGGAATGATTTGGAGGGGACAGGAATCAGTAGGATGAAGCAGATAGTCGAACCAGGAAACAAATGTTTATCTTATCCCAAGGTCTTTGCCTTGGTCTTGGAGTGAACAAATCCTTTAAATTATCACCAAATTATTTTGACTCCTCTTTCTCAATCTGGTTTAGACTCACCTTTTCTTTTCCATTTCCAGTAGATGTACTACCCTGGTCTCCTTCACTTATCTCCTATTCTTGTCTAGGTCCTCTCTTGTCTAGGGGCCATGGTCCTTCTACCCTGACTTTTACTTCAAATGCCCTATGCCTACACCCCGTCTCCTGTATCCTCTGCTTCCTATTCTAGATGTTCATTCCATTTATGTTTGTTTGTTTGTTTGTTTGTTTTTTCAAATTCAGACCTCCATCATTTAATACTGTAACATGGGGTCAGTTACCTATCTCTCCATGACTCCTTAAACAAAATGGAATGCCTAACTCAGCATTATTTAAACATTTAACGTTAATTGCTTAGGATGGTTCCGACCTATAGTGTGCCTTCAATAAATGTTAACTATCATTGTCACTCTCATTATCATCATCATACTTTTTTTTAATTTTTTAAATTAAATTTATTTATTTTCAGCATAACAGTATTCATTATTTTTTCACCACACCCAGTGCTCCAAGCATCTGTGCTCTCTATAATACCCACCACCTGGTACCCCAACCTCCCACCCCACCCCGCCACTTTAAACCCCTCAGATTTTTTTTCAGAGTCCATAGTCTCTCATGGTTCACCTCCCCTTCCAATTTCCCCCAACTCCCTTCTCCCCTCTAACTCCCCATGTCCTCCATGATATTTGTTATGCTCCACAAATAAGTGATACCATAGGATAATTGACAGGCAATCATATAAAAAAATGGGCAGAAGATATGAACAGACACTTCTCCAATGAAGACATACAAATGGCTATCAGACACATGAAAAAATGTTCATCATCACTAGCCCTCAGGGAGATTCAAATTAAAACCACATTGAGATATCACCTTATACCAGTTAGGATGGCCAAAATTAACAAGACAGGAAACAACATGTGTTGGAGGGGATGTGGAGAAAGGGGAACCCTCTTACACTGTTGGTGGGAATGCAGGTTGGTGCAGCCTCTTTGGAGAACAGTGTGGAGATTCCTCAAGAAATTAAAAATAGAACTTCCCTATGACCCTGCAATTGCACTACTGGGTATTTACCCCAAAGATACAGATGTAGTGAAAAGAAGGGCCATCTGTACCCCAATGTTTATAGCAGCAATGGCCATGGTCGCCAAACTATGGAAAGAACCAAGATGCCCTTCAACGGACGAATGGATAAGGAAAATGTGGTCCATATACACTATGGAGTATTATGCCTCCATCAGAAAGGATGAATACCCAACTTTTGTAGCAACATGGACGGGACTGGAAGAGATTATGCTGAGTGAAATAAATCAAGCAGAGAGAGTCAATTATCATATGGTATCACTTATTTGTGGAGCATACTTTTTTTTTTTTAAAGGTTTAGTTATTTTAGAAAGAGTGAGCGTGAGCACGAGGAGCAGAGGGAGAGGAAGAGAGAGAATCTTAAGCAGGCTCCATGCCTGGTGAGGAGCCCAGTGTAGGACTCAGTCTCATGACCCTGAGATCATGACCTGAGTCAAAATCAAGAGTCAGATGCTTAACCACCTGAGCCACCCAGGCGCCCTGCCATCAGCCTCACTTTTATGTTTCATTTGCTGAATAGTATAAAGTGGCTCACCACTGAAAATATTCATTTCACACCCTTTTGTCTGTCTTTTCACATACTGAAGGCATTTCCTTCCTAACTTTTTATGGATGGAGTTAAATGTACAGTGACTGATATGGGCCAAGATTGAAATAGAGAAGTGTTTTGCACTGAATATCTATTATGTTGTTCAAAATATCACAAAATGATTTATAATGAATTATCTTAGTTTCTGCATGCATTAATAATCAGCCTAGTGTAGGAAAAAGAAGAAATGTAAATAATTAAAAAGAATTTCTACAAGTTTACAAAATTGCCCATAGAGAGTTTTAATCCTGAGCCGACTTTCATATTATTTACTTCTACTTATTATTAGCAATGAAAGATCTGCTTAATTGAATTTAGTCATCATAAAGTACTAGCATAATGTATTTAATGTAGCTATTTACATATGACATGTAATTCATATTTTAAGATTTTGCTAACTTCTAAATTAACATTATGAATGCTTGTAAATAATATTCAGAAAAGAGCTAACATACCAAATCATCTTGAGCAGTTAAAATAGTCATTTATAGTAAACATTCAAATGAATTAACCCTACATGAGAAGAAACCTAAGGAAATTATTTGAAACTAATTTTGGTTATCTGGAATATAATACATTTAGTTACACATTTGTAGCTCAATGGTTTATAATTAAAAATAACCATTCTTCATAGGATTCCTATTAAAACTTTTATCACAAATTCAAAATTAAGAAAAATATTGTTCAACACCGTTGCCAGAAATACCACACATATGCACTGTGTTGGGGTGAAATTCACAGCGTTAGTGTTCATCCAAAGGATTGGGGGTCTGACTTCCTATTCTCTTCCCTGAAACCACCAATCCCACAACACACACAGCATCATGCACTCTTTTTTTTTTTTTTAAGATTATTTATTTATTTATTTGACAGAGATCACAAGTAGGCAGAGAGGCAGGCAGAGAGAGAGAGGAGGGGAAGCAGGTTCCCTGCTGAGCAGAGAGCCGGATGCCGGGCTCAATCCCAGGACCCTGAGATCATGACCCGAGCCAAAGGCAGAGGCTTTAATCCACTGAGCCACCCAGGCGCCCCGAGCATCATGCACTCTTTAAGATGCTCCCATCTCAAGCTTAGAGCCAAGGGCAGAAGGCACTCTCCCGGATGGTTTTCTTTGCATAGAGCGGGTAAAAAATGATCATCTCATACGGCAGTTACCAGGCGCTGACATGAAGAACTGAGGTTGTGGGAACTTAAAAGCAAGAAGTAGCAGATCTGGGTGAAATCCAGAGGTGGTGGCTTTTTGCTTGTTGCTTCTGACGTAATTTTTGGACAGCAGCTATATTTAATTATAAGTATTTAATTATAAGGAGAGAGTGGGGGGCCTTCACCCAGTGCTGCCTCTCGGTCCTAAATCAAATTGTATGTGGAGTTCCCACTTGTCTTTTACATTTTCTGTTCACGAAACACTTTCACAGATATTAACTTGTTAGATCTTTCCAATATCCCTGTGAGGTATGGTGTCAGAGCACATAATTCCCACAAATTAGCTTCTCTGGGGATATAGATGAAAGAATATAGATACCACATGGACTGAGGAAAGAATAAGTTACTACTCACATCTGCCTACTGCCTACAGGCATGACTACTCAAAACACTAAACAGTGACTAATGATAATCATAGATGCGTTCATCATACATTCTTTTATTAATCAGTTTATTTGTTTGTCAAACATTGACAAACATTCTGAATCTTAGGTCTTAAAACAGGTAATGGGAGGTAAAATAAACAATATGTCCCTGAGATTACTGTGCCCTCAGTCTACTTGGGAAATGGACACATGAATAGGTAATCACAATATAATGCCAAAGAATTATGATAAAATACATAGTGAAATACAATGAAATACAGGGGAGACACATAACTACCTGCCTGGCATAGGGTAGATCAGAGGAGACTTCACAGAAAAGCTGAATTTTCTCTCATGAGAGTAACCAGGGACTCTCACTTTTCAGATCCTATCGTCATAAAATTTATATCTTTGGACATCACTGACCATTTCCTCATTCCTTAAATTATCTATTTGGTTTCAGGGACAATAATCCCTACTTTACACCTGGCCATGTTTTTTCATCCTCCTTTACTGATCTTGCTGAATCTGCTCCTTAAAATGTGCTCTTTCTAGGGCCTCATTTGTGCCATCTTTCCTTCACACTATCCCCGTTTCTGTGGATGAGAATTTGCTAATAAATATTCATGGTCTCACCCGCCTTGAATATGACTGTGCTTTTGAAATCTTCACTTCCTGCAAACCTGACTCATGAATACAGCTCAAGTGTTCATCTGAGTTGTGAGTTTCTTGGTTTGGAAGCCTCACTGGGACTTTGAGCTCATAGACAATCAAGTCATCATTCACCTTTTAAAACCAGTCATTCCCTTGGGTCCCTCTATTCAATGAAAGACACTATCACCTGTTCACGTGTTCTTTTGTTCCTTCTTCCTTCATTCAACAAATATTTATTAATACCTACTGGGGGTTAGTTGCCACAGTTGGCTCTGGGATAAAACAGTAGAAAAACAGACCTGGCTCCTACTCTTACAAGGGAAATAAATTTTAAATTGTTGCCTAGCAAAGTATGGTTTACTAATTACATCTATCAGAATCACAGGAAGAAGTGCTTTTAAAAATCTCAACCTGAGGTTCCTTCCGAGACTTATTGAATTATAATCTTTAAGAACTGGGTTCCACGGGGTACCTGGGTAGCTCAGTGAGTTAAAATCTTTGCCTTCAACTCAGGTCATAATCCCAGGGTGCTGGGATCGAGCCTCACATTGGACTATCTGCTCAGTGTGAAGCTTGCTTCTCCCTCTCTCTCTCTCTCTGTCTACTTGTGATCGCTGTCTGTCAAATAAATAAATAAAATTTTTAAAAAAAGAAAAAAGTAAAAAAAGAGCTGAGTTCCAGGGATCTATATTTTAAGTAAACCCCTGAAGTACTTCTGAGGAGCATTACCTAAACTTTATAAAACCACTTATTAAAAAAAAAAGAAAAACAAACAAATGAATACATAATTACGTACTATAAAACACCACTGAAGGAGGCTACAAGGTGCTGTGTGACTGTCTAATAGGGGACTGGGAAGGGTTGATACTCAATGGTCAGCCATTCCCTGGGAGTCAGAGAATGCAAGGGCACGGCCAGGCAGCTGGTGATGAGTTAGATGTGAGCAGTGGAAGTCTGTGAATGCTGAGAATGGCTCTCAAGTCAGAAGTCTGGACGTCATTCAATTTTCTTTAATATATATCTCAATCTATCCCATCTTCTTCATCATCGCTGCTCCTAACAGAATTCACAGGCTCTTGTCTTGCCTGGATCTGCAACATTTTCTCCCTAAATCTGATCCCTGCTTCTATATCACCCTCTTCTCTCATCTGTCCCCACAATGGTCTTCTAAATAAATCAATATGTACATACATACATGCACACATTATATAATATTATAACATTTGTAAATAATTTTTATAACAGAATATATAGAATATATATAGATATAGATATCAATATATTCTATACATACATAAACACATATATATAATATTATAAAATTTGTAAATAATTTTTATAATAGAATATAGATATAGATATAGATATCAATATAGAATATAGATCAATATAGAATATAGAATATAGATATAGAATCAATATAGAATATAGATCTAAATCTAGATCTATATTCTATATATATTCTATATATAGATCTAGATCTATATTCTATATATATACCTATATCTATATTCTATCTATATTCTATATTCTATATATTCAATATAGAATATAGATCTAGATCTAGATCTATATTCTATATTGATTCTATATCTATATACTATATTCTATGTAGATACTATATAGATATATAGAATATATCGATATATTCTATATAGATATACATCTATATATATATAGTAAAATATCTATCTATCTATCTATCTATCTGTGGCCTGGAGAGTAAAGTCTGAAAACCTGGTGCTGTTTACAGAGTCCTTCCTGGCCACTACATGCTCAGATTTCCATTGCCTTCACCTTTCATCTGGAATTCTCCAGCAGCATTGGTGTGACGGGCCTGTCTGGAGTCCTGAACTATGTCAGTATTCTCTCTACTCTGCAGCCCATGGATTCTTCTAAATAATGAAACTCACCACCCCTGTCCTTGTCATAATCCTTCAGAGGATCTCCTTGGCTACCTGTAAGATAGCATCCAACCTCCTCTCAGTGGCTCATAATGTCCTTCATGATCTCATGTATCATCTATTCCAGAGCCCTTACCTCTTTATCTTTATCCATGGGATGGACCACTCCATCCCATGCTTTAATCTACATTCCTGGTATTCTTTATACTTTTAGTTTCTCCAGTTTATCATGGCTTCTTGCCCCTTGGTCTTAATGTCACCTCCCTTCCTCCCTTTCTCCCTCCCACCCCTTCCTTCCTTCCTTCTTCACCTGGTGCCCTCTTACAGTCCTCTCTCTGGGTTATCTCCCACATTTATCAGGCTGCTGTCCACATATCTGTGAAGACCAGGCTGGAACGCGCTGCGAGATGTTCCTCTAGCAGCACCATTTCCTTATTCTTTTGTAGAGAGTCTAATACTGAGCTGTGACAGGCTCTTTGCATATCTCTGTCCCCACCTCCACTGTCTCTGGGGGTCAAGAACCATGTCTTGGTCACCGGTGAATCCCCACATTGAACCTTGTCTTGAATAGAGTGAGTATGCAACATGTTTTTTATATGCCAAATAATACTGAGTGTTAATACTTCTTGAATGTATCAAGTTAAATCATTTGCATATTTTAAAAAGGATAGCTTTATTGAGATAATTCACATTTGCCCATAAAATTTTCCCTTTTAAAGTGGTAATTCAGTATTTTTCAGTATATTCACAGAGTTGTGTATCCATCTCCACCATCTAATTTTAAGCCATTGCCTAAGAAATCCTGTTCCCTTGAGCATTCACTATGTTCCCTTCTCCCCATAGCCCCTGGCAGTCACCAATCTATTGTCTGTTTATGGGTTCTGGACATTTCATATAAAATAAAATGTTATAAAATGTTCTGGACATTTGATATAAAATAAAATCTCACAATACATGGTCTTTGGGACTAACCTTTCTTTGCATATTTTCAAGGTTTGTCCATTTTAGGGCATATACTAGTACTTAATTCTTTTTTATTTATTTTTAATACTTTAGTCCTTTTTGTTTATTTTTAATTGGTTGTATAGATATAACACTTTCTCTTTACCCATTCGTCAGTAAATGGACATTTGGGTTCTTTCTGCTTTTTGGCTATTATGAATAATCCTACTGTGAACATTGATATAAAGATTTTTGTGTGAACATATGTCTTCGGTTTTCTTGGATTGGAATTATTTAGAAGTAGAAACTGCTAGGTCATATGGCAACTCTATGTTTAACTTTTTGAGGAACTGCCAAAGTATTTTCCAAAATAACTGTACCATTTTATATTCCCACCAGCAATGTAAAAAGTTTTAATTTTTTCACATCTTTAATAACACTTGATATTGTCTATATTTTTTATTATAACATCCTAGTGGATACTGTGTTTTTATTTGCATTTCCCTGATAACTAATGATGTTGGGCACTTTTCATATTGGTCATTCATACATCTTCTCTGGACAAATGTCTCTTCAATTCTTTAACTCATTTTTGTTTGGATTATTTGCCTTTTAACTGTTTAGTTCTAAGAGTTTTTTTAAAAATTATATATATATAGTTTATAAAAATATATGGGTTATGGGTACTTAGGATGTGGTGATAAGCACTGGGTGTTATATGTAAGTAATGAATCACTAAATCCTACTCCACCAATATTACACTTATGCTAACTAACTAGAATTTAAATAAAATTTAAGTAAAAACTTGAAAAAAACCCAAAATATTCAATAAATACTCAAATGCCTTCAAAAAATAAAAAATTTAAATGTCACCTCATCTCTAATATATATGTATATTTTATGTATGTTGTATGTATATTATACACACGCACACACATATATATATACTTATTTATTCTGGGTACAAATTCCTTATCAGATACATTATGTGGAAATAATTTTTTCCCACTCTGTGGGTTGTCTTTTTACTCTCCTAATGCCAACTGTTGAATCACAAAAGGACTTAATATTAATGAAGTCCAATTCATCTATTTTTATTTTGTTTCTTATATTTTTGGTGTCATGTCTTGCCCCAGTACCACTTGTTGAAAACATTATTTTTTCTTCTTTGAGTTTGCTTGGAATCCTTGTCAAAAATCAATTGACCATACATGGAAGAGGTTATTTCTGGGCTCTTAATTTTATTTCATTGATTTGTCTATCTTTATGCCAGTATCATGCTGTCTTGACTGCTATAGTTTTGTAGTATGTCTTAAAATTAGAAGTGGGGAAAAAGAAAACAAGACAAAATCAGAGAGGGGGACAAACCATAAGAGACTCTTAATCATAGGAAACAAACTGAGGCAGAGGGTGATGGGATGGGGTAATTGGGTGATGGACATTAAGGAAGACATGTGACGTAATGAGCACTGAGTATCATATAAGACTGATGAATCACTAACCTCTACTCTGAAACTAATAATATGCCAAAAGTTAATGAATTAAATTTAAAAAAAAGAATATAAACAACAACAAAAAAAGTAAAAAATAAAACCAGAAGTGTAAATTCTTCGACTTCACTTTTCACTGTCAAGATTGTTTTGTCTATTCTGGGTCCCTGACATTTCCATCTTGGATTTTAGGATCAGCTTGTTGATTTCTGCAAAGAAGCCAGGTGGGATTTTGATAGGGATTATGTCAAATCTGTCAATTAATTTAAGGAGTGTTTCCATCTTAGCAATACACATCTTATCCATGAATATGAGGTTTCTTTTCACTTATTTAGATCTTTCATTTTTTTAAATGGTATTTTGTAGATTTTAGTGAAAGAAAATATTGCACTTCCACTTGTTTATCCCTAAGTATTTTACTTTTTTGATGCTAAAATTTTCTTAACTTTATTTTAAACTGTCCTTCTAAATAGGAGAAGTCTGCATTTTTAAAGTTATATAGATATGTAATATCAGGTCAAGTTAGGGCATCAATATGGGGATCATCTCACACACATATATTAGAATTTCAAAAACACTAGAAGTACTTTGAATAGGAGTAGAAAGCTGTGTATGACCCAAAGGAAAGTGTGAATATTAAGGAAAGAATATTTACTCATATATGAATATATATACTAATATACTGAGAAACTATTTTGAGCTTCATTATCAAATTAACTGTGCTACATGTATGCACTTGTATGTGAATCATGAGTCACAAAATATACCAAATTTTATCATTTTATTTATTTATTATTTTTTTTAACTAGGCTCCTTACCCAGTGTGGAGCCCAACATGGGGTTGAACTCATGACCCTGAGATCCAGACCTGAGCTGAGATTAAGAGTTGGATACTTAACTGACTAAGCCACTCAGGCACCCCCAAATTTTGATATTTTAAATACTTAATGCCAATTAGTGCACTTGTTAAATCTGTTGATCATGTCAACATTAATGGGTAAGGCTTTTTAAAATACCCAATTTCACTGGAAATGTTTGCATATACAATATGCCATTATATAAGTCAGATGAAGGATTGGGTTTTTAAATACTGGGGTGGCAAACTAGTCACCAAAATGATTATCAATGCTGTGATTTATACAGCAAAATGAAAAGAGGTCATTATGATTAGCTATCAGTTATGTTAGTATTTAAAATGTTTCCACATGTAAGATAATCTCATCAGTGAAGATATCACTTAATATGCAGGGAAAATACTGTAATTGAGGTATTACATTAAGTAAGAATTTTTTAATGAACTGAAAATGATTAATTCTAATGGGGCCTTGAATTGGGAAATATTCTTGTAGTCTTTTCTTCAAGAGATACTAAAGCTGTACAGAAGAAAATTGTTCTATAAAAATAATGTCTACTTAAAGAATTTATGAAGAATTACTCTAGGTTGATTGGTCTGAAAAGATTAAAGATTAAAAAAGAGAAGCACACTCACACAGAAGCTTTTGGTTTTGTGGCTGTTGGTTATTTGTCTGCAGTAACAATGGGATTTGACAGCAGAAACTAGTTGATGGCTCACATTCTATGAGATCTACTGGATTGGAGCCTACAGAATGTATCACTGTTGGTGAACATTATCAAGACAGGATTAGGCTATGGTTTTGTCTCTGGAAGGTCTGTCTATCTAACTATCATCCATTTGTTAGACTATATATTCTAGAAAGAAATCCTAATATCATAATAATGTGAAAGACAAGGAAGATAAGATTTAAAAATGCATGGATACTCATATGAAAGATGGTTTAATTTGTTAATATAGTTGTGCAAAAGGGCTGAATAAGTCTTGTTTATGAACTTCTAGCGCAGTGGTGAAAATTAGGTCATTTAATTTACTCTCAAGTAATATTGCTTTTAATCACTATTTAACAACATATGCAAAATACATTATTTGACTCAAATATTAATGTATTTACAACATCCTCATTTAAGTATTTGCTATTTATTCTTCCCTGAGGTATATACTGGTTGGTTCCCAGACTTCAACTACGACATCAAAACACCATCCACTTATAAATAAATAGGTTCCTTGATGAAAATGGAGTCATATGTATTTATCATATTTACAAAAATATACTTAATGTTTTCTCCATTATATTAAAAAAAGTCACAAGTATGGCTTGACTATTTCATTTTTTTCTTAAAGAAAATACCTGACTATTTAAAGTATTATGATATTTCCCTTCATCGTGTAACTTCATTTTTTATTTATGGAGAATATTTTTCCATAATTTCAGTACATAGAAAACTGACCAAGGAAAATTTAATATTCAACTTATAATGATAAATATTTATCCTGTGTAATGAGGCTTATCTGGTATAGGTATATTTCTTTGTTAACAAGTCTTATTTCCTTCTGGAAAATGAAATGTATTGAGAATTAAAGAATTACACATGTGGTTAGAAAGCTGACCTTTAAAGCCTCTACCAATGTTTCTGAGATATTTGGCTGCCTTTCCTTTCTTTCTTTCTTTTTTTTTTATTTTTACAGTAACATCATAAATCTATAGAAACCCCAAACAAAATGCAATTTTGGTTTTACATTAATTAGCTTTGAAACATAACCTTCACAGAAGTATTTTATTATCTTTTAAGAGTCCATTAGGGTATAAAAATCAATACTTTAGCAGCTCAGTAGAGCATTTCATTTTTCTCAATATTTTCAAAAGAAGCCACTATATGCTTCCAATCTAACCTTTTTTCTTTCTTAATGGAATTCTATACATACATAAAAATAACTTTCCTAAATCATTAAAACCTAATAGAAAATTAGCAAGGTCATGATAGATTGCTGTACCTTTGTGGTGAAAAGACAGGGTAAGAGCTAATAGTTTTGAGTGTCCTTATGACACATGAAATATCACTTATTTTCTCAAGGGAGGATATTTGAAATTAAACAGGAACGAATTTTCTATTCTACCTTGGAGAGATTTGATAGCCCACTGCAAGTTGAGCCTGGGGACTCTACTTCTCTATCCTCAATCATTCAGCCCACATTCAAGAAAGGAAAACACCCTTAAGAAATAGATCTAGTCGTGAGAACAGTGTCAATGCATATTTCCCCAAAGGAAGACAACCTTCAGGTTATGAAAGCATATTGCCTACAGGAGCCACGATGGGGCAAATTTTTGGTAAATGACAGCTGTCACTGTCTCCTGAGTAGATTCTCAGTAGACTACTACTTGGTGGTGGTCACAGAATGGGTGGAGAAACTTATTTTGAGTTGTATTACAGTTTTGTATTGCTAGGTAGCAAATAAGTGCAACATTGAACAGAACAAGAGAACATTTATTATCTCACACAGTTTCTGTAGATCGGAAATTTAGAAGTGGCTTATTAGCTGGGGGGCTCTGGCTTAGGATTTCTCATGATGTTCTTGTTAGTGTGTCACGGGGGGTTGCAGTCACCTGAAGATTGGAATGAGGCCGAACAATTCACTGTTTAAGGGGTTCACTCACATGTGTGACAAGTTGGTGCTGGTTGTTGGCAGGTGACCTGGGTTCCTTTTCGTTGGGCTACTTGAGCATTCTCGTGAAACTCTCCTTCTCCTGGAGTGGCTGATCCAAGAGAGAGCAAGGAAGAAGCCAAAATATTTTTTATGACCGAGTCTCAGATGTCACATGTAATCATTTCTAGTATATACTATTGTTTACATCATCGACCCTATTCACAGCTGGAGAGGAATACATGGATTCACAAATTCTGGAAGGTGAGATTATTGGGAGCCATTTTGGAGCCAGACTACCATAGAATATGGTAATTCTTCTTTTGGGTTGTTAATGGAACTGGTCTTCAGGAAAATACATTGTGTATCGTTTTGTTCTGTTTTCTAACCAAATTCTTTGGGCTCCCATTTCTGTGTTTCTTTGAGCAACCTTCTATTACCAGTTCCTAGTACTTTCAAGTTGATCCCTTCTTCCTCAGTGCTCTGCATGGTACCCTTCCCGTTGTTAAAAAACAAAATTCAGATGAGCAAATTTGAAGATCTAATTAGCTTTATTACATGATTCATGAATTGGGTAGCATCTCACCTAGCAAGTAGAAGTGTACTCCAACAAGCTGTGCAAAAGGGAAGGTTTTTATAAGAAGGAGGCTGGGGCAAGAACCTAAGTGATGCCATTTTGGACCTTTGGTTTTCCTTTTAACACTGTCCTTCCTTTCTTACAAATTCAGCAAAGATTTGAGGGCAAATTGTGTGTCAGTCACTGTACACATCGGCAAACAAAATCATTCTCTCTCTCTTTTTAAAGATTTTATTTATTTACTTATGAGAGAGTAGGAGCAAAGAGGGGGAGTGGGGAAAAGGAGAAAGAGAAACAGGCTCCCCACTGAGCAGGGAGCATGATGATGTGGGGCTCCATCCCAGGATCCTGGGATATGACCTGAGCCAAAGGCAGACACTTAACTGAGCCACCCAGGCATCCCAAAATCACACTCTTTTATAGTAGCTGCTTTTCATAAGTTGTGTCTTATGATCTGTAATTTCCAGTTTGTCCTGTTAGCATTCTGCTAAAATTAAAGTGTTTCTAATAAGCTAAATGCAATATTGTGATTCATAATGAAAAATATATGGTCTTTGACCTTATTCTTGGCACAAAGCTCCTAAAACCTCTGGGATTTTCTGTGATAAGAACAAAAAAGGTGGGGGCGCCTGGGTGGCTCAGTGGGTTAAGCCGCTGCCTTCGGCTCAGGTCATGATCTCGGGGTCCTGGGATCGAGTCCCACATCAGGCTCTCTGCTCAGCGGGGAGCCTGCTTCCTCCTCTCTCTCTCTCTGCCTGCCTCTCTGCCTACTTGTGATCTCTCTCTGTCAAATAAATAAATAAAAAATCTTTAAAAAAAAAAAAAAGAACAAAAAAGGTGATTTTAATTATGTTAATAAGATTACTTTTGGAAACCTAAGGGTGGGGGCTGGTTCCCCAAGGTACCAACCAGTTGACTGGAGGATTGGAACTTTTAGTCCCGCCCCTCTCCCTTCCCAGAAGTCTGGGAAGGTTCAGTTAATGCCAGTGGCCACTGATTTAATTAATCATGCCTATGTGATGAAGCCTCCATAAAATCCCAAGAGATGGGAGTTCAGAGAGCTTAAGAGCTAGTGAACAGGTGGAGATTTGGAGGGAGTGGCATAATTGGAACTCTGCGTGGAAGCCCTGTGCTCTTCCCACTACCTCGTCGTAGACATCTTTTTTTCTTTTTTAATCATAAACTGGTAAACTAGTAAGTAAGTGTTTCTCTGAGTTCTGTGAGCTGCTCTAGCAAACTAGTTGAACCCAAGGCAAGTGTTCTTGAACCTTCAATCTATAGGCGGGTCAGAAGCACATGTGAGGCATGGACTTGCAATTGACATCGGAGGTCGGAGGGGACAGTTTTGCAACCTGACCTTTAACTCCTGGGAGCTGGTGCTAGTTCCAGGTAGATAGTGGCAGAATTGAGGTAACTTAACGGGACAACTGGCTGCTGTCAGAGATTGCTTGGTGTTACGGGAAACCTCTTCCCTACCTCATATATGTCGGAACTGGGTCCAGAACCTTTAGTAAACAATCAAGGTAAGAGGTCAGTGATTGGAAGAATCTCCTTAAAATAATATTTTTATTTTAGTAGAGGTACTCTGTGCTGTAGGTGGAACTTTAAGGCTCTGAAGTAGATACTAAGCACACTAGAGGGGTCTCTCTCATTTGTACCAATTTCGCTGCTGTAAGCCACTTATAAGACTACTTTTGTTCAATGGAGAACATTACCACCAAGCTGTCTCATTTCACATGGTCTTTTGCATAGTGTGGAAATGCAAGAATGGGGGAGGGGAGTTATATCCATTCTTAAAGAGAGGCAAAAACATTAATACAGTTATCACTTCGGAAACATGATAATTATCAGCGAATAAAGTAGGTTTGCCATTTCCTTCGAAAACTGACACAGTGTGATTTGAATTTCCCCAAATATGGTGAAGAGTTTTGCATCACTGTTTTATGTATATATTTATATCCTAAGCCAGTGTTTCAGGGATTCTGACATTTACATCTGTGATTAACTCTAAGCATATTTCTGTGGGTTTTTTTATTTTGTTTTGTTTTGTTTTTTTTTGAGTTTCAAAACTGTTCGGGCCAATAAATCTTTCCACAAATGACAGATTGGTCAACATTGAGGAGGTAAATGGAAACCAATGACACTCATCAAGCTGATGATATGAATGATTTATTGGACCAGATCATTTAACACTTTCATCAAGAAGTCAATACTGGGGAAGGAAAACGGGGCTCTTATTATGGTAAACTGTACTTGCTCCGTCAGCATTCAGTGATTTATTACAAACCTGTGGCTAGGATTAGGATATTATAAATGGGGGGAAATGGAAGGCTCATTAATTCTTTATCCCCACAGGTGGATGACATGCAGTGGGCTAATCGAGAACACACTCACCCAGCCTCTGTCTGCAGCCTGCCCTGTAAGCCCGGGGAGAGGAAGAAAACAGTGAAAGGAGTCCCCTGCTGCTGGCACTGCGAGCGTTGTGAGGGTTACAACTACCAAGTAGATGAGCTCTCCTGCGAACTTTGCCCTCTGGATCAGAGACCAAACATCAACCGCACTGGCTGCCAGCTCATCCCCATAATCAAACTAGAATGGCACTCGCCCTGGGCTGTGGTGCCTGTGTTCATTGCAATATTGGGAATCATCGCCACCACCTTCGTGATCGTGACCTTTGTCCGCTATAATGACACACCTATCGTAAGGGCTTCGGGACGAGAACTTAGTTACGTGCTCCTCACGGGGATTTTCCTCTGTTACTCAATCACCTTTTTAATGATTGCCACGCCAGACACAATCATATGTTCCTTCCGCCGAATCTTTCTAGGACTTGGCATGTGTTTCAGCTATGCGGCCCTTCTTACCAAAACAAACAGAATCCACCGAATATTTGAGCAGGGGAAGAAATCGGTCACAGCACCCAAGTTTATTAGTCCGGCGTCCCAGCTGGTGATCACTTTCAGCCTCATCTCTGTCCAGCTCCTGGGGGTGTGTGTCTGGTTTGTTGTGGACCCCCCCCACATCATCATTGACTATGGAGAGCAGCGGACTCTAGACCCAGAGAACGCCAGGGGAGTGCTCAAGTGTGACATTTCTGATCTCTCGCTCATTTGTTCGCTGGGATACAGTATCCTCTTGATGGTTACTTGTACTGTTTATGCCATTAAAACGAGAGGTGTCCCAGAGACTTTCAATGAAGCCAAACCTATTGGATTTACCATGTACACCACCTGCATCATTTGGTTAGCTTTCATTCCCATCTTTTTTGGTACAGCGCAGTCAGCAGAAAAGGTAAGTGCAAGAAATGCATATACGCCAACCCTTCCCTGGATTTAGCTTCTTTCTTTAAGAGGCTTCCCCGCCTTTCTATTCGGTTCACTTAGGGTCTCTCAAGTTGATTCAGTCTGTATTATTCTTATTTGGAAATAAATATATATAGACTCCCTCAAGGTCATTTAACTTTGAATCTGTGTTGACTAAGGTTTATTGTCTGTGAAGAGTGTTTTAATGTGTCTTCTTTAGCAAGGTTGAAAATCGACAGATCTCACATTACCTTCTGGGTTTCTCTTCCCAGGTTCGTTATCAGTGAGGAAAGCTGTTCTTTTCCTAATGTTAACTAAAAGAGGGTGGGTGAAAAGACAGACGTGAGTCCTAGGGATGTTTGATCCCAGAGAGATCCCCTTGCACGGCAAATGCCCCCTTTCCTGGTTCTAATGTGACTCTGGGGAAAAACTTCCTTCACAATTATGATGGCTTTAGTCATGGAAGCAGGGTTTATCGTACAGCGACAATAACAAAAAAAACTGAAATGGCTTAGTCCGATCTGAACCATCTTACTATTTCTCTTCAGCCCCCACTGTTACCACTTTTCCGTATGAGCAAGGTGATGTTGAGGGATTAAAGAAGACAGCCACAGGCAGTTCTATAAAGCAGTTTATAACTTTTCAGAAGGTGAAGATCAATTAAATCTCTTAAAATAATTTCCCTTTGTCACTAATTTCCAGTTAAGCTTTTCCACATAAATCACTGCAAGTAAAGGACATCAATATGAGAAAGGGAGCATATGCTCAATGGGATACATGTAGTTTTCTGTCCAGAAAAGCAGAAAACTAATATTTCCATGAATTCCAGGTTTGGGTAGGTTAATGGAGACAAGCCAGCTTGTAAAACAAAGGCAAATGCTATTGTTCTGAATGAATAGTCCTTCTTACAGCGTCTATGAGAATGCTTTCCTCTCAGAGTGAGGGTTTAAAGATTACTCCACCGTCTATCATCAGAAGTTGTGAGGAAATCAAGCATCCTGGGGACGATTACATTCCCTAGTCTCTAACATTCCAAGCAAGGTCCTGCATGACTCTTAAAATCCCGACTAATTCAGAGGAAAAAGTACTCAACAAGGGCACAGAGAGCTCATTAATATGAGGATTCATCCCTTACTAGATCAATGTGGCTTTCAACCATGTTTGGACACAAAAAAATATACTTCAGCAAACTTGCTGCCGAATAGAAAAAACTAACCATGGGTTCCAGATCTGTGACCTTTCATGACTTAGATGGCCTGATAGAAGTCCATGAATATTTTATGTGGGACCGAGCACATGACAGGAAAGCAAAGTAAGGCAGTCTGATGTTCTAGACCTAATAAACATTATATTTTTGACATATGTAGATGGGAATTTATGGGGATCAAGCTTGTAAATATGACTTAGGAGAGAATGCATGAGCTGGAGAATAAGTCTCTCACAGTCTGTTGGGTCTGTTTTGATATGGTTAGTTGAACTAGTCAGGGCAAAACAATGTTCTTCAGATTCTGGAAATGTCTGCATTATGTGAATTTTTAATAACATTAAGTGACAGTTGCATTGTATTTGAACCAAAGACTGCCTTTTTTGATATACCATTTTATCTGAAAAGGGCCATCAGTAATTTATTTTGTTTTCTTGTGGGCAATAAATATTTACCCAGGCAAAATCTCCTGAGTTCTAACATCAAACTTCCCTTTCTTTTTTCTTTCTCTTGCTTTACATTTTATAAAGTACTTTCTATTCTTACTTCTCATACTGTGACTTTCAAGGGCAGTGGGGGAGGGCAAATACAAATGAAGTGTTATTTCTATCTAGATAAGTCTTTCAGTGCCTTGGTTTTTAGCACGAGTGACATCACGATACGACATTTAGCTGTTGGAGAGTATTATCATAGCAGTTTTAAACATGCATCATACTAATGAGCTTTTTAAACATAGTCAAAAAAGGTGGCCAGAGTCTCTCAGAACTGAAGGCCTGCTAAGTTGCAGCTGTCCCCTTGCAGCGGTGATGGAAAGAGGAAGAGTTTTGGGATAAAATGGACAGGTGAATATGCTGGGGCGGGGGAGATGCGGCTTGGTGAGATGCCACTGAGCCCATGGGCACTGCCGTGTATCCTCTGAAAACCTGGAGTTTAGGTATATATGTATATATTTTCGGGTTTAGATATATCCACGCCTATAGAGATATGCCTGAATGCTAGACAAATTTTTTTTCTCTCTTTGTGGAATCAAAGGAAATCAAAGAAACATGTTGTAAGACAAATTACAAAATACGTTGATTGGATTTATTTTGTTTTTATGATATAATTGTGGAAAAGCTGAAGAATTCAGGGAGAAACACTAATTGTAGGAATTTTCAGAACATCGTAAAGCCCTCAAACTAGTTAGTCTTAGAGTTGCTGAATCTGGACCAGCTCTCCTTCGAGAGTTATTCTAAGGAGCTGAGATTTGGCTACTGGAATACTTTATATAATACAATTACGTGTCCTCCTAAGGCTTCCCATAAAATTTGCGACCTGTTATTCTCTTTCAAGGTATCTTTATTATTCAAAACAATACACAAAACACATGAGAATATTTTTCTTCACATTGCTAAAATTGTTGACACAGGTGAATAAAACTCTGTATCTCTAAAGGAAGGCTTTACATAAGTTTTATTGACTTTGGAGGACCAAAGAGCTGGTCAGTCTTCCATTCTCATTTATAATGCTCAGCCAATTAGCCCATGTTATCAGCTTGAAGTGTTTATTGCATTTAAGCGGTACACAAATCCATTAATTCAGAAGATCCTTATTGAGCATTGTGTCCTGTATGGTGCTAATTATTGAGCCCATGTCAGTCTGCTTCCCCGAGGCTTCCTTGTAAGGCTTAGTCTGGCTCCCGGCCGATGTCTGCCTGACGCCTGCCAGAACCAGCAAGGTGCCAGGCTCAAAGGCAGGAGCAGATCAGGCTCAAGGGCAGGGGAAGATGGTGAGGAGTCAGATCCGAGATGAGAAAGCAAAACAGCTATGCCTCCTGTAACTATACGTCAGTGACATAGAATTTATAACACACAAGACAGCAGAATGACAAAATTTCTTTCACTATGTATTTAATTATGCTTCTTAGAGTAATGTACAAAAGAAAACTCATCTAGCCATCCAGGTTTCTCTGAAATTATAACAGGAGTAGGAATAAAAGGTAAAATCATTTGAATAATTTGGACAGATGTTTTGGAAAACCCTTGGGTAAAATCAAATGATAAAATTACATTTTAGCACTCATGATGACAGACAGCTCTGTAAAGTAAGTCTTCGTTCAATGATAAACTACCATTTAATTTCCCATTTTTTTCAGATTTTGGAAATCAAGTTCAATCATGTTTTTCCAATAGATTTTAATGACATTTATTAGCTTTGTGCCGGCTGCATTCTACTAACTCCTTGTATAAATGCACTTTTCCTTTTCTTATAGAAAAGTGGTCTGAAGGGAGGGTGGGCACACTGAGGCGTGGGCAGGGACTCACACAAACTCTCCTAATGGTTCTGAAAAGACTTAAAAAACTTAAAATATAATTAATGTAACCGTCAGGGAAAGAATCCTTGGGGATGGTGAGGGGCTGTTAGGATGGCAGAAATCTCCTGAATACATATTTTACCACCTCTAATTGCACTCATAAAGCTGAGATAATCAGACAAGGGTTATGACATTGCCAAGCTCCAAGGAGCACAGTGCTTTAACCAGTGCATTGGGTGGAAACAAAACAAAACACCCTCAGAGCAAGGGAAAAAAAAAAAACCCAAGACAAAAAATAACCAAAACTCAAAAATGTCAAAACCCTCCTATGTCCCAAAGCAGCCATTCTTCCTTCAGTAGCACATCATGCAGGAGCTCAAGTCAGAGACCAGGGCCTTCCTTGTCCTAGACTTGCTCCCTCTCACACTCCCACCTCTTCCCTTCTTCCTTTCGCCTGCAAATGTCAGCCTTGAAACATTCCTGGAGGGGAAGCAGTAGCCATTAGATGTATATCTGAGTGATTATGTCTCTTAACACAGAGCCTTTCCTGTACTTCTCACTGAATGCCGACCCAACGTGGGAACGGACTGCCTTGCACAAGAATGATCTAATATAAAATTATAATCCTTCTTTATGGGGTGCCTGGGTGGCTCAGTGGGTTAAAGCCTCTGTCTTCGGCTCAGGTCATGATCCCAGGGTCCTGGGATTGAGCCCCGCATCAGGCTCTCTGCTCCGCAGGGAGCCTGCTTCCCTTCCTCTCTCTCTGCCTCTTATGATCTGTCAAATAAATAAATTAAATCTTTAAAAAAAAAAATCCTCCTTTATGATTTAAGTTGGATTGTGATGTCATGAGAATCTTATATTTTCATCTTATTGTGATCTCCGTTATAACAGCTTTTTGGGTTTTTTCCCTGAAAAATAAGTTTTCTCATTTCAGTGATGGGCCATATGTATTTCTTTATAAAAAAAATTTTTTTTTGTCATTATCAATTCTTCCGAAATGAGGTGCTAAATATGTAGAGAGAAAGTCAAAAAGGAATTATGATTATTGTCTTAGTTCTGTCTAGCATGCCCAGAACAAAGGAAAACTGATGGAATTACTCAGGTAGTTCTGCCTCGTCATCCTGCCCTTGTTCTTTTGCTGTATCTGCCTGTCAAAGGGCAGAAGAGTGTGGGGCTGCAGAGATGGATAAGGGGCTAAGGAAGAGCATAGGCTCTGGAGAAGGCAGATTTGGGTTCCAATCCTGACTCTGCTAAACTGGCTGGGGAAATGTAGGCAAGGGCGACACATCTGAAGCTAATAATAAATTCTCCCAGAGAATGCAAATTCACACAAAGCAACATAAAGCAGTCCCTTGCCATCTGCGCCCAGCCCTGCTCTCAAACTAGAACAGACTTGAGTTCATATCCTCTAGGAAAAGGCAGGAAGATGGGTGACTTAAAACAACAACAACAACAACAACAAACCCCAGATACTTCTGTTGTCTCCCTATGGTGTGTTTTCTTGTACTAATAGATCCCTCATGGTAGTTTTGCTGAGAATTTCATGAGCTAAGTCATGACAGGTGTTTAGCATGAACTAAGTGATCATTAAAATGTTGGCCGTTATTACTGTTTTGCTGTAATCTATGAGGGCAGGGACTTACTAACTTTTGCTCACTGTCCTATCCTCAGCACCGAGTAAAGGCCTGGGCCAGCACAGAGTCTCCAAAAAAAAAAAAAAAAACCAAATAGAAGGGGAAAAAAAAAGTGTTTAATGACTGAATACATTCTTATTTACCCAGATATTGTCTTAATGTCTCTGGCCCTGGAGACCATGCCCATGCAGCATCCCAACTGGACGTGTTTCCTCGAACATAGAGACTTACCCAGGGTGTCCATCATGCAGATTAAGTACCCGAAAGAGGGCAACCAGCATCTGTAGGACTCGGAAAGACAGAAGAGAGAATTGTTCCTGAGGCAACATGTCGCTGCCTTCACACATTGAGCGGAAAATACTGGAAGAAAGCGAGGTGTCATCAGAAAGCAACTGCTGAAATATGTTAAAGTTTGGGACGTGCATAACTTTAACCAGAGTTATGAGAGGTAGTTCTGAAGAGAATGAGAAAATTCCTGCTTTAAGGAATAGTCGTGGTGGGAAAAGGACAGCCCGAGCAACCTGTCAGTACACTCTAGACAACAGTGAACGTGATTTTCAGAATAGACCAGCCCAGAGCCACACCTGTCTCTCCGGCAGTCCTTCATGTCCTTAGACAGGAGGGAAGTGGAAAACAGGAGAGTGTTTTCTTTCCCTGTCAACCTGCTGTCATTTGAAGCAGATCCCTTTGAAGGCCTCGTGGTGTCCCCCGGGGGTGGTGGCATCTATGGGGACACTTATTTCAGGTGTCTGGGCAATACAGTCATACACCAAAGCTGTGTCAACTTTAGAAGGGGCAAGCCAATAGAAAAGGAAAAAGGAAAAGCAACCCGAAAAGAAAGCATTTATGTAATCTCATTTGTGCACTCAGTTAAAATGATCTGCTTGGGAAGATGCAGAAGGAGTCCACGAAATCAGGAGATTCTAGGGCACAGCAGGGGCCAGCTTGTTAAGTGGCCCTCCTAGGGAATGCTGCCCTAGCCAGGCTTATTACTTTTTTTTTTTTCCTGGTTGTGCTCCATATTACCGCCGCAGAAAATTGCCAACTTACACATTTAGGGCAATTCTTTTGGGGATGCCTATCTTATTTGACAGCATAAAGAAATATTTGCCCAATGAACCTTGCTTAGATTCCATGATCCTCCTTTTTTTTGGGGGGGGGGTCTCTAAGAAAGCTGTGAGGCCTACAGCTGTTTAATTTAAACATTTGGCTGTTAGTGAGATTATGGTATTTACTCATTCATCTTTTTTTTTTTAATTGAAATTGAGTTTACAAAGGGTTTGAATTTTCTATGCCCAAATTATAATAATTTAATCAAGTATACAATTAGATAGTCAACCTGGGAGCTAAGTCCTCCTCTCACTCATCTCATTAAAATGGTTTCGCTTTCTTAATATGTTTAAAATGCTAGACTACTGGATTTGATTAAGACTAAAATGTGACTTTTTTCAATCATACTGACCATGACCTTATTTCAAAAATGTTCAGGGGAATGCCTAAACAAATAGACTTACTTTTTCTTCTATGTAGACAGAACTTTAATGACACCCCAGACTGTTGATAGTACAGAATGCAGTGACTAATTTACTTGTGTAACTTCAAATTGCATTTTCCATGATTCAGTAGACACTTATATCTTATGGAGCACACAGGGTGCCAGGAAGAGCAGATTGCAAGCAAATAGTTCCTTTTGGCTGTAACCATATCACATTTTTATGTTACAAAATTTTTTTTTTAATCTCTAAATGCTGGATCATATGGGTTAGTACCACCCACCCCAAGGTGTAGAAAAATATTTAACCAAATATTAGTATAAATTCCAGGTTATTGAAAATAAATGCAAGCTGATTTACTGATATCATTAAAAGAAACATTAAAAAAAAGAAATTTAGTCTGGCTTCTAGTTCAGGAAATGGGCTGCCACAAACATATATATATATATATATATATATACACCTTTCCTCTAAGGCAATAATGAAATTTAAAAATATAAGAAAGAAAAAAAGGAAAGGAAAGAAAAAGAAAAGGAAGAAAAGGAGGACAGGGGAGAGAAAACGAGATGAGGCCATTATATTTTTAGAGCCAACATAAGGTAGAACAATTTGAGAAACTCCAGAAAAATAAAAGTCAAATGGGTATGATTTATAGAGAAATTAAAAGAAGGAAAGCACAGCCCAAGCAACAGAAATGGTTCTTACCATGGTAGTTTCAAATAATTTCTAAACCTCAGGTCAGTATAAAGACCTGATATGAGCATGGGAGTAACCATCAGGAAAATTACGTAACCAGCTGCATTTCAAAATAGCTGGGCCAGGTGGACCCCTCACTTTTCATTTTCGTTCTACTTTGACAAGGATTGAGTACAGGTGTTAGAGAATTCTACTCTAAAAAAAATGGGGGGGGGGCACCTGGGTGGCTCAGCGGGTTAAAGCCTCTGCCTTTGGCTTGGGTCATGATCTCAGGGTCCTGGGATCGAGCCCCGCATCAGTCTCTCTGCTCAGCGGGGATCCTGCCTCCCCCTTTCTCTGTCTGCCTTTCTGCCTACTTGTAATCTCTGTCTGTCAAATAAAGAAATAAAATCTTTAAAAAAAAAAAAAGGGAGTTGTCTGAGGTTAGAACTACCTTGTGTTTCTTGTGTAGGTCGAAGGCACTGAGAAAGAAACCAAGCATAATTGGAAGTACCTTTATTTCAGACAGACATTGGACAGGTGAAAAGTATGAACTACATCTTCTACACAAGATAGAGACATAACAAATTTCTCAACTCTTAGAAAACGTTTCTCCTGTGGTGGGTCCCCAATCTGTTTGTGTGCTTGTATATCCTTGCATCTTTGAGAGCAGCCAGTCAGGTTAAACAGTAAGTAACCTACCCAGGTCTGTAGTCTGCCCTCCCATTCAAGGAAAATTGACCCCACTAGTAATCCTTATCCACCACCCTGGCCCTAGGTCATAATCCTACGACAACCAAGGATGTCATGATAACTGAAGAACCAATATCACTATTTAAAAAGACACACACACACACATAAAACAAAACCAGAGGTAGTTCAGAAAATATAAGAGAATTGTTTTAAAGATATTATTTATTTATTTGACAGAGAGAGAGAGAATGAGCAGGGGGAAGGAAAAAGGGAGAGGGAGAAGCAGGTTCCCCACTGAGTACAGAGGCCAGTGCCAGACTAGATCCCAGGACCCTGGGATCATGACCTAAGGCAAAGGCAGATGCTTGACTAACTGAGCCATTCAGGTTCCCCCTGAGAATTTTTAAAAAACAGAATTTTAATGAGCATTCCAAGAGAAAATCAAGAAAATATCAAATAGACACACATGCATAGATTGTTGTGGAAAAGATCAATCAGAAAAGAAAATTATCCTGGAAATTAAAATATGAATGTGAAAATAAAAAGCTGAACAGAGGAACATAAATGTGGGATGACTAGGACTGACACTGGAGGGATGATGTGCAGCAGAGGAAGAACCGAGAAGAAAGGGAGAAAAATGAGAAAAGGAAATCTGAGGAAAGTTAAAATACTTTGAGCATGGATACAGCATCCTAAAATATATCTAATAAACACTGAGAAGAAATAAAGAAGGGGAAGAAATGGCCAAAAAGTAAAAAGAAAAGAAAAGAAAAGAAGTTTCACAATTTGAAGAAAGACAATTTTTGAAATTGAAAAGCCCACACATCTCAGTAAAATTGCACTTATTGAGAGAAAATTCTAAGAACTTTCGAAGGGAGAAAAGATACACATAACATATGAAAATGAGACCTCATACGCCTCCCTGGCTTCTAGACATCAATGACCAAAGACTTTCTGAGGGACAGTATTTTAAACTTACGACTGTATAGCCGGCCAAACAATCAATGTGAGACAAAAAATGTATGGGACTCAGAGAATGCCTGCATATCTCACATATGAATTATTCTAGATGTAATCCAACGAAATAAAAAAAAGCACATCTGATATGAGACAAATAACAGCGGCACTTACCTATAACCTAGAAGAAATGAAGAAATTTAAAAGGAAATTATTAAAGGACCTATTAGACCCTACCTGTCTAATTTTCTCTTACAGGTAGGGTTTTAATAATTATGGTTATTCTTTCTCTGCAAGCCCAGTCATGCTACTTGGGATGAATCTGAAGGGAATAATACTCAGTAGCTGTATGCAAAAATCACTTTTTGTATCAGTCTTACGTTGTTAGAAGGAATCTAGAAACAAAACAGAAGTGTCAATTTGTCTACAGAAGTGAATATAAATATTGTAAAACCTGTTCATTTAAAAATAGTAACATAATTTTAAAAAACTTGGGCGGTGACTAAGGAGCAGCATTAGAGAGCAGAATCGAGCAAGCATGTTAAGTCACTTACGTTTCATGTGACAGCCCCGACCCAAAGTTGATAACCCCAGGTAAGTACGTTAGCTACATAACAACAACAACCAAACCAAACAAAACGAAAACTCTTCAAAAACGTGTTAATTCTCTAGATTGGCATCAGGATATGGGAAGATGGGTGGTGGAGGGTTTTATTTCACAAATACTTAGATTTTATTTCACTTAATGAATAAGTAAATTCATATTATAAAAATAGAAATGACTGCATATAGAAGGGTTTAAGTGAGAGTCTCGGGAAAAACTTTTCTAAAACAACATGCACATACATTTTCTTATGGGGGCTTTGGTGCATAATGTTTATTTTGTGACAATCTTTAGTTGTAGAAATAGGTGAATTATTTTGAATGTGTAAAATGAGTCCAGACTCTTTGATTGTCACAGTTTGTGAGTTTCCTCTTATTTAGGGTTAATGCCCTTACTAAATAAATCTTTTTTTTAGGGGCCACAATTTAAGTATCGGTTCAGAGCCAGTGATGGCATTTATGAGAAATATTTGTGCAATGTTTGCTCTATAAAGGGACCTTTGCTGGGTGTTTAGGAAAATGCAAAGATGAGTAAGAAGTTTGCTCTCCAGTTATTTGGGGTGAAGTAGGGAGCCAAACCAAGCCTGTGGACGACGGGATGACTGGTAGGAGGCAGAGAAACATACATGGAGACTGAGTGCCCCTCTGAGGTCAGGCCTATTGACGGAGAAAGGAGGGAAGTAGCCTGTCCTGTCGAAGGATCAAGAAAGTCCGCTTGAAGGAGGTAGGAATTAAACATTTTGTGAAGACAGGAGAGAAATAGGTGGAAGCACCTTCTCGGCAATAAAAGAGGGGGGGTTAAACTTTCAGAGAAGAACAAGTCAGGGTATTTATGTGTAAAACGTGTTCTGAGTTTAGCATCGTCACAAGGAGAGGTGGCTCACCTATAGATCCCCGTGCGCCCTGTTGTGAATACCGCTCCTTTTACTCTGAAAATGTATTTTGGGCAACGCGTCATAGGGTTACGCACAAAATTGGGCTAGTCAGATAGCCGTGGGACGTAACGCCGAGTTTGTACTGCATTTGCTGGGGACTTGAGGACATTTGACTCTACCTGAGCATGGTGTGTCCCCAGTACAATTCCTTTTTGTGGGATTTGCCTGCCAGCGGTGAGTCAGATGAATTGTAGTGTGCAGGGAATGAGAGAAAAGACAACAGCAAGATTATTGAAGAAATCTAGGCAAGGAGTACTGGGGACTTGACCTGTGGCAATGGAGAGTACAAAGAGGAGACTCATTTCCAAATGGGAATGGAGGACAGCGGAGTGAGACGGGTGGCGCTGGCCACAGGGACAACTTTAAGTGAGAGTCTGTTGTTTTCCCTCTGGTCTGGGCTAAAGGGGAGAAAGCAATTCTTTTCAATTGCTGATGACTGCATCTAAAGTATGCAGAAGGATATTTGGGCCCCCAAGTAGTGACCTTGGGTAAAAATCAGTTTGTGTAGATAAAAGCAAAGGGAAGGAAATGAGGAAAAGAATCTCTGGTGGGCTATGATTTTCGGTAAACAAATGTGCTGTTCAAATGAATTTTGACATTGAAACAAAAAGGCAAATTTTTTAGAAATAAAAGTCAAGTCATTTTGAATGATTATGAGTCAATTTAAATATATAATCACCTTTGTCATGATGTAAATTTGGGTGTTAAATGGATTTTATATTCTAGTAATCCTGGGCAAATTTTAGGCTAATTTTTTTCTTTTCTGCTTGTCATGGTTGTGACTAAATTCATGCAATGGTTTTTCTTTACTATATATCTCCTTTTTTGTGTAACTTTGGGCACTTTGCATATAACATCTGAATAATTCAAGACAGATTTCAATTTTATTGCTGTTTCTCTTTAAAATCATTTCTTAAATGTCGTGTAGTGTATCCATGCAGTAATCTGTAAGGTTCCACGTTTTTGGCAATGTTCTCAATCTTGTTCACAGGGAGTGATTTTTGAGCCAATCAAAATCTACTCCACTGATTCTAAGTTTGTTTGTTTGTTTGTTAAGGATGACTTGAGGTCATTCTCCTTTTGAAAAAAAAAACTTTTTAGTTCAAAAATTGCAATCAGTTGAATGTTTTCATCAGATTTTTAGACGTGCTGAGTTATTTGTTAAGTCAAGTGTATCTCCGGAAAATTACCAAGGGATGTAATGTTTTCTGCTGTCTGTTGCCCCAAACCCGGTAGACTATGACTCCCAATATAACCTTTGTGAGTGTATACAAACCCACACATTTCACATACACATATACACAGAGCTTTGTAGATTTCATGTTCTCAGGCAAAATTAAATGTCATATGTTTCTCCTGTCAGCTATTTTCTCTAAAATCCTCATCCACACAAATTGAATTGAAAATAGTATTGGTAGATTGTGAACCTGTCATAAAACCATAAACTGTTTATGTCAGCAGGCAGCTTATCGCTGGAGCACTGTCCTTTCTTCAGCAAAACACTTTCTCCATGCTAAAATGTCCAATCAAACGGCAATTTATTGAACATTTGGTTATAGCGCCTACTTATTGTTAAGAACTGACAATAACAAGCATGAAACGAAGAATCACGCTTGGAATGAAAAAGAAAAATATGTGTAGAAGGTGGTAAGAAAAGCAGCAATGAGTAGAGGCAGTCCATACCGTAGGATTATAAGGAACCTGTCTCCAAAGAAAGCCCTCAAATTATTTCTACCTCACTTAATACTTTTTAGTATATCTGATAAGAGAAGATGCATACATTTGTGTTCGCTGATGATACCCCCATCTTGGAATGTTTTCCCCTCCCGACACTATGGGAAACCACATCGTTTTCAATCTCTTTTTGTTTCTTTGTCTTTTTCATCTCATCTTGCTTCTGCTCAGTGTTGCCCCTGATGCTGGCCCTTCTCCCAGGCACCATTCCCTTGGAGCACTCATCATTCTCATCATTCACGAGGCTTCTGAGATAAAAGACACACTCTTATTTTTGAATTGCTTTCTTCATGCCTGCCCTTCCACATGAACAAAAATGTACACGATCCAGAACCAGAATCTGAAAGTGTAAGGGCCTATTCAGCCAGAGCGGGCCCCACCCTGGTTGAACTGCCATTTTGTTGTAAAACTTAAATTGACCTTGCCCCCCCACCCAGGGGAACTTATTTAAAACAAGTCCGGGAAACCAGTCCCGCCATAACAAAGTCCAATTACAAGGGTGGGTCAGGCCACGTGGAGGTATTCAATCAGTGGGGGTGCATACTGTCCCCTAGCTACTGAGGAGTATGGGCCCCACCCTTTGGGCATCTTTTGGGCGCCAATTCTGAACTAGGTGATAGGCTGGTTCAAATGTCTACTAGGGTAAATTGTAATTCAATTGGTCGCCTAGCATCACTGTGGAGTTTCCTGTGTGTGTTACAATCTCATTAGCCACCTGTGTGTGGCCAGGCCCAACCACATGGCCTTTGCTCTATAAAAGTTAGTCTGGAAAGCAGGGAGGGGTCGTCCTCTCTATAACGGATGCCCCCGACCAGTCTCTTTGACGGTCGGTCTGATTCCTGATGCTTGGCGCGAAATAAAGCTTTGCTTGACCTTTGCTTTGTATCAGTCTCGCTCCTTTAATCACGGACCCATTATTGGGGTACCCAATTTGGGAGGTCCCAACAAAAGCACTCCCAAACCCAGATTGTGAAATTAAGATATCTGAAACCAAAATTTGTCACATTTTACATAGTCACTCTTTGTTGAATACCTCCTATGTGCCAAAACCCGACCTAGTGCTTTATGTATAAATAATCTCCTATCATCTCTTACAGATGCAGAGAAATTAGGAATTTTTGCATTCACACTGCTCCCATGAGGTGTGCCTGGGGCTGAACTGCTCTGTTTGACTACAGGTCTCATGATTTTGGCTACAGCTTATATCTCTCCATTACGTTTAATCTTCAGGTTAATATCACTTCTCTGTCAACATTATCTGTTTTTTCAGAGCCCAACCTGAGAGTTAACCCAAGATTTCCCCTTCCTTCCCCCCATTTGTACTCTGTCAAAAAATTATATTACTCATTTGAAACTGCTCCTAGATCCATTTTTTCCTTTCTACTTCCAAGGTCAAATCCTTCGTCTAAATCTGGGCATCTTTGGTGATATAAACTGCCATCGAGGACTTGCACCTTGAGAGTGACTTCCAGATTTCTGCCATGTGAAGTTAATCCATAAGCATCTTCTGCTTTGTCCCTTTTAAAAAGAAATATTTACTCAATCTACCAAGTTTTACGAAACACCTTTATTTTGCTTAATACTAACAGTAACAGTGGATCTAGATGTGGCCTGCCTTCATACACCTCAAATTCTAGTCAGGGAGCCCAGCTTTAAACTGATAATTATAGAATAGTTACTTAATAGGAATTGTTATAGTTGTTACTAATGATACAATGAAGCATTCTTAAACTAAAATTATTTCCTGTTGACCATTAGCTCAAACCTAAACTGTTCAAATCTAGTCTTTCTACTACAGTCTTTCGCTTCAATGAAACCAGTGTTCTTATCAAATCAACCAACCCATGAAATCTTTAATTTAGAAAATGTTGCAGATTCTGGGGATATATGGCCTCTCTCTCTGGGCATCCGTTATTTTACATTTCCAAGGTTGTGTTTGTTGTTTTGGGGGAGGGGCACTTATGCTCTATGGCTTATCTATGGTTGCATCCCCATCCACAAACCCTTTAGGTGGAGACAATAATCATGGTTCTTTAGTGTTCTTCCTGGCTCTGACTTCTTGCTAGTCCCCCAGTGGCTCTCAAAGTATGAGGCAAATAGTCATCAACTAAAATGTTGTGGAATGAGATGAACAAGAAAGTAGTAAGCCTTTTCCAGCCAATTCTGAGTCAATATGTACCACTTTTTGCATTAGACAAAAGTGGGAAAGTGTTTGGGCTGAATGGCTTGTCTCCTTCACATCCCTTGATGAAACAAACAAGTTATCTTCCCTGAAACTCAGTGTCCTCACGCATAAAACAAGGGCTTGAGAAGGTGACCTCTCTTCTAGCCTCATCTGGACTATTCGAACCTGGGGAATAACTGGCCCAGGATTTCCTCACACTTCTCTAAGGTCCTAATTCTAAGATGCTCTTATTGTAAAAGAAAATTGCCAGTTCTGTAAGAAATGACCAACCATCTGAAGAGTGACTTAATGTTTAAGCAAATGAGCATGAGGATTTTTATGCACATATAATGAAGGATGCAGATTAATGCATGAAGCATTTCAGAAGACAAATGTGCTCGGGGCAGCCATCCATCTCACAAACCTTAATCAAGTGCCCTCACATCAACATAGCATGATACAAACGTATGATCCAGAATCTGAATTACTTTTCCAAAAAGCCCTATGGGGCATGTACTCACACCATATGTTTCGGTTTTACAGAAGTATCTGAGGCAGGAAAATGAAAAAGGCGACTCAATACTCAATACTCCACATTATTTTGTAAATTTCTTTGCTCTCTAGTTGGAAAAACAAACATGAAGGGTGAGCTCTCAGGTATAACTGACAGTAGACATCGTCTAGTTCATCAGATTTTGCTCGTTTAGCACAGACCTAAGCTCTTCTTTGGCACTTTCTACTCATCATTACTCCTTGTTTATCATTGAGATCATTTCCCCTGCTGGAAGCACAGGAACCACTGGCTGGAAGACTTTGATGTGACCCCAGAGAAGTTAATGTGTAAAGTAATCTCTTGTTAGAGATTGATTTTGATTTTACCTCGCATTAGCGAGTTCCTTATCCCCTTCTACTGCATTTTCCTTGTACTTCTAGTCAATGCAGTATCATAAATCTCTCTGCCACAGTGCCTTAGGAAGAGAGAAGGAGATAATGTCTCCTAAGCAGCCCTCTTGTGACAAATTATAGTGTTGGTAGCAAGAACCAGTTAAGTTTCCTTGTATACCTGTGAATTTTTCTCCCATTTGATTTTTTCCCCCCTAATTTCACTCATCCTGTGGACAGTGAGAGAATGCTGATGCTTTCAAGTGCTTTGGTAATTGAAAAAAAGAAAAGCTATTATTGTCTTAAAAAGTAATTCATGATATTTTAAGAGTTAATTCGAGTATGGAAGCCATGTAGATGACAAGAGTTTTCTTCCTCATGGTGGAGAACCTTGTAAGACCAACAGAAAAAAAATTACATATATTTTGAAACATAAAGGACATATTTCTAACACAGAAAATATTTCAGGGTCAATTCCAACCGACTATAATGTGTAATAATTATAAACTGTACACTAATTTAAATATTAAGAGTTTAATTGAAGAATTAAATTGCATTCAGTCTAGTTGCATGGAGAGAACATGGTGTAGTGATTACATACTAGTCTTGCTTTGACATTCTCCATCTTCATCCATCTCTACCTTTTCCCAAATGCTGATGTATTTGGGTGCTTGAGACATTTAAATTTATATTCTTGTTATGTAAATCTTCCTGAACTATATAACACCTTATCTTTTTAGTGTAGATCTAGCCCCAAGAAGAGAAATGTTTCAGACTTTTATCAGGCTTAATAGAATAGAACCTAATTATTTAATATAAATTATTGCATGATTTTGTGTTTAAAGTAAAATTATTATGAATATTTTATGACTGCAACATGACTGAAGAGTACAGAAGATGTTGTAAGTTTGTTTATAAGGTTTTTTTTGGGGGGGTTTCCTATTCCTCATTCTTTAATAATATATTCTATCAGGAAGTAATCTTTAACTGTGTAATTAAAATATATATATATATTTGTAGTACATGATTTAAAAAACACGAATAATATATTTTCTGGAGGAAAACAGACTCAATTTAAAGTCAATCAATGGGAAAATACACTTCTATGTAGTGAAACTCACTTTGATATAATTCCTGGAACATATCTTAGATAAAGTAAAGGATATATAAGTCATACTGCTCTTCAATTTAAAGCCCTTTAAATTCCTAAAGCATGACTTCATCTTCAAATTGCTTCACGTTCTCTCTTCCAGAATATTACAATAACTTAAGGCTGTTCTATATGATAGGATATTACACCAAAGGGTCCTTTTCCTTGCTGCTTCACTACTAGCTTCCTACTGTGTTGAGAAGTCATCGAGGCTTGGTTACGGTAGTCCCACGGACTAGGACTACAGCGTAGTCCCATGGAACAGCAGAGCAGCATGCTTCCTTCAGATTCCTATTAACCAAATATTTATTTTCAGTCATTTAAAATCTGAGCAAATTCCAGCTTTTATTTGAATCCATTCCAATATTGTCAGTTACATTCATATTTGGGTGTTAGTTTCCCATAAGAGGTCTTACCAGATGATTCCACAAATTCTCTTTCCATTCTTTGGAGGAACAATGTCCAGAGTTTCTTTTCTTAGTGCTCTTTTTGGTGAACAGTAGCTTACAAAGGGACTCCCTTGCACATTTTTCTCGATAGCTTAAATTCCCCTTTTCATATTTATTCCACAATTTCAGTACTTTACCCTTATTTTGGGATAGTTGGTCCATTTCAAATCATCTCTCCCATTATTGAAATGAACTTGCACATACAATAACATCAAAAGAAGAGCTATATAACTATATTTTAAAATATAATTTTATCATCCTGAAATCTCAATGCCCTCAAATAGTAAAGCAAACATGGAATCATTTTTATGTATAAAAGGAAAATTATAAATATTTATAATATTAAAATATTGTTTCTGTATGGAGTGCTGATAAGCAAAAAATCTATTCCATTTTATATCTCAACTCAGTATATATTAAGTCATCATTTCCTAAACTTACTTTTTATTTATTTATTTATTTATTTAAGACTTATTTGAGAGAGAGGGAGTCTACAAGGTTGGGAGGAGGGGCAGAGGGAGAGATAGAATATTTAAGCAGACTCCTTGCTGAGCATGGAGACTAATGCAAGGCTAGATCCCAGGTCATGACCTGAGCCAAAATCAAGAGTCAGTTGCTCAACTGACTGAGCCACCCAGGCACCCCTAAACTTACTTTAAAAATATTATGTTAAGTTTACCAGATTCATTAAATAAAAATCCAGATATTCAGTTAAATTTAATTTCAGATAAACAGTGAATAATTAACTATCTTATATAAATATGTCTTATACAATATTTGTGACAGCCCAAAATATTTGTTGTTTATCTAAAATTAAAATTCAGTTAGCTGTCCTATAATTTGTCAGACAACTCTTTGCTAGGTTGTTGAGACTAGATTTATGAAACAAATGTAAATAAACATAAAGTGAAAATCTTCAAATTATTTGCTGTAAGGATTTAGTAAAGTTTTATGTATATATTTAGGACACAAAAACATTAACAGTGTAAATATAAGTTTAAATGACAAGAAAAGGCTTATCAAAATAAACCAATGTGTATTTAAACTTAGGCACTCTTAATTGGATAGATGACATTAAGCTCCATGGTTCATAGTTGTAGTGAGTAGAACAGAAGCCTCCCACGAACTTTCTAAGTCACTGGAATCTGTGAGTGTGTTATGTTACATGGCAAAGGGGAATTAGGGTAGCAAATGGAATTAAGGTTGTTAGTCAACTGACTTTAAAATAGGTAGATTGGGTGCCTGGGTGGCTCAGTGGGTTAAAGCCTCTGCCTTCGGCTCAGGTTATGATCCCAGGGTCCTGGGATTGAGCCCCACATCAGGCCCTCTGCTCAGCAGGGAACCTGCTTCCTCCTCTCTCTCTGCCTGCTCTCTGCCTTCTTGTGATCTATCTGTCAAATAAATAAAATCTTTAAAAAATAAAAAAATAAAATAAAATAGGTAGATTATTCTAGATTTTCTAAGTGGTCCAAGTAACCATAAAGGACCTCGAATGTGGGGGAGCGAGACAGAGTAAAGTGAGTAACGTGATGGGACAAAAATGTGGCTATTGCTGGCTTTCAAGATGGAAGGGATCCCTGAGCCAAGGAATGCAGGTAGACTCTAGAAGCTGGAGAAGGTATAAAAAGGCCTCCAGAAAGACAGCAATCCTACTGACATCTTGATTTTAGTTTGTGAGACCCCTTTATATCTATCTTTGCAAGATAAATTTATGTTGTTCTAAACTACTGGTTTTGTGGTCATTTGTCACAACAGCAATAAGAAACTAATACAGTAGGTAAATATTATGTACATTAGGTGACTCTTTGGGTGATTTCTGCTATTTTCAGACATGGTATACCTTTCCTTAAGATCAGTTTTCTTATAATAATAATGATAATATAATATACTAATAAAATATATTTTAAATTATATTAATATATAATATAATAATGATTATATAAATATGTTTAATATTAAAATATTTTTAAAGTGTGGGAATGCACACTTTGAAAAAATATATTAAGCTGATAGGTGATTCATTAAACAGTAGGAATGTACACTTTGAAACATAGTATATTATTTATTACTAAACATTTTAATTTACATTTAATCACATGTGCATATGAATGAAGCTGCTTCATCTTTGCATTCTTTCTATCTTTTTCATATTTAAATATTTTATTATGTAATACATACAAGATTAGCTTATATTCTTTACTGGCACACTTTCTTGAGTAGTAAAGAAATACTAAATTAAAAAATGTGTTTACTCAACAAATTTATATAATAATAAAAAGAAAATGCAATGAAATATGAATTGCCTTCCATATTTTCTCAGTTCATTAGTGTGATAATCCCACTTTTTAAAAACAAAGTATATATTTTAATTATAAATATAAAACACCCGTCTTATAGTAAAATTGGAAAACAAACAAAAAAAAAGGACAACAAAGGCACTTACAATCTTATCCATATAAACAATTGCTGTTGTTTGGGAAAATGTTTTCTCCCAAAGTGGGTTTTAGCCACTTTTGGAAAAAGATTGTATATCATCTATGGAAGCCAGAGATATACCAGGTTTGTTTAAAAATATTCCTGATAGTAGACATTACTTCCTTTGAATTATAAACTCTTTATGCTACTATAAATACACTTGAAATAAATTCCTTATCCAAATATGATTTTCCACAATTTTCATTGTTACTTCATGATAAGTTCCTTAAATCATTATAGAATCAAAATAGGACATTTTTATGGATCATAATATTTTTTCTCAAGCTGATTTCTAAATTAGTGATATTAATTCAAATTGGCATCAACACTAAATAATGTTCCAGATTTTTATACATCCTAATAAGTCTTTGTCTACATAGAACTTACTCTGGGAATCCAGATCTGGTTTTGAAACCTAAAGTTTCCAAAGTCTGAATTGTTTAAGCTATACTGTACTCTCATTTGAGTGTTCTCTACACCTTTATTGAACTGGGCTCCTATAAAACCACACAGAAACTGAAGTATACCTTACCCCACGTGGAGTGAAATGCTTTTGCTTGTTGGTATTCTAACTGTAAGTCAACGAGAGAAACAAAATCAGAGAGACAACAACTCCAGAATCTGCAAAACTGGCTGTTGAAATTACTAGATACTGAGCTCCTTGAGGGCTAGGATCCTCTTCTCTTCATCTCTGTTTCCTGTACCCAGCACTGTGTTTGACATATGGTAGGTATGCAGGTAATTTTGTGGACAGAGTGAACCAGTGCATGAGTGTACGAACTAACGAGGCCAACTCTATTTTCTCTACATTGTTTCTTTTTAGAACCTGACATGGCAATTGTGTTTTTGAAACCCCCTAAGAGAATGTGGAAAAAAGCTCTATGTGGGCACTTTTCATTTACGAAGAGAGTTGTACATTTCATAATCCACACGTCTGACTGATGGATTTGGGATAAGTATTTAGTCTATTTAGGTCGATTGAGAATTAATTGTAGACTAACAGGTCTCTAAGCCTCCTTCTTCTCACTACCCGCTTTCTCCGTGTTTCTGTGCTTTATTTTATCACCTCAAAAATGGGTTTCACCTGAGTTCAGATCCATTTGTCTAAGGGTCAAGGGAAGGGGAGGGGAAGAGAGCTGCCGATGAAGGAGAATGCAGGCTGTGACGTGAGAGTATCGCTAGAGGAACTTGAAGTGAACATTATGCTGACCACTGTGGTGCAGACTGAAAAGGGGTCCTGGGAGTCAGCGGTTCTTAGCTGCATGGTTCCATTCCGTTGGTGCCCCCACTGAATGTCCTGAACAAGTCCTGGTTCAAGAAATATTAAAACTGAAATGAATCAGGTAGAGTCAGTGATGGGAAGTTAAAGTTTTGAGTTTGGGTATTCTGAGTTTCACTGGTCTTTGACAAAACACCCATGCAGTGTTTCTTGTTTCTACCACTCACACAGACTGGTGCCAGGGTTCCTCATGTAGAAAATGACCCAAAGCTTCAGGATGGGGACTGCACCGATTCATTCTGAACAAGATTTTCCCCAGCTCAAAACAAATTCGATCTCCACCATTTACTAGCAATGAGGCTTTTAGTAAGCAACATAAATCAATTAAGCATCGTTTGAAACAACTTGTGTGTTGGAGGCAGCAATTACCTATTTCAAAGGGACATTGGAACATTGAATTAGATATTTTTCAAGTGCCTGGGAAATATTAAGCACTCAATGAATGGTAATAATACTTACTTTTATTATTACTTGGTTATATTGTGGTTTCTACACTGCATTTAACTTCATAATGTGCTCAATGTGTAATTGATTTCACAACATAATGTGGGATTTTAGTCATCTCCACCCTCCATGTTCAGTTTAAATTATTTATGATCACATCAGGCATTCTCTGGACAAAAACACAGTTTTTGAATCTCACAAAAATGAAACACTCTGTCTCCTCAAGGGTCTTTCTGGCTTATGTAACATCCCAGAAATCAAAATCCTATCATATCCTATTACCTACGCAGCTAACCTTTCTCTAACTAGTCATATATATTTTCCAATATTTTAACCATAAATTGTAAGAAAAGACCATTAAAAATAATTTCTGTTCTCAAATATTTACTTTCCTGCCCCTGTTTTCAGAATTCCAATATGCTTCCCAAATTTATTCTCAAATCATCATTTGTCTTCCCATCTCACCCTCCCCAGGGTTATTAGGAGTCAGTAGCAATTCATTAATTTGTTGAGTCCCCACTTGTAGGTCTGTGTTATGGAGCGACAACCATATAGAGAGCACCTTGGTCAGGTCTACGCAGAGCCACTTCCGTTGGTGTACTTCATTCCTATGATGTCACTGCTTGCAAACACAATTATCATCTGATTTTATTTACTACTGGTCCTGATTTACCCAAGGAAACAGAATTCCATACAGTCCATGTCATTTCTTTAAATTTTCCCTTATATATGTCATCCATTCTTCAAAACATGTGCTAGATCGTTTATTTGAGAAGCAACCCATTTGCTTTAACCAACTTAATTTCGCAACTCTTAGTTGATGGCAGCAAAACAAATCTCATTCATTTATAATCCCCAAAAGATGTATAATATACAAAGATAGAATGAAACATGACATTCAGGCCAAGAGCTGAAGTTAGAAAGGTTTACTTCTTCAATTGTAACTAATAACTACTCTGAAATAATGGTTTGCTAACCGTGCTTACATGTTGCCGTCCTATACCTGTACTGCCAGAACAGACACTTTTCAACAAAGAGTGAAACAGTAGAAATGAGTGAAATTTCCTACTGAAGGGTGAGGAGGGGTAAAGGGAGAAACCAGAGGCCAGAAAGGATGTCTGGACTGATAGAAGTAGCGTTATTGTGGAACAAATTGTAAACTTGGAGAGCCTGGGGGTGGATCACAGGAAAGCAGAGTCAAAGCAAAGAAAGTGGGAGGTTACGCGTGGTAATGTTCCTTGCAAAGATGGGACATGGTGCCATGGGGGGAGGAACAGTTAACAGGAGCAGATGCTTCCTTCAGGCCCTGGCCACCATTCGGAACCTGGTCAAAGGAAAGTTGGTACTTTAATACTGCCGGGAAAGGAGGGAAAATACAAATAAAGGAGATTTCACGAAAGAGAAGAATCCAGAAGTGTAGGCAGAGAAAGTCCCGATCAAGAAGCAGCTATTGACTCCCTACCATTTGCATTTTGACAATACAGAGAGGTTCCCCAAAGGAAATAATAATTTATTAAAGATTATAGTTACCCTAACAATAATCTCTAATTGCAGAGGAAAACATGATATATTTATAGCCAATATTTATTATCTACTCAATTCCAGTCAATGATCTAACAAAATGTTGTTCATGTATTAACCCAATGCATTCTCACACTGCTGCCATAAGATACGTGCTATTATTCCATTTTATAGATGAGATGGGTGGAAACATTGACACATAGAGAGGTAGTGGGGGCTTGCCTGAAATTACAAAGCTAGGTAATTGGCAGAGCTGGGGGTCTGAAGCCATGGTGGCTGGCTTCAGAGTCAGCTTCTTAATCACAAGGCATGCTGCCACAAGGAAAATTATGTGGGGAAAGTAGAGGAAGAAGCAGCACTTATTTGATGGTGAGTGATTTGGAAGACTTCATTGAGAACCTCTTCAGGTTGGATTAGCTCCCTCCTCTTGCACTTCTGTGATATCTTTTGTATGTCCTGCCCTTGGAGTATCCTGCATTATATCTCATATATTGGTTTGTATCTATCTTCACCAGTCGATTGTTATTTCCTTGAAGAGAGGAATTGCCTCTCATTTATTCATCCTTATTAGCAGAGGCCACACAGAAAGACATTCAGAAGCTGGTTCTTCCAATAAATAAATGAGTGAGACTTTAAAAGATGCGTATGATTTTCAGAGCTGGTAAAGGGCTTCTTGGGAAAGAAGCGTCCCTTCTGAGAGCTTCCAGTCAGAATAGGCAGAAGATCTAAAATCTGCATTGCCATGGCAAGGGTTTTGCAAGGCACACATCTGAAAGAAGCTTCATAAAGTGGGGCACAGAAAAAACAGACTGAGACTGAAGCTCTGTGTCCTTAATTTTTCCTGGTTTGACTCTACTTACCTTCAACTACAGAACAATATAATTTGCAGAGCTTGAGAAAATGCCCCTTTCTTGCCCCATTTATTTTGGGGAACACTGGTCTTGTCCAAGGCTCAGAAGGGTTCCCAGGCCATTACTCTACTGGACTGCTTTTACTGAATAGGAACCAGCTTTAGATTGGGGGTGTGTGGAAAAAACCTGTCTACATACACATTCTATAGAGAGTTTCATGCGAGGATCTGCAGTCTGAAAGTCTACTCAAGAAGATACTGAAGGTGCTGAGTTGGGGCCACTCTAGCCAATGTTTATGTTAATAAGCAGTTAGGTTAACTAGTAAGCCTACACAAGACACTAGAATAAATTTAGGTGGTGAGGGAAGGAAAACAGAATGGTTGTTTTTTATATGTCTGTGAGTCTGGTCATACAACAAATCCATTTCCTCTTAGTAAAGGTTTGCTTACATCCGTCAATCTGAAAACCTAACTAGGGACTAGAGTTGCTTCTCCAATTCATTATTCCACTTTGGAAATTTGAAACTGAAAAATTACCCCAGCTACACAGTTGAAGACCTTTATTTTTCCCTTCCTCACATGAAGACTTCCATAATTTGGCTTTACTACCAGTTATTACTTGCCAGCTTGTGAATCTGATATTTTTGTACTATAGTTAGTAACAAAAGCTTAGTTTTGGATATTGGTGAGCAAGAAGCTCTTTCCAGCACACCTTTGTAAAATTTCAGGCACAAATTCATATCTCCTTTGTAAACACTGGTAAATATTTTATTGGGAAAAATTAGGCAGGAATAATCAATTGATGCCACAGTTAATTTATTTTTATTACATACATATATAATTTTAGCAGAATAATTGGAAAATAACTGATAAAGTGATTGATGAAAAACATCATGCTTTATGTGTCTACTGAGACATAAAAAATTGAAAGTTATTAGCTGCCAAATCATCAGTACACTGATGCTGTTGTACACCCATATCATCATTATAAATGTAGAAAATAGGAAAAAAATAAATCAGTAGGAAAAAAGTTCATGTTCCCAAGGAAGGAAAAACTTTGAATTATACTACCAAAAGAAAAGCTGGGTTAAGATGAAAACAGATAACTTACAGTGAATGTTAAAAATGTTTTCATTTTACTTTTAATAAGATGTGTTTTGTTAAATATAATATGCATGGGGTGCCTGGGTGGCTTAGTGGGTTAAGCCTCTGCCTTCAGCTCAGGTCATGATCTCAGGGTCCTCGGATCAAGCCCTGCATCGGCTCTCTGCTCAGCAGTGAGCCTACTTCTCCCTCTCTCTCTGCCTGCCTCCCTGCCTACTTGTGATCTCTCTTTCTGTCAAATAAATAAAGAAAAAAGTTTTAAAAATATAATATGCAGAGATTGATCAGTAATTAATTGTGAAACATTTGATAACCATAAGCATATATGTGATTCCTCAAAAATGGGATTTTCATAAATCACATCTGTATTTCCAGAATGGCCCTTCTGTAAAAAGTCTTTGGGCCTTTGGGCCTTTTCTTTTTGGAAATGCCTTCCTCAGATATTGTTGAATGAAACTCCATGAGCAAAATGAAATGGGAAATAAAAAGGGAAATTTTCGTGAGGAGAGACTACATGATGTTGTAGTAACAGAACAACTCCCACACTGTAGGGGCTAATCAGAGCTGGGATTTATTTCTCAGTCATGCCAAGCCTTCTGGGACCTTTGAGAGCTACTCTCCTCCTCGTGGTCACTCAGCAATGAAAAATGTCTCCACCAGGTGGATCCCCTGTCTCAGTGGGTAACCTCAGTCAGTGTGGCAGAAGTAGAAGGAGCTAGAGGAAGGATCAGTCACTATTTCTCAAAGGCTTCAGCCCAGGAGTGATCCATGGACATGGAGTGATCCGCTCCCATCAGTGGTCTGACCTTCTCATACTGTCCCCTCTCTGAAGGGAGCCTGGGGAGGGCGAGAGACCACAGTGCTATTTGTTGAGTAATAACGGTCTTCCATGGTGGTTAATTTTACAATTCCTTAATGTATAGTATTTCTTTGTTTTTTACCTTAATATATAGTACCTATCAGAAGTATATATCCAGCTAAAGGATTTTAAACTCTAGTTTGTAAATATACCACGCTTGAAACACTTACTAATAAAGTACCACCATATTTGGTTGCTAAAAATAAGTCTTCCGTGGTAATAAAAATCATGATTTGGTCACTATTTTTTTTTTAATTTTTTATTTTTTATAAACATATATTTTTATCCCCAGGGGTACAGGTTTGTGAATCACCAGGTTTACACACTTCACAGCACTCACCAAAGCACATACCCTCCCCAATGTCCATAATCCCACCCCCTTCTCCCAAACCCCCTCCCCCAGCAACCCTCAGTTTGTTTTGTGAGATTAAGAGTCACTTATGGTTTGTCTCCCTCCCAATCCCATCTTGTTTCATTGATTCTTCTTCTACCCACTTAAGCCCCCATGTTGCATCACCACTTCCTCATATCAGGGAGATCATATGATAGTTGTCTTTCTCTGCTTGACTTATTTCGCTAAGCATGATACGCTCTAGTTCCATCCATGTTGTCGCAAATGGCAAGATTTCATTTCTTTTGATGGCTGCATAGTATTCCATTGTGTATATATACCACATCTTCTTGATCCATTCATCTGTTGATGGACATCTAGGTTCTTTCCATAGTTTGGCTATTGTGAACATCGCTGCTATAAACATTCAGGTGCACGTGCCCCTTTGGATCACTACGTTTGTATCTTTAGGGTAAATACCCAGTAGTGCAATTGCTGGGTCATAGGGCAGTTCTATTTTCAACATTTTGAGGAACCTCCATGCTGTTTTCCAGAGTGGCTGCACCAGCTTGCATTCCCACCAACAGTGTAGGAGGGTCCCCTTTCTCCGCATCCTCGCCAGCATCTGTCATTTCCTGACTTGATTTTAGCCATTCTGACTGGTGGTCACTATTTTTTTTTTTTTTATGCCAGCTATTCCTGGCTTTCTAATACTATGCCTGTATCAATATTTGATTTTCCCAACACATAAATAATTTGGTCAACATCTTTTGCTTTCTCAAACTTTTATTAAGAAACCTTAGGCATGTTAGTTGTATGAACAGCCTCATTTCCAGGCTATGGGTCAGAGCCACGCTCACGTCCAGCTTACATTCCTGTGCCCTGGCCCCTCCTCCATCTTGTCCCTCTCTTTGCCGTTTTCTTGCTTTCTTTTTCATGAGAGCTTCATTCTCTCGGCTGCAAGTATACTTTCTCTTTATGAAGGAGAAGATGAAGGCCAATAATCCCAGATCATATCTTCTCAGCTTAGCCACTCCTGCAGAAGGAGAAATTCTTTCTCCGACAATAGTAAACCAGTTCACCCTGACTGGTCCTGCTGGAGTCTCATTCCCTTTTAACCAGTCTCACTTGCCTGAAGATTGCAGTCCCAATGAAAGATTTGGAACCCCTGGTTATCCCTGGCGTGGATGGCCCGGCAGGGCCTTTGCTTGTTGTGCTACTGGAACCACTTGGAATGTGGATGAGGTAACTGTTCCCAGAGAAACAGATAGGATTCTTCAATCTATGTCTTCTGCATCACGTTTCATAATTACGTCTGTTCTTCTAACTCTGCATTTATATTAGACACTCCAAATGACCTGTTATAAAGTATACAATCAATAGCATTTTTATGTCTTTAATTTTGAAAACATATTAAATAAGCTTTAAATTGGAGGTAAGAGCATTCTCAAATTATTTACGAAGAATAACCCATAAGGAATAAAAACTCAGAGCTCTAATTTGGACTATTACATACTTGTATATGTATTATAATTATACTTAATATATGTCTCATATATTATTTTAGAATACTAAGAATCTGCAAAGGGTTTTACTAAAATGGTCTCAGTACATGAACCAATATTTTCTTCTTCTGTCAACATTTCACCCAAACTTTCTTTCTTAAAATCAAGGACTAATACTCATTTTTTTCCCTTTAAAATTAGAGATTTCTGGTGTAGGCTATAGTAGTTTTGTGTATTAGGATAGAGAATATCTGTAATGGGTTCTATCTCTGACACTCTAAGTGGATAATTTTGGAAACTTCTTTCTCCCCTCTCCTGCAGGAAGGCTTCCCTGTGAGGGCCCAGCCCTTGCATACCTGACAAACAGGCTTTCGTACTGTGTTGTCACTTAGCTTGTCACCACAGAGAGAGATGGGGCCTTCAGCACTCTGGCATCAAAGGGCAGTTAGCTCTGTCCCTTTTTTCTTCCATTCCCCACTGATCACCAAATTATAAATCTGGTTTTTACCCCTCCTTCATTCTTGGCATGAACATCCCCAGCCCCAAATACTGAAAGTCAAGATCACTTACTCTTAGAATGCCAGATTCTTCACCGTTAAGAACAAAGAGTTTATTACTTATCCCAGAAGGTGGTAAGGTAATATTCAATCCAGGCTTGCTACTGGACTTGCTCTCAGAAGTAAACCAGCTCTAGTCATCAAATCCTGAAAACCCTTTAGGAGCCACTGTTATCATCCACAATTTGATCAGTCCTGTCCCAGACACCCTGCTACTGCACCCAGGTCCTCCTGGCTGATCCAAGTCCAGACGGCTGACGGTTATTCCCCAGACTGATGCTCAGCCCTTCCTGGACCGCACTGACGTTGCACGCTCCCTTCTTCATTGATGGTCACACTCTGATGCTCACTCCCAGCCTGCCTTACCTGCTTTCTCGCTTGGTATTTGGATCTCCTGATCCAAATGGATCTCTCCTCTAGAAATTTTCCAACCTGATCTAATCTGGTCCAGAGTCATCAAGACCCCAAGATAACACGTGCTTGCTTTTTAATTTAACCTGCCTTTTACTCACTGTTTTCTAACAGAAACTATCTCTTTCTCTGCTGCTGACCTATCAGCCTGTTTTTCCTTTTATTGGCTCTTTCCCTTTGCTTGTTGGTTTGTCCCATGGACTGTCACAGCTGTGATCATATGGGTAGTCTGCTATGTGATGAATACTTTCATTTCCTTTAAAAACTATTTCCTTGAAAAGTCTATGGCTCTGGAAGGTTGATTTCTGGATAGCCAACTTTTCAGTCCCCCTCCATATAGTGATGCCCTCGACTGTTCCATGAGTTTTAAAGCATCTTTTCCAGCTCTGTACTTGTTTTTAAAAAAAATCTGTAAAATGGAAATACTAAGCATTTGCTTTCTTAACAATCTTGCAGTTAAAATAAATAATTCATGGAGAACTTTTGGAAATACTTTCATAAAGGATGTGATGTGAGTACAAACCCTTACCATTATTCAGATTAGTATATTATTACCAGTTGGATGTAAACAGAATAGAAGTCATCCAGAAAGGAATTATAAGAATAAGATATAGTACTAAAAATGATTTATTTTTTAAAAGTTAAAAAAATTCAATATGGTTTGATAAACAAAAACTAAGGAGGCATAACAGATGACAAATAACTTAATGGTCTACAAAATAAGCAAACATTCACACAATGGTACTTTGATATAATGCAATTAAATTAAGTCTAATCCCCTTTGGGTTGATATAGTATCTCATAATTTATATTATAATGCATGAAAAGCTATAGAAGGAAGACCTTCTGAGATGAATAGCAAAAACTGAGCTTCTGGTATGTAACAATTGCTAATGCTTATTTGCACTTGTTAATATGTGCCAAACACTGTTCTGAGTGTTTTTCATGTATTAATGTATTGCATCCTCAGAAAGTAGTCCCATTCCCCTAGGAAGTAATTAACATTATACCATAAGGTATAAGATACCTTATACCATAAGGAATCTGAGTACAACCCGTCCAGGGTCGCACAAGGTTAGGTGGCAACATAGGGAGTCAAACTCAAGTTGTCTGTCTTCAGGATCCACACTTTGAATCATCCAGCCAGACTGTTCAGTATTAACACACAATTTTAATGGTTCTTCTCTAAGCTCAATGAATATTCCCTCTCTGTGTCTTTTATTGGTTCTCGTCTCTTTTCCTTAGTCTTCAATTGTGGGGTTCTTCCTCCCACTTCTCTACGTTTCTGACTCAGTGTTCTTCCCTTGGGAAGATAAAAGGAGAACTCCTTTATCCTCCTACCTGATGCCATTTCCTCAACAGATCATTTTGATTTCTGACCTTCCATCTAAGCACCTGAACTGCACGTCCTGTTGCAACTGAACAGATCAGCTAGTGTGTTTAGAAGGTATTTCAGAGAGAACAAATAAAAAATAGGAATCATTGCCTCCCTTCAATTTCTAATCTCTGCTATTAGCCCTCCCCAGGGACACTTAACTCCTCCATTTCCTTGATTCTATCACCCAAATCTCTGAGTTCCAAAATTCTCCAGAAACCTCTTAAATCTGGCCTTATTTCTTCACTATTGCTACTCCCAGTAGGTTTAAGGCTTATCTCTCACCTAAACTAACAAAAATTTATCAATCTCCTAACTGCTAAGTCCTTTGCCCCCTGAAGTCTGTCATCTACTCTGCATCCACTGTTACCATCCTAAAAAATAAAATAAGGAAGGAAAAAAAAAAAAAAAAAAGAAAGCCTTCTGGGTTAAAAATCTTCATGGATTTCCTGAGGTCCAAACCTCCTGGCGCTCTCTCTTCTAAGCCTACATCCCTCCTGATGCACTAGCCATTCTAAATTTTTTATTACTCTTGAACATGCTTTTTCTAAAAGACACATTGCGTATTCTTCTTGCCAGGAAAGCACCCAACTTAGGGCCCCATAGATCCTTCTTTCTTTCCTTCTTCTTATTCCTGTCCAACTGAATCTGTACTAGTCTTTAGGTGAATATGTTCACCACGTGACTGAAGTATACTCAATACAAAAACTAGGTTGGATTCATCTGGATAACCTTAATATTTAACCAGATGCTTGGCACAAAGCAGATGTTTTAAGTTTTTTTTCCCGAGTAAAAGAATGGATGATATTTCATGATTTCCATTGATAACAGAATATAGTGTACCTAAACTCTATGGCCATAAGATATCAACAAAGTTGTTCAACTTGTAGTGGGGAAGGAAGAGCAATCATATCAGTAATAATTTTTTGTATTATTTTTTTGAGAGAGAGAGAGAAAACAAGAGAGCAAGAGTGGTGGGGAGGAGGAAAGAGAGAAGCAGACTCCCTGCTGAGCAGGGAGCTTGACGCAGGCCTGGGTCCCAGGACCCAGAGATCATGACCTAAGCCAAAGGCAGATGCTTAACGGACTAAGCCACCCAGGTGCCCCATCTGTTATAATGTTTATTTAAAATGGTTAAACTGGGACGCCTGGGTGGCTCAGTGGGTTAAGCCCCTGCCTTCAACTCAAGTCATGATCTCAGGGTCCTGGATCGAGCCCCACATTGGGCTCTCTGCTCAGCAGGGAGCCTGCTTCCCCCTCTCTCTCTCTCTCTGCCTGCTTCTCTGTCTACTTGTGATCTCTGTTTGTCAAACAAGTAAATAAAATCTAAAAAAAAGGGGAGGCCTGGGTGGCTCAGTGGGGGGATAAAATGGTTAAACTGTTAGCCTTGTATTAATACCAGTAAATATTGTATGCTCTATCTTGAGCTTAACACGAGTGTGTTCTTTGTTCTTGCCTTACAAAGAACGATCTGCTATTGAGAGTTCTTAAGAGATTAAAGGCTCGGGTGTTAGAAGTGAGCTGCTTCAGTATCTGGAGATTATATATATATAGATTTATAGACATAATTAATCCAGCTATAAATCTAAGATTAATGTTTTCTATGCATATTTCATATATATATATCTTCCTTATGTGTCAGTACAAAAATAATAAAAATGAAGTTAAAGATCTAAAAGAGTTCCCAGTTGTAAACAAGCCAATGATCAAAAATGGCAGCCCTAGTTCTGCGCTCTGTTCCACTTAAACTAACAATAAAAACACGAACAACAAAGCTGTTAAATATTAGATAGATCAAAGCTGTTAATTTGGGACATTTTTAATCTAATTATGTTAGAGGGAGCTTTTTGATATACCCATACTATGCTCACTCAGGATCCACAGAAAGAAAACAGAAACAATTCTAGATATTACAGCAGAGGAAACATTTAAAAGAGAGTTGGTTAGGGGTCCCTGGGTGGTCAGTCAGTGAGCAGCCCAGTCTTGGCTCCGGCTCAGGTCATGACTTCAGGTTTGTGAGATGGAGACCCGGGTGGAACTCAGCGCAGGGTGTGGAATCACTCATCTCCCCAGACCCTCGCCAACCTACATGCTTCCTCTCTCTCTCATAAATAAATAAAATAAATCTTAAAAAAAAAGAGAGAGACAGAGAGAGAGAGTTGGTTACAAAGTTTTGGGGCAATAAAAAGTGAGAGGGAGCACTGAAGTAATACATAGTACATTCAAGAAGCAGCTACTACTACCTAGGGTTGGAGAAATAAAGGGGAAAAATCAGGGTTATCAGAACCTAGAAGCTGGGGGAGGGGCCCTGTGGATTTATGCTTCACACTTTGGGTGTGGAGGCACAGGAAGGGTCTGCTGTGTGGCAAAGCCAGCACCTCAGATCTCACAGGAGTTTGGTCGTTCAGAATTGGAACTCAGACCTCTGAGAAGGGAGCCCTGTCCAGTTGCTGCTGGTACCTCAGGAGCTTAGAGAAGAATGTCCTGGACCTAGAACTCATTCCTTTGAGGAAGAGTGCTGCCCAGGTGGCTAATTCTTATTGAAAGTACATGAGGCTACTCTAGAAGCGAAACAAGAGATAGAGTCCAAGCCAAATGTTGTTGTTGGTTGAGGTCATTGCTGGGCACTCTTAGGAAAGAGGAAAGCCCCTCTTTTTTCAACTGGTCTTTGAGTCTCTCTCCTGCTCTTGGCACAACAAATCAGAAATCCAGCTAGCAAGAAGAAATGTTGTTTACAAAGATGCCCCAGCATCATAGACCATTAGAGTATCTAGAAGAGTGGGTTGGTAGCTAGAAGGCGACGTAACTTCATAACCTGAGAGATGATAAATCTGAATTGTGAATTGGTCTTCCATAAATTCTCCCAAAGAGGAGAGGTCTACATTTTTTCCCATAAACTTTTTAAAAAAAGCTTGTCTTATAAGAAAATTATGCATCTCTATTCACGTCATGATATCCTATTTTATGCCAACAGAAAATGTAGAAGAGATTTCACTATAGGTCAATAACTTTGATTTCTTCTAATTAGCGAGTTACTTTCATCGCTTAATGCAAGATAAATACATAATTTATGACCCATAATCAAATTTCATGTAATAAAAGGCCTAATTTGACACCATAGCTACATTATGTCCATTAAAGCTCATCTTTTATAGGTACTGCCAAATTGAAGTGTGTATGTGTTAGTATAAAAAAGAGCAGAAGGTGGAAAAAATGAAGTAAATTATGCTATAAATTATTTAATATTAATTGCCAACTGATTAATCAGTCAAAAACAATAGAGTCAGCCAGCAGTGCCATTTCCCGCCCCCTTTTCTGGAGACACTGTGTCTCCTATGTGGATGAGTGTTTTCTGAAGATCCATTCTGTTGTGCCAAAAAGGGGTGCCTCAAGATGAGGTCTAATTCAGTGGGGCCCCGGAGACCAGGCACTCCTACTGGAAGCTGATCTCTCGAGGCCCCCACCAATGCTCAGAGGTCAAGATGCTAATGACTGTGTCTTGACCCCAAGATCAGGCTTCTCTTTGGCCCAGGAGTCCATCTTCCTTTTACTTTAACCAACACAGTTCAGCATGCATGGACAGTCAAGACTTTATTCTGTTTTCTTACAAGAGAAAATATCCCAGGCAAGAATATAGCATTAGAAAAATATAGCATTAGAAAAAAATGGAGTTTCTTAAAGTAGCTTTTAGTATGCAAAGCTGTCCCTCCCTCTACTCAGCTCTCTGGTGTCCTGTGGTAAAGCCTGAGAATGTTGTTGGCCTCAGAGCCCACCTCTTATTATGAAATCCTCTAACCCTGAGGGCTCTGTGCCTAACTTCTTTCAATTTCCAGAATGTGTCTCTTGTCTTCTCTAGGACACATTTCAAGTTCAAGGGACTTCTTTGTCTTAGCCTTGATTTCCTGGTCCTCAACTAGAAATGTTTTGCTTTGCGTTCCGATCATTCCCTTGAACTGTGTGTTCCACTCAACAAGCATGAGGTCCCTACCTAAACCCCACCGGCCATTGACCCCTGGGTGCTTCTGTCTCGTGGCTAATCTCACTGCAGGACCACCCTCCATTTTTGACAGGCACTCACTCTCAGTGTTGAAGGTTACAAAGGTTATCATTTAAAACTCTTATTTCTATTTCAGTACATATAGCTTCAACCCCATATTCCGGGAGAAACTCTCAAGTTTCACACATACCAATTACAGAGGTATTGTGATTTCTTCAGAAGGGATAGAAAATATTCCATCCAGAAGAATGTTAAGACGTCAGATCAATTTCTGAGTTGTTACAAAGGTTGAAGTGGGACAAGGGCATCAAAGCCAAGGGGACTGTCCAGATGAGGCAGTTCCAGCTGAGTCTGTGTGGTGACAAGACCTGCTTAATCTTTCTTTACAAATGAGTAAGTTCAGGCTGATGTAGCTTGAAAATGCCAAGTTAGGTGGCAACATGCTGATGAGAAGGACCTGGATTTGGGGCGTCTGGGTGGCCAGTTGGTTAAGCGTCTGACTCTTGGTTTCAGCTCAGGCTGTGACCTCAGGGTCTTTTGATCAAACACTGCATCAGCCAGTGGGGAGTCTGCTTGAGACTCTCTCTCTCTCCCTCTCCCTCTGCTCCTCTACCCTCCGCTCTCTGTCCAATAAATAAATAAATATTTAAAAAGAAAAAAGAGGGACTTGGATTTGGGAGACAGACATACCCAGGTTTGAAGGATGGCCCCTCTATCCACTACTTTAACTTAAGAAGCTCATTTATACTTGCTGCATGCAAGAGTCCTTATCTTTAAAGAGTTTTATAAGATTCTTATGAAAACGAAGAGATACCAAATGAGAAATGCAAAACACCGATAGCCTAGTACACAGCTGTGTAATCAGGAACATTTCCTTTCCCACCTGTGCCTCCATCTTCTTTCCACATGTTGCTCTTTTTTTTTTTTTTTTTTTAAACTTGGGGGAAATATTGACATCGTGCTGCTCTTCATTCCTTCCTTATGCTGAAATTGGCCATAATCACTATTCCCTTGACTTATTAAATTCCTTCTCCGTACCTGGTATTTAATATTATCCTATTTCATGCCTTCTCAATGGAGCAGAAAGTTGTAAGTGCATTTGCTGATATTCATTACCAGGATATTTGTGGATAATCATCACATGAAGAGGCTGGACTAATCTTCACACATTAGTTCTCGGTATCATGATTTAGCTGATGGGTGTTCTTTCTGCTAACACAGCTTCTGATATTCTAAGAACCCCTAATCACAAAGACCGAGTGATAAAATGATTTAAAATTCTTATCACTCAGCAAGCCCTGTCTATTCATACACGCACTCCTTCCACTTGGGGATCCCAGTTATTATTCTACTTTTAAGGTCCTGGATATCTGGTTCCTACTCCAAATATAGCCAATTATCAAACTTAGAATGAAAAAGTATCAAGACCTGTGATCCTCTTCGCTGTGTCAAATCTGTTCTGATTGCTGTACTGTCATCACTGCACTTTGCATGGCATCTTCTGATTAATGGATTTTCATCTACCCACTTTACTTAGTTCTAAAATATTTGGATCCTCTTCATTCCTTGCATTATATTTCCACTCTCTGATTTTGCCGTTTAGTCACGAGCAGACTTTGGCTGGCTAAGCTGGCTCTCGCCCAGCTCTCTGTTCTAAAGCCCTCCACCGACTGACTTCTGCTTTGGAGGCCGCATGTTTTCAGGTAGCTCTGTGAGTCCTGCTGCGCGACTGTCATATTCTTACTTCTTTCCTGACCTTTTGACAGAGCCACAGTCTCTGCCCCAGTGCTGTAGCACAATTTGCAAATGTTTTTATTATTAATGGGCCATAGCCACTTGAAAGAATAAACAGTTATATGTAAAGATGGCATTTTTCTATTTGTTTGATTTTTAACTTCGTGTTTTTGTTATTCGAAAAGGTCCATTGTCGATGCTCACCAGAAATTATTTATGCTGTGAACTTAATTGAGCATCGTGGACTTAATTCAACAGTCATCCGTTTTCACCAAGCATATATAGTATTTTCCAGTGTTCGATTTGCTTGGAGGGAACTGGATTTTGTATATTCTTAAACATTTCATTTTGTGATTTTAATAACTTAGGCCAACAAAGTAGCAACATGTTTTCAAGAGAAGAGCGGTTTGAAATTCTATACTTTTAATCAGTGGCAGGGGCATTCAAATGTATAACAGTTCTATTTTTGAAGATTTTAGTCCTTTCTTTTTTTCTTTCTTTCTACTTTCTTTCTTTCTTTAGTGGGTGATCCATTAAGAAATGTACTATGGGTTCTTTGAAAGTAAAGGAAAACCATGTGTAGTATGTATTGCCCTGTCTTCCCCAAGAGTTTTTTTAAGGAGGTCTAATCTATGTGCTTGCAAACAATTACTGTGCAACTGTACTATTTTGTTTTTTTTTTTAAGAGATACAAGTATAAATTATGAACAGAGACTGGAATATTTATGATGTGGTCGATGGATTGGGCTCTTAAAGGTACTCTAAAAATCACTAGAATCAAGTCTATGACATTGAAAATTTACATGTAACTAATTAGCAGACATTCTCGAAGAGTGTTTGAAATGATATTTAGTTTACATAATACTAAGTATTAAGTACTGTGCCTGTCTATCTGAGCTGGTGACTCGATCGCTTCTTTAAAAAATGATGACAACTTGTAAAATTTATATCAAAAGACTTGTTATTATATGAGAATCACAAATAGGCTCCTCTCTTCCTATAGATACCAAACTAATTGCGTGATTAATACAGACTTATAAATAAATAAGAAAATGATCATCTTCATTACAGTATATATGTATTATAGAATATGGCTTGGATCTGAGAGCTGAGTGCTGGCTTCCTAACACTCTTCCCACCCCCAGGGGCCACGTCTGGTTCTTGAGACTGTGCAAGAGAGAGAGCAGGTCTGCAGAGCTGAGATTTCCCCTGCCAGTCATGCTGTTGGAGGTCATTCCTCATGACAGCAGTCACAGAGAGAAGAATGTGCCTCCCACAGCCAACCGATTCCAAAAAGAGAGGCTGGAAGTAGCTGAGTTGTGCATTCTTAGTGCCTTTGCCTAACCTTATAGATCAGATAAATTACTCCATCTTCTCGGGGGAAACATGGGAAGATGTCCAGATTAGAGATAGATTAGGGAGATCTCCATGTAGAGTTGGCCATTAAAAACTCTGAGATGTCCTCTATTAGTCCAACTTAGAAAATGCAAAAGCAGCCTGATAGAGGTTGGAGATGTGATCAAAGTCACAAATGGAGCAAAACTTCAGATGTTCTATTCAGTAAAGCTGCCTCAGTCAGAAGCAGCCCATCAACACTACTCATTGTCAGGGAAATGCAAATCAGAACCCCAATGAGATATCCTCGTCTACCTGTCAGAATGGCTAATATCAAAAAGACAAGAAGTAACAAGTGGTGGCGAGGATGTGGAGAAAAAGGAACCCTCATGCGCTGTTGGTAGAAATGGAAAGTGACACAGGCACTGTGGAAAACAGTGTGGAGGTTCCTCAAAAAAATAAGACTAGAATTACCATATGACCCAGTAATTTCACTACTAGGTACTTACACAATGAAAATGAAAATACTAATTTGAAAAGATGTATGTACCCACATGCTTATTCAGCATTATTTACAGTAGCCAAGATATGGAAGTAACCGAAATGTCCATTGATAGATGAAGGGATAAAGATGTGTGTGTGGGGGGATGTGTGTGTAGACACAACACACGTGTTGTGTACTGGAATATTACTCAGCCATCAAAAAGAATGAGCTCTTGCCATTGGCCCCTGACCTAGAAGGTATAATGCTAAGTCAGACAAATAAGTCAAACAAAGACAAATACCATATGATTTCACTCATATGTGGGATTTAAGAAACAAACAAACAAACAAAGAAGAAAGAGATGAAAAAAAACTCACCTCACTTAAATACAGAGAACAAATGTGGTTGGCAGACCGGAGGGGTGTGGGGGGAAGGTGAAACAGATAAAGGGAATTAAGAGTACACTTACGTTGATGAGCACTGAGTATAAAATTGTGAAATCATATTGTATACCTGAAACTGATATAACACCGTATGTTGATTATATTTTAATTACAAAAGAAAACTAATGAACAACAAAACAAATTAAAATTTAAAAAGCAGCACAACTATAAACCTGTGCTAATGCATGCATCTGTTCATTTTCTTCTCACACGGAGCCTGCCACAGGAGTTTTTTCTACAGCTCAGCCCCTCCTTCTGCTAAAATCCATTCTTCAGGGAAGGATGATCCTTACTCTCTTCACATCCCTGTTAATCTTGTCGGTACATGCTCCTCTTTTCCCTGTCTGGGAGAAACTTCACTCAGTGTCTCTGAGCCAGTGTCTCCTTGGTCCTGTGATCACTGTGCTCCGCTCTGCCCCTGCCCTGCGGCTCTGTCCTCTCCCCACTCCATGCGGCAGATGCTCTGTGTTCTGTACCTGGAACTTGGCCCTGTCTCTCCTGCTGTGAGTCCTACAGTTACATATTGTAACAGAGCCCCCCGTTTCTTAAAGTCATATGCTTTTTGATCCCCTTTTTGGGGGAGAGGAGAGGGAATTTCATCATGAAACAATTTTATTAGATGAAAAAATTGTATCCACTTTCTATTAAAAAGAAAACAAACAAAAAACCCTCAATAACTTTCTCCAGCAAAATCAGTAAATGAGCAGTACTTCCCAATACTTCCTTCTCCTACAGACAGGTGCCTTTTCAGGCACACTTTAAATTTATCCTAGCAAACATATCTTTATGGACTTTAAGAAGCATTTCAGGCATTTCAAGTATTCAAATGGGTTTATCATTAAAATCAATCATCTGTGATTTCTGTTTGTCACTATTTTGACTAACAGATCTTCAGAATTCTCGTTTGTATGTCAGCTTTGCCTAGGAAAAGAGGTCCTCCTGACAGAATTACTCAATTTGGAGATTTATGTATAAGAAATACCTATCTGTGAGTCTGTCTACATCTTAATCTATAAAACCAGTGATTGCCCTATAGTAAAACTATCTATGTTCAATATTAGTTCAATCTAATCTTTATGAAAACGATTTTATTTGGTAATATTGCCAAAGAGTTGCTAAGACTCAACAATATTAACGAAGAACCATCATGAGATGATGGGGCAAAAGCAAAGCTTGAAGAGAGAGAAGCTGAGGATGGAGGTGGCCTGTGAGAGTCGCTGCATGACAGCGGCCTTGTGGGTCAGTGATCCCCTTTGTAGCTCAGATTTCACCACGTATCAAATGTGAATAAGATCTGACTTTTGGGTTATATTAGGATTAAACTAAAGGAAGATAATGTATATAAAGTTCTTAGCACAGTTCCTGACACATAAAAAGAACTTTATAAAAGCTAATTTGATATTATTGTATTTTTTTAAAAGATTAGTTTATTAGAGGGGAAGAGAGAGAGAGAGAGTGGAGGGGGGCAGAGGGAGAGGGAAAAGGAGGGAGAATCCCAGGCAGACTCCGCACTCAGCACAGAGCCTGATGCAGGGCTTGATTTCATGACCCTGATATTGTGACCTCAGTGGAAACTCAGAGCTGTTCACTTAACAGACTGCACCACCCAGATGCCACCCAATTATTGTGTTTTTAAAACTTATGGAGATCTGGCATAATTAATACTATACAATGAAAGAAAGGATAGTTTTATTATTCCCTCTGGTCAACTTTCCTAATATTTAGACATCAATTCAAAAAGACAAGCAAACAGGGAAGTGGGCCTGTGGAAACATATATAATCTGTACACATGATTAAAATATTCTGAAATTCATTGAAAGCTAGACTGGAAAGAGAATCTTTTCACATCCACTGATTTACTATCTTCTATTTCTGAAGTTATTTCCAACCATCATTTTATTCTTTCAATGGTCCTTCTGATTATTAATGTTATTTTACAAATAAGACACTTAGGGCTAAGAATAAAAAAAAAATTTGACCAAATGCTCATGGACTCTGTAGGAAAGGAATAATAAGAGGAATTCACATGCTCTTCATTTCCAGTTGATTGTCGTTTGTATGATCCCCATTACTTCTAACAGTATGAAATTTTGTAGAAGTTGTTAAGTTCTGTACATTTACATTTACATACTTGTAAAATGCAAGCTCTAAATTTGTGAGTAATCCCTTTCCTAAACTGAAGCTTCTTAAAAGAAGCACATCAAGTATTTATGAAAATTTAAATGACAAACAACAATATTCATTCCATTTTACTTGCCTGTAAAATGAAGATAATAGAAACACACTATTTTAAGACTTAGTCTTTTTTTGGAACATTTATAATAGCGCAGAATTAAGTTTTGGTAAAATAAAACAAGAAGATGGGCTACATTGAGAAAATTATCTAGGGTCTATGAAAAAGGAAATTATGTTTCTGTGAAATAGTATATAGTTTTATGAAACCCATAAAATGGTACCAATACTTATAGAGCAATGCTTACTTTTGAACTCTCAAGATAAACTAATCTGGTTAGAAACTCTCAACCTCAGACTTCACAGTGGATAGAGTAAACAGATTAAGCAAACTTTCCTAATCACTTGAACTGTTCCTCCCAAGGGCACTGCATAGAGAAGTTATTCGTATCTGTGACTCTTGACAACATTGGTATAGCATAGTATATAGTATACAGTGTACATTACATAACTTCGGAGTTGGATGGTCCAAAGGTACTCACACCCTGATATGTTATACATTAGCTATGTGGCTCTGAGCATATGAATCTTTCTAAATCACCATTTCCTTATCTTTAAAATGGGGATTCTACCAGCATTTTTCCAGCATTGGATGTCATCTACAGATCCTAGAATATAGTGCATGTTTCATAGAAGATGGTGATTATCTGAGTGTGGGTTTCCCTGAAAGCAGAAGAGTAGACAAAGACTTGAGTGTAGACAGTTTATTTGAGAAGAAATACCAGGGACTGTAGGGGTGAGGGAACACGGTGTCTGAGCCAGGTGAGGAAGCAGAGGTAAGAGGCTATGTGTAGCATCCATGAGGACCCATTCCCACGAAGACCTCTGAAAATGCCAGCTATCTCCCCTACTTATCCAGTTGCACAAAAGGAAGCCGAGAGCATTTGCCCACTGCATAGTTCATATTCTGTGAGGCTCTTTTTTCCCCCATCTTAATTTTAAGAAATGTCACAGGCTTATACTTGGGTTCAGATGTGCGGCTATGACTGCAAAAACTCTCTAAAGCCTTACTTTCCACTGTTTCGTCTCCAGGATTTTATGTATAAGATGGAAGACTTTACGCAACAGATTACTGCCATCATCATCAAGAGGACAGCAATCAGAATGGGGGAAAGAGCTCTTAGCAGGGGCAGGGTGAAGTGAGAACTTGAGTAGGACAGGAGGAATTGACTAGGATAAGGCATGCTTTTAAAGAGAGAGGCAAGGGTTGCAGAGGATGGGGGTAAAACTTTAAAGGAGAAAAGAGAGACCCAATGGTTTTTATGAAATCATTCTGTGATGCTCTGTATAAATCTGTGTCACCTCTTCAGAGCCTTGTCATTCCTGAAGGCTTTCAGAGTGAGGCTGCTAACACTGGACCGTGAAGGCTTGCCGCCTCGTACAGGTGCCCTGTGAGATGTGTACACACATAGTTCTTAATCACTATTCAAGTCGTCCTCTGAATGGAGTATGGTGTATCTCAGCTATTTTTGGATTGTATTTTGGATTGTACTTTTTAGATGTATAACAGAACTCAAAAATATCTCATTGACGTGTCCAGTCCTCCTAATTGTCGTGCGGTGCATGACTCCATCTGGTCATCTTATGCCCGATGCTAAGTTGCAATTACTCTGCAAGTCTCAAGGTAACAGTGAACATCAAAAGATTGCATTTGAATACTACTTTGCTTATAAGAAAAATTCTCGTGAAATTTCTCATTTACATATCACGTTTGTAAAGGGGAACATTTTGCTGTTACAGGTGCTGGGACCCAAGTTTTGTGGATGCTCTATATCCTTAAGGTTTTCTAGGTCTATTTTGTGTGTATACTTAAATGTAGATTTTCTATCTCCCAGTCCAGTTTCCTTTCCACCATATGTATCTACATTATCATCATATTTGTATGTTGCTTTATAAACTGATAGTCTGTCTTAGCTAAGTACATCTTTGATATTTATTGATTACCCCAAGAAGATATTTTAAAAATAATTTATATTAAAATAACTCATATAAGGATATTTACAAAATAGAGGCACATGCATATCTGTGAACTACCTTAAAAATATTGACTTATAAAATTCAAAATATTATGAATATCATTATTTATTATATGCTCAACTCTGGGCTGAGTACTATACATAGTAAAGCAGGAAGAACTATAAGACAGTCCTCCCCTCTGGAGATCTTACAGTTTAGTTTAGGAGAGTTCTAATTCCCAAAGAAAAATCACAAATAGCATGTGTATAGTTCAGGATTATCCAGAGAAATAGAACCAGTAAGATATCGAGATCTAGATCTAGACATATGGATATATGAAGGGATTTATTATCGAAATTGGCTAACCCGATTAAGGAGGCCTAGAAGTCCCCTGATAGGCCATCTAACAAGCTGGAGAACCAGGAAGGTCAGTGGGGTAATTCAGTTCTGGTCCAAAGCACCAGAGGGGGGCGCCAGTGGTATAAACCTGAGTGCAGTGGAACCAGACGATTTTTATGTCAGGCATAGGATGTATGCTTGAGGCTTTGGCATGGCCTTTTCTCCAAGTGTGGCCTGAGGACATCTGGAGGTCCCCCAAATATTTTAGGTATCTGTGAAGTAAAGATTATTTTCATAACAATACTAAGATATCACTTGTCTTCTTCATTGGCTTGACATTTCTGTTATTGATGCAAGAGCATTTGCAGGTAAGTGTTGGTGGTGCCTTAACATGAATCAAGACGCCTTAACATGAATCAAGACACTGACACCAAAATTGTGCTATTAGTCATCATATTCTTCACCACCATGCACTTCAATTTAGGGGGAAAAAAAAAATCCATTGCAGTTGAGTGCTATTGATGAAACAGAATTACTAATTTCATTAAATCTTGACTTACTGGGTTTCTCCATGATGAAAAAAGAAGTGCTTCTAAACTTCCAAAGTGGGGTGGGTGTGTCAAGGAAAGACTTATGAGATTGAGTTGCAAGCTGAACTAGCTGCTTTTTTCATGGAATGCTGTCTTTGCTTGAGGAAATGACTGACAGATAAATTATGGTTATTCAAACTTGGGTATATGGCAGATATTTCCTTGAAAATGGAGTGAGTTGGTCACTTAAAGGAAAACAACTGACAGTATGTATTTGTTGCCATTGATAAAATTTGAGCTTTCAAGCAAAAAGTGGAATTTTGGAAAACATATACTGTCACCGTGAGCTTGGTCGCTTTTCAATTCCTAAAGAATTTTCTGATGGGCTCAATGGTGATATTAACAAATGCAGTTTTTTGATAATGTGTAATGAAATGTGTCAACATGAGAGACTAGTATACCTTGGTGACCAAATATTTATCCAGTAATAAATACATGATGTTACAAAATCGTGCAAGGATGAAAGATCCATTCAAACTGTGAAATAGACCAGTGGATTTTAATGTAATGGTATATTGACATTGTTTTGGATTCCACATTACAACTAACCTTTAAGAAACTACTATAGTTGAATAATAGGGTAATATCAAAGAAGAATATCTATAATTATCTGTAAAGGTTATTAAAACACTCCCCCATTTTCCAAATACATTATCTGTGTGAGACTGAGTTTTCTTTATATACTTTAACCAAAATGACATATAACCACAGATCGCATTATAGAAGAACGTAGGGTCCAGTTGACTTCTGTTAAGCCAGGAATTAAAGCTATTTGCAAAAATGCAAAACATAACAGAACGAAAAGCCACAAGTATACTTGTTTGTATATTTATTTATTATATTTTGAAAAAATACTTTTCAAAAAATGTGTTTACTTGTTATATAATGGACTAAACATTATTATTTTTTAAAAACTTCATAGATAATTTTTAAATTTCTGTTTTAATTTCACATACTGTAAATATTGACAGACAGAGCCCACATAAGCAAAAGCACTTAGGTGTCCTCAATAATTTGTAAGATTTTGAAGTCTTGAGACCAAAAAGGCTGAGAATTGCTACTACAGGAGAAAGGTAACCATGAAAGATTTTTTTTTTAAAGATTTTATTTATTTGACAGATAGAGATCAGAAGTACGCAGAGAGAGAGAGAGGAGGAAGCAGGCTCTCCGCGGAGCGGACAGCCCGATGTGGGGCTCGATCCCAGGACCCTGGGATCATGACCCGAGCCGAAGGCAGAGGCTTTAACCCACTGAGCCACCCAGGCACCCCACCATGAAAGATTTTTTAATCTGTTTTGTCTCACCTACACCCAGCCTCTATATACTACAGTAGCTGTGGTTCTAATTACTTTTTAAATCTCCTTAAAAACCAAGCTCTTTAACATTCAATGTATCATATAAAAGCTTCTATGAAAATCTGTTAGCTTCCTTCCCCAGACATCACTAACCATTTCATGGGTTACAATTATTTATGGAGACCAAGGGCAAACCCTCCTATGCTTATTTCACAACCTCATGCTTTTGTTCCTGCTGTTCCCTCTGCCCAGAAAACTTTTCGTTTTCATCCCCTTCCTATATTGAACGTGTTGGTCAAGTTCTATTTGGGGCACATCTGCTTGAGGAAACTATAACTGAACTCCCAGTCAGGGTTATATACTACTTCATCAATTCTGTCTCTCGATTTCAGCTTTTAGCATATTATTGTGACATTTTTACTTCTGTATCTGTTTTCTCTTAAGGACATAGACCTTGTGCCTAATCCATAGTTGTCATTAACAAATGCTTGCTTGATTTAAATTTGCTTGTTTAATTATGCTTAATAAATGATAATAAATTCTTGCTTTAAAAATTTTGTAATACTGGTGATTCACAGACCTGTACCCCTGGGGATAAAAATACATTATATGTTTATTGAAAAAAAATTTTTTAAATTTAAAAAAAATGTTGTAATAGGGCACCTGGGTGGTTCAGTGGGTTAAGCCTCTGCCTTCAGCTCAGGTCATGATCTCAGGGTCCTAGAATCCAGCCCTACATTGGGTTCTCTGCTCAGCAGGGAGCCTGCTTCCCCCTCCCCCTCTGGTTGCCTCTCTGCCTACTTGTGATCTCTTGCTCTCTGTCAAATAAATAAATAAAATCTTTAAAAAGCAAAAATTTTAAAAAATTTAAAAATAAAAATGCTCATAAAATACTAATTAGGTGAGTTAATCTGGTAACAGCCCTCAAAATGATTTTAAGTCAAGAAGATCAACAATATGACTTAAGAACAATTCTGATAAATGCACAAAAAAGTACATACATCAAATTTTCTTTTTTCCTTTGTTGACATGTAGCTCAAGCAACAGTATGTTTTGTAAAAAAAAAAAAAAAAACTCCAACAAGAGATTCATGCAAACACAACTTTACTCAGCTTTCCAAAAAGGGAGGCAATTATTTAATATTTTTAATAGCACATTTATTTTACAAAGGCCAACTCTGACATTTTAAGGTCATGGCTGCAAATTCGATTTCATTAAAATCTGTGCAAGAGTTTTGAAGGAAATAACAATCATATTGATTTGTTATAGGGACCCTGACTTTTTTTTAAATCACTGTGGTACTATTAAATGAATGAATAGGCTAAACTTAATCTCTTATTTGAATTAAATGCGGTCTTTAAACAGTAGTTACATTTTTAAATGAGCACTTGCTAAGAAATGTGCTCATTGACCTACCATGACCAACTTTAAATTATCTGGACATAGAAAAGCAATTTGATTATGAGACTGATAGATAAGTGCTTATCATTAATTTCTATACATTAATGCCATTGAAATGCATGCGAAGAGCTACGAGGACTTGTTTGATCCATCTTCCAGGTGTCTTCCTGTCTCAGCTCTTACCGTCATCATCCTACAGGCCTGTTATCATACTGTGTGGACTGAGTTTGCAGACCTTTCTTGCCAAGGGCTGCCCTGCTTTTGCTCCCTCGCAGGGATAACCAGATGTTACTTATTTAAAGCCTCCATCATTTTGTATGACAGAGTAACTTAATTATACCCTGCTTTGGAGATGTTAAATGAAATTATCTTCAAAACAAGTGCACTTCATTTAATATTTTTCTCCGTCAAGTACTTGAACTGTGACATGTACATCATAAGCACTAAGCAAGCAAACACTTTATAAATTGAGGCCTTCAGACAGGGTAATTACCGTTGAGGCAGAGCAGTACTCGAAAGTACCTGAGATAAAAACTTTGGTAACTGATGCTCAAGTCTGAATAAAAAGGTTCTGGTAAAATGAAAATTTGATAAACATAATAAGTAGAGGTCATCTACACTGTGGATCAAATTTTGTTTTTCAGATTTTAAATAGGGTCACAGTCAAGGTAATCCCTGCAGTGGATCATAAAATCCCCTGTTGAGGATGAAGATGGATGGTCAGCCGAGGACTAAAAACATATTCAATTTGGGGGGCACCTGGATAGCTCAGTCATTTAAGCATCCAACTCTTGGTTTCAGCCCAGGTCACAGTCTTGGGGTCATGGGATGAGCCCTGTGTAGGGCAGAATCCGCTTGTCCGTCTCCCTTTGTTCCTCCTCCTCCTTTCCCATCTCTCTCTCTCTCTCTCTTTCTTTCTCTCTCATAAATAAAATCTTTTGAAAATATATACAATTTTGACTGCTTCTTTTGAAAATGCTGTTTAATTGGAGGACTACATTTTACTTTGGAATGTGGAGAATAGAATATTCCAGATTGTTTTAGGACAGCCCCTGAAATTGACCGGCAGATTAAATGTGTCCAGTGTTGCTGAGAGAGGACTGAGAAATAGTCATTAGTATTTGGCAACCTGGAGGTGAAGGCAAAGGGCGGTTTTCATAGAGCCTGAACCCACTGAGTGGCTTCAGAAGAGACTGGGAGAAAGACAAGTGGAATCAGCAAAGAGAGATAACATTTTCACTGAATTTTACCGTAACATGTCGAAAATGAATATTTTAATGGTTCAGAATTAAAGGGGGGGAAATCGTCAGATGTGCTGTCCTTTCGCAGGTCAAAGAGATGGACTCTTGCATCCAGATGGTGACTTGGCCTTCGATGGTAACAAGAGAAAAGATCCAAATAATGATTACACTAGCCAGTAGGTTACTGATGTGGTTTAGAAGTATGTGAAAGTTCTTTTTTTTTTTTTTTCCTCAGTGGAATAAGAACTAGTTATCAGATAAATGTGAGAAGAAGAGTAGATATTACAGTTTTGAGAAGGGGATGCAAATTAGTTACATTCTTGAAGAGTTGGGATAGTGAATTGAGGACAAGCCAAAAGAACCGAAGGAAGCCCAGTTGAGGCTTATCGCCAACAATTTAAAATGAGGCTAATTTACAACAAGCTCACTTTTAGTTTTCCAGGGGGTGCAGGCATGAAAGCAGCAGTGAGTTAAATTTAAACAGACTTGGAATTCAGTTTTCTGGAGCAAGCAATGACAGGAGAGAGGAGTAAGGGAGTGGAGGGTATTTGCAAAGCAATGTTTTTAGTGGCAGACAATGAAATCTAAGACATAAGGAAGGAATAGAGGAACATGAGGGGCTTGAATATTGGTATATGGGAGGAAAGCGCCAGGTTGAAGAGTTACTGGCATTGGTACAGAAGGAAGAGGCTTGAAATAGTAGCATGGTGGTCAGAGCTTACGATGCTGAAAGGTGAGACTTCGGCAAAGGCAAATGTGAAGTCATTATTAAGATAAATGAGATGAAGTATACGACTATTGCAAGTAAGGAATGCAAGAACCTGAGAGGCCATGGAACAGGATCAATGTAGGTTTAGGTACTGATATCCCCAATATTGGGAGAGAGAGAAATCATTAGTCTGATGAATCTTTAATATTATGTAAATGTACTTTTTCCTTTTTCCGCTACTCAGCCTTTCATTCTATTTGCAACAGTTTCTCTCCCTGATTTTAGGCATGTGACATGGGCAGATACTGAAATTTTATGGTCAATAACTCAGACCCACCATGTCCTACAGCACTTTGTGGTCTTTATGGTTTATGAGACAATTTCATATGCATTATCTCATTTTATTTTCATAGTTATCTAGTGAGGCAATTAGAGACGGCATTGTTCTAACTGTTTTATAGTTGATGAAATTGAAGTTTGATGATATTAAATCATTTGCCAAAGTTGATATGGCTGGGAAATGACAGATTTTCCATGGGAACATATTCCACACGTGTATGTTTTGTGCATGTTAAATGGAAGAAATTTATTAAGTCTCAAACCCAAATATATTTATCTCCTCCTTTGATGTTTTTATAAAAGCCTTGCCTTTGCATGAACATTTTTATGCAATGGGAATTTATGATAAGAAGATGTATTATTTTTAAATTCTGAAACACATTTTAGTTTGGTGATAAAATAGAGTTTCCTTTTTTTTTTTCTGTCTTGTCCTTGAACACTGTTTTTATTTTTCAAGAAATCATAGTATTCTTATAATGTCCTGGTTATTATAAGGCAATATGTTATTAAGAACACACATGTTGGGGCCCCTGGGTGGTAGTCGGTTAAGCATCAGACTCTTAGTTGAGGCTCAGGTCATGATCTCAGATCAAACCTTGAGATCAAACCTTGCATCAGGCTCAGTGAAGAATCTGCTTCAGATTCTCTCTGCCCTTCCTGCTTGTGCTCTCTCTTTAAAATAAATGAGTCATTTAAAAAAAGAAGAATGTACATGTTACTTAAAATGTGCTAGACTAAGTGTTCTTATGAATATAGATAGGAAAGTAAGTAAAATACTGGGAGCAATAATCCAGCAGGAAAATAAAACACTTTCAAAATGAGAAGATAATAAATATTTCAGGGTATATAATTAACTGGTCAAATCATAAGCCTTAAGAACTTCCCAGTGGATTATGAAGAAAACCATGAAATTTTCAAAATCTATTCTTTTTTAAAAGAAAAATCTGTGAGAAAAATAATAGACAATCCCATTTTATAATGAAGTGTATATATCTTAAAGAATTGGCATGATTCATAATGATGGGATTCTATAAAGATTCTTTTTTTTTTTAAAGATTTTATTTATTTATTTGACAGACAGAGATCACAAGTAGGCAGAGAGAGAGGGGGGAAGCAGGCTCCCCACGGAGCAGAGAGCCCAGTATGGGGCTTGATCTCAGGACTCTGGAACCATGACCCAAGTCAAAGGCAGAGGCTTTAACCCACTGAGCCACCCAGGCGCCCCTCTATAAAGATTCTTTACAAAATCACCAACAAAATAAGGATGTTTATTTGTTTGATTTTATTTAGAATTTGTCCAGAAATTTAGGCCAATGCAATTAGACATTAAACAGAATTAAGAATTCTACTTCTTATCCATTCGTCTGTTGGAGGACAAGGGGTGTTAGAGAGGGGAAGGGAGTTGGGGTAAATTGGAAGGGGAGGTGAATCACGAGAGACTATGGACTCTGAAAAACTATCTGAGGGGTTTGAAGTGGCGGGGGGGTGGGAGGTTGGGGTACCAGGTGGTGGGTATTATAGAGGGCACGGATTGCATGGAGCACTGGATATGGTGAAAAAATAATGAATACTGTTATGCTGAAAATAAATTAATTAAAAAAAAAGAATTCTACTTCTTGACAAGGAAGAGGGAAAAGCATCTCCCTCCCCCCCAACTATCATATCCCTCAAATATCAAAAGACATCAAATAAATGCTTCTTATATTAATAAGAAATTTTAGGCCACAATACGTGACTGAACACATTATACACGGGGGAAAAAAAAAGAAGAAGAGGAAAAAGAAATTAACGTCTTTCTTATATCCTACCAGTAACTAGTTAGAAAATGTAATGGCAGGGTACCAGGGTGGCTCAGTCTTTTAAACGTGTGACTTGGGCTCAGATCATGATCCCAGGGTCCTGGGACAGAGCACCACATCAGGCTCCTTGCTCTGCAGAGAGCCTGTGTCTTCCTCTCTCTTTGCTCCTCCCCCTGCTTGCCCTTTCTCTGTTGAATAAATATATAAAATCTTTGTAAAAAAAAAAAAAAGAAAAGAAAAAAAGAAAATGTGATGGCTAAAGAAATACCCTATTTATAATGGAATCATTAAGTCCCAAGAATAATTCTAAAAAGAAAATGTAATACCTATTTAAGAAAATTGCAGGATTCCATTGAAAGACTGAAAACAAGATTTGAATCAAGTATGCAAGATGACCAGAAAGACAAAAAAAAGACACTAAATTTAAAAAGAAGTAACTCTCATTGTTTACAGAAGACATGAATTGTGAAAAGCTACAGCTAAGCTGTTAGAACTAATAAGTAAATTTAAAAAGATCACTGGATGTAAGCATATATATATATATATATGTACATATATATATGTAGGGGTGTGTGTGTATATAATTAACTGTATTTCTATGTAAAAATAATGAATACATAAAAAATGAAATTTTGTAAAGAAATCACTTCTAATAAGTATCAAATGCCTAGAAATAAATCTGACAAAATAAGCACATGATCTCTGTACTGAAGCTACTAAATAATATGGAAATATATTAATAAGAGGACCTAAATGAACAGAAATATGTAAAACATTCCTAGATGGGAAGACTTCATTTTGCAAAGATATCAAACCTGCAAATTGATCTATATATTAAAGCAATCCCAATCAAAGTTCCAGTAGTTGTGAAGGCGCTTGGGTGGCTCAGTTGGTTAGGCCGGGGACTCCTGAGTTCAGCTCAGGTCACAATCTCAGTTGTGAGATCGAGCTCCACGTAGGTTTCCACTCTCCATGTGGAGTCTGCTTAGGATTCTGTCTCTCCTACTGCCTCTGTCCCTCCCCTTTCTCATGCCCTTTGTTTCTCTTTCCAAAAAAATAAAATTTTCTTTTAAGATTTTATTTATTTATTTATGTGTGTGTGTGAGAGAGAGAGAGAGAGAGAGTGAGTGTGAGAGAAAGACCAAGAGGCAGATGGAGAAGTGGACTCCCTGCTGCGCAGGGAGCCCAATGTGGGACTCAATCCCAGGACCTGGGGATCATGATCCGAGCCGAAGGCAGACACTTAACTGACTGAGCCACCCAGGGAGCCCTCAAAATAAATTAAAAAAAAAAAAAAAAAAAGTCCAGTAGGAGTGTGTGTGTGTGTGTGTGTTTATGAAAACTGATATGGAACTATAAAGGACAAAGGATATTCAAGTTATTTATCATCTGTCTGATTATCTATCATCATTATCTGTCTTTTTACCTATTATCCATCATCTATCATCTATCTTAGAAGTTGGTTCTGCTTCTCTGGTTGAAGCCTAACAGAGGCAATCTATAAATATTTTTGTGTAAATAAATCACTTTCTAGTAGTAATTCTAAAGAAATGTTATATTTGACGTAAAAATACCTAAGAACAAGAGAGCCATAAAGATGTGGAGAAAGGAGGCACCTGGGTGGATCAGTGGGTTAAAGCCTCTGCCTTCCACTCAGGTCATGATCCCAGGGTCCTGGGATCGAGTCCCTCATCGGGCTCTCTGCTTGGCAGGGAGCCTGCTTCCTCCTCTCTCTCTCTCTGCTTGCCTCTCTGCCTACTTGTGATCTCTCTCTGTCAAATAAATAAAATCTTAAAAAAAAATGTGGAGAAAGTAGAAAGTATGTAGTAAGCAGGACATAATGATGGTCTAAAAGTTCAGGCTTTGAAATAAGAATAAGGAGTGATGAAGAGTATGATTTTAGATAATATGGTCCCAAATTAGAAACAAAAATCTAAATATATAACATCAGGGTATTAATTTATCTTGTTGTCAATAGGAGCAAGATTATACAGACACTAAAATTGGATTATAAATGTGGAAACCATCTAAGAAGTGCTTTTGGATGTCTGTTGCCAAATACTTCATCTTCACAGTATTGTAATTATGTAAAATGTTTGTTCATTTAAATATAATATAAAGGGGCGCCTGGGTGGCTCTCTGGGTTAATGCCTCTGCCTTTGGCTCAGGTCATGATCTCAGGGTTCTGGGATCGAGCCCTGAATCGGGCTCTCTGCTCAGCAAGGAACCTGCTTCCCCTGCTTCTCTCTCTGCTTGCCTCTCTGCCTGCTTGTGATCTCCATCAAATAAATAAATAAAATCTTTAAAATATATATATGTAATATAAAAACATAATTTGTCTTATAAAATGTAATGACTTGAAGTTTTTACTAAAAATGACTTACCTTTCTGAAATGGAAATTAGTCTCATGGAAAGATTATAATTTCCTAAAATAAAAAGAAAATATATGGTAACATATTGTATGTCTTTTGGCATACCAAAGTTCACCAAAAGCAGGCATTGTAGAACTCTGAGTTATCAATGGACTGAATGCATATAATGTATAGTTCTTTTGAAGTAAGATGAAGTTGATAAAGAATTTCTTATTGACCTTGTGGAAATACACAGATAATGCAAACCCGTGTTCAAAAGGATTCCAAAATCAACAGTAAATAAATAGTCCATAGCAAATATTTGCAGAGTCATTCAACTATTATATTCCTAAATTTAAAAAAAACTATCAGTTTTAAAATTTTATGATTCATTAAGATAACGTCTAGTTCAAAGACAGGAGTAATTCTCTATGAGGGCAATTAGCTTTACTCACTGTCATGTTCGAAGTCATGCAAACCCCAATACAATCATAATTCTATAAATTTGGTTAATAAGGGATATTGAATGAATACGCTTAATTCACTTCATCCCACTTTCTCAGTGGCAAGAGGGAGCTACTAAAACATGATCTCATTTGTATACTTTCATTAGTTTTTCTCTTTGTTGTTTTTAATAAACCATACAAAAATACATTCATTCATCTGCAAAATGAAGGGCATAGATCCTTTGTTTAGTTTCTCCTTAGTTTAGTTTGTAAAAGTAATTTTTTTGAGTTTAAAATTTTACACCAAAAAACCAGAAAGAGATCAACATTACCCATGATCCTACCACTCATAATAGTCAAGGTTAATGCTTTGGTTTCTTTCTTTCTAACTTTGGTCTTAGAGAAAAATATCTTGGATGGTAGCTAGATGCAGTTCTTTCTTGACATATATTTCCTTCACAGTTTCCCACGGCTGTGCCACTCTTTATATATTCATTCTATTTTTGGTCATTGGGTTACACTGCTTTAATTTTTTTTAATAATAATTACTAATCAACTTTGTAAATAAATCTTTGTTCACATATCTGATTTTGTTTATTTTTTTTTTCTTACTAATACAGTATTTATTTGTCTTCCTTCTGTCAAATCCTGAGCCAACCACTTTCCCCAAGCTTCCTGGGGAGGTATGGGAAAAGGAACATACAGGGAAGAAAGAACATACAGGGAGGTAGAGAGGGCTCTGTCACATGGCGAAGAGGATGAGAAAGGCCACCATCAGGCGAAAGAGCCCCATGGCCTTTGGGAGGGCAAAGCCCAGAATTAGGAGAAGAGCTGTTGCTTCTGAGAGGGGCTGCTAACATCACCAGTGATGAGGCTCCCAGACACAGTCCCAATTCCAGCCCCAGAGCCAGCCACCCCCACTGTGACTGCCCCAACCCCAGTGAACTTGGCTTCTCTGTCAGTATCCCTTGAAATGTTTCAGAAGCTATAGCTAGCATAAGTGAGGTCAGGGGGCATGGGGTTGCCCAGCTGCTAAGGCTCTCAACTGTCAGTGTCTCGGGTGGTTTTACCACCTCTGCAGGCAGTGATGGGTTCAGTAGCTGAGAGGTGCAGCTGGGAGGTATTCCTGACCAAGATGGGGTGAAGACAAACTTTGCACAAGTGTACACTTTCAGGTTATGAGGGTCTATGGCAAGAGAGCTGTTCCCAGTGCAGAAAGACAGAGAGAGGTGGGGTAAAGGAGGGGCAGGAAAATTGAAGGTGATTTTGTTTATTATAAATAGAACATATTCCTGATGGGAAATTATTGGCTTGAAAACAATAAGTAATCAGGTTAACATTTTTCATTTTTTCCTAATATTCTTAGTATTGAAGGTAGTGAGATTTCTTAGCAAGGAATGGATAGGTTTACCTTAATTGATTATTAATTTTCTTTTATATTTTTCTCTTGAATCCGGTGTTCAGAATTTATGAAACTTTCCTCCCTTTCCTTTTTAGAGACATACAATCACTGACCTGGTTAAAGGATCCCAGCTGTGGCATTCTCTAGCTCTGTGACCTTGGGCAAGGGGCAACTAACACTTCTACGCTTCACTTCTTCATCTGCAAAGTGCAGATAAACATTGTACCGCCTTCAAAGAGCTGTGTGAATAAATACAAAGTGAGAGTGCTTGAGAAGTCCTCTTCAAGAGCATGGCTCATAATAAACACTATGTAAATGTACTGGATTATTATTGTGGGTTTGGGGGGACTCTCCCTTCCAGTATTCTCTTTGGTTTTGCTCCAGATTGTAAGGCTTGCTTAGGGTTTGCTGAGTGCCCAGCTGGATCATGGTTTTGGCTGGGTCACCTGATCTTTACCTCTAATGACCTCTTTGGCTTGGTTTTATAGTTTCAGTCTTATTGGCCCTGATCAACCCTCTGTGAAAGCCACATGTTCCTAAATCCCTTATACTTGACTGAAAAGCTACAGGCAGAAATACTTGAGGGAATGTATCAACACTGGATAATTGTAACACCCAACCATTTTCTATTGTGTCAGTACTTACAGAACACTTTTTTATACAATATTCATCATCAAGCCTATTAGCCTATCAGGTCCAGAATAATTTTTTCTTGTTTTACGTATAAGAAAAAGAGATTCAGAAGTTAATCTATTGGCTTATAGTTATCATATCCAGGGGTGGCAAAGTCAAGCATTTAACTTTGGTTTTCTGACTCTCAATAGAATGGCCTTTCCATTGCACCCAATTGCATTTCCAGGTTATGTTAGTTAGGCTTTGGTAGTGTGTGTTGCTGTAATAAACAACTCAAAAATCAATGCCTTGCAAAAAACAACAGTGGTTTATTTCTCACCTGTGTTGTTTGTCAGGGATTTACAGTTGCACTGCTAAAGGATGGCCTCTGTCTAGAATATACCATTCTCCTGGCAGAGAGAAGAGCAAGAACCAACCACTCAATGATGCTTAAAGCTTCTTCAGCTCAAGCATACAGATACAGATACATCGTATCTGTTCACAACTCATTGTTTAAAACGTATCAATGATGAACCTTAATAAGGATGAAATGGAGAAGAAAATCCTTCCCCCAGGAGTAATATGTGTAATCATAGTATAGGGAAGAGTGGAGTAAATAATTAAGGGCAACAGTATATAATAGGAATTCATGAGTTGAGAAGGACACCAAGGGAAGTCTTTGCAATCAAAACAAAGTATAAATATTTTTTAAAAATAAGAAGTTCTAGAACTTGGAAAAGTTTACTGTGCAAGAGAAGAGTTCTCAATCATAATTGTGTAGCTTATTTATTTATTTTTTAGGTATTCAGAGATTGGCAATAGGTGTTTCCAGTGACAAGGAAGTTGGTTAGAGGCAGTGTTAGATGTAGACTAGCTAAAGGAAAGAGGTCAAAAGAGAAAGCTGTATATCAAGCACAGGTGCAAAGTTGCTGACTTTGGAATTTTAGACTGTTAATTTGACAGTCCAACTTCCTTTTGGAAGTGCTGAGTTATATAGGCTTACTTTCCTATAAACTCCCTCAGGTCCTGAAACCTATATAAAGTGCCTGAAATGATTCTTCCTTGAAAATTTAATAGAAAACCTAGCTTGGTTCTTTCTTTTCCTAACCAAAGACCGAGGTCACTGAACCTAGGAATAAATTTAATGGCTTGGGATTTTATTTGATAGACTAGACACTTTGTTAGAACATGGTAATGATGTTCTCAAGGTCAATCGTTACAATCCATCTGAGGATACTGTAAATTTGTTTCTCTGACATAGCCATAGACATTATCCTTCACCCTGCTCAGCCATCACACATTTGCCAGAGGGACTGACTAACTACTTGGTCGGTTCAAATTTATCACCTGTAGAAATAGAACTCAAAGCGAATGCTTTGAGTACACAACTTTCTTTCCCAATAACAGTCTGAGGCTGTTTCTCGTTGACTGGCTGCTCTCCTCCATGTGGTGATTCAGGGACCCCTGTTTATCCCATCCTGTAGTGTGACTACCCTCTAGTGTCTCATTAGCTTAAACACCCAGTCAGCAAAAAGGGAAAGAGCTATGGAGAGAGTACACACGCTTCTTATTTTCTTTTAATAAATTCTGTAAAACCCTTTTATGACATTTTCCCTTTACTTTCACATGATACTGGTTGAAAACTAGTTTCAAGGCCGCACTGTTCCTGGTCAAGTGTCCCTGACTGATCAGGAACTTCCCAGAAACAATTTCAAATAAAGGAAGAAGGAACACTCATTTTGATACCTCTGCCACACCCATTGTCCCGATTAAAAATGTCTTTTTTTTTTTCTTCTCAAAATGTTTTCCTTGGTAAGCTACTATATTTATAACTTTGTACCTAAAGTTGTTTGGTAAAAGTAATAAAAGAAAAAAGAATACAGGTATATTTTTTTCCCATAACATTAAAAGAGAAAGTACTGAATGCTGTTTCCTCCATGACAATAAGGTTTCATTTGGGTACAGTTATTCTGAAGTCTGAAGCATCAATAGTTTGAACATATTTGGAACTCAATCTATCAGATTTACCAATGGGATAATTTGTCCACATAATTCTCTACTCCTACTCTTAGGAGCACAGTTTTAATAATAGCATCCAGATGGTCCTCCAACTTAAAAATAGTTTATGTTCCAAAATCCCGTTTATAATTGATATGTATACATACCATAGTACATATGGCGATTGTCTTTATGCCATCCATAAAAGTTTATTTAATACATCATCTAATAGAACTTCTGCAATGAAAACTGTAGTAAGTATTGTTGTTGTGATGTTCATAATTAACACAAAAACCTACACATGTAAAGTCATTTTCTGAATATAAAACATTTAAAATGTTGACACTATAATGTATAAAACAGCTATTATAACTGCACATACTTTATTTGATAATAGCTGGGTTTACTTTTTTGTTATTTAGGAAAATACAAGTTGTAGTACTTTCTTATTTAGGAAAATAGGAGTATTTTCCCACTTGGAAAAGTCCACCTTCTATCACAGTGAAGTATAATCAAGCTAACAGCCTAATTTTAGAACACTTGGAACAAGTCATAACCAGTTTTATTATGAAAGATCCCTCTACACATTTGCATTAATTCTGGTACCTTAATAGGCTGTCTGGCAAGCCATTTCCTTGCAGAAACATGCATTATGAGAAATGAGAAATGCCCATCCCTCCAGGATATTAGCTACTTGTCACACCTGGCCAACAGTGCTCACATCCCTGAAGCCTGGGAATATAACTCTCTACTTACTCTAAGTGAAAAATGGAATGACTTAAAGAAAAATATAACACAATGAGAATAATTTCTTATCAAAAACCCATATATTAAACCAAAAGTATTTTACAGCTTTTATAACAAGAAACTAAAAAGACTATCTAAAGATCCGGGCTGTGATCATGAGTGTGAGGGGCCGAGATGGATGGAGTAATGGAAAACATCATGAGAAATGAGGACGATGAGGGAAATAATCTGGACTATAGATCAGGGGGATGGAACAATCATGTACATGGGTGTAAAGTTTATCCAAAATAACCACACTGCCCGACCCAGAGAGCAAGGCTGTGAGCCACCGCTAGACCCTCCAGTGAAAAGATAGATGATGGCCCGCGCAGGAATGAGATGGCAGAGGATATAAAGATGAATGTTGTGATCGTTCATAAGGCAAGATATCTGAGGAGAGGGGTGAGTCCGTAATGATCCAGAAGCAGCAACGGGGAGGAAGAACTGCCCTAACCCTATTGTCTTCCTAAGGGTTATGGATAAAGGGAATAAAAACAGCCATCACGTGAGACACTGGAGGGAAAACAATCTTCTTAGGAAGAGAGGAGTTTCCGTCAAGGCCACCGCGTGGAGGCAGGGAGGAGAGCTGGGGCTATCCAGGAGATGGTGGCGGAACACGTATTACAGAGCACTCCACAGCTGGTTTATAGATGAGGGGAGCGAAAAGCTGGGTGAGTTTCAAGAAGATTCCAGTCGTCTGCTTGATGTTTAATATCAGCATTCTTTTGAAAGCTGATTGACGGTGACAAGGGTAATCCGGTGGTGGTAGTCTGAGAGAACAATGGAGGGCCCTGGAGGAGGAGGCTCAGAGGCCGGTGAGTCAGGCCATTCAGAGCCCAAGCTGCTGATCTGAGTGCAGCCAAAATGCATCAGCCGCCTCCTGATTCATATCCTCCCGCATATCAATGAAGCCAATGCTGGTACTATGCTTTTCGGAAGGGGGAGAAACCTGGGTTACCTTCTGGGTTCGCCATTCCAGGAGATTTCAATGTTTGGGATTTCTGAGTGATTGTTGGCCCTGGAATATGCTTTACGAGATTCTTGGTTCCAGCTCATACTTCACAAGTATCTTGCTCTAACTTACATCATTTGCAGCACTACCAACAGGAGAAGAGGAATGTCAAGAAATAGTCCTGGTGGCTGGCTACCACTCCTGGGGGAAGGACCTTGAGTTAGTTTCCAGAAGCATCATTCAGAGTACAGGCCTCTATTACAGCTAGACAAGGTTTCTCAGTTTTTAGGTGGGATTGTAGAACTCTCAAGCTCTTTTTCCCACCACAGAGTTTATGGAATGATCTGTAGGAAGAGGAACTTTTAGTGGTGACCAAAGAGCATAAGCCCGTTAAAGACATTCGCCACCTACAGTTGTAGGTTGGATACCTACAACTTCTTTAGGTTGTGATTGCTGGGTGTTTCAATCATGCTGTATCTACCTCACGCAACTGGAGAGAGACATTAAATCCAATGACGATACAAGGAAGAAAGTATAAAGATGAAAGATAAAAATCAATGCAATAAGAAATAAATGCAAAACAGAGAACAATCAACAAATCAAAAATTGTATGAAAAGACTATAATGGTAACAAACTGCTCATAAGGCTAACCAGGAGAAAAAGGAGCAAAACATAGTATAAACTCAACAAAATATATCACTTAACTAGTTTTAGGTGTTGTTAGCCAAAAAAAAAAAAAAAGTATATTTAAAATTTAAGGGTGACTTAGAAAAAATTTTAAAAGGATCTGCGCCCCTGCACCAGCAGGATCTTTTCTAATATGTATTATCTGCTTTAGCTCTATCTCACAACTTTTGATATGTTATATCTTATTATTCAGTTCAAAATATTTTCTAATTTTCACTGTTGGTTCTTCTTTGATTGACAAGTGATTTTGAAATGTGTTTTTAATTTTCAATAATTTGGAGCTTTTCTCTGTCTTTTGTTATTTATCCCCAGCCTAATTCTATCTTGCATGCTAATTCCACATTAGTCAGATAACATTCTCCATATCTCCATCCTTTAAAATTTGTGAAGACTACCGGGAATGTGGTCCTGCGGTACATCTTCTCTGTGCAATTTAACAGACGATCTTCTGTTAGGTTTCGAAAATTCTTGGCCAGTATCTCTTCAAGTGTTTTTCTTTTTACCAGTTATATCTCTTTTCTTTTGCTGGGACTCCAAATTCATGTACATTCAAATTTTGTATGATGTTTGATACATCTCTAATCACATTTTCTGTATTTTTAAACTCTTAATTATAATCTCCATGCTTCGATATGGACATTTGCCACTGAGCTGTCTTTCAGTTCACTAGTCATGTCTTTCTTGAACTGTACCTAATCCATTGTTAAACTCATCTATTGAATTCAGTTATGACATTTTTCAGTCCTGTAACGTTTTTACTTTTAAAATATATATATTCCAGTCCTAAAATATACATATTCCAGTTATCTATTTTCTTCAATATATTTCTGTTCAAGTTTTTGGAAACTTCTGCCTGAGAAGCCCAGTATCTACATCACTTTTGGTATTCTTTCCACCTTCTGCTTTTTCCCCCTTGGCTTTGGTCATTTGTTCCTGTGTCCTGGCTTGCCTGGTCAGTAATCTTTCAGTGAACCCCCAACATTGTACATTTTTAAAAAATGTAGATGTTATAGATTCATTTTTCCCCCAAGAAGCTTCAACTTTCTACTAGTCAGCAATTTAAGTAGAGGCATTTCACTTTGATATAATCTGGGATTGGGACCATTTGAAGCTAGGTTTTGGGCTTTCTGTGGGTTTGTCTATTTTTGATATTTCTTTTATCCCGGGGGATATCTCTTCAGATATAATGTGTAAAAGTCCAACATGTTTATGATTACCCATCCTAATTAGTGGACCTGAATTCCAACATTTTTCTCTGGCGTCATGATGCAGTTGCATACATACAGCTTTTTAGCTTCTGAATCTGACCTATGATTGATTGATTGATTTTTTTTTTTTTTGTCTGTTACTCTTCAAACTTAGGATTCAGCAAAGTCTCAAGAAAAAAAAAAAAAACTGATGTAAAAAACCAGGTTTGGCTTCTCTGTAGTACCCTAAAATCCTGGGGGCTCAAATCCTGGCTGCATTGGTAACTCTGAATTCCAGTTTTTGTCTCCCCAGCCCCATGAGATTGCTGAAAAGTCTTTCTAAAGATTTCTGCCCTCCAACACTCATACACGGAATCAACACATTCCTTATGGATAAAAGCAATGGAGAACGCCTGGCTCACACCAAGGTTTGTGTTTTCTTTTTTCCCCTTCCTAGGATCTTGGTCTCTTGGGTCCTAACTGCCTTGGTTTTTCTCTGATGCCTCCAAACTTTCTTTCTTTCTTTTTTAACCTTATGATTCTTTAATAGTTATTCTCAGTGGGTGGCGTGGTTTGATTATAGCTATTCCTTCATAGCCAGAATCAGAAGTCCTTCATCTTTTGAGGTTTTCATTTTAATGATAAAAATGTTAAAATGTTAACTTCTATGATATTGATTTGATACTTTTTCTGGACACATTATTCTTTCAAAACTTTTCAAAGATAATTTTACCTCTAAAGTCTTCTTGCATTAACTCTATTGGATCTCTTTCCTTGGGTTTTTATTATTCTCTTTGAAGAGTTTGATGGTTCTCTTTCATAGTATGGGTTCTCCATAAGTATTTGCTAATTCTTGGTTGTCTATTTATCTGTATTTGTGATTCCCAGTGTTCTGCCTACTGTGTTGTCCAGAGCCTGTGTCTGGTGGCTGAGAAATGGAGTGGTGTCCATGTGGGAACAGTGTACTGGCAGTTTGTCCCCTCTGGTGGCCAGTGGTCCCATCAGGTACTTCTCTTCTCTGGCCAGAGCAAATGCTAAGTATCTTTATTTAGAAAGATTAATTTATCCAGCTCTTTGGGTTCATATTCCCAGCTTGATGATTCTGTTAAGTTCAACAAGATATAATCCTAAGAAGAAGCTTCTCTAGGCTCGATGGTGAAGTTTATGAAGAAAGTAGCTGACCAACAATAGCAGTCTTTAAAAACAAAGCAAAACAAAATAAAAAATCTTCTGAATCTCAGTTAAGTATTAATTCAGGGGCTTTGACTGAATTTCTTAATTTTTAAGAAATGTGGCCCAATTTTGTAAGAAGAGGGATGATTTTCCAAATTGGTGAGGATTTAAACGATATTAATCTTTCTCTTTCACATCACTGGGGATCTGGCAGAGCCATTGTGTGTATCAGTAGATGGGCTTTCCAGTAAGACAGACCTCAGTTTAAGCCTCAGCTTTATCTTTATGAGTTGCAGAACTTTGAAAACAGTATTTAAATTCTCTAAAACAGACCCACTCCCACTCCTGAATTAAAAAAAAAAAAAAAAAGATTGAGGGGTTAATGTGCATAAAAAACTTGGCATAATGCTGATATCTTACCCTCAATCACTAATAGATATTGTGGTTGTAATTATTGTGTAGTTCCCAAACTCACCTCTTCAATCAAATAAGAAATGTGAGATACTGTTCAAGAGCAAACAATTTAGAGTGATAGAAATTTTAGAACTCTTTGAGTGGTGCTAGTTCTCCATTTGTGTTTAATGTGCTAGGGCTGCCATAACAAAGTACCATGGGCAAGATGGCTTAATATAAGTTTATTTTCTCATGGTTCTGGAGACTAGAAGTCACAGATCACAGTGTGGACAGTTTTGGTTTCTTCTGATGCCTCTCTCCCACTGACTTTCGGATGGCTGCCTTCTTTTTGTATCCTTGGCAGTTCTTCCCTCTGCACACATACACATCCCTGAATTGGTCTTCATGTCCTCTTATAAGGACACCCATCATATTAGATCAAGGAGCACCCTAAAGACCTCATTTTCATTAGATTACCTCTTTAAAGACTCTATCTCCAAATATTGTCACTTAGGGTTAGGAATTTGACACGTGAATTTTGTGGAGGATGCATTTCAGCCATAACACCATCCCTCTTGGTTCTTACTTACTATATAATGTAATACCACCAGGAAAAAAATAATATTTCTATAACATCTTATGCCTTCACAAAAGTTCCTGCACTAAGGTACTGATGTAATTCTTTTGGCATTAGAAAGGTTTATCTGGGAAGTATCTAGATAAGCAAAGATTTGTTACCTTTTACAAAATTATTGTCAAACCCATTTCCGTAATGTTACTAAATTTCCTTCAGTAATGCAGCCTAAATAATAAATTTCTCCTCTAATTTAAATTCCAACAAAACTTCTATCTCCAAACAATGATAACTATAGGATTCAAAGTATTTTCGTTATCCCTGACTGCCAAGAAAAAATATCTATGGTTATATAGCTCATGGATAAATTTCATTCTCATAGTAATTGTTTCCCCTCCCTTGCTTCTTTCTTTGAGCTTATTGGTTAATATTATGTTTATTATATTTTGTATCTGTTCAAATAGATACTGTTCAAATCATTATAATTAAAAGTGTCTCCATTACTGTTATCCTTAGTTCTGATCATGCTGTTGCAAAGTGAGAAAGCATTAAAAGGCAGCATGGAAGCAGGAGTCCATCCATGAAGGAATATGTGGAGAAAAGTACCTATAAAAGAGAAGCCAATAAACACCCAGCAAGCCGATGCCTCATATTCATTTGCATGTCACAGAAGAAAATGTGACACCATTGTTTGGGAAATTATTTTTTATTATGTTTCTGTAAATAATACTTATGTAGAATAATTGAAAATTAATGGCATATTATTTAATCATGTTCTACCTTAAAACATCCACCTTACAAAATGTCTATTAGACTTCAATAAAAAACAAATTACTCGATTTACTAACCCAATATTAAATATCATGTATATTTAATTATAAACACTCATTTTAAATCCATTATCTGTTACTCCTCTTTAGAAGATCATGAGTTGGCTTCCACTTGTCCTTTTCTACCCTTGGCAGAGCTGATATTCTACTTGTTGGTTGATGCTTTATTATTCTGTGCATCTGGTTCCCACCATTCCCAATAAGCCCAAGGTTAAGGATTTAGACCTCCTGTGTGAACCAGCCCAGTTCTGCAACCATAGGTTTTGTCCTTTGATTTGACTCTTCATTTTTAACATGAGTCCTGAACAAAAGGGGATGTGATGGGAGTCTGCAAATGGGTCAGAGCAAACCAGCTCCATTTCTTCTAATGAAAACAACAGTGTAATGTCTCTGACCTGTGGGTGGATCAGCAACACTGATTTTTATCTGACAGGAGAAGCACAACCCTCAGAATGGTGCTTTTTCCCAGAATGAAACTAGACAATGAGTCTTTGAATGTGCTGATCCTAGCATAAGGCATATTTCCATTTAAGCAGATATTTTGTGCCTGTCTCTTATGTGTGTACATTTGTGTGTTCTTTATTTAAAGGGCTCAAAATCAGGGCACCAGGTTGGCCCAACCAGCTAAGTGTCTGCCTTCAGCTCAGGTGATGATCCCAGGGTCCTAGGATGGAACCCCATGGAGTCAGGCTCCTTGCTGAGCGGGGAGTCTGCTTCTCCCTCTCCCTCTGCCCCTCCCCTACTCATGCTCACTCACTCTCTCACTCCCTCAAATAAATAAAGAACTTTTTAAAAAAATAAAAGGTTAAAAATCTTGAGGCTGATTTTGAGAGAGCAGTCCTGTTAAATCTTACTATGTGAGGAATAAAGGGAGATGAATAGAACATAGGGTCAAGGTTGTTAGGACAATAGTAAATATCGCTTACTGATTACTATACTCCAGGTGCTGTGCCAATATTTTACACTGATTGTCTTCTAAACTCCTTTGAATTATGTCTGTGGAAGCTTATAAATACTGTGAGTGGATTATCCTTGGTTATAATGTTCTTATGTTGGGAAGGGATCCAGGGCTGAGCCAGAGCTCTCCTATTCCCAAGTGGAGACCATTGACTTTTCATTTATATTGTCTGTTGCTAAGTTGCAAACAATATTACCATATTTACAGTTTCAAAGAGCATCATGCTTATCCATCCAAGAGTTTCTGTCTCAGCCTAGATGTTGATTTGAGACATGTTCTATTTTCCAGCTTTAGATTCTGATTTATTGTTTCCCTCTTGAAACTACATGAGTCATTTCCTTTAAATGGCAAATTCAAGAGTAAGGTCCTATACCATCCCAAATAATGTAGCAAATGTATGCCAACATCCAGGCAATGTTCCTAGGTTGAGTTTGTAGCAGCAAACAAAACAGGTAAAAATCCCTGTACTCGTGGAGTCATGGAATTTTTATTCTAATCAAGGGAAATAAACAATACACAAATTAGTAAAGTATATAGATTTTTATGCTAGAAAATGTTAGATGCTAAGGATTAAAATAAAACCAAAGATTGCTGGCGGAGGATGGGAATTATAGTATTTGATAGTGTTTCGGAGAGATTTTTCTAGAAAGAACTGGTCAGGAAAAAAACGAAAGGAAATGAAAGAGCGAGTTTTCAAATATAAAAGCCCCAAATCACAATCATGGTTGGTATGCTGCAGGATCACCCAGGAGGCCAGTATGGCGGGAAGAGAATGCATGAGGGAAAAAGGAAAGCCCTGTCAGTTCAGAGGACCTTGTGGGCCATGTCTGCACACCATCAATGGGAAGTCATTGTAACATTTGGAGAGTAGGGATGACCTGACTTATGAATAATAGGATTATTCTGTCTGCTGTATAAAGATCAATCTGATGAGCAGAGAGAAGGAGCACGGGGATAAGAGAAGTCAATAGGAGAGCTTTTGTGATAACCCAAATGAGAGATGATGTTGGCTAAGACCAATGTAGTTCCAGCAGAGGTAGTAGAAAATGATCCATCTGGACAAAAGTTGAAGGTGGAATCAATAGGATTTTTCATAGATAAAGAGTGTAAGAGAGGAGTCAAGGACAATTTCAAAGCCTTTGTCCCTTGGAAGATTAATGATGGAATTCAGATAATGAAGATGACTAGAAGAGTAGGTTTAGGAATGAAGATGGTGTCATATGCTTGTTAGTTTTACAAATCAGACATCCAAGGGGAATACCCAGAAAGTGATTAGATTTCCTCAGGAAGTCTGGAATTAGTCAGCATGTAAATAGTTTTCCAAGGCAGAGCTACCTATATTATCTGTAGGGTCCCCTGAAATGAAAATGCAGGTCTACTTATTCAAAAATTATTAAGAATTTCAGAACAGTGACAGCAGAGCATTAAATCAAGTGTGAAGGGACTTCTGAGTAAAAGAACTTTTGTATTCAGGTAGCTCACTCAGGGACCCCGTCCTGGTTTAATGCCAAGTGTGATTGTCAGGAGAGCAATGAGGACAGAGCGATAGATGGATAGATGGATGTTTGGATGGATGGATGGGTGGGTGGATGGATGGATGGACAGACGGACAGATAAATAGATAAATACCTAAGGACTGAGGTCTGGGGTATGTCAATATAAAAATGATACAGAAATGAGGAAGATCCCTCAGAATTGGCTAAGTAGAAGAAAACAACAAGTTGAAATATACAAAACAGAAACAATGGTAAAATGTTTGGTAGCGACTTGGTGATAGCTCACTGGTATAGGCTCAGCCAGAAGAGTTGGATTGTTGTCTTGATGTTTGTTGTACCCAGTTGCCATGGGAGTTTTAGTGGAGTTTGGATGTTGCATGATTGGTTGATTTGAGGCTTTTACCACCACAAGGAAACTGCACAATTGCTTTATAAACTTGTCTGTTTAAAAAAATCATTTTTTTAATAACATCTAGTAATGAGATTTTGAGGTCCACTGACTGAAGCCCAGCTGAAAAGGAAAAGAAAATCTATTTCTGGACTCAGGTGCCACTTCGAGGGACACACAGATGAGGGGATAGGTAATAGAAGCAGAGAAAGGCAGGCTGTAAGTGTTAACATAGCTTTCTCACGGGTCAGACTACATGTAAAGCAGCCAAACAGAATCTGGCAGACTGTAGCAAAAAGTGAGATTCAACCATCCAAGACAAGGCAGAAATATTCAGGAGTAAATAATGAATTTGTTTCTTTTCAGATGGCACAAACCTGCCTTGGGTTTTAGGTCTCATAATAGGTCACTTTGTTACTAAGGGGTTGAAAAGTTACCAGGTTGGATATCCGAGTCTCTGGGGTTCGCTGTGCAGGTAGAAGACTGAGCTTTTCCCTGAAGTAATACAATCTTCTCCCTCCTCAATTCTTCCCAGAGTCATTAATGATTCCAGGCCATGACCAGGAGACCCTGGGTGTGCACAAATGACCGCTATGGAGAAAGAAGACTTACTAGAGTAGGTCCCAGCACAGGTGTCGTGGTATTGTGCCCCACTGTGCCAGCCCTTCCTGGCTTCTCCAGGGATCATTTAAATCTGTTTCAATGCATCTGACTCTTTCAGGTTCAAAATATCCCGGGGGGGTGTGGAGGTAGAGGAAGTGAGAGGCTACCAGTGGGTAATAACAGAAAAGATACTCCCCTTCCTCCAGTTATTAATATTTTAGAGGGACAGGGGGCAGAAGGTGGGGCATTAAAAAAAAAAGTTGGAAAAAAGAAGTTACATTAGCAGATCCATACTATTGTCAGCCTCTCTCAATGGATTTATGTTGCTTCTAGGGAGTTAACATTGTTCTCTTCTGCTTTCCGGTGAGCTGTAACTCACTGGAACTTTGTAACTCACTGGAACTTTGATGCAGAGAGCCAGTGTGTTATTCTAGAACTGTAGCACAGACAGTGAATATAGCCTTGACATCCGCAAATAGCGTTGACTTTTGGGCAAAATTTTATACTGCCTACTTTGAAGATTATAAAAGCCTTTTCCTTGACATTGTAGAGTTAGAGCATAGCAGTCAGGTAGTCACTAAACAATAATGCTTTGGGTAACTGACTCGCAGGCCCCCTCTCTTTATCCTGGGTACCTGGAAGGATGCTTTGTTAATGTCCTTTTAGATTTGAAGCCATAGGGTAAATGATCTTTGTTGAGTTACTGCTGTTTGGTACCTTTGAGGTGTTTTATAAAGATTATGTCATTCCACCCTGTAACCCTTCCATGAGAAAAGTATTATTTTCCCCAAACTCCATAGGTAAGAAATTAAAGGTCAGAAAGGAAAATAAGATCACACAGCTGTCCAATTGCCAGGGACATTTTATTAGAGTTTAGAGTGTCACCTGGTGGGTTGACTTGAGGCTTTTACCACCCACAAGGCAACTCCAGAATTTTCTATAAACTTCTTTATCTTAAAAACAACAAAAACTTAAACAACAAAAACAACAACAAAATCTTAAAAACAAAAACAAAAGCAGTGGTGTTCCTTTCTTACATGGCTCAGACAATTAGAATTTTCTATAGCTATACAAAATCCATGAGTTTTTTGGAATCGGATGCTCATTTTCAATCTTCTGATATAATTTCTACATTTATTTTTAAATATGGAAGATGTTTGGAATGCATGATGCTGAAGATTTAGATTCTCTAGAGTGAGAACAGGTGGCATTTTTATTTCTTTGTGTGTTTTGCTGTTGTTTTCACTGAGTTTATATATATATGACTTTTTCAATTCATTAAATATTCAGAGATGAAGCTCAAAAACTTAGTTTACTCACAGTGCAATGCCTTGTAACAAATGCTGGGCCACTTTAAGGTTTGGGATTTTAGGGTACAGTTCTGTATATATGCTTTTTCTGTATTAACTTCACATGAAAAGTTTTCAAATGCTGTTTTAATTTTACATAAGTAAAATTGGCCTTTGGTATACTTTGAAAGCATAGTATCTGAAGGAAAGCCTGGACACTAAGCATAGTACTGTCTAATCCTCATGTCTTTGTTTATTACATCTTCCATTGAGTTGGTTTGCCTAAAGGATAGACTGCAGTAAAATATTTAATATGGAAACCAGCAGTCCAGAATCTTCTTCATGCCTAATATTTAGCAAGATTAAATTATTATATATTACAGAAATGATTCTGAATCAGGGAAAAAATTACCATTTATATTCATGGTAGCAGAGAAAAATTGCAAGATTTTCAAAATAGAAAGGTAATTACATATTATTTGGACTAGTAGTATACATTTTAGCAAGACCAACAGATTAAGATTTATGAAAAGAATCAAGTTAATAAGTGTGGGTGTTCCCATCATTTTATGTCTGTTTGACCTCTAGAGGTTTTTTGGTTGGTTTGTTTGTTTTTTAAGCTAAATTGAGTTGGCAGGGGCTGACTGGGACAAAACTGATGGTTGCCTATTTGAGTGGCTTTGGGATATTTATGTCTGTAGTTTGCATTTGGGGCATCATTTCCCTACTTTAATGTCCTTTCTTTAGAGCCTATTTTCTGCATAGGCTTCCTGAAGAAATGCTAACTGGAGAGTAAGTAGAAACTTAGAGAGGATTAACTAACACTTTGAAGTTTATAAGTATTCATAATAAGTTGCTTAAAAGTAGATGGCAAAGCTTCGGGGGGATTTGAAGGCACATATCCATATTTTATCAGGACTTTCTTAATTGTAGTAGATCCTTGGTTCTCTCAAATTTAACACAGGATTTCACTTATTGGCAGGAGAGGTCATGATGTGTAGTAATTTATCACTTTGTTGAGGAATGTATTTGAATCACGTCTCTATTGTAGCTAATATGTATGAGCCGAACCCAGAATCTGGATTCATACCTCATCACTTTGTGTTTCTTACTTAAAATATCTTCCACCCTATGTTATAGCCATAGCAATGTCAATTTGACAGAGTGGAAAAATTTGGAAGGCATACTCTGTATGATTTGTGTAAATCAGATCTTGTGGAAATCTAATCTTTGTGAAGATCTTTATATACCTAAGAATACTGAGTTTTCCAGTAGTTTTTGTGTGTAGAATCTTGTATAGTTTCTTAGAGGTTTATAAGTAAAAGAATGTAGATTATAGGCTCTAAGGAAGTTTATAACCTAGTTGGGCATTTCACAAGTTACTAAAAAGTTCATATAAATTAGTTATAACTACATATAAATCACATTATAATTACATAATTATGCATCGGTAAGTGATCCACTTTATGGATTGTTCAATGCATCAGTGCTTAGAAGTATAATAAGACACCATTATAACATTATCATTAAGTTAAGGTTTATCATGGAGGACTTCCTGGAGGAAGTGAACTTTGAAACAAAGCCATCTATATCACCTTATTGGAAGGTATTTCCATACTCACAATGAGGTCTTATGCAAAGGACAGCCTTAGTGGTAGATGAACAGTAAACTCAGTCACCCTTATGGTGTGATTTCATGACAAGGATAGTCTCTCAGTATTAGTAACAAGTTCTTATTGTTTGGACAGATCTTTACCTTACAGCCTTGCCCTCTGTTAAGAGAAGCACTTATATTTCAAGTACTTTTTCACTTATTATTCAAGTACTTATTTTTGAAGGTGGGTGGCTTTTGATCCTTTATTTAAAAAGATACAATTAGTTTGGGTTCTTTGGATTGCCTGATACAATGTGACAACTTTACATTTTCAGAGACATGGTTAGAGTAAAGAGATATTAACAAGGATCCAAGATAGGAGGAAGGGGACCTCTAAGAACTTCTTTGTGGCCTCAGTATTCCAAGTTATTTGGAGGACACTATATTTTGAGCTCAGGACATGAAAACTGGAAGTAGGTCAAAGGTTTTTATTTTTAAAAATATGATATATACCTACAATGGAATATTATTCATTCTTTAAAAAGAAGGAAATCCCGCCGTTTGCATCCACATGGATGAACCTGGAGGACACGATGCGAAGTGAAATTAGCCAGACACAGAAAGATAAATACTGCACGATTCACTTAATACGTAGAATCTTAAACAGATTCATCGAAGCAGAGGGTAGAACAGTGTTTTGCCAGTGGGAGAGGAAGGAGGAAATGGAGAGATGTTGGTCAAAACACATTCAGTTTCAGTTATGCTTGGGTAAGTTGTGGGAATCTAATATGCATCATAGCAACTAAGTTTACAATACTGTGCTATGGACTGGGAATTCACTAAGAGGGTTGATCTTAGGCATTCTCAGCACAAAAATTTAAAAAGAAACAATGAAAGAAAGTGGTAACTAGGCGAGGTGATGGATATGTTAATTACTTGAGAGCAAAGATCATTTCACAGTCTATTTGTTTATCAAAACATCAAGTTGCATACCCTAAATGCACAATTTCTGTTTCAGTTATAAATAAGTAACAGTGAGAAATTTTTTTAAAAAGGATTAAAATGCTATCAAGTCTATTTTCATACCATAATGAAAAAGCCAAAGTGATTTTAGGTTTGGTTTTTTCAGCTTGTTGACCTCTCCATTCTAGAAAGAAGAATCTTGCAGAGAGACTGTTCTTTCTAAGTACCAGAGCAGCCAATTTCAGTGCAGTAAGTGTAAGGATCTGAGCATAGGAGGAGAGTTTTTAAAATGCAGATGTTGGAACACTATGCCCAGAGGGCATATTTAAGTTTTGGAGGAGAGTCATGTATTTTGTTAAAGCACCCATGTTTACTTTGATATGACGCCACCATTGAGAAACCCTCTGGAATTGTCCTTGAGGTGGGTTGTGTTAAAAAATCAAGACTGGGGGTGCCTGGGTGGCTCAGTCATTAAGCATCTGCCTTTGGCTTGCTCAGGTCATGATCCCGGGGGTCCTGGGATGGAGCCCTGCATAGGGTTCCCTGCTCAGTGGGAAGCCTGCTTCTCCCTCTCCCACTCCCTCTGCTTCTGTTCCCTCTCTCGATGTCTGTCTCCGTCAAATAAATAAATAAGACCTTCTAAATAAATAAATAAATAAAAATATCAAGCTTGTATGGCATGCTTATGAGGTTTATCAGGTTTGATAGCTGAAATTAAGTCATGATATGAAGATGCAAATGCTAGCATTAGTCAAGCAATGTTAGGCAATAGTGATATTCTGGAATATTTCACTCCCACTCAGTTTCCACTATAACCTGCTTGGTTAAGTGTATTGTTAAACACAATAACACCTCTCTGAAGAAGGAATGTAGGTCATAAAATGTTAGCCTTTGTCCAGAATGGCTTTGTTCCCTTTCTTATATATGTTTAATTATAATCTAAAAAAAGAAACAAAACTTCATCAGCTTAATTGTTTGTGTTTGTTTTAAGGAATTAGGGTCCATAAACAAGACAACTTTACCCATATTTGCAGGTAGGGATAAAGAATTGCTTGGCTATTATTAAGGGCAATTTCTCTACGTCCCTTCTCACGTACCCTGAGCAGAGAAGCTGCAATCATTATAGACAATGGTTGTGCTGTTTGATGTTAGATCAGGCTCACCAACATTGATTCTTTCTTTTTTCCTCCCCTCAGATGTACATCCAGACAACGACACTTACTGTCTCCATGAGTTTAAGTGCTTCGGTGTCTCTGGGCATGCTGTACATGCCCAAGGTTTATATTATAATTTTTCATCCAGAGCAGAACGTTCAAAAACGCAAGAGGAGCTTCAAGGCCGTGGTGACAGCTGCCACCATGCAAAGCAAACTGATCCAAAAAGGAAATGACAGACCAAATGGAGAGGTGAAAAGCGAACTCTGTGAGAGTCTTGAAACCAACAGTAAGTCATCTGTAGACTTTCCGATGGCCAAGAGCGGGAGCACTTCCTAATAGATGTACGTTGAACATTCTTCTTCTAGTCTCGGGGACTGCGGCATGGTTCCAGGGGCATGGCGCTACTCACTGGCACACCGTGAGACTGTCACAGCACCTAGAACCATTTGGTTAGAACCCAATGATTTCAAGGCGAGTGGCTCCTATCCAGAGCGTGACCATGCACACAAAATCTCTTTTACAAAGTATGACTCTTGTGGCTTCCCTTTGAGGCATTACCAAGCATCTGAAGCTTAGAACTATCTTCTATGTATTTTTTCTTTTAGCACTTAGGAACTACTCTTCGATCTTTGTTAGTTCAATATTGGTGGTTCTTTATTTGTTTATTGGTTGCTCAAAGACCTGACACAAATAAATGATATGGAATTTAGGGAAATGATAAAACGAATGAGCCAACATGTTGGGTTAAATCATAGTTAATACTTATTTTCCCCTAGTGGACCCTTCTTGGATATATTAAAATAGAGCTCTTCTCTGAAAGCCTCATGACCCTGAAAATAGGGTCCTTCCTGTCAGCCACCACTCCACTTGTCCCCTCCTGACCTTCCTTCCTCTTCTCTGTAGTCACCCCTGAAGGAGCACATGATAACAACACACCAGCACCAAACTAATCCAGTAGAGTTTAACTGGTCTATTTTGGTATCTAAGGAAGAGTAGCAAATAGGCTGAAGATTTGTACTGTAAAATACCAGGTAGCTGAGTATGGTAAAAACAAAACACTACCATTTTTACATTAGTAGTTTCCGTAGATGGATCAAAAAGATATGAAAGCTAACATTCCTGCATTAGACCTCAGGCTTCCTGTTTTTTGGAAATACAACATACCTATTTAATAATTACGGATAAAACCAGATGCAGAGATACGTTCTTCTCTCGGATTCCTCCAACAGGCTGTGTTCCCTATTCTCTGTACTTCTGACATGAAATACAGGGAAGATTAAGTGTAGATTTTATCTAATATAATTATCATAACATAAACCTTTCCTTACATCAAGATTTCCAGATGAACATTGTCTATTCTAATGTCCCATATGCAGAAATGGCTTAGAAGATAAGTATTGATCAGTTAAGTTTATTGGCTACAATTACTATCAGACTTCTTGGAATTATTGGTCAGATTTTTCTGGCAAGATGGCCTTCAGCTCACTAATAACCAAATTTAGTCATTTGTACATAAAGAAGACTTTTAAGAATTCCACAAACACTCCCCACGTATTCACCTTTCTGCAAACATGAAACCTTGAAAAACTGCAAGAGAAGTCACGATAAAGACAGGTTTTGATAACAAATCATTATAATCATCTCTGATTATAGGTAAGCAATTTAGTAATAATGGGCCTATTTGGTCTTGTCGTAAAAGATGCACTGTAACTACTATCAAAGGTGTCAGAGTTCAATGCGTGTGATGTGAAGGCAGAATTTTATCTGTGTTTTTCTACCTTGAAAACATCAGTGCAGACAGTTAAAACCTGTCCTAGGATGCCGGGAAACTGCTGTTGGCCAGCTGTCGGCGTTTCTTGCTACAACTCACCAGAGCCTATAGCTGGACTTGGTTTTTAACAACAATTTAAAACCCTTCAGGTAATTTGGTTGCAAATGGGAACAACTAAACAGACATTGAAATAAATACCAGTCACCCCAGACTCACTTCTGGAAAGTGGTGGGGGGAAAAATTAATAAATTTTCCCATGCTTTTAAAAAATACATACGTTCCCCGAAGAGGAATATTCCCAGCACTGATAAAGACTAATCCCATATTCAACAGAAGTAAGTCTCTTGTGTTTTGTTTTCCTTCTATTATTTTCTGTTGACACTGAAGTGGAAATTATATAGCAAGCATGCATTTCCCTATCTTCTCTGAAATAAGAATGAGAGAGAATAAATGTGGGGCCTGTGTAAAAGGTTAGTCTGTAATATGCTGGAGGAGTCAGGTGCTTCTTCTGGAAGGTAAAAGAAAGTTCAAAAGGTGAATCAAGATAAAGTCAGTTACTACCTGAAAGGTGGTTACATTGTACTTTGGCAACTTTGGTATATTCATCTTTTACATAGTTTGGATTTTAATAAATTGGGTCCAGATGAAGTGACACATTCAGGAGAGACAACACATGGAATCTTCACACATCCTCCCACAATCCCACTGCGGGAACCACTGTTGATCTTTGTTCCCTTGCATCACCAGGTGTCATGGCCTACCTGTGTCCCTGTTACCTCAATGACATATAATAGTGGTTTTGAGGCAAGAGTCTTCTAAAATCACACTCCCTACAAGTTTGTCAATAACCCTAATAACTTAAATGCAGTCTTTTTCATCTAAAAGTGTGTCTTATGTCTTCAGAAGTAGGTCTGAATACTGGGAAAGCCTTTGTCCTCCAGTTGTACCTAGAACTGTGCCTCCTCAGATTTTTTTCCTCAAGCAAGGGTAGAGGCAGAGGGAGAGGGAGAGAGAATCCTCAAGTAGACTCTGTGCTGAGCATGGAGCCTGATGTGGGGCTTGGTCCCAGGACCCCAAGATCATGACCCTAGCATAAATCAAGAGACTACTGCTCAACAGAGTGAGGCACCCAGGCACTCCATGCCTCCTCAGATTTAAAATGCCTCCTCTGTGAGGCTCCTGGGTGGCTCAGTCATTAAGCATCTGCCTTCGGCTCAGGTCATGATCCCAGGGTCCTGGGATCGAGCCCTGCATTAGGATCCCTGCTCAGCAGGAAGCCTGCTTCTCCCTCTCCCACTCCCCCTGCTTGTGTTGCCTCTCTCTCTGTATCTCTCTGTCAAATAAGTGAATAAAATCTTAAAAAAAAAAAAAAAAAAAAAGCTTGCTCTGGACATGGGTAGAGTCTCTTCTCAGTAAATCGAGGGCTGGTTAACCCATTGGAATAGTGTCCATGTTGCTGCATTCTCATACCTCCTGCTGTGAGACTTGTGACCAGTCACCATTACAGTGACATGGGTGAAAGTGTTTTGTAAACTACAAGTCACCATATAAATAAGGCAGAAGTGTCATTGCTGCCTTGAAAATGTAGATTGCTCTATCATTAATAGAAAAGACTTAAAATTCAAAAACTGTTTTAGCAACCCTCTTTCTTCTTCTTGTTTAATATGTGAAGGATTTGAGTAATTATGGCTGCTACTCCATTGTTGGGATTTTTTTTTTTAATCAATTAGCCATGTATTTATGATGTACATGCGATGCTTTTCCTTCTCGGCCATGGAGCTCTCTAGGTCCATTACACTTAGAAACTTTCATCTTAAAGATTACTTGCTAATGCCAGAAATTCTGGCCACATATCTAAGGTTTTTAAAGCTTCAAAATCTCCGCAGAATAAATACAAGTAACATGAAGCCGGAAGGGAGACCAGTGAGTCCATGTTAATTACTGAATTTGCAGAGTACTACATTTCACATAAAAAAAGGTCAAGCGCTGTTTCATAAAAGTGTGTGGAAAGGGAGTTAGGAACAAAGTTGATGTGCATGAATTTATCAACTGCACCCAATTAACAAATGCTGTAACATGGTATTCCTTAAGCTGTGTTCATGAATAATTCATGAAAACAGCTGCTGCTGGGGGTGGAAATGCTTTCTCTCGCTTATGAACACAGTGTGGTGTCCACAAGGCAATTCACTATTGCTGTATTCCAAAACGGATTGTCACCTAAGTATATTCATCGCCGCTGTAAAAACTCCCTAGTAGCTCACACGTACATCTCTGATCTATTTTGTTCTGTAATAACATCCAGGATAAAGATTCTCACAAGACTTCTGCCTTTCACGGTTTGTCCCGCATCACCATTTTCCCAATGACTAAATCATCTCTGTCCATAGCCTTGCATCTCTTTTTCTAACCATTAGAAAAATTAAGATGACTTTCCTTTTGTAAATTATAGTCAGAGTTCTCAGTAGAATTCTACCATCTTTTTCCCTGGGGATAACTTTGAAGAGTTCAAAAAATGAAGTATGAGTCTTTAATTGGCTATAGAGTCTCAAAGTTGGAACGATCCTTGAATGGTCTGATCCAAATCACCTTCTGTTAAATGAACGTCTTCTGAATATCATTTCCTTCAAGGTCTTTTGGCTCTAGTTCCTCTATTTGTTCCATAATTTTTCTTTCAAGCTATCTACAAACTTGATAAATATTTCCTACATGTTGAGCCACTATTGAAGATACTGAATAGAGCAGGACAGTGAACCATCATTTTAAGGGTCCTTCTTCTAACTTGTAGGACCATTTTTCTTCATCTTTTTTTAAAGACTATATGAAAGTCCTTTAAAAAGTAGTTGAAGTACAGATTTTGTTTCTTACAGGGAATTTAGAAGTATACGAGAGCATTATATTTTTAGAAATTGTTAAAAACTTAAAAAAAAAAAAGTACACAAGCATAAAAATCATTGTATTTCACTTCACACCAAACTGAACATCACAGATGTTTAGCTTTATGGAAGGGGTGAATAGGAAAATAGGATTCCATATTTGTTATGCCAGACACAGCTGCTCCCCCACAAACCTACGCCACCTCCATTCTCACAAAACCCCAATGTTGTGGATTTGGGACCAGCGATGAAACTAAGGCCCAGTGACTTGGTTCACAGATCTTTTTATAAACTCATTTTGTAGGGAAAACAATGTAGTTCAAAACCAGGTCTAAAACCTACTTCCTTTCCGTGTGCCACAGTAATAACCCTTCTAGAAGCGTGAACAATGGAGATAAGAGAGGCAGATATGTCAGCTATTTTTGGCACGAGGCTCATAATATTCAATGAAATCAAAAATAGTAAAAACATGCTTGATTAGCACTTCCTTAGCCTCGCTGCATTTATTTTTGTGATTGTGAACTTTATGTGATCTCAGCCTCAGGTAAGAACTTGTTCTGTCAATTATGATGTTGACGTGAACTAAAATGGAATGAGTCTGATTGCCAGTCCTGTGCCTCCAGAGGAAGAGCTTTATAATTTGCTTATTTAACAGTCAAAAACTAAACAATTACCTAAAAATCTGTTTCATTCTGAATTGGATTTATGTGGTGAAATACATACATGTGTAGCATTTTTTCATATTTTTCTTCTTATGATTATGCACTCCAGAATTCCCCTGAAAAATAGGACATCACATTTGAATTTTAGAACAGAGATTTATTCTATCACATCTTTCCAAAAAAAACCAAAGGTATTACTTGGATTTAAGTTTACATTCTCGGAAAATGAAAGTATGAGTATGAATTTGACTTAGAATATTTTGTTATTCATATCTTTCTAATAATCTTACAGTAATAAGCTTTACTTTATAGTGAGTTGGTACCAGAACAATTAAATGCGTATTTCCTTCTTTGAGTCTTTTAAAGTTTTTAAAGTTTTAAAGTCTTTGAGTTTTTAAACATCTTCATTTGTACCCTTTGGCTGAAGTCGGAGCATAAATATGTATTAGCAATACACATATTTACAAATATTCTATGTTCCTCATATTTTACTATGTTCACTTCTAGAGTCTAAAAGTATTATTTGTTTTTAAGGGGCACATGGTGTCTCAGTCAGTTAAGGGTCCGACTCTCAATTTCAGCACAGGTCATGATCTCAGGGTCTTGAGATCGAGCCCCACATCATGCCCTGCACCTGGTGTGGAGTCTGCTTATGTTTCTTTCTCTCTGCTCCTCTCTCTCTTCCTCTCCCCCTCTCTAAATAAATACTAAAAAATTAAAACTATTATTTGTTTTTAAATGGAAAATATTCATTTTCAAAGCACAACTAGTTATAATTACTTGCCTGGTTTTGCTTATCAAATCAGACTTAAAGAATTTAGGTCTTTAACTAAAGTTGTAAAAAAACATTTTTTTGTCTTTTGCGGGATAGATAATTTATGTGCTCTTTCATTTTTCATACTGTGTATCTTTGTTAGTCAAAACACACATTTAAGTTGAATTTCACCTGAATTTATTATGATTAGAACTTTTCCATTTTTGGTTATCTGCTAAATACTCTAAGTAAGACTAGTGGTTTTATGGATTAAAACTGTTGCTGCATTATTATTCCTGTGATCACTGAATTCCTACCACATGGTCTAAAAAATACCTAACATTGTAAAAACGGAGTATCATAAAAATACTGATTATAGGATTTAATTTTTAAAATCATTTTAGCAAAATAATTTATTTTGATATACTATTAATTTGTCTTCATTTGTCTTAACAGCTTCCTCTACTAAGACAACATATATCAGCTACAGCAATCATTCAATCTGAAACAGGGAAATGGTACAATATGAAGAAATCTGGTACGTGATCTTAAACAATAAACATGACACCGCCAAAACTCACTCCTGGAGATCTCTGTAGACTACAATCAATCAAATCAATAGTCAATCTTGTAAGGAACACAAAGTAGCCATGAGCCAAAAGTATCAATAACAGAGTGAAAAAAAAAAACCCATTTTATACAGTACAACCAATGAGTGTCAAGCTAAAGTATTGCTTACTCATAAGCAGTTAAAAAAAAAATCACAAAAGGAAAACTAATGTTAGCTTGTGAAAAAAAAAATGCTGTTGAAATAAACCATGTCTGATGTTATTCTTGTAAGTATTTTTCTGTGATTGTGAGAACTCCCATTCCTGTCCCGCCTTGTTCAACTTGTATAAGACAATGACTCTGTTTCTTGTAATGGCTGACCGGACTGAAGCCCTGGGTTGTGCTAAAAATAAATGCAATGGTTGACGCATGCAATTTTTTATACAAATAATTTATTTCTAATAATAAAGGAATGTTTTGCAAATGTTGAGAGTTGTTTCGTTCCAGTTTTAAAGCCAAGGAATACTCATTCCAGTTGGCACTTTTGCTGTAAACTCCTGATGATTTCCCTAAGGACTGTGTCTTTGTACATTCATGTGTGTATGAAGAAGCTGTCTTTTATTCCTCTATGATAAAGCATTATTTGTGTAAGATTCTGTGAGTATTTCAAAATTTATGTGGTAACTTTTCATCGTAATTGCTTTTTTTATGAAGAATCAAGCAAGAGCTTGAGGTAAATTGCTTCAAGTATTCTAATTAACTAATGATGAGTTAAACGTTACTATGGAGAATGTAATATGAAAATCACCATCAAAAGTATATGGAAGGGTCACTGAAATTCTCCATGTTCTAAGTCAAAACTTTCACACAGTGAAATATTTCAAAATATGTACTATTAACCTTTTCTTACCTGGGCCTGGTATCCATTGAAATCAGTGAAGTAATGGGCCTTACCCAGTACATTTCTCAAAGCACAGAATTAGCATATCTATTCCCTTGGCATCTCTAAAGAAACCACAGTTCAGATAACATGTCAATGCTTTCTTATTTTCCAAATGAAAACATTCGTTGGTTCATAGCACAGTATCATTAAAGAGAGAAAAACAGGAAGCCTATGTCATGCTAATAAACCATGCTAGGATGGATATAGGAGCCTGTTAAAGGCTTTCAAATCTGTTACCATTTTTGTCAGGGGCTCCTCAATGCTACATGATCCCAGACATCCATCAAGTCAATGGGTATCTGCAATCATTTTGTTAGTAAATGTTCTCTCTGCTGAGTGAGCTTGGACGGCTCATTGCACTCCTTATAGATAGAAACAACTCTCCATGCTCCGTAACTTCAACCCAGATTTTGACAGTCACCTTATTTAATAGAGAGTTGAAGGAGCACAGCCCGGGCCCCTGCACCCTGGAGTAACATTTCCTAGATACTTCCAGAGACAGAAAGCTGCATGTGGAAGGAAATGTTTACTTACTGGTCTTCTCTGGAGTTTCTCCTATTAGTACTGGATGATATTTAAATCAAGGAGTGAGGGCATTATTTTCAAAATTTCAGATAATCTGTGTTAATGATACATACAATCCTGTAATCAGGATTCTCAACCCACCTCTAGGTGTGCCTTTCTAGCTAAAACATAGCTTAGAATAAACTCATAGCTGCACATGTAGTATATTTTCTTGTGCCATGTATCTGAGAATTGATAGCCATACCAAGAAAAGTAATTATAATTGTATATTACTAATTTTTAAGTTGACAGTTTTCTTTGTATTGGAGATTATTAATGGCTTTTACATTTTTTTAATTTAATTTTAATTAGTAAGTATCCGTATGTTTGGTTGAGAAAAATGCTTGAATTTTAAACAGCCTGGGTTTCATTCGAAGAGGAAAATTCAAGTATGTTTTCACTTACTAATTGACTCTAATCAGGGGAAGTGGATGCAACAGGGTGATTACGAGAGCAGAGCCAGTTCTTAGGCCAAGGTGGGTTATTATTATTTTTTAAAGGCTTTGGGAAGAAAAATAAATTAAACATAACTCATGACATTTCAAAATTGTTCTTCCTATTACAAACTTACCAATGGATTATTTTTTTTTCTAAGTACTTTTTATAAATAATTGATACTTGTTTGGTGTTCTACAACATCTTACTTAACTCATAATAGAACTGAATAATAGTTCTTGTAGATTTGCATATCCCAATCTCCCTTTCTAACGCTCTCTGGGGTGGGGGTTGGGGGGGGTCTTTCTTCTTGATGAAAATGATCACCCGCCCCAGACAGTGGGAAGATTAATTCCCACAACCTATTACAGTTGGAGCTGGAGAATCCTGACCTCCACTGTGCTTTTTTTTCCTCAGGGATTTTGCTGAGGGCTCAGGAGGTAGTCATAGAGGCTGGGACAATGTAGGGAGGCATCCGGTAAGGAGAAGGATTTACCATGTGCTAGTAGTGGTTCACAAGTCCTATGCTTTAAAATGAACTGTCTGTGTATTATAGATAAGCAAATGCAAAGTTGCATGGGAAAAAAAAATATAGTATTCTATTCTTTAGAATCGACCTTGTGTTTTATTCTGGCCAAGAAACATCACATCTAATCTCACCATGCCAGAAGGAATGCTAAAAATGTAGCCCAAGGTAATATTTAGCAAATGTCACTAGTATATAGTGAACAATATATTAGTATGACCTTGGGCCAAATCTGACCTCAATTAAAAAAAAAAATTAGCTTATACTAGTTAATATTTAAAAGTATCTAAATCAATGATGGCTGATCTAATTTTCTTCATAAGAACAACTACTCATAAATTTAAACCTGAAGGAGACCATTATGAACTAGAATTGGAACTAAATGGCTAACTTAATTTTTGGAGTTTTTAAGAATTTTTTTTACCAAAAACAATTGGCTTTTCACATGAACAGGGTTTTACTTTTTCGATTTAAATTAAACACCATATTATAGGAAATCTCACTGGGAAGAGAAGTTTGTATCATTTATATTTTCTTCCCTTTTTGACTCTAGATCCTTTATTATTTACTAATGACAATGTAAAAAGAATACCAGCAGTTTTCAAAATTATATTAACTATCACTGATATTTATTTAGTCAGCACGTGGGAGAAACTGCATTCTCAAACTCCATCATGCAGACTTACCAATTTTTCTTATTTCATTTATTTAATTTCCTTTAATGTCAGTATTTTCATCCATCTTCTGGAATAAAGTTGCTAAAAATAACAATGAAGTTGCATGAAAGGATAGCAAGAAATAATACCAAATTGTAGAATATGCTAATCACATATAATCATCTTTACAAATGTTTCTTTTGTTTTTATGGTTTCCCTTAATGAAGATATGAATAATGAAGAAAAACTTGACCATAACTAGAAGAAAAAATTTCCTTAAGAAGAAATTGTGTCTGAGAATGCTCAGAAACTGGCTGTCATTGTTGGGAAGTGTCATATTAAAGACACAGTAGCAAATGCAGAGCAATAATTGTTTTAAAAATGTATTTTCTGTGACTATTCTATTTAAGTTTTTTCCTCTTTAAAACTTTTTGCAGCATAACTTTTAATGATGGCGTTACCTTTTGTTGCCATTATTTCTCATTTAATTTAATGCTCCAATAGGACATTCAGAAGCGTTTTCTCTCTTTTGAGGTTAGTGTAAAGTCTTGTATCAGATTTTGATTTACACATCTGCTTCCAGAGTGATAAGGACAGAGAAAAAAACTGATCTATAGAATATTTTTTCTACTTGCCTACTGTTTAAGTAGCTTAGGCAGAGCTAACTTTGAAAAATAACTTGTTACAGAGTTATCATGGCCAAGTATGGACTGGGACCTAAAAAAAAAAACCAGGATCTGACTATGCTATGACGTGGATGGGAGACAGGGTGATGTGGTTATAAAAACACAACAGGGAAGACAAATGACAGATGTAGTATTTCTTTGAAGTACACGTAAAATTATTTACCCATAACTTAGGTCCCGTTAGGTAAGTTCACTAGAACACAGAATGGTGTTTGAGAGCTATGAAGTTTTGCAGTATTAAAGTATAATTTCAAAAGCTAAAAATATAACTGTCATACAGAGGTAGAACAAAAAAGTCAAGGATTTATTTGACTCATTAGTAAATGAGGGAACCAGTAAGATGTTAAAATTAGTCCAAAGAGCATTTGAGAAGCCAGTTATACACACACACACACACACACACACACACACACACACACGGATACGTTAGAAGTCTAGATATAAAACCAGTTTAGTGTCTTATAGTACAATAAACATTTAGGTTTTCTGTTTCACTGGATAGATGCTATTTGAATCTACACAATAAAAATCAACAAATGGACACCTGCAGCTCAGAGCTATGAAGTAAGCACACTGAGAGAAATTCAGTGCCACACTGAAAGTATTAGCATCCTTTGCCTATTTCTAAGTTTTAGATTATTTCTCTGATGAGTGATATTTCACTGTTTTACTTCCCCTAGTTCCAAGCATTACATTACCAGTATTTGAATTATAAAGATCACACACACATACGTAAAATCGTATTAAGATAATACAAATTAGTAGTAATGAAAGGGCTCTAGAATGAGGCTCTGTTTTAATTATTCTTTCCTATCATTACTCTTAACTCTGGAGACAGAGTAATTCAGAGGCTAGACTGAATAAAGGGAGATGGAGGATAAATGTAAATAAACGTGTGGTGCCTTCAGCTAACAGTTCCCTATCTGATGGTTCCACAAATAATTTGTGTCTGTGACTTCTTTTGCCCCCTAGGCACTGTCATCTCTAGCCCATATTTTTTCTCCCTTTCTGTAGTATATTACCCTAAAAGATGAAATGTGCTTTGCAAGAGTACTTCTGAAGATGACAAATCAAGGATAACTGACCATATCTCCATGCCTACCTCCTGTTACTAGCTAATAAACCTGGCCTATCCCAGCAAAGCCTCTTTGAGGATCCGTGGGCATCTCCCAGGCAGGAGAAACAAGACTGAAGTCTTCTCCATCAAAGAATGAGAGGGTAGAGGGGGCAGGTGTGATTAACAGAGCTCTGCTTTTCCACAAATAGCCTAGAATTTCAGAGCCCCAATCTACGGCTCACTTCTCTCTGATGCTCTAGGTTCTGCAGAGGGCACTAATGGTCGGTGTAAGGCCATAGGACTCTCTCCATATGGAACCCACTTTCAGAAGGTAGTACTAAAAGCGTCAGATCTTAGTGGTCCCTGTTATGGATCATTACTCATTTCCTAGAAAAAGGAAGAAGAGGCACGCTGTAGGAGGCAAAATTATAAAATAGATGAAATGTGGTTTATGGGTTTTTCTGTTTTTCAGGGTTTTTTCCTCATAATGTTCTTGAACTTCTTTATACCTCTTGAAAGTGTCACCCAGCTGAACAATATCCTCATACACATTCTAGGTACTCAGAGATCCACTTTTCTCACTTTACATTTTTGGACTCAATAATATTTTCCTGTGTTCCAAGGCCTCAATCCCAAATTACTTTTCTACGTCAATGTTTTTCCACCCCCTAAACACACAGATATCAAAGGGGCATACTGATGGCCCCTAGGGAAGCTACTGCAGCTGGATTTTAAGGAATAACCATATAATTAAGATCATATAGTCATTCATTTTATTTAGAAACTATTTGTGGAGGACCTGCTATGTAGTAGATGTTGTAGGGTCTGAGAACAGAACAGTGAACTGAACTAAACCCAACACGATGAAACCTAAACCCCAAAGAGCAATAAAAACTGCAACCCAACTCTGATGCTTATGGCATTTATATTTCTGTGGGAGAGATAAGTAGTAAACAATATAAAATATAAGGTTAAATGTATACACAGAGGATGACTTAGGTACTAATAAATGTTGAAAAACCAATGAAATCCAAGAAGGTGGATGGGAAATAGCAAGTAGCTTCAGTAGAGTGTGGAGTTGAAATTTAGGGCAAGTGGCTATGGACAGGGACATGGATGAAAGGCTTGAAGAAAGGGAGAGATGAATATAAGCAGTGTCCTCAGGAAGAACATTCTGGGCAGAGGGAACAAGGAGGCGATCCTAAGGCAAAAGCATGTCTAGACCAGGGCCAGGTGAAGAATGTAGGGTGGGATACAGGGCAAGATCTCGTGGAGCCTTGCAGGTCTCTGAAAAAACGGTTAACTTTTCTACTGAGTGAAAGGATAGCATCACGGACTTTTGAGCGAAGGAGTGACATAATGGGTCCTCATTTTAATCCAGTCAGTGGCAGAAGCATAGACACCAGCTATGGATGATCCAGGGTAGAGATGCTTGTGAACTGGATGGAGCAGAGTCGTAGAGGTGGGGAACCGTGCTTAAACTCTATGTAGATTTTGACAGAGAGCTTGTGAATTTCCTGATGGATTCGATGTGCACCAAGAGAGAAAGATCATTCCAGGGCTTCTGACCTGAGTCACTGGAAGGGTGGCACTGTTATATAGTGAGACGGGGGAGACCGAGAAGAACGAGTTGAGGGAAATATCACTCATATAAAGTATGAAAGTCCAATAGCTCTTCCCACTCAGACTCCTCAATTTGCCTTTTTAAATATACATGGGTCATTCATTAGAACAACTCTAGAAATCCTGGGATCAATTTGAAGACAAGAACTACTATGAGAATGAGCCTTTGTTCCTGCTGAGATATTTTCAGCAGGATCTCTGATCTTCTCCTGATGTCACCAAACTCTCTTCTCTCAATTTGCCTTCCCAGGCTAAATCTGGAGCCGAGTTTTTTCTTCTTCTTAGCTTCTCTCTATAGCACTTGTATATCCCAGGTTTTTTGTGGTAATTTTCAAATGTGTTTCATTAGTGTTGTAGCTGGCTTTCACATTGTGTTGCTTTCTCCAAGGAATGGACTGTAAGCCTTTGGGTCAGCTTCAAAACTTCTAACTTTCTCTTTTCTTGGCTTCTGGGTATTTGAAAGTGAATGGTGCTCCTCAGAATCCACCACAGGAAAATTATCCTTTACACCCAATCTTTGATCCCAATCAAGACTCTTTTATTGTCCGGTAAAGTCTACTGCCTTCTCAAGAAGCATAATTACCTGTTTGGAGCATAGAGGAAGGAAATAGGGGAGAGTGGCTGAAACCCTAAACAGGAAGGACTGCAGGAGTAGACTACCTTAGTCATGTTATCTTAGAGTATGCAAGCTTCCTCTCTCTCAAGGGCTTGCCTTCTATTTTCATTCATTGTTTCTTTCTTTTCCTTCCTTCTTCCTTCCTTCCAATAAGAACAATGTGCAAAGTCATAATTCTTGGGTAGAGATACAAAACCTTACTAGCTAGGAGGGACGATAATCTACCTCATAATGAGAATTACAATAATTATAATAATTGTTATTATAATAGGTAAGATTATGAGGCTCCCATTTTATGTCCGACAGCTTGCTAAGTGCTACACTGGAGTAAATCCTGCAACAGCCTTGTGGCATGGCCATTATTATTACCCCTATTTTAAAGATGATGGAACGGAGACAAAGGTTGATTAGCTCACTGGCTGGAGGTCAAAGAGCACAGAGGTGCGGAGCTTTGCACAGGGCTGAGGTATCAGAATGTGTTGGCTGAGAGTCAAGACAAAACGCTGTGGAGGTCAGCTGGGAAAATCAGGCCCAGGTCTGTGAAAGAAGTTCCTGGAACCCTCTGATTTGATTTCTGATATCAATGTGCTGTGCATGACCACCTATTCCAGGAGAGCTACTCAACCTTCTTAGCTCTGGGAAATATATTTAGAGGGAGGGATAGTCTTTGGATAAATTCAAGTTAATGCCAACATTTTAAAATTTTGATTATGACTTCTCATTTTCATAGAGTTGCTTCTAATGTGCAGTTTCTAAAGTTACCCATGCACCTCACAAAACCAGCTATGCAATGTCGGGCTCTTTCTTCATGGTTCGTGACTGATCTCATTTAAAAATTTCGAACACTATGTAAGAAATCAGAAAAAAGAAATGACAAGACTACTTGAGGGACTTATTTACGACTTAGGGTTAAGTTCAGATATCAACCTAGTTTTACAGTTTGCTCTATATAAAGTAATCTTATTCAGGAGTTCATTCAAATCATTTGCAAATGTGTTCTTATTATACCCTCAGGACGGCAAGCCGTGATTGTTTCTTTCACGCAGACGTAGTTTCTTAGGTAACTGCTGTGTGAACTCCTTCCTAGGATACGGACATTATCATAATGTCTTCCAGCTAGAAAGATCAGGGCTGACGATTGTTAAAGCTCAGTGTCAAATCATCCACCAGTAAGTGAACCAAGGATAGAACCTTACGATCCACAATGGGATTTAATGCCACCTCTCTTAGACCCCAACCAGCCGGCTCTCATCATTGGTCTTCAGCACCGTTGTTAGCTAATAGCTATGTCCTGGGCCCACAACCTTAGTATTACTAGCAGAAGGTGTCTAGGTTCTTGAAGTCTATTTGAGTGGAAACTCCTGACAAAACAAAAAGGCAAAGATCTGGCTGCTTCCTTCCAGGTCAGAGGGAAGGGGTTTGCATTCTCAGCTGGCAGTTACCTGTGCCAGTGCTGTACTCGATTCAGTCATCCGTTTGGGGAAAAGGGTTTGTCGGTGTTCTCAGGTTGTAACAGTATGAGTCCGTCCAGTCCTCCCCTTCCTATCCCCTCGCATGACTTTCTCTCTCTTCAACACGTTTGAGGATTTTTCAGAAGCAAAAACTAGGCCTGATCTGAGTTATGTAAAATGGAAGTTTCAAACTCAAAAATCATTATACCTACTTATGCATTGTAGCTGGGTTTTGAGAACATGTGTCTTCTATCAGCAGGGATCTGAGATGTGAAATAGATCTTTCCTGGATCTGTTGGGGCTGCTGGTTGGGCACAATAGCCCATAGTGGCTCTATGGTGTAGGTCAGTGAACCAGAACACAGAAGGGTTTATGTGACAAGCCTTAGCCATTATGAAGAAGCTGTAATAGCCTATTCTTGCAAAAACCTCACTTTTCAGAGTGTACCTAAATACCTATTTACACAGTAGGGATTTTTAACTAACAGCAACAGCTGTCCTGCATTGAGGAGGGTTTTTTCTTTCTTTCTTTTTTTTTTTTTTTTTACTAGTAACCAATAAGAAAAGAATTTGGCTGCTTCAACTTTTAATTTCTAAGTATATTGACTGCACAGTATTCAAATATAATTACCATATTTATGGGTCTCATTCTGCCTACAGAATATAATAGTGGCGTATTTAATATGAATAATAAAGAGAAAATGTCTTCTTAGTATATTCCTTATTGCTGTCAGCTTTAGAAATTCACAAGTGTGTTACAATATATTTTAACTTAATTCTCACCATTAATACATAATAATGATGCCGTCTTTCAATCATTATATGTTCTGAGGTTAACATTAAAATCCAGGAGGAAATGACTCATGCTGAATTAAGCTAAATAAATATTTAAAATCACTCGCAACACGCAAGGATGACAAAATTCACCCATAGTGTGGAACTGAAATATTTAGTGGAGGTATTTTGTTTAGAGGTTGTGCACAGGTCGCTAGCATTCCTACATGCTGAAAAAAAAATTTTTTTGAACTTTTTAATGGATGGGTAAAATCCATTTATTATTGGAGAGACTACACATACTTCTTTTTAATGAAAAATTTAGCTGTAAATATGCAGAGTATATGTTCTAAAATTGTATGATGTTTAAGGCTGAATTTAAGTATGGGATAGTTGGAATAAGGTATGGTTCCTCGACCGACAAAGCTGGCTGGCATCATATACCAAAGCATAAAAATACGAGTCAAGGAAGAGTGTACACCATATATCAGTAAATGGTGAGGATTTTCTAAATGAAAATATATAAAGCCCATATAATTATTTGTGGGTGTGTCATTTAACAGCCTAGGCAAGAAACAGCAAGGAGCTCTGTTCTCATATTTCTACCACATACATACCTTATAATTTCACCTTGCTGAGCACCATCAAAGGACCATTTCAGAACTAAGCCTTTTTAAAATAATGAATCTCTAAGTCTAAAATTAGCTCAAAATAAAAGTTTTTAAAAATCCATAAATCTGCCTCACCTCTCTTCTTTGTTTAGTACCCACTAGCTCCAGAAGTTTCCTTTGAGGGGAAAGTAGGGCACCCATATTTCAGAAACCCCTTTAAATGACAACATTTTATAGATGGCTTTAATTGGATGTTTCTCCAAGAGTGAACAGAACACCACGGCACCAGGGTCAACAGGGAGGTGGTTTAAAATGTAGATTGTGAATTTCAGGGTATGGGGTTTGAGAATCCGTGTTTTTAATGCATATCTCTGAGTGTCCTGTGCTCAGTAAGTTTGAGAACCACTGGACTGGATGAGTTGGAGGAACTCTATCCCATAAATGGCCCATGGTACGCAATGCATTCATAAGTGTCAAATTTTATTTTATTTTTTTGGCCCAACTTCTATAAGTTCTTTGTACTACACTATGATCACTTAAAAGTGTCCAAAGTTTAACTGACTGAAATTATAGTAGACTTTTTTAATGGCCATGACCATTTATGGATCCTATATGACATGAGGACTCTATCTTGGCTTTTTCCTTGATTTAAATGAAAAGTCTTTGCCATACAGTAGTGATTTACTTTTCTCTATTTAATAAATTCTAGGAACAGCTTCTCGGTCTGGTAAGTTAGAGAAGACTTCCGGCTAACCTTACTGTACACCCCCTCCCGCTCCCAATCAGTAGAATCACACTGAAACACTCACATGAATAATAGGGGTCATCTTCCCACCAATAGTTTGGTCTTGTATCCCAAACAATGAGCAAAAATTAAATATTGTTTATCATGTTTCGTGTTCCTAGGGAGTAAATATGGCATGCCAAATCTGTTCGATTCTAACTATTGGCTATAACCGTGATATACAGTGAGTCCACTTTATGGGAATTACAAATTATTCTTTAAAATTCTAAAAATGTTGACCTGTGTGCAAATTGAGGTTTAATATACCCTCTCTCTTCTTTGTCCACATTATTGCCTCATGCTGCTAAACTTTTTTCAATGGTATATGGAATGCATTTTTGCACAAATAAAAAAAAAGCCGTGTGTTCTCATGCTGTGTTTTTTCCACCACTTTGCCTCTCTGTGACACAGGATAAAAGTTATTTAGACAACAGAAACCCTCTGTATTGAGAATTCAGAACTCAGTATCTCAGTTCAACCTCAGTTGAACAAGTTGGGTAATGGTGTGTGTTTCGGCATACCACTATCTTTCTTTTCTCAAAAACACCAACAGTTACTTTTTCATTTGGGTGATTATAATGCATAACTCACTCTTTGGAGACAATGGAATCTCTCTCAGCATTAAAATAAGCATGATGTTCAGAACATGAGAGGAAGAGTTTCAAATGCATACAAATACACAAATCTATAGATTTATATTTGGGGCCATATAGAGAGTGACACACAAGTATAATCAGATGAACATGAATTGAAATCATTATACTGTAAGGAATTTGGGGGAAAAAAAATAATCAAGTCTGTTAAGTTAGAAGAGTATACTTGTAAGTAAAAAGCAAGAAGACTGACCTCAGATACACAGACTGGCCTTAGAAAAAGGAGTGAATCTGGTTAAGTTACCAAGGGAGATTTAAACTTCCTTGCTGTATGTAACAAAATTTTGGATGGAAGCTATTGACCATCCCTAAGAAATTATGCACAGAATTTTCTTGCTTTATATCATAAAGTGTGACTAGATGACCCCTTAGATTATTTCAGCAATTACAAACTGACTATCTATAAGGTGCCAATCACCCTGCCAAAAGCTACAAAGAGCACAGAGGAAGAAAGACATCTGTGTTCTCAATGGTGATGGGTGTTGGAGGAGAAATATTTCAACTCTAAGAATCTCTGATTTGGGTGTCCCTTTTGAGATTCATCAAGCAGTTATTGATATGACATTAAGTAAGATAAAACAAGGATTAAAATTTGTCAACTCTAACTAATCTGGAACCAAATCATCTGAGACATCAGAAAAGTCCCCTCTTTTCTAACAAGTGATTCTGACCAAAGTGATCAGCATGTTGAGTATGGAAGATTGGAAGGTGTTTCTGAAGAACAATTAAACAGCTAATCATATATCAGCCTGAAGGGGGTCGTCTTCAGGTATATATGTGTATCATTCACCAATAAATAAAAATAGACACTGTAAAAATTCAAATAGGAGCACATTAGAATTATCAGAAGTTCTTGGGGCGCCTGGGTGGCTCAGTGGCTTGAAGCCTCTGTCTTCGGCTCAGGTCATGATCCCAGAGTCCTGGGATCAGGCCCTGCATTGGGCTCTCTGCTCGGCGGTGAGCCTGCTTCCCCCCCTCTCTCTGCCTACTTGTGATCTCTGTCAGATAAATAAATAAAATCTTAAAAAAATTAAAAAAAAAAAAGAATTATCAGAAGTTCTCATTGGTTTGTGTTTTAACAGCAAACCATATCAATTACCTTAAATAGTTTTCTGACACTCAGCCTAGTGTAAGTTTCAGGTTTCTGGAAAGAGTCACCTTCAAATGACTAGCTATTTTTGTTTTTTTTCTTCTGTTTTCATTTTTTTTTTAAAGATTTTATTTATTTATTTGACAGAGAGAAATCACAAGTAGATGGAGAGGCAGGCAGAGAGAGATAGGGAAGCAGGCTCCCTGCTGAGCAGAAAACCCAATGTGGGACTCGATCCCAGGACCCCAAGATCATGACCTGAGCTGAAGGCAGTGGCTTAACCCACTGAGCCACCCAGGTGCCCTATTTTCATTTTTTTAAGTCCATCTGCCATTTCTGAACAAAGCATCATGAAATGGTTTTGAACATGTCATGTGACTTTCAGTAGATATAGATAGCACCAATCCATGGTGACCCAGGAAACAGAGAGCTAAAGGAAGCTCTACCCTAGTCCCATTCTCCCCCCCCTAAATCTTCTGTGGATGCCGTTGGAGGAACCCAAAGGAGCTTCTCGATAGTTTCCATGTGGGTTAGTTTACAAGCCACAGAACAGAGTGTATACAGATTTCTACAGAGGCAAATGGAATAAATCAGGCACACATGCTCAGTAAGTATAAGGCTCTCTTCTGTGTATTTGGGGTACAATGATAAAGGGAACTATTTCTGCCTTCAGCAACTCAGACAAGGGAATGGTTAACTCCAGAGTGCTGGGAGGGGCATTATGTTAGAAGCGAGCATGAGGAACTCCGGATACAAATAGGAGGTACCTAACCTACAGTTTCTTCTTCCTCCTACAGACTATTAGTATTTGCATATAGCCATACCTGTCATAAAGAGAGTACAGCATAAAGATGAAATGCACAGCATATCAGAATTTTTAAGTACCATCAATGCCTTTACAAAGTTCCAAATCTGGGAGGAGCTTTCTGAATATAACTGATTATTTATAAAAAAAGAAAAATGTAAGTTAAACTTCTTATAAGTTGATATTTAATATGTCATGCCTACATTTACTTTGAAAAAAAAAACAAAAACATAAAATGAGGGAGAATGAAAAATGTTTTGCTATTTCCACGAGTCAAGTATAAGTTATGATGAATTTGCCAGAAAGAAAGTTCCATTCTCTTTTAGGATGGGAGATAACGAGACATCTATTTCATATAACAGAATTTTGTGTTTGTTTTTATTTCTAGATCTTAGATCCCTGACCCCAGATACACAAAGCCTCCAGATTCTGTGAGACCACAAAACAATCATTTAGCCTTTAGGCCTTGACTGTTTCATCTGTAAAATGGAAGTAATAAGACTTTCTATTTCCTTCAGAAGACCTCAGTTTTGATAACTAATAAGAAACTAATAAAACGTTTTGAGCTCCTTGGAGATCAGCCACTAGCTGGGATAAAGGGGGTTATTATAACAGCACTCTTTGAGCTCTTGGCACTATGACAGCCCAAACCAAAATATATCACATCCTGTTGAAACTGCCCTTGGAGAGGAAGAGTGCAATTATCCAAGGTTAAAGTTGATCACAGAGTGTCTGTGAACAGCTGGACTTTTATAAAGTGTGTGTTTCAAGCCCTGAGATATGTGGACTATTTACAAAAGTGCTCTCACAGAAAAGGGGAGCATAATACACTCTTCCTGTCCCTACAGCTTTTGAATGTGTGGTAGGGTCGGGAAGTGAACATTCTTTTTCCCTTGCAGCATCAGCCACCAGCAATGCTGTCACAATGAAGTGAGAGGATGAACCTAGAATTTTCTCTTGGGGAGGGGGGTATCATGAATGTCACCTTGTTTAAATAGAAGCTGCCAATGTAGAAACAAAACAAGTTGTGTCAGGCAACTGCATTGCAAACTCAACTATGCCAGTGTGTGTGATATTAAATAAATCTCAGTCCCTCACATAGGAAATGAGACCTACTAAATCAGACCATCTAGAAGCAAGGCCCAGGCTGCTGTATTTTAAGAAAGCCCCACAGGGGACTGATGAGCAACTCCATGCCATGGAAACAAGTTTGGTTTGTGTAGGCCTACAACTGGCCCAGCAACCACCATTTACAGCTCTCTCTCTCCCTGAAGTGTGGGAAAAAATGGCGATGTCATGAGGACAGTTCTGTTTTCCTATCTCTTCTGGGCACAGGAAACAGGTGTGGTTGACTTGCTTCTGTCATAGCCAATACTCCGGAGTCTAAAATATGGCTCAGGAAATGAAAAGTTATAGCTCACCAGGGGAGAGCAGAGTTTATAAAAAATGGCAACATAGAAAGAAGAGAATTAAAAAATAGAAGCAATATTTGGTCCTGTTCTTGGGGTTTCGGATTATTTTTAAAGGTTATTCAAAGATCACGTTTAAGGTTGCATTTGGTTAGGAGACTCAGAAACGCTGGCTGTTGCCCTCAGCCACAACTGCTCTTCTAAGAGTTCCTTGGGAAAACACACACACACACACACACACACACACACACACACACCCCAGAGCTGGCAAAGGAGCTGAGACAATTTATCTTTATCAGCTGGTCTTTGGACCCTAAATCCCAAAGCAGCATCTAAAGCAATTGTTTTCAAAGTAGGGTCCTCAGGCTAACATAGTAAGAATTATCAGAAAACCTAGAAATGCAAATTCTCAGACCCCACCCAAACCTACCAAGTCCCAGAAGCTGGAATGGGGGCCATACCTTCTGTAGTTTAACAAGCCCTCCAGGTGATTCTGCTCAAGAACCACTGACTTAAAGGAGCTACAAAAACGAACGGCCACTGGGTCTTCTCTCCCTGCTTTCTCCACCCTCTGACTCACGTCTTCAGTTTTTCATTCCGAATGGAGGAAGAAGCAGATCCAAAGTTAGAAGATCAGGAATAGGAGAGTAAAAGAAAGCACTCGCTAGCTTCAGAGGGCTATTGGTTTGGGATACTTGCCCAAAGACCAGGCTGACTGTCCAAAACCCCGGGGCGATTTTTTTCTTTGACAAAAAAAGTACTGGGGATGGAGACAAAGAAGTCCCTGATAACCTAAAAGGCAGACTCACCATCGCTCTTAGTGCAATGGCCTTTTTGAAATTCTCTTTACATTTATTTTACTCTCTAATGTTGTTTGCACTTATAACGAAACATGAGTGAAACTCCATAATCTTTTTTTTTTTTTTTGAAACACCATAATCTTTAAGAGTGTAGGACTTCTAAATATCGCGCTCTTGTCCTAGAATAGAGGTGAGAGGGAGGAAAGCAGAGAGACTGCCCTCAGGGGATTGTGAGGTCTCGCCAGCAGGTGCATCAGGCATCTCTTGCCCCCTTACCATTCAAGTTCTGCGGATATTCACAACCACTATCCTTGCGCTCCACACTCACTGGCCAGTGCTTTAATCTGTACTCTCCGCCCAGAGGAACACTCCATTTCACTGGGTGGGAAGGGTCAGACCGGGAACGGGTTGCTCCTGCGGCCAGACGGGAGCTGTATTCAGAGAAGGTCTCGGGCTCCCCCTAGAGGTGGGCACCTCTTCCGTCCTCGGAACGGCAATTTTCGCAGTCCGCAAGCCCCTCTCACCAGCCCTGCCCTGGAGACTAGAGCGAAGTCCAGCGCGCCCTTGTGAATTGCTCCAAGTAATATAATTTGTGACATTGCCAGGCCAACACTACTTCCGAGCCATAGAGCGGGTGGCTATTCACTTTTAAATGAATTAAAATAAAAAACTCAGTTCCTCAGTTGTGCTAGCACCTTGCAAGGGCTCAGGAGCCACGTGCACCAGGCGGGCGCGGAACCGCACCTCGAGGCTGGAACCGCATCATGCAGCAAGAGGGTCTGCGGCGGGGTGCGGCGGCGAGCTAATGTGGGGTAAGCCCCACAACAGGGAAGCGACTAGGCAACGCACAGATGCCAGCTACTGTATTTGGGCACAGAACGAAGGCTCCTGGCTTAAAGGTCCATTAGAGGGTATAGGTAGCCTGCATCCTGGGCCAAAGGTGTTTGGCCTTTGGCCATATGATCACATGAAGGCTCGTGCTGAACTGCCTCTCGGTGCTGCGCGGTTCTGCCTCCTCATCTCCGGCAGAGCCTCTGACCCTTCCCCATCCACCCCACTTCCTACGGGACGCTTCATAGCCGTCTTCACCTTGCACTCAGAGACCCTGCTCATAGGCAAACTGGAGTGAACACAAGTGGGTCATCACAGCCTCAGATTCCTAGCTGCCTCGAGCTTACTGTACGTGTTACACTGTCTCCGTTCTCCTGCCCGTTGTGTGGATTCACTTTGGAAAAAAGCAGGAGCCGTTTGCCCCATAGGAACGGAAGGTCAGCCGATCGTCCACGTTTCTGTCCAGCCCTTCCCTTGGATGAGCACGGGGCAGGGCAGTAGACCAAGTAAGGGAGTTCATTTTATAAGTAGAATAGTAAGTGAAAATCGTTTAACAAATACCAGCGGCTTCCACAGCAGCCCCCCCCCCCCCCCACTTTGCTTGTCTGGCTTGAAGGCCTTTATGAGCTCTGCCGTCCAGTCCAATTTAAGTGATCTGCTCCTGAAATAAGATGATTGCAGGCCTGTATTTCTGAATTTATTTATCAGCAGCTTTGTTGCTGAGAAGATTGAGGAGCAGCATTCCCTGTAATAGTAACTGTTTTGGGGAAAAAAATGAATCTGTAACCGTATAAGGAGTGGCTATAAAATTATAAAACTGAATTCCCAACTCACACATCCAATCAATCTCATTAACTTCGAGCTACATTTCGTAAATCTACACGTATTCACCATGTCAGATTTATGTTCCTCTCCATTCATACAGAGCACAATATAACTTTACAGGAATATGTCAGAGAAAAATTAAAATGTTTTGATCATTTACGTCACAGTAATTGGCTACAGTTGTTAGACACAATGGGTCTAATTTTGTCCATAAACCTTGAGTAAAGGCAGGCACAAACACAGTAAGTCTCCTTCAAATTGTACTAATTGGGAGACAAGGTAATGAAATCTGGGAGAGAATCAGAATTATAGGATACCTTGAGAAGGCAGTCTTGCTACACAGAGAAACAGTGAGAAGGAGGACAACAAAACTAAGGACTCGCAAGAGAGTTCTGGGTCCTGGCTGGCCTCGCTCCCTGCGCAGATTTTACTTCAGAGTAAGTAGAGGAGTGTTTGATGGGCTAGGAGGCAGAGGGCTAACCCAGCTGACTATTCAGGATCTTTCCAGATCCCGACCTATGATTCTGGGGGTCTGCGTGTAGCCGTGTTTATATAAAATGAATTCATGTGATAAAGCAGTTAAATATTGTTTTTCCAAACAGGTTAGCTGTATTTTCTATAATGTCCTTTAAGTTTTGCTTTTTGAAAGAGAGCAAATATAGAGATACGCAAAGACCAGGTCAGATCACAACATTTCACACTCGTGGAATCTGAATGAATTCCATTCTGCTCTGCCAGTGTCTCCAGGGTGCATGCTTGAGAGAGAAGGCGTGATTGAGACCCGGCTGTGCCTCGAGGGACTGTTTTACAACCTCTTTCACCTCGAGTGAGGAGCTGCAAACCTCTCCTCTCTGAGGGTCTTTCCTTCCCCAACCTGGGTTGCTACATGCACAGGTGCAGTTTCCTTGCGATCTGTGCACAGGTGGCATTAATCCAAAGGAATGTAGGGATTACAGTCCATTTCTTACTGAATTGAATTGCTATTTCTTCAAACCTAAGAGACACCAAAATTCTTTGTTTTGCTTTCTATCACTGAAGTGACTGAAAATTTTTCTGGTAATTTATTTTTTATTTTTATTTATTTTTTATTTTTTTTGAGGGAGAGGGAGCAGAGACCATGAGCTGGGAGTGGGGGTGGGGGGGGGGTGGGAAGGAGGCAGAAGGAGAAGGAGAGAGAGAATCTCAGGCAGGCTCTAGGCCCAGTCAGGAGCCCGATGCAGGGCTTGACCCCACAACCCTGAGCTCATGACCTGAGCTGAAGTCAAGAGTTGGATGACTCACCAGCTGAGCCATTCAGGCGCCCTGGTAATGAGGACTTTTATACCTAACCTGAAATCTTTTAATTACACACCTCAAGAAAACAACACTCAAAAATTCTGTAATATTCTCAATTCCAATTGCCCTGCTATTGACGTGCTGAGGGATTTTGTGGCAAGAACTAGATAGGAAGCCAAAGACCATTCGGCAGGCATGCTGGTGAAAGGGAATGCTTGTATATATGTCTTTCCTGCAAAAATCTGAATGACGGGTGATCTGATGGAACTTGTCATACTTGTATAATGTTAAGTTCCTCCAACATTAGTGGGGGGTGCAGATCTTATGTTGCCCAGTTATCATGGGAGTACTTGTAAACAAATGCCAGAAAGGAGAAAAGCAGCATCTAGACTAATTTCTAGATTGAACTGACTTCCCTGGAGCTTACAGACCTAATTATTATTTTCTCTTGTTCCATGTAATAAAACAGGGAAGGGAGTAGAAATGATGTTGTAAACATTAAGACTGGTAAAGATATATACTCAGTGGATATCCTGGAAGTGACCAGGTGACCATTTTCATTTTGAGGAAAAAGAACAGAAAATAAATTCATTTTAGACAACAATGGAAAGCATACCCACAGTCTAGTAAGCATTCTGCTTTCATGTGTCACTCAGTTGCCAGATTTTGAAGAAGACTGGATCCAATCCACAAAGGGGCTGTCTCCTCTATTTCAACTGCTGGTCTGAAGATAAACTAGTTACCTTCAGTCATCAGTCAAAAAATGCAGTTAGTGTACATGTATTTAGATTCAGAACACAATGCTCAAAATGGAGAGCAGTATTTCTTGTGATATTTTGGCATTTTATCTGGCATTCATCAATCCAGGATACTTCAGTGTGTCTTGTTTACATGGCTGCAAAACTTTGGAACCCTCACTTAAAAACAATGTCAGGTGACCAACAGTACAACTTTTTTAATTCAGAAGGTTCCAAAAAGGTTTAACTCAATATGCCTGGTCTCTTCATGATAGATACTTTGTTTTACTAGTTTCTCTTCTCCAGTGTGCTTGTCAACTTTGTAGCAGCTCTGACCCATGCTTGGTCAAGGTTTATGTTCATCTGCCTCACTAAAGAAAGTAGGCCAGACTGAAACATGGGGAAGAAAAAAAAGGAACAGCAACATGACTTTGGGGATGAACAAATACCCTATTGATATTCAGCTACAGCTTCTGAAAATGCTCACAGGATGTTTGGAAATTGCATTTCTAAATGTTATGGGCTTCGGGTCTTTCAACCATGTAATGAATATATATTTTTTCTCCATTTATTTATTATTGGTAGAAATTGAGTGATGGACTTTTCCACTGATGTCCCATCCATGTTTATTTTTCCATTGCTCCAGTCAGCATTGTTATCTGACAATGCAAAACAAGTTACGTTTGAGTTGATACACAGAGGCAATCCTTCTTTCAAAGAATTTTCATCTGTCACCATCATCTCCACTAAAATGCAGAACAGGGAATGACAGAATGATTGGTTTTATCTACCTTTTGGTATATTTTTCTTTGAGTGGCAGCCCCAGAGAACACAATTCTCAAGATAAAAATAACAAAGCTGTGATTATTTCAAACGGCACGGTCTAATGGAGGATTATAAATTAACGCCTAAATTGCCAAATACTTGGGACCAGTAGCTTGAAATTGTGTTCTGGAGATTGTGGAATGACTGCTTTTCACAATCTCTTTCTTCATTTAAGAAAATGAACTGTTTCTTGAAAATGGTAAATGACCAAAAAAGGAAACAAACAAACAGAAAAACACTGCACAAAATAGCAAGATGAAAATAAATTCAAGGAAAATGGACTATATATTTCTCTTCACATTAGTAGTACTTAACAACAGTACTTGTCAAAGGCATGCACCTTTGTTTTCTAAAAGGGAAAGAGAATTGTCAAAGCCTATTTTTGTTTTACTTTTCAAATGACACAAATTCAAACATGATTGCCTAAATTTGATAAATTTAAAATATCATGAGGTCTGTTGTAACAGAAGGCTCATTATAACACAGAGTAGTTATAGATCATGAAGGAGAGCTGTACAACAAAGACACTAACAAATTTGAGGTTCAGCTATTCAGATATGATGAACTCACTGAGCAAGACACCTGTTCCTTGGGTTTGGGTTGAACTGAGCAAAGGCAGCAGGAGACCAGGCCAAAGATGATCAAAATGACTCCAGTATTTTGGTTAAAATTTCTCTTTGGCCATCACTTAAATCAGAACAATAACAATATTTGCAAACCTAAAAGAGAATATTGCCATGCAAAATCATCTTAATGTTTAAATGGAGCAGTGGGTTACCTGACCTTTTTCCTTATAAGTGTGTTTCTTATTAAAGAAGCAGCTAAAATGTTGAAGACGTCTCTGTCTCTATAACTTATAAAATCTGACCTAATGATGTCAACCACAGGTATCAACTTATTTCCTGTTGATCTATGGCAGGAAAATATGTAGGGAGATTGGTGTGATTATTTTAAGACTACATTATCTGCTTTCAGTGAAAATATTTTGGCAATCTGAATGAGCCTTAAATCACAGACTCTACTGATGTCCCAACTTTCTGCTCTCTGCCAAAATAAAACATCTTGGAACCACTAGTGATGCCAACACTGTCAATATTGACTGTGTCAAAACAGAGGGCTATCCAATTTCCTAGCCATCTCTGAGCTGTGGATGCAGGAAATCTAGATGGGGTAGGCATAAAAAAAAAAATTCTTGGATCAAAAGTACCTGAATTCATGAATTGGATTATTGTGGATTCAACAGATTCTGTTTCCCTTAGGTAGTGAAAGGCAAAACATTCTATTGCTTTTGGGAATAGTAATAGGATTCTTTGAGTTATTAGTGGAAAAATGGCTGTAAAAACTATGAATGAATGATTAGGAGGTAGTTTATCTGTTGGCTGGCATATCACTAAGATCAAAAAAGCTAAATAGGGAGGAAGAGTCAAAATGGCGGAGAAGTAGCAGGCTGAGACTATATCAGGTAGCAGAAGATCAGCTAGATAGCTTATCAAACCATTGCAAACACCTACAAATCCAACAGGAGATTGAAGACAAGAAGAACAGCATTCTAGAAACAGAAAATCGACCACTTTCTGAAAGGTAGGACTGGTGAGAAGTGAATCCAAAGTGATGGGAAGACAGACCGTGGGGGGAGGGGCCAGCTCCCGGCAAGCAGCAGAGCAACGGAGCACAAAATCAGGGCTTTTAAAAGTCTGCTCCACTGCTCCAGAGGCTAAACTGGGGTGAAACCCACACAGGGCCAGCATGGCCCTAGGTCCTGCAGAGTCACGGAAGGATCGGGGGTGTCTGAGTGTCGCAGAGCTGGCAGGTATTAGAGCAGAGAAAGAGCCAAGGAGTGAGCTCTCAGCTCGGGGTTACCTTGAACTGGTTGCAGGCTGGGTGAGCTCGGAGCACAGCCAGAGGCCAGGGAGACAGGAATAATTGGGCCCTTTTCTCTGAGGGTGCACTGAGGAGTGGGGCCCCCAGCTCTCGGCTCCTCTGGGCTGGAGACTGGGAGGCCGCCATTTTCATTCCTGTCCTCTGGAACTCTACGGAAAGTGCTCAGGGAACAAAAGCTCCTGAAAGCAAACCAAAGCAGATTACTCAGCCCGGCCCCTGGTAAGGGCAGTGCAATTCTGCCTGGGGCAAAGACACTTGAGAATCACTACAACAGGCCAGTCCCCCAGAAGATCAACAAGGAATCCAGCCAGGACTAAGTTCACCTACCAAGGAGTGCAGTTTCAATACCAAGGAGAGCAGCAGAATTCCAGTGGAGGAGAAAGCAAAGCACGGAACTCATGGCTTTCTCCCTATGATTCTTTAGTCTTGTGGTTAATTTAATTTTTTTAAAAATTTAATTTAATTTTATTTTCTTCTGCTAAATTTTTTTTAACTTTTACCCTTTTCTATTTTAACGTTTTTTAACTAGTTTATCTAATATCTATCTATCTATCTAGATAGATAGATTTCTTTTTTATATTTTTTATTTGTTTTCTTTTTTAAATTTTTTTTTTCTGAACTTCTTTTTATCCCCTTTCTCCCCCACATGATTTGGGGTCTCTTTTGATTTCATTAAAGTGCATTTTCCTGGGGTCTTTGCCACCTTTTTAGTATTTTATTTGCTCCTTCATATACTCTTATCTGGACAAAATGACAAGGCAGAAAAACTCACCACAAAACAAACAAACAAACAAACAAAAAAAAAAAAAACAAGAGGCAGTACCGAGGCTAGGGACCTAATCAATACAGACATTGGTAAATATGTCAGATCTAGAGTTCAGAATGATGATTCTCAAGGTTCTAGCCGGGCTTGAAAAAGGCATGGAAAATATTAGAGAAGTCCTCTCTAGAGAGATAAAAGCCCTTTCTGGAGAAATAAAAGAACTAAAAATCTAACCAAGTTGAAATCAAAAAAGCTATTAATGAGGTGCAATAAAAAATGGAGGCTCTTACTGCTAGGATAAATGAGGCAGAAGAAAGAATTAGTGATATAGAAGACCAAATGACAGAGAATAAAGAAGCTGAGCAAAAGAGGGACAAACAGCTACTGGACCATGAGGGGAGAATTTGAGAGATAAGTGACACCATAAGATGAAACAACATTAGAATAATTGGGATTCCGGAAGAAGAAGAAAGAGAGAGGGGAGCAGAAGTTATATTGGAGAGAATTATTAGAGAATTATTTCCCTAATATGGCAAAGGGAACAAGCATCAAAATCCAGGCGGTGCAGAGAACCCCCCTCAATATCAATGAGAATATGTCCACACCCTGTCACCTAATAGTAAAATTTACAAGTCTTAGTGACAAAGAGAAAATCCTGAAAGCAGCCCGGGAAAAGAAGTCTGTAACACACAATGGTAAAAATATTAGATTGGCAGCAGACTTATCCACAGAGACCTGGCAGGCCAGAAGGAACTGGCATGATATATTCAGAGCTCTAAATGAAAAAAATATGCAGCCAAGAATACTATATCCAGCTAGGCTATCATTGCAAATAGGAGAGATAAAAAGATTCAAGGACAAACAAAAACTGAAAGAATTTGCAAACACCAGACCAGCTCTACAGGAAATATTGAAAGGGGTCCTCTAAGCAAAGAGAGAGCCTAAAAGTATAGATCAGAAAGGAACAGAGACAATATACAGTAACAGTCACCTTACAGGCAATACAATGGCACTAAATTCATATTTCTCAATAGTTACCCTGAATGTTAATGGGCTAAATGCCCCAATCAAAAGACACAGGGTATCAGAATGGATAAAAAGCAAAACCCATCAATATGCTGCCTATAAGAAACTCATTTTAGACCCGAAGACACCTCCAGATTTAAAGTGAGGGGGTGGAGAACAACTTACCATACTAATGTACATCAGAGGAAAGCTGAGGTGGCAATCCTTATATCAGATAAATTAGATTTTAAGCCAAAGACTATAATAAGAGATGAGGGAGAACACTATATCATACTCAAAGGGTCTGTCCAACAAGAAGATCTAACAATTTTAAATATCTATGCCCCTAACATGGGAGCAGTCAACTATATAAACCAATTAATAACAAAATCAAAGAAACACATCAACAATACCATAATAGTAGGGGACTTTAACACTCCCCTCACTGAAATGGAGAGATCATCCAAGCAAAAGATCAATAAGGAAATAAAGGACTTAAATGACACACTGGACGAGATGGACATCACAGATATATTCAGAACATTTCATCCCAAAGCAACAGAAAACACATTCTTCTCTAGTGCACATGGAACATTCTCCAGAATAGATCACATCCTGGATCATAAATAAGGTCTCAACCGGTATCAAAAGACTGGGATCATTCCCTGCACATTTTCAGACCACAATGTTCTGAAGCTAGAACTCAATCACAAGAGGAAATTTGGAAAGAACCCAAATACATGGAGAGTAAACAGCTTCCTTCTAAAGAATGAATGGGTCAACCAGGAAATTAAAGAAGAATTGAAAAAATTCATGGAAACAAATGATAATGAAAACACAATGGTTTAAAATCTGTGGCACACAGCAAAGGCAGTCCTGATAGGAAAATATATAGTGGTACAAGCCTTTCTCAAAAAACAAGAAAGGTCTCAAATACATAACCAAACCCTATACCTAAAGGAGCTGGAGAAAGAACAACAAACAAAGCCTAAACCCAGCAAGAGAAGAGAAATCATAAAGATCAGAGCAGAAATCAATGAAATAGAAACCAAAAAAAAAAAAAAAAACCCAAAACAAAACAAAACAAAACACAAAAAACCACAATAGAACAAATCAATGAAACTAGGAGCTGGTGCTTTTAAAGAATTAATAAGATTGATAAAACTCTGGCCAGACTTATCAAAAAAAAAAAAAAAGAGAGAGAGAAAGAACCCAAATAAATAATATCAGAATGAAAGAGGAGGGGTCACAACTAACACCAAAGAAATACAAACAATTATAAGAACATACTATCAGCAACTCTACACCAGTAAATTTGACAATCTGGAATAAATGGATGCATTCCTAGAGACATATAAACTACCACAACTGAACCAGAACCAGGAAGAAATAGAAAACCTGAAGAGACCCATACCAGTAGGGAGATTGAAACAGTCATCAAAAATCTCCAAACAAACAAAAGCCCAGGGCCAGATGGCTTCCCAGGGGAATTCTACCAAACATTTAAAGAAGAACTAATTCCTATTCTCCTGAAACTGTTCCAAAAAATAGCAATGGAAGGAAAACTTCCAAACTCATTTTATGAGGCCAGCATCACCTTGATCCCAAAACCAGACAAGGATCCCATCAAAAAAGAGAATTACAGACCAATATCCTTGATGAACACAGATGCAAAAATTCTCACCAAAATACTAGCCAATAGGATTCAACAGTACATTAAAAGGATTATTCACCACAACCAAGTGGGATTTATTCCAGGGCTGCAAGTTTGGTTCAACATCCACAAATCAATCAATGTGATACAATACATCAATAAAAGAAAGAACAAGAACCATATGATACTCTCAATAGATGCTGAAAAAGCATTTGACAAAGTACAGCATCCCTTCCTGATCAAAACTCTTCAAAGTGTAAGGATAGAGGGCACATACCTCAATATTATCAAAGCCATCTATGAAAAACCCACCGCAAATATCATTCTCAATGGAGAAAAACTGAAAGCTTTTCCACTAAGGTCAGAAACATGGCAGGGATGTCCATTATCACCACTGCTATTCAACATAGTACTAGAAGTCCTAGCCTCAGCAATCAAACAAAAGAAATTAAAGGCATCCAAATTGGCAAAGAAGAAGTCAAACTCTCACTCTTCACAGATGATATGATACCATATGTGGAAAACCCAAAAGACTCCACTCCAAATACGCTAGAACTTGTACAGGAATTCAGTAAAGTGTCAGGATATAAAATCAATGCACAGAAATCAGTTGCATTTCTCTACACCAACAAGACAGAAGAAAGAGAAATTAAGGAGTCAATCCCATTTACAATTGCACCCCAAACCATAAAATACCTAGGAATAAACCTAACCAAAGAGGCAAAGAATCTATACTCAGAAAACTATAAAGTACTCATGAAAGAAATTGAGGAAGACACAAAGAAATGGAAAAATGTTCCATGCTCCTGGATTGGAAGAATAAATATTGTGAAAATGTCTATGCTACCTAAAGCAATCTTCACATTTAATGCAATCCCTATCAAAATCCCACCCGTTTTTTTTTTCCCAAAGAAATGGAACAAATAATCCTAAAATTTATATGGACTCAGAAAAGACCTTGAATAGTCAAAAGAATATTGAAAAAGAATGCTAAAGTTGGTGGCATCACAATTCTGGACTTCAAGCTCTATTACAAAGCTGTCATCATCAAGACAGCATGGTACTGGCACAAAAAACAGACACATAGATCAATGGAACAGAATAGAGAGTCCAGAAACAGACCCTCAACTCTATAGTCAACTAATCTTCAGCAAAGCAGAAAAGAATGTCCAATGGAAAAAAGACAGCCTCTTCAACAAATGGTGTTGGGAAAATTGGACAGCCACATGCAGAAAAATGAAATTGGACCATTTCCTTAACCACACACGAAAATAGACTCAAAATGGATGAAGGACCTCAATGTGAGAAAGGAATCCATCAAAATCCTTGAGGAAAACACAGCCAGCAACCTCTTAGACCTCAGTCACAGCAACATCTTCCTAGGAACATCGCCAAAGGCATGGGAAGCAAGGGCAAAAATGAAATATTGGAATCTCATCAAGATCAAAAGCTTTTGCACAGCAAAGGAAACAATTAACAAAACCAAAAGACAACTGACAGAATGGGAGAAGATATTTGCAAATGACCTATCAGATAAAGGGCTAGTGTCCAAAATCTATAAAGAACTTAGCAAACTAAACACACAAAGAACAAATGATCCAATCAAGAAATGGGCAGAAGACATGAACAGACATTTCTGCAAGGAAGACATCCAGATAGCCAACAGACATATGAAAAAGTGCTCCACATCACTCGGCATCAGGGAAATAAAAATCAAAACCACAATGAGATACCATCTCACACCAGTCAGAATGGTTAAAATTAACAAGTCAGGAAATGACAGATGCTGGTGAGGATGCGAAGAAAGGGGAACCTTCCTACACTGTCGGTGGGGATGCAAGCTGGTGCAACCACTCTGGAAAACAGCATGGAGGTTCCTCAAAAAGTTGAAAATAGAACTACCCTATGACCCAGCAATTGCACTACTGGGTATTTACCCTAAAGATACAAACGTAGTGATCCAAAGGGGCACATGCACCTGAATGTTTATAGCAGCAATGTCTACAATAGCCAAACTATGGAAAAACCTAGATGTCCATCCACAGATGAATGGATAAAGAAGATGTGGTATATATACACAATGGAATACTATGCAGCCATCAAAAGTAATGAAATATTGCCATTTGCAACGACGTGGATGGAATTAGAGGGTATCATGCTTAGTGAAATAAGTCATTTGGAGAAAGACAACTATCATATGAGCTCCCTGATATGAGGAAGTGGAGATGCAAAATGGGGGGTTTGAGGGGTAGGAGAAGAATAAATGAAACAAGATGGGATCAGGAGGGAGACAAACCATAAGTGACTCTTAATCTCACAAAACAAACTGAGGGTTGCTGGGGAAGGGAGGTCGGGAGAGGGTGGTGGGGTTATGGACATTGGGGAGGGTATGTGCTATGGTGAGTGCTGTTAAATGGGTAAACCTGGAAATTCACAGACCTGTACCCCTGGGGATAAAAATACATTATATGTTTATAAAAAATAATAATAATAAATAAAAAAATTAAAGAAAAATGCTAAATAGTTTAGTAATTTAGAAAGCAATTTTAAAATTGATTGATGACCACATATATGACTGTTTTCTGGGCCTGAGATACAAGGAAAACAAAGTTTTCTCTTCTGATTACTGTCCTTACTAAATTAAGTGTGACCGGCTGTCTCTTCATTTCCTACTATATGCAGGAATGCAAGGAAAAGAGAATGAAAAGAAAAGGTAGTGAGAATAGATGTGGCAAGATAAGAGCAGAAGTGAGCAGCATCTTTGAATGATTTTATTTTAGCTTGAGAAATTGAGACATTATAATAAGACCTTAGGAATGATTTCTATATTTACACCCGATTTCCAAATATGTGTGCAATTCAAGAACAATAGAGAGAGAGAGAGAGAGAGAGAGAGGAATTTCCTGACAATGATTATGACCCTGTTAATGGGTCATTGAAAATCTTCATGGAGGGGCGCCTGGGTGGCTCAGTTGGTTAAGCCACTGCCTTTGGCTCAGGTCATAATCCCAGAGTCCTGAGATGGAGCCCCGCATCGGGCTCTTTGCTCAGTGGGAAGCCTGCTTCCCCCCACCTTCTCTCTCTGCCTGCCTCTCTGCCTACTTGTGATCTCTATCTCTGTGTCAAATAAACTAAAAAAAAAAAAAAAAAAAACTTAAAAAAAAATCTTCATGGAAAGAACTATGGTTAAAGGTGTGCAGAATCTTAAAACTATGGTTATAAAGTAAATTTTTTATTTTTTATAAAACAAGTGGATATATATATGTATATGTACATATATATGTATATATATATATATTCATGTTAAAAAGGAAACTAAGATGGTACAATAGAAATCAAAGTCCTAGAGCTGCCAACTTTTGCCAGTACAATTAAACAGCTCTAGAAAAGACTTGTCTCTACCAAAAATAAAACATGGCTTTTTAAAAAAAATAGGTCTCAAAGAAAAACTGTTCTGTGTAGTTAGCATTATACATATGAGGGCTTTTAATCTTAGTCTTCCTTGAATAACTTTTGTTCTTATGTTCTTTAAGAAAAGTTGCAGGTTTATTTACTCTCACCCAGCATGAGGTAAGGGACAGCACAAAACGTGGCCCATGAGACGTTGTCTCCTTCTCTTTAAAAACATGCTGAATGGAGAAAACAGACACTGCAGAGCCACAGCCTAAGGAAGAAAAGTTGGTGTTACCATCTGTGTCTGTCCATAGACAAGCACCCTTCCATGGGCCATCTTTCATAACTGGGGTATTCTATTAAATCAAGTCGGTACTGGAATGGAAATGAACCTCTCTGGATAATCTCTGAAGAGACAATGCCATGATCAGAACTAAAGATGATGTGTGCGTTGAAGTTTGAAAGTTTCAGATATAGAAAAAAATGAGCCACGTTAAAATAAATCAGTGAAATCAATGAAGCAAAATTTTGGATACTCAGTATAATTCCAAGCATTAAAAAAAGGGTAGGGGGACTTCCCAAGGGCAGAGATTTTCTTCTGCTTTGTTCACTAATAGATTTTAAACTAGAACAGTACATAAATGGCAGGTACTTATATTAGGTACTTCAGTATTTGTTGAATGAGTAAATAAATGAATAAGTTCTTATGAAATATTAAAGTTTATGTTAAGAATAAAATATTTTACGATTGTTCCAACAATTAGCATGGATTATTTCCTTTATTATAACTAGTGTTATTTAGTATTTAGTAATATCACTCTCATTTACTTGTGAAAAAAATGAGGCACAGATGATTAAATAATTCTCTCAAGGTTGCCACCATATAAAAGGTGGTGTCAAGATGTCTGACTTCAGAGCATTCACTCTTCACCACTTTGCACCCACAAGTGTACTGCTTATGTAGCTTCCCTTTACCTAATACTCATCTTTCCAGTACAGCGCAATGTAAGTGAAAGTTGATTGTTAAACACATTCTCTGGATATATGTCAAAGCTCCATGATAAATGTGTCGAATACATCTGCCATTAATGATACAATTTAACACCTGATGCCGGTAGTTATGTGAATATTTTTTGACATATTCATATAAACCAGCATTAAAACTGATAGAGTTATTATTGGTTGATCTCACTTCTCAGTTTTCTGCAATTTAAAAAGGATTTGGGGCCATAAATATTCATATTTGCAATACTAAAAAAAGAACTGCCTCCATCTTTCCAGGGCACCTTTGAGAATGTTAAGTTATCGATCTACCTGCTTATCACTCATGTGAAAGCCTAGTGCACGTTTACAAAATTTAACACCTTTCAAAGGATAAAAAAAACATAATAAAGCGACAGGAATGTCAATTTTTCACACAGTGGGTCCCAGGCAATCACTTTCATCACTGACAACGTTCATTCCTCATTCTAGCCAAGCTCCCACTCCAGCTGCACCTTTGGGCCAAATCTACTGACACTGACCAGCTTAGTCCTCTCTTGGAACCAAAAAGGACTTAGCATATGATTAAACAGGGCGGATTTTCTAATAATGTTTAGTTGATCCTTACCTGAGTGAGAAACATCAGGGCTCACTTGGGCACCCTTTTGAACATCAAGTCCACAAGCGCTACCAGTGAAGATGAGAAAGGGCATGTCTTGCTCTCTCAGCCTCCACAGCGCAGGCCTGACGTCTCATGGTATAAAGGTACACTTGCCCCGAGATGAAAAACGCCTGCTCTTGCCAGCTGTGTCATTGGTTTCTCCCTTGTAACTTCCAGTGTTCAGAGACAGGAACTGTGGCTCTTCTGTCCTCTTTTATCTCAATCAGAAATCCTCAAAATCCAAAAAACACTGAACTTTGGGGACAAGTCATGAGGTATCTGAAGTTGACCAGAATTGAATCAGAAACCGAAAGATCACGAACCACAAATAAAAGAGTCACTGAAAAGAAATCAAGAGTGGTTTGCCAGGCTTGAGTCTTGAATACTGCAGCCAGTGTATAATTAAGAAGAAAGGAAGGCCAAGGATTGGGGTGAAATACTAACGCTTTCTTAGCGAGGCAAGCAGTAAGCCTCTGTGGACTTTCAGACCCAAAGACGTCAGCCATGTGGCTTCTCTGCCAGACCCTGATGGGAAGAAAAACCTGCCAAACAGCTGAATCATGTTTCGTTTTTGTTTTTAAAAGATTACTGGTCTGGTGGACTTCTAAATGTCCCTGACTATGCATTTTCCTCTTCTTCTATAGTAATAGACCCTCCAGTTTTCAGCTGGACACACGCCAACCTGAAATAAACACCCTATTTCCTATCTCCATGTAGCTGATATGAGCCTGATAGGAGCCTTCTCTTCTCTCTTTCACTTTTCCCCTGTTAAAAAAACAGAGATTAAAAAACAAAGTATGGGGCTCCTGGGTGGCTCAGTGGGTTAAAGCCTCTGCTGTTGGCTCAGGTCATGATCCCAGAGTCCTGGGATCGAGCCCCGCATCGGGCTCTCTTCTTGGCAGGGAGCCTGCTTCTTCCTCTCTCTCTGCCTGCCTCTCTGCCTACTTGTGATCTCTGTCTGTCAAATAAATAAGTAAATAAAATCTTTAATATATATATATATGCATATATATATGCCCAGCTGATTTCTGACAAAGGAGAAAAAAGCAATTCAATGAAAGAAAGGAGCCTTCTTAACAACTGGCATCAATTTCAAAAGATATTAACCTTGACCTAAAGCCCACACTTTACACAAAAATTTCATTCAAAATGGATCATACATAATAAATGTAAAATGTAAAACTATAAAATTAAAAAAAAAGAATATGAGAAAAAATCTTCATGACCTAAGGTTAGGCGACAAATTCTTAGACACGACACCAACGGCACGATCCATAAAAGAAAAACTCAATTATTGGACTCCTTCCAAATTAAATAGTTTCGCTTTGTGGAAAGTCATGTTAAGAAAATGAAAAGATGAGCCACTGATTTAGAGAAAACACTTGCAAATCACATATAGACATATGATTCATATACAGAATTTATAAGATTCTCTAAACTCAAGAGTAAGAAACCAAACAGTCCAATTAGAAAACAAGCAAAAGATTTCAACAGACATGTCATCAGAGAGTATATACACATGGCAAATAAATATAAGAAAATGTGTCCAACAACATTAGTAATTAGGAAATGCAAATTAAAACCACCCTAAGACACTATTACATATCTATTAAAATGACTAAAATAAAAGAAAACCCATAGTGATAATATCAAATGCTGGTGAGGTTGTGAAAAAACTAGATCTTTCATACATTGTTGATGGAAATGTAAATGACACAGCCACTCAGAAAATTTGTCTGGTGGTTTCTTCAAAGTTAAACATATATTTGCCATATAACCCAGAACTTGCACTTCTGGGCATCTATTCTAGAAAATAAAACATATATTTATACAAAAATCTTTGTATGAATATTCATAATAGCTTTATTTAAAATAGCCAAAAACTGGACATGACCCAAACATCCTTCGCTGTCAATGATTAAACCAATTGTGTGCATCCAGATAATGGCATAATACTATTTGGACATAAAAAGAGATGAACTATATTGATGCATGAGACAAACTGGTTCAATCTTAAGGGCATTATGCTGCCAGAAAAAGTCAGCCTCAAAATTAAATATACAGTATGATTCCATTTATACAGTGTTCTTGAAATGGCAAAATAAAGAGACGGAAGACAGATCAGTGCTGCCAGGGTTAGGGAAGAGGAGGTAGGGACAGCGCAAGGAAGTGCTGTCTAGTGCTGGGACAGTTCTGTACGTCATTATGAGATGCAGGTTATTTGAATCTATACGTGTTATAAATTGACATAGAATGAATCATAAAGACATACAAAAAGTGAGTACAGGGGTGCCTGGGTGGCTCAGTAGGTTAAGCCTCTGCCTTCAGCTCAGGTCTTGATCCCAGGGTCCTGGGATCGAGCCCCACTTCCGGCTCTCTGCTCAGCGGGGAGCCTGCTTCCTCCTCTCTCTCTCCCTGCCTGCCTCTCTGCCTACTTGTGATCTCTACCTGTCAAACAAATAAATAAAATCTTAAAAAAAAAAAGTGAGTATAAAAAATGGTGAAACCTGAGTAAGGTCCACATCTAGTTAATTATATTTTTCTAATTAATTTCCAGGAGTTGATAATGTCTTATAGTTATATAAGGTGTCACTGTTGGAGGAGGGGGCTGATGGATACACAAGACCTCTCTGCACTATTTTTGCTTCTTCTTGGGGGTCTGAGTCTATTTCAACATTTTAAAAGTTTAAATAAAACATCCCAGCCATGGAGTTACTGAAACAAATCATAAAAATTAAATACACAATTAAATCCCACAATCACACTAATATTTGTGCTACTAACACACATACTGTGTTTTTGTCTCCTTTAACATGAGAGTGTAATGTGGGATGAGAAGATTGAATTTCAAGAGCTCCTGGATTCTCAGCCATGCTAAGCAACCCGACTCCCCCTGAGACTGAGTAACTAGCTGAATCTGGGCTAACACAGTGTTTTGTTTTTTAAAGATTTTATTTGTTTGTTTGTTTATGAGAGAGAGATAGAGACAGAGACAGAGAGCAGGGGAGGAGCAGAGAAAGAAAGACAAGCAGATTTTAGGCTGAGCACCCAACCTGATGTGGGGCTTGATCCCAGGACCATGAGATCATGAGCTGAGCTGAAATCAAGAGTCAGATGCTTAGCTGATGAGCCCCCCAGGCCCCGGACTAACACAGTGTTCTTGATAGCTCAGTGACTTATAGTCGATATCCCAGCCAGATCCCAGAGCAACCTGTTTCATACATGTAGCTTTACACACTTATTGTTTTATCACCTTATAATTAGTACCCCATTCCTTTTTTCTTTACTGGAGTGCAGTTTAAATAACTGAGCTCATTCAAAAGACTATCCTATCAAAATGATGGTATGTCCGGTCAAATCCTTGTGGTCCGCCCATCAGTACAAGTGGCTGATCTCAGTGGGTGATAAGAGCTTGTGACTGACCATTTTGTACTGAGCGGATTTCATCCCTTAATCTATTTTACATTTCATCCTTTTAACTGGAAGTAGGTATGACTCCCAAATTAAGGTTTTTACATTATTATCTGAAATATCTCTTAAGTGTATGTCACATAGTCCAAAGCACAGGATGTAGCATTTCATCCCTATATACAGCTTAATTCTGTGTATTTTTGATCCAGAAGAAATTTTCATTAGAAAACTTAAAGATCACAGAGGATGTAAACCTTCCAATTAATAGGTTAATAGTTTTCTCAGCACAGGACAGGTCGATTATCCCAGCTGAGTCCTGAGGTCTTCATCTGCCATAAAAGAATAGAGCTACCCAGTAGTCATGTCTGCCTACCTGTTTTAATCCATTTTGGTTATGATAAAATATCAGAGAATCATGATAATTTTTAGAAAAAAAGAAAAATTATTTAATGTGTCCTATTAACTAGTTATATTTTAGCATCTTTAATTATAGAATGCCAAAAATAAATTGAAATCTTTTAAAAAATAATAGAATGCCAATATTTTCTGTACAATTAACACATAAAAATTTCAATATTTAGACCAGGAAGAATCCCTTGGTAAATGATGACACTCCTCAAGCAGATATGGTCTTGTTCTTTTCATGTTCTTTTATTTTCTGCACTCAGAAAATAAATCCAATGGTACATCATTCTCATTCATTAAACTTTTGTTGAGTGAATAAATAAATGTATGCATGAGGAAAATAAGTGGTGGTGGCAAAAGCTTGCCCCCTGTCACCAGGCTAGCTTTCATCTCAGCACGTCTCATATAGAATAACAAACTATTAAAGATGTATGAGGTTTGGGCAAGGTTGGAGAATTATTTTCCAGGGAAATTTGGGTCTGAGTTGATGAAAGGACTAGCTTGGGAGAGAAAAATGATAAATCCATCATGAGTCTACAACAGATTGCTGGAGAAGAAAAGCTTGAGCAGGGCTCTGTGTGAACATAAACTAATTCGAGGAAATCGATTAAAACAAATAAATGGCTCTTTGGGAGATATTTATGTGTATTTAGTAAATAAACATTTTTAACTTTTCATAGTTAAAATAAATTTTCCTTTTTGTTATCAATATCTCTGGTCTCTTCATTTTCCCGGTTTGACTCTAAATGAATTTCTAATGGTCACATTACAGAAAGCAAGTGCTCTGTAAATACTGTCCTACTAAGCTTTGCACCTGATCTATTCAGGGCTTTCATGAGCCATGGATCTTTTCTTCAATTTTGATGGCTTGGCCATTGTATTCTATGCTAATTGAAGAAGAATTTCCAAAGGGAACCTATTTCCAAATTTTGCATTAGAACCCAATTAGATTCTGCCTTTTTCCCACTGACTAATCCATACTTTGTTTCAAGTAAGTTAGAACATTTAATACAGGTGGGATGGGTGCTATTTCTAGGGAACAAGACAACATATTTGGCTCTTTTTCAAAAGTATCTAAGGTTTTTAAAGAATTGCACTTTGCTTATATGGAAACTTGTGGATGATTTCTTTTCCTCTTTGTGGGGAAAGGAGATTAAATGAACAATGTCGTAAGTGTTTAGAGCGTTTTTCTACTCTTTAAGAGATTTAAGGTGCTCTGAACAATTCCTGCATGGTGCTTTAGAGGTGAAATCCAGTTAGATAATAAAGGAGCTAATAGCTCCGTATCAGCCATATTCAACCAAAGTCAGTTTATGCCTTTTGTGTTTAAGTTTCCCACATATGGGGCTAAGAAAGGATACTGTCAAATCATCCATAAACTCAGACACATTACTAAACTCCATATACAAATTGGTTTAGAAATCTACTGATTTCATTCACAAACCATTGATTTTAGGAATAACTGGACACTAACTAGCTGGTAAATAATTTCCAACGTAGCAAGAGTACTCTGCCTGGGGCAGGATCTAAGTATTTTTTGAAGCCTAAATGGTTAGTTGTAGAGGAAAAACAGCAGCTTCAAGCAGTCAATTTCCCCCTCCCCCATATTCTTTAGAATTTGACATGCACTTTGGACTCAATTTTGAGGGCAGACTGCATCGTAACTTTAAGGGAGAAGGGAATAGCTTTTGTAGGTCCTTAAACTTTGGTCTGGAAGGGAATATTTGGAGGTACGGAAAAGCCAAGTATTAACGAAAGTATGCATAATAATCAAAAGTTTGTTTTCTTTTAGAATAAGTTGCAGCTTTGCAATGATTTACATTTAGGGAAATTGAAACAATGAAAAAAATCATAAAACAATGGAAGAAAGCTCTTGTTTCTTCATCAAGAATTTCAGAAGAGTGAGGGTCTAGACATCAGGCAGGATGGCCTTAGAGAGGGGGTCACTCCTCTGCAGTTGGAGAACTGGCTTCTTGAAATTATAGTAGGCGGAGGGTTGAGAACCACATCCATCCAGGAAAAGAACCTGTAGAGGTACATGACGAGGAACATCCATTTTCCCCCCCTTACTCTGCTTTTGCATTTCTTTATCTTTCCGTGATCTCTAAGGTTTTGGTGAGATTTTGATGAAAGTGATAGGTAGGTGTTATAATTTCTTTGGAGAACTTAGAGAAGGTTTATGTTGTCCTTTAGGGTGATACAGTAATGGGGGGGTAATATCTAAAGTTGGCTTGATAGCAGAGGAGAGGACTACGAAAGCAGGGAGGGAATAAGGCTGCATAAAGCACAAATGCACTTATTGGAATTTCTCAAAAACAGGAAGAGGCAAAGACTTGGCTTCCTCTGACCAAATATGATAGAGGCAATATGGGTATCAAAGAAAGATGATCTTGGAAGGCTGCAGAAGACGAAGGTTATGCAGGAATATCTGATTAAAATGGTCATTACTTCAGTTAATAAAGAACTTGTGTATAGTTCATTGACATTTAATAGATGTTATTATTTATTGAGCTACACTTTTTTGAAAAATAATCTTTTTGAGCTTTGGTATACTGCTTTATGTGAAAAATACATTTGAAATATAAATGATATTATTTTTAAGACACAACTACCTGAAGCATAATAAGTAAGCATTCTGTGATTAATCTATTCAAAGATTCAGTTTGAAGAGAATGAAACTAAATATACCCCAAGGGCTTAGGGCTTTAGGACACCAAGGCTGTGCCAATAAGAACAAAGCTAAGTGATTAATCAATCCAGTGAATTAGATTAATGCAACCAGTCAACCATAATACGGGGAAAATCTTTTTCTTTTTCTCAACAGCAAGTATTTTTGTCTGTAATTGTTCTTAATCATTCATATAATTGAATTAGCTATTTTACTCTGATTGTATGAATGGCTTTTCTTGACTTACTTAATTCTTTCTCTTTGAGTTTCTAATTTCTGAAAGTTTTTGACCATATGTCCTGTCTTTGTGGGTCATCCAAAAATTGTTCTTGTGTGGCAATTTTTCCCATAAAATATGTATCATTTCAATTATCTGATGTCCCCCCCTTTATCTTATTAGAATAAATAAGTTTGATGATAACCAACCATAGATGGTGACCTTGATTTTCTTTTCTTAAATCTCCTTTATCTTCTCCATAAAATTTTCATTTACTTGGTCTACACATTTATCTTAATTAGCCTTCAATTCCTTCCATTAAGTGTATCTCTATCAATGTTTGCTGTGACTAGGACAAGTGGTGGATAACAGTGCTATTTTAAGTAAGTATGAGTCAGATAATGTAGCCCAGGAATGTTACATCTTTTTTTTTTCCTCCTTGACAGCCCAAGGACCAAGAGAAGGACAAACGAAGTAATTAAAATGAGAGTTATACCTTCATAGTAGAGGCAAGGTCAGAATTTTCTTGAAATTCATTTGAGTGGCCATCAAGAAAGTCATTTGTGGCTGTGATGATAATAAGATAAGTCAAGTGTTTAAATAACATTAAGTGAAAATGAGATATTTATGTAGGAACCCTTTAGGTTTTGGTGAAATATATCACTTATTTTGAGTAGGTTATGAGGTAGACTTTTGACAATCCAACCATGCAGAAATTTAAGAAAAAAAGAGAATTGCTTCTCTGGCTAAGATAACGTATTAGACTGGGAAGAAGTAACCTAATATTTTACAGTATTCAATTTTCCTATTTCTATTGTTTGCATGAAAATGGAGAGAGCAATATTAAGGAATGGTAGGAACCCAACTTCTCCTTACTATGGTCATAAAGCTTCTTTAAGAGAAATTTCCCCACAAATGGATAGATTATGTAGTAGTTTATAGAGGAAAACCATTTCTGATGGTAATTCATAGATATCTTTAGACATTCACATTTATAACTTTTGTTAATCTATATAATTTTTGCTCAGATCTTCTTTTATTTTCTCTGCAATCTGTGTGATTTGTTGACCCATCTCTACTTTTGTACTTCAGAAGATTCCTGAAGAAATGTTGTTTGCTTTATTACTATAAATTGTGATTCTATAACTTTCATAAATCTTTTCTTTCTTACAAAATGAAACTACAGTTCAATATATCCTGCTAACTCCTGCTGTTTGTTAACAGATAAGTACAATAGGGGGATACAAGAGAAAAAGAAAATATGTAGGCTAAGCAGAAATATTTGCTATTTTCAAATAGCAAACATGGCCACAGATTTTTTTTTTTAAGTAAAGTGTCATCAGATTTTAAATCTGCAGGAGATATTAAAAAGGATTTTGCCCAATCTCTTTATTTTACCAATCTAGAAGCTGAAGCTTCTAGATTTTTAAATTTAAAAGCTGGAGCTTTTAAAATACTTGCCTCGAGCTGTTGGATCAGAGTACAATCAGGTATTAGGGTATGTGCCGGACCCGAGGCTTAGCTGTAGACAGTGTTTGAAAGACAGAGAATTTACTGCATGTTAAACTTCCAACTTGAACCTTTGGTTGATGAGGACAGACTCCTCTCAAAATTCCAAGAGGGGTGGGGTCAAGACTCCTGCTTTCCCCTGTTGTGTACTTGTTACTTCTCCCTGACCAAACCAAAGCCAGGTGCGTGTGCTAAGCCCATACCTCACACTGCCTCTTCAGCTTCTCTCTATACTGTGCGTTAGGGCCAGGGACAGATAGTCTGTTTTATCTTTTTCTTCTCTTTTCACCTCTGCCTCAGCCCCCCTCTTCCCTTTGAGCAGCAGGCCTGGTGACCTCACACTCCCAACCCACCGCTTCATTACTGGGTGACTTTGTGAACTGAATCCTCCAAATTTAACTCTTACTGTGTTGAATATAACAGAAGAAACTGGAAACTCTTCTCTCAAGAAAATGGCTTTGTTTGCAGGGCCATTATCGCACTAGAAAATCCTATTTTGAATGCTGGAAGTGAAATATTATTTCCTCTCTTATTCTAGGTATTCCTAGAAAAACCTAGTGAAGCCCCCAGAAAGACAGATACCTTAGGTTAAGCTCAAAGAGGAATCCAGTAAAGAACACACATTAATGATTTTCAAAATAGAATTCTGATAATGTTTATTTTGCAAGGAAACATATAATCCAGGAACTAATGACTAAGGAGAGGTCTATTCCTAAGGCAATATTGTTTGTAGTTACTAAATTGTGACAAAAACCAAGCAGCGTCTTTAAACCCCTTCAATCAGAAGGTACAGCATCGTCATGGAGGGCACATCTGAACACAGCTTATGCAGCTGCTGTGTCTGAGAGACATCAGAAAAACTGGGATTCTAATAGATTTGAGACTCAGCTAAGTATCTGGGATATAAAGGGCAAAGTTAATCTTTGCTAGCGCATATTGCCTTTTTAAAAAAAAATTTACTTTTACTAGCCTGGGAATTGTGGCTATAATCCTAACACCACCTGAATTAGAAAACTCATTCTACATATAAGTTTTACATACGAAATGATATTGGAAATTGTTAACGAAAAATAATGACTTGACAGTGAATTTTTCCCATCATAAAATCAAAAATAAACAAAACATTTTAAATTTTTAAAAATTAAATAATTATATACCATTGAATGTCGGCTTAATGTTGTTTTCTGACTCTATGATGTGTCTATTTGCCAGGATTGCAGCTGTAATTTTTTTAGCTTTGAATCAGGGACATACTATACCATGATTCATTTGGTGTACCTAACTTTTACAAAAGCAATGACTTAGCCTTTTTTCACCTGTACATTCATGAAAACATCTTATGGCTCTCTTATTATGATGAAGGCCAGCTTCTCCTAAATCTTGCAAAGAAGTTTTTCCTCGCTGGCATTAAAAGAGCATCCTTTTTTAGGTTTAAAAATATTATGAGGTGTTAAAAACTTGGAACCTAGTTGATAATATTCAACAAATATATATTGAGCACCTACTGTGTTCTAGTCTCTGTTTAGATCTTTAGAGATACAGCAGGAAACTAAAGCAGGTAATCAATCTGGAAATGAGAACTCAGTTTTCGGCACATGCCTAGGGGCCAGGTCACCTGGGACTGAAAAGGTCAAGGAAATAAGAATGACAGTTCACTGTTTTATTTCCAGATCTGACTGTATAGATTTACTTTCCCTGTTTTTTTTTTTTTTAACTCCTAAAATGTAAATAAGGTACAGGAAGGTACAGAAACATATATAAATACAGAAACAGTACAGAAACATATATAAATGTACAGTTTAATGAGTTATCATAAGATCAACACCCTAGTTCTACTGCTCATGTTGAGAAACAAAACTATACCCAGAACCACAGAGGCCCCACATATGCTCCATCTGTCACTGTCACTTCGCTCCCCACAAAAGTAGCCACTTCCTTTACTTCTATAATAATTACATTTTTGCATTTCTTTACAGTTTTATCATCTAAATATTCAAGGGACTAGAACAGAGCCTTGTAAGTTGCACAAATTCAGGAAGTTCCTAAGCAAGTTAAGTCACTGATGGTGCATTCTTAAGTGTGCATCCCTAAAAACTATTTAATCTCATCCATTTTCATATTTTTCAGGTATTTTTTTTCTTTTTTTTAGTGATTTGTGAATGTGTCTCTTTTTTTTTTTTAAAGATTTTATTTATTTATTTGACAGAGAGAAATTACAAGTACACTGAGAGGCAGGCAGAGAGAGAGAGAGAAGGAAGCAGGCTCCCTGCTGAGTAGAGAGCCCGATGCGGGACTCGATCCCAGGACGCTGAGATCATGACCTGAGCCGAAGGCAGCGGCTTAACCCATTGAGCCACCCAGGCGCCCCAGAATGTGTCTCTTAATTCACCATTCCTTCGCAGCTTTTCCTTCCATCCCTTACTTTTCATTACAATTTATTTTTTGAAGAACTAGGTCTATTTGACCTAGAGTTTTGAATATTCCTCTGTCTTCTGTGTTACCTACAACTTGGCAGCTGATGTAGAGGTCTGATCAGACTTAGGCTCAGTCCCTTGGCAACACTACAAGTTGTATTGTATTCTTTTATTAGGAGGCACATGTAGTTTGGTTGCCCTTCTTTTTTTTAATATTAACAGCTGTGAATGCCATGACCTAGATCCATTAGTTTGATGGGAGTGGTAAGACAGTCATATTCTATTGCTATCATTTATTTTTCACTTATTGACTGAAATAATTCTGTACAATCAGGCTCTCCCTCAACTATTATTTTGGGATCCAATAATATTGGCAAGGTAGGATACGTGTTTTATTTTTTAAAATTAATTTATTTAAATAATCTCTACACCTAACATGGGGTTCCAACTCATGACTCTGAGATAAGAGTCATGCACTCTTTCGACTGAGCCAGCCAGGCTCAGTATTAAGTATTTTATTCTTTCCTTTTATTTCCCATGTATCACAATAAGAATACCGGACTTATCTACACTTCCCCTCAGGAACCTGCCTGATGTGTTTTCCAGTGCAGACATGTTGGCTGTGAGTCCTGTTCCAAGATCGCTCACATACCCCAGCTTCTTCCCACAAGGAAGAATGCCGACACAATGCCCATCTTGAGTCTGTGGTGAGGTTTTCCCTTCCCCTTGTCTTCGAAATCATGCAGGATACTGGGTGACATAGTTAACTGTAAATGTTGAGCCTTGATACAGGGATTTTGCTCATTGGTTACTCTGTTTTTATAAAGAGTTTCAGGGAGATTCACACGCTACGTGGCACGGCTGTCTTGCTCTTCGCAGATTCCTCACCTCCTTCAGCTTTGTGTTTTCCCAACTCCTGCACTCTCACCTCTACACTAGGACCAAAGTTATCCCACACTGCCATTCTGCCTCTTGCAAATTAATCCTTCACCCAGTATCACAAACTATCCTTCTGAGGTCATAGTCTATTGTCTTGACTTCTAAACAAAACAAAACAAAAACCAGGAATGTATTGATTACAAATATATTACTTAGAGATGCTTTCTTCTCACTAGCCTAAAGCACTATCTACTAGATGCCCAATAAGAATGACTTTAGATGATTATTGACACTGTGCATGTCCCTTTGGCATTTGGGAGTATTATAAAAGAGGATAAAAATTGGTCTGGATACCAGCATCTCAGGAAATTGCTGATACTATATTTCCCAGATGGACAAAAGAGGAATTGGGGCATGACTTTCTCTAACCTAGCTCCAAAGTATTTGTTCTGATTAAAGAACACATAAGGAAGGAAAAAAACCTCCTTTCCCAGAGCAACATTTCACAATGTTCTTTTGGTTTAATTCCCATTCTAATACAGCATGAAGACCAAACATGTAAAACGTAATAGGGAAATAGCAGAACTTTATCTGGGTTAAGGACATAAATTGGTTTTCCATAATAAACTTTGCTCTTTTTTCTTTTTCAAAGGGTTGGGTTTGTGCTAAAGAATATAAAGTTTTAGACTATTCCCCCTTGGGATAGGTCATAATTATTTGTAAAAACAAGCCAAGCTTAGGCATGTTGTCTGAAACCATGGCCCAAAGGGGGACTAACTGGCCCTGACTCTCATGGACACCATGCTCTAAGCAAGAGAACGTACTGAAATACAAGTAATTTTTAAAAGAATTATCAGCATGTTATCTTTAATGCAAGAACTAAGTTCCTAAAGTCATGTTTATTCATTTAAAAGTAAACGACACATTTCTATATGCATCAGGAGAAAGTGGTCCATGCTGAATTCAAATGAAGTATTGCAAGCCTCATGTTTATAGATATTTTCTTAATTACAAAAATTGCCAGGAACCACTCTTTGATCTAAAACTTGTCAGCCCGCATTGAATTACAATGGAATTTGCTTCCTCCATCCCAAAATGACCAGTTTGTGCTGTAACATGATCTTCTAATAATGTAATCTGAAATACCCGATCTAACAAAATTTGATTTTTTTTATGAGCAGACACAAAAATAGTGCAGTAATATTTTTGTCTTGGAAAAGACTTAAAGTGTCTTTCAGCTGACCAATTTGCTTTAGCTGTACCTACCTTTCCAGTGTCCCTGCATCCAAGCAGCTGGCGGTATTGAGAATCAAAGGCCCAAAGAAGTACTTAATCACAAGGATTTTATTATAAGGAGCAAAACCAAGGCCAAGTTTATAATATCATCTGGTTTTGGACCCCTCCTAACACATGCATTTGATAAAGCTGTTTTAAAAGTCAGTATACCCAGATCCTCATGTAGAATCATATCCTTCCTTTCCTCTTCATTCTTCTTGAATATCATTGTGTGAGAAATTCAACTTTTTAGGATAAGTGTCAAGGTATTCAGTTATTTGGTCTCATCCTGATTTTGAAGGTAAATAATTTTCTGGAAGTTTGGACAGCTGGGGAGTGGAGAAAGGAAACAAGGGATGCCAGGCATTGAAATTGCTTTTTCCCTAAAATAGAATATGATCTTGTCAATGTTAAGTAGAGCATAGGGTAAGAAAGCCCAGCTGTCTGTAATTTTTTCTATTGAAAGCATAAAATGATTGAATACATTTTTCCTGAAAACTGATGAGAATCCAAATTATAAATGTACTGGGATACAGCAAAAATGTAAGATTCTCAGATCTAACAAATTCCTAGTTTTCTCGTAGTCATTGGCAGCTGTCATTCCCTACTGCACCCCAGGGACAAGGGCGGCGTGCTACAAGGGAAATGAAACCACTGTAAAAGCATTTTGTATTCTTTACCTAAAATAACAACATCAAGAGTAAGAAGGAACTTAATCTGAATTTACGTTGGGTTTGTTATGTTCCCACAAATTGCTAGTCTCTTCTGTGAAGCCGCACCTACCTTGCTTCAACTCCCGACACCATGTGGTCTTTGGGTCCTGTCCTCAGTCTCACCATTTCCCCTGTATTTGTTCACGCTGTGGCCTCCACTTGTAATGTCCTCTTTTCCTTACTTCCTAATTACATTTCACTTAAATTTCAAGGTGCCTTCAGAATGCTGCTTCCACAAAATAGCCTTCTTTGGGGGGCACTCTGACTTGGCCTGTGTTCCTGCATTTACGTGATGTTTTCCATGTGCAGAGGGGAACTGAGTGTGTGTCCGGGAGCCACCCGCACTGTCATCCCTCCAACCTCACAGCTGCTGCCCTACAGCTGCTTTTCTCTGGGCAGCTGATGAATGATCTTTGCAAAGCTGGGACCTGATGGGCCAGCATATGTGGGGGCATCTCTCATGGCAACAAGATCCTTCTGGACAGGGAGACCTCCCCAAGCTGTGACTGTGAACATGCATTGCAGGGGATGTAGGATGGTGATTAGGAGAGGAGGCTGTTTGTTTGTCCGCCATTTTAAAGTATCCAATCCAATGATTTGAAATATACTGCATTCCCTGGCAACTACTAATCTACTTTCTGTGTGTACGGATTTGTCTATTTTAGATATTTCATATAATGGAACCATGCAATGTGAGGTTCTTTGTGTCTGGCTTCTTTCATTTAGCATCATTCTCAAGGCTCACCCATGCTGTGGTATCAGTATCATTACTTTCTTCATTCTTTTTTATGTACTTGTTCATGGTATGGATGTACCACATTAAAAAAAAAACAATTAAAAAAAATGCATGTATTTATTTATTTAGAGTGTGCACATGGTGGGGGAGGGATAGAAGGAAGAGGAAGAGAGAGAATATCAAGCAGACTCCATGATGAGTGCAGAGACCAACATGGGGCTCAAACTCATGACTTTGAGATCACGATGTCATGACCTGAGCCAAAAATCAAGGGTTGGATGCTTAACTGACTGAGCAACCCAGGGGCCACCTACATTCTGTGAAGATTCTTTAGCTGATGGACATTTATATTGTTTTCACTTTAGGCCTAGTATGAATAATGCTTCTATTAACATTATGTAAAGATTTCTGTGTGGCACATGTTTTCAATTTTCTTTGGTGTATACCTAAGAGTAGTAGTGCTGGGCCATGTGACAATTCTGTGTTTAACTTATGGAGGCATTCCCAAGTTGTTTTCCACCTTGCTGCCTATTTTGCATGAGAATTTTACCTTCTCCACATACTCACCAACACCACCAAAACATGTTATTTTCTAGGCTTTTTTTTTCCATGATATCAATTCCTGTGCTTATTAGCCATTATATAACTTTTTCGAGGAAATATCTATTCAAACTTTTTTTCTGCTTTTAAATCAGATATGAGTTCTCTGTATATTTGGGATACTTGGCCCTTCTCAGATATGATTTGAAAATATCTTCTCCCACTCATGGGTTGTCTTTTAATATTCTTGTGGTTTGATATCATGTTTAAGATGCAATTGCCTAATCCAAAGTCACAAAAACCTATGCTTTTGTGTCCTACTAAGAGTTTTATAATTTTAGCTCTTATATTTAATCTTTGATTCATTTGAGTTCATTTTTGCATCTGATATGAAGGAAGGGTACAGATTCATCATTTCAAGTATGATATCTAATTGTCTCAGTACCATATGTTTAAAAACTTGTTTTCCCATTATATAGGAAAAATTTGTCTAAATCTTCTAAATTAGAAAATTTAGAAATATAAATTTTCCAAAATCATTTAGGCCATGAAGGTAAAGCTCTCATGAATGAGGTTAGTTGCCCTTATAAACAATATCTCAGAGAACCCTATACCTCTTTCCACATATGAGGACATAGCCAGAAGATGGCAATGTATGAACCAGGAAGCAGGCTCTCACCAGATACCAAAACTGTCATCACCTTGATCTGGGACTTTCCAACCTTCAGAACTGTGAGAATGCCAACCAGGCTATGGTATTCTGTTACAGCCGCCTTAAAGACTAAAACAACTACTTTTAGGCCACCATAATCTAAAATAAGAAATCAGCTGTTAATCTTAATGAGGGTTCCTATATTTGATGAGATCCTTCTCTCTTGTTCCTTTAAGACTTTCTTCTTTGTCACTGGCTTATATAAATTTGATTATGATGCACGTAGGTCTCTCTGAGTTATTTTACTTGGAATTTGTTGAGCTTCTTAGATGTGTATGTTAATGTTTTTCATTAACTTTGGGAAGCTTTTGACCATAATTCCTTCAAATACTTCTACCCCTTTCTTTTCATTAATATTTAATGCAGATTGACCTCAATTATCCTCACTCTCTACTCTCGACAGTGACTTAAATTGGATAAAGCCAAACCCTCAGGCTCCAATCACAGAGAATGGCTCATATATAAACTACCCAGTTTGGGTAAAATAGACTAAAGATATTTTCTGGATAACTGACTTATATGAGCTTTATATCTTTCTCTCTTTTTTTAAGATTTTATTTATCTATTTGACAGAGAGAGATCACAAGTAGGCAGAGAGGCAGGCAGAGAGAGAGGAGGAAGCAGGCTCCCTGCTGAGCAGAGAGCCTGATGTGGGGCTCGATCCCAGAACCCTGGGACCATGAAGTGAGCTGAAGGCAGAGGCTTCAACCTACTGAGCCACCCAGGTGCCCTGAGCTTTATATCTTTCTACAGGTACTACTGGAAGAGATATTTCTCTTCTGGATAGTATGCTGCAATGCTACCATGAGTAAGGATAGCTTGATTAGAGTGCCCTGGAGGAAGGAGTTGCTAAAAGGATGATAGAGAAATAGAACTGGAGCTCTGAACGTATTTGTTTTTTTAAGCCTAGTTATATCGAAATTCAGAAGGATTGTATGTGGGTATGTGTCTGCCTGTGTGGTGGTTTGGGAGAAAACAAGGCTAAAAGGTAAGGTTTTAGCTTAAAAAAATAAACAATTTTGAAAATCTACTAAAATTTTCTTCTAAGTATTATGGAGATACCTATAATTTTTGTGTGAGGAACAATTTCTTTTTAATGACAAATGTCAGATTATATACTTCTGCTGTTAGAGATAAAGGGGACCTAAATTTTGGATACCTAACATCCTAAAAGTTTAATATGCAATGTAGTCTCTGTCTACCCACAATGAAATGAGTAATCAATTGAACACTGTCAAAGTTAATTGCATCCTGAATGGCCTGAATGGTCCAGGATGCCATATTTCATGTCAAACTTATTTTGAGTCTTTTTAAAAGGTAAGTTTTGTTTTTAGTTGGTTTGAAATCTCCCCCAAAGCATGCTTTTCCAGTTGAAATCTTTTCATTGTGAGCAGGAATAAAGTGATGTACTTGACAGAGCCAGATGAAACACATCACCACTGTACCTGACAGCCAAGAAATATAAACTGACAAGAGCCTCTTAAAAGAGTCATAGAAAAAGTGGACTTTGAACTAGGAGTGCAACCAATAGACACTGGTGTGGCCTTGGGCACAATGGGGGAAATTTTGCTTTTTTAAACATCGTCTTTCTCATATGTCTACTTAAGGAACTAGGTTTTCTTGCTTTCTTTTTTTCCCCTCTTATTTATAGCTTCTTAGAGAGCTTTGGGTATCCAAACTCTAAAAGCAGAGGCAATGAACTAAAAACATGTATGGAGTTATATAACCCATTATTCCGGCTTTACTTTCTATAATTAAAGATGAACCTAATTCCTCCTCTTGCCTCAATGAGAATAAAGAATTAAAAAAAATAGATACAAGGTTATATACCACATTATTTTAACTTTACTTTCTTTAATTAAAGATGAAGTTAGTTTTCTCCCCTCCTCTATGAGAACAAAACCTGTTTCTCACCCTTCCTCCACATAACCCTGATGCTGTTACCTACCCAGGTGGGATGCTAGAAGAGTCACTTATTACCTAATCACTAAGCAAATTGTGTTGCTTGTGTATGCAAATATAGGAAAATGAATTTATTTATGTCCATCTCTGCCACTTCCTCTGTTCATATAATCATCATTTCTTAACTCATATGATAATTAATAGTTATGTTCGCTAAGTATTTTGAACTCTCTGGTTCCCAGGGCATGTCAAGGATGTATTTCCCACCCTGTTTGAAGTTAGGCATGTGACTTTCTTTGGCCAGTAAAATGTGAGCAGAAATAATGTGTGTTATTTCCAGGTGAAAACTTTAGAAGTCAATCTATAATTTTCCCTCTTCCCTTTACCATTAAAGAAACTCGGAGATGGAGCTTTCCCTCTGCCTGGTCCAGAAAGAATAGCATGGCACAGAGCTCCCTTATTGATCATTAATGGCCACATGACTCATTCTGGCCAATGAAGTATAAACAGAAATGGCACATCCCTTCTAGGCTGAGACCTCCTCAGTGAGCATCCTCATTTCCTTTCTACTCCTTCTTCAAGAAATGACAATGAAGCCATATATGAAGAAGTTGTTGCTACCATATTGTGTGATCTCTTTCTCCAAATCACCCTGTACCCAAGCAGGAAATTTAATCTGCAATGAACTTTGTATGAGTAAGAGATAAACTGTATAATGTTAAACCTTTCAACTTATCAGAATGATATAAAAATTCTAAGTTTGAATAAATCTTATAAAATCAAAATATGTAAAGCTAATATTGGTGAACCTGCAAAAAGAAGTTACCAAACTCGTTATGATGGTCATGCCAAGAATCACCTTGGAAACATACACATTAGCAAAGAAATTAAGTTTGACTAGAACAATCAGTAAACTTAAGGGACCTACGTGGAGGTCTGCATGTAGGAATTAGAGAACCCATATTCTTCTTCTTCAGTGTGTAAGAAACACACATAAAAACTGAGCCCGCCCTTGGCTATAAAGCAAGCCTCAAGAAATGCTCCATATCACTCGGCATCAGGGAAATACAAATCAAAACCACAATGAGATATCACCTCACACACTCAGAATGGCTAAAATCAACAAGTCAGGAAATGACAGATGCTGGCGAGGATGCGGAGAAAGGGGAACCCTCCTACACTGTTGGTGGGAATGCAAGCTGGTGCAGCCACTCTGGAAAACAGCATGGAGGTTCCTCAAAGTGTGGAAAATAGAACTGCCCTATGACCCAGCAATTGCACTACTGGGTATTTACCCTAAAGATATAAAAGTAGTGATCCAAAGGGGCACGTGCACCCAAATGTTTATAGCAGCAATGTCCACAATAGCCAAACTATGGAAAGAACCTAGATGTCCATCAACAGATGAATGGATCAAGAAGATGTGGTATATATACACAATGGAATACTATGCAGCCATCAAAAGAAATGAAATCTTGCCATTTGCGACAACATGGATGGAACTAGAGCATATCATGCTTAGCGAAATAAGTCAAGCAGAGAAAGACAACTATCATATGATCTCCCTGATATGAGGAAGTGGTGATGCAACATGGGGGCTTAAGTGGGTAGGAGAAGAATCAATGAAACAAGATGGGATTGGGAGGGAGACAAACCATAAGTGACTCTTAATCTCACAAAACAAACTGAGGGTTGCTGGGGGGAGGGGGGTTGGGAGAAGGAGGGGTGGGGTTATGGACATTGGGGAGGGTATGTGCTTTGGTGAGTGCTGATTCACAGACCTTTACCCCTGGGGATAAAAATACATGTTTATAAAAAATTAAAAATTAAAAAAAAAAAAGAAATGCCAGAGATTAGTGTCGAATAGACTCTTACTGAGGACTGAAAATAGAGAAAACATTACTCAGTTAGGAGCTGGTTTAACCTAGAACCCTAAAACCAGGCAAGGATGAATCATGAAAGGTAAGCAGTATACACCATAACTTATTTCTAACCTCTTTATCAAAATATGAAGACAACAAATTTAGGAACTTACAGAAAACAAAATCAAGTATCATCACTGAGGCAGGTATGTTACAGGACTACAAAGGTGGTTATTAAAAGATACTATAAGTGACACCCATCATAGTAACAGACAAAAGGAAAATAATCTGTTACCTCAAAAGGTATAGAAAAAATATTTGATATATTTTGATACCCATTCTTGATTTAAAAAAAATTACTGATTTAGGAAGAAAAGGAAACCCTTTCACCTGTTAAATTATTTACCAATATTCTACAGTAAAAATATGCTTACTACTGAAAGTTTTATCATTCAATCAGGGACAAGCAAAGATACCAACTCTCAGTGTATCTACTTCATATTTTACTGGACACATCAACAAAGGTAGTAAATAAGTTAAACAAACAAAAAAAGCTATATGGGCAGTCAAGAAAAAAAAATGAGACTGTCAAAACTGTCCATTACCACATATGATAAAATCCTTCCATAGGAACAACATGTCAGTTACAGAACATTATTAAGATTAACAAGTTTGACAAGGTGGTTGGATAGAAAATCAAAATACAAGAATTAATTATATTGATACCTATTAGCAGCAATGACCAGCCCTGCACTCTCAGCCAAACCCTGGCCTTGCTACTTAGTATTCTGTTGAGGAAGCCTATCCATTTTGCAACGCTATCTTGGATTATCTATTGTCTCCCCAATTCTGACATCATGGCATATATAGAAATAATAAAGCTTGTTTAGCAAACTAGGATGAATGTACAAGGCTATTCCAGATACAAGGGAAACGGCCCAGAATCATTGGCGGTATGTGCTTTTTCATACTGATAAACCCACTTAAAGCATACAGAGTGCTTTCATAGGCATTTAATAGATGTTTTATTGAGCAGGTAGAAATGTGCAGTCATTTCCAATGAAGTAGTTGTTTAATAGATCTGCTCACACAGGTCTGCACATATATATATAACTGCCATCTGATACGCACTCCTTGCAACACAGCTGACTTAGAACTAATTGAAGAAACCTGTAGTTAATTCCTATTGTAATGCCTAATTCACTCAAAACCATTATTCGCTTTTTAAAAAAAATTTTGCCATATATAGGAATCTTTATTTTTGCCATATGTAGGAAAGACAATGCTTGGACAAGGTGCAGGAGTCCTCTCTATATGAATCTGGCTTGGGATGCTCTTTAATCTCAAGACCTATAAGAGTTCTAACTTCAGTATTTGTCAACATTAGGCAGTTTCAGATAAACTGGATAACATTAAGGCTTGCCAATTGTTTTGGAACCTTTGCAATGAAACTCATTTTTTAAAATGTGACTGAACAATTTCCCTTTCAAACTAGTTTTTGTCTATGAGTTTATAAATCTGAAAATGTCTTTTTTTTTTTTTTAAGATTTTATTTATTTGACAGAGAGAGATACACAGAGAGGGAACAGAAGCAGGGGGAGCAGGAGAGGGAGAAGCAGGCTTCCTGCAGAGCAGGGAGCCGGATGTGGGCCTTGATCCCAGGACCCTTAGATCATGACCTGAGCTGAAGGCAGCCACTTAACAATTGAGCCACCCAGGCACCCAAATCTGAACATGTCTTAACCTAAAGAAGCATGTGATCCCCGTATTTTAAAACCACTTCAGCTGCGACTTGAAGCTGACTAGATGGATAAAATATTAATGTGGAGACAATATACACACTTGGGATTGAAACTCCAGAGATTTGTAAATCAGTTTCCTCCATCCTCTGCGTTTCCTACCATTCAAAGGATTTCAACCCATGTCAGAGCTTTTTGTCGTCTATTAGGAACTCAGCGGCTCTGGTTTGCTTGCCTCATTTATCTGCTTATTTTTGGTCTCCATTTATCATTATTTTTAACAGTTGTCAGCATTAAACATGATTTGCCACATCAGCCAACTTACACAGCAAATGCAAATCCTTTTGAATTTCACTTGCAATTTCTGGACTTCCCCAGTCATTTCAGTTTTGCCTTATCAGCATCATTTGATTTTTTTTTTTTTTTTTTTTGCCATTAGGGACAGCTCTCAGTGATGTTTATTGTTTTAAAGGAAATAGAAACTAAAACAGGCATGTTCAATTAGACATGGTTCTTCAGTGTTACACAACTAGGGCCCTTCAATTTCAACAGCACTATTCCAGATCACTAATAAGACTTCCCTATCTGGGGACGGACAATATAAAATAATTGGATTTTTTGATCCAATTATTTTTTGACCTAAATTGTGATCCAATTTTGGGAGAACAACACAGGAAGAGTCTATGTATGCACACCTTTTAGGTTATCTGCATACTGATCCATTATAGCATTTAATTTTATGTTTAGCTTTTAGCTTACTATTGTTTGCTTTCATGACAATTCAGAAGACATTTCTGTGATGTGATGAGCACTGGGTATTACATGCAACTGATAAATTACTGAACACTATATCTGAAGCTAATGATGTACTATATGTTGGCTAATTGAACTTAAATTTTAAAAGTTCATATTTTAAAAACCCTCTGAGCATCAAAGTCATCTTGCTTTATGTCCTTTATTATAGGTCACAGTAATACGTGTTCATTTAGCATAATTTCAATGCTGGTTGAAGTACAAAACCACGTAGATATAGATATATAGACATTCTATATATCTGTACGTATATATCTATATATTTTTTGCCTTTAATATAAGCAGTAGCAAGCACATCCATTGAAGAACCATAGCAGGATATTCTAGCTAACTGTGGAGGAGTAAAACTAAGATCATAAAATCTCTAATTCAAACATCTAATAAGACTAACATCAATTAGAAACACAAGCAGAAGAAATTAATTGGCAGTAACTTGATCGTACACCCCTACACCATGCCCTTCAAAAGTGTTAACCTGTGAAAAGCAGCAGTGTGGGTCAAAATGGTTTGCCTTCAGATCCTTCTCTCTTTGGTGCCTCTTGTCTCCCCTGACGTGTACATTTTGAGCTTGACGTTATTAGAAAAGCACAGTCCTTTCTGGGGGAGACTGTCCCAGACTGCCTTTACATCACTGGCCAGATGTGGCTGCATGAAGTCTCTGGAAGGGTGGGACAAGCAGCCCTAAGCCTGGCTTCACCATATCCTGAACCTGTCTGGAACCAGGTGCATCATCTTCAGAATCAAACTGAGGTTCTTTTACCAAAGGGGGGGGGGCGTGTATCAGGTAGGCGACTCTATCTATCACACTTACTTTCTCCTACTTAAAGAAGACTGAGGTGACACATTTATCCCTTCCCTCTTCCTACTAGAGAAAGTCAAAAGGGTTGTTGTGAGGAGACGGGGAATGTTGGAGAAAGAAATAATGAAGATTCAATTATAGAAACATAGAGCTTATGGTTCCACATGGAATTGGAGGAATGCTCTAAGCAATATATATCTCTGTGGTGAGCTGAAAATTGAACCAGCACTTCCCAAAGATATCCACATCCTATTCCTCTGACACAGATTTGTCAAAAAAGAAAAGACCTCAGTAGATGTGATTAAGTTCAGAATGTCGAGATGGGGAGATGGTATTGTATTATTCAGGTGGGCTAAATGCCCTAAGTCTTAAATATTCCTAAGAGTGATGCAGAGGGAGAACACACATACACACACACACAGCAGAAGCGAGGAAGGCCTTGGGACAACTGAGGCAGAGATGTGGGCATAAGCCAAGGAATGCTGAGAGCCACCTGAAGCTGAGAGAGACACGTGCACTTTGCCTCTGCATTCATGGAAGCACTCTGGGATGAATCAACAGGATTTGCCCAGACACATGTAAGATATAATGTGTTTTATCAATAAAGAATATTAAAATCATTGTTATCTTTTTATAAATTGTATCCCATTTTCTATCATAGGAACTTTCTTTCACTGTACCAAGAACATGCTTCTATGTTATGGCACTATGCTGATAATAAGGGAAAAAATAAAAAACAAAAACAAAGAAAACTTTTGAAAAGTCAAATGCTTTCTTACTTAAGCAGACAAACATTAGGTAGGCTAATAGGACATAAGCTGAACACAGGTGAATAAGGCCTTGTTGCCATTCATGCAACATGGCACTTTAAAGTCATAGACCCTTAACATATACTTTATGTCTGTAGGCTTACCCTCACTTCATGAATGAAAAAATTGACTTTGCTGATACGTTTTTCAGTGAATGTGAAATGCACTAGAAGCATCTACAGAAAGTCCCTCATGTTGCAGTGGATTTATTGTTATTAATGGTCCAAAGAGGAATAGAGTTCATTTGAACTCCCATTTGCTGCTGAGTGAGACAGCCAATCTATTTTAAACTATATTATGATTGAGTGGTCAAGGCTGAGAGAATGGATTAGGCACTATTTCAACGTGGAAAATAAAAACTCATTACCTTAATTTCCGTTAACAGGCCTTTTGAGCCCTTTTAACCAGCACTAAGTTGTGACGGTGGCGACAAAAGGTAATGGTGGACTGGGTGAGAATTCTGACCTTTCTGAAGTGGCTAACAAGGTTATTCTGCAGTAGCACGGGATCCACAGCATCTTGGAACTTACAAAGACAGAGAACATTTTTAACATCAGAGACTTTAAACAGAAGCATTTCCTTGGCCTTCCCAAAGACTCTGACTTTTCTTCCAGTGATCTCTGCTGCTTGAGTCTTTTGACTGTTTGAGTCATTTACCTTGTTTTCTTTTGTGAAGCTCGTGTTGCGGCTCATTCAGCCTTTGAACCAAGTCATTTATTTGGATGCCTCATCATGTCATAACAAAAACTACGGCAAATACTTTTTTTTTTTTTTTTTTACTTTTTAAACCCCAAATTTATTCTGCATTTTACATGCAAATGATGTAAACGTATTCGAGACTGAAAAGCCCAATTCTGTCTTTTTCTTTCTTCTCTCTCTTCTGCCTCATAGGAAATGGAGAAATATTTCATGGAGCAAGACTGAAGCTTAAAATATGTGCTCCTTTTGATTAAACATTCTTTCTGGTTTGACTGGAACCTATGCTACTAATCTTCAAAATAATTGAGTAAACTGAGAGATTAAGATGTTTTCTTCGTGTCATCTACACATTCTGTATCTGCTCCCACACTGTAAATGTGGTTTCTATGACTCCCTGGGAGTGGTTCAAAGAGAGTGATTTTTCTTAAAAGATCACTCAGGTAAAGGAGCTCAAGAAAGCTTAAGTAAAATCTTAAAGGATTTTCTTTAGAAGGTGGACATTAGTGTTTACCTAAGGGAAATCAGAAAGATATATCCCAATATAAGCAGTTTCACTGTCCTGCTGTTTGGGTGAAGCTGAAGGTCAACTGCATAATCTTTGTGTATACAAAAATCTGTATTTCTTTTATGCAAGGCCAAATCACATTTATGATCCTTGACCTAGATCATCAGCACAAGAGAAAGGCTTACAGTAAATTTTTCAAAAAATAGCATTTTGTTTAACCCCTGGCTTGTCAGTTGTGAAACTGTTGAGTGAGTGGAGTTGGGTAGAGCATGAGCAGGTCCCCGGATGTTGATACATCAAAATGTAGACTCCAAGGTATAAAAATGGCTCTTAGGTATTATTAATTTCAATGACCCTAGGTAGGAGTGGTAACTTCAGTGTTTGAAGACTGTCAGAGAGACGGGCAGTACTCTAACCCTGATCTGGGGCCTTCACAGGTTTTTAGAGTGGTCTTGTCAGACTCATCACATTCGGGTTCTTCAGTGCTGGTCCTCAAGGATCTCTAGTAACTGTTGCCACTTGTTACTTGCACACAGTTTCTCTCTCTCTCTAGACTTTCAGGCAAGCCTCGTTAATGTCATTCCCTGGTACTCTGCTCATTTCTGCCTCTATAATCTTTAATAATATCCTCCATGCCTTGAATGAATTTTCCCTTTTCTGTTCCACTAAAGAAGTCATAATGATATTTTACTCACCTAAAAATTGGAGTTAGCACAGCCAGCAAAACTAACAAAATGAGCCATAAATAAAGCAGAGTCCTGGCAGAACTTATATTCATTTAAGGTTGAGCTTATGACACCATGGAATTCTTCTGAACCAAAAACTGATTTTTTTTCTGTTATTTTGATTTAAAAAAAATATAACCTACAGTATTGTGTTAGAAATTTTTCCTTAGTACTTCATTGACATATATGCAAAAGTTATTTAACAAAATGTGTTTTAAAACTTATTCAGCTATAAAAAATGGCATCATTACCAGTGATAGTATCTATTAGAATTTTGTCTCTATGACTGAAAGATCATTAAACTTCCCCAATGATCTACGATTTTGAAACATACCTGCATTTTTTTTTCAAACTGTACTCTTAAAGTCCCTCAGCAAAGAAAATAAGAGCGATACTTAGTTTTTCACATTATTATTATTTTTGTGGCCTTAACGTCTTCATATTATAATATGTATGCAATTTTAGGGAGCGCCTGGGTGGCTTAGTGTGTTTGTTAAAGCCTCTTGCCTTCAGCTCAGGTCATGATCCCAGGATCCTGGGATGGAGCCCCACAAGGTGCTCTCTGATCAGCAGGGAGCCTGCTACCCCCACCCCCTCACCTGCCTCTGCCTACTTGTGATCTCTGTCTGTCAAATAAATAAATAAAATCTTAAAAAAAAAAAAGATGTATGCAATTTAAGAGTCTAAGAAACCATAGAAAATAAAAATCACCTATATTGTTAAAGCACATAAGAAAAAATTATTAAAATTGTGTTGTATACCTCTCAGAAAAATAGACAGAAATTAAGTTAAATATGTGTTTCAATGGAATCCTTTATATTTTATGAAGTTTTATAATATGATGTCAATATGTACAGACTGTTTCTCCAACTTAATAATTGATGACTGCCCTTACATAATGATACACATACATTTATAATTTAAATGACTTCCTAGTATTTCACTGTATAACAATATCACAATTAATTTAATGTATCCCCCATTTGGCCCTATTTAGTTTGCTTCTATTTTAAATAAGTTGCAAGGGGTATGTTTATAGCTTTATTCTTGTGATACTTATTTCTGTATGATATATTTCTACATGTGGAGTTGCTTGATTAATAAGTTTATGTTTTAGCTTTTGGTTATATTTTCTCAAAAATATTTCCCAGAAAAGACTTTAATATACACTCCCATTAGAAGTTTATCAGCATTAATTTCTCACACATTAATACTCCTCTGCCTATTAAGATGGTTTATGATCAGATTATATATATTATCATTGCATCATATAATTGACACAAAAACTGAGGTATTTTAAAGTCCTTTCCAGTACTCAATCTTTGAGTCCGTGTGTATTTCATACATCTACCACATCTCAATTCAAGCACTGAATTTTAATCATGTTTAGAGTCAATTAAATTTACAATTAAAATATATTCACATACCAAAGTTGTTCGAAACATATTGAGAAGTTTCCCAATAACTGAATTGAGAATCAATTTAAAATTTTTAATTTAAATGAAATCAAATTAAAATGCAGTTACACTAGCCACATTTCAGCGACAGTCATCAACTATAGTGCTCTACGGTACAAGCCTAAGGTCCTTAGCAAGAGCCGGGACCCCACATGGTCCAGCCTCCCATAAATCCCATGACATCATGTCGACTGTTCTGACCCTCCAGCTTTCCCAATCTTTATGGAACACAGCAGGCATCTCAGGACCTTCGTACTAGCTATTCTTTCTGCTAAAATGATCTCTCCTCAAATATCCTAATGGGTAGCTATTACTGACTTGACATCTTTGCTGGTACATCCCTTTTCAGTGGGAGCTTCCATGACCATCGCTACTCCCTTCTCATTTCTCTATGATCCTTATCGGGTGATTTTTCTCCTAATACTAATTTCCTCTGGTTATTGCCGGTCTAAAACCCACAGTGCAGTATTAGCACCGCGAGTGCAGGGCATATCCTCACTGCATCCTCACTGCCTGGCACATAGCAGATGTTCAAACAGGTCCTAACAACGGGTCTCGCGCACAGGGCTCTCTGCGTGGGCGTGAGCATGAGCGCGCAGGCTACTACTACTACTGCTACTTTTTTCTCCCTCTCTTCCTTTTCTTTTTCTTTTTAGTTTTCATTATGATCATCCATCTTAAGAAGCCCTTTCCCCGCCTATATCTCTTACCATGTACCCTATTAGCTCTCCTACAAAACCTTAAGTTTTATTGCTAGGTCAGTGGGTGAGAAATACTTTCACCTCTGGTGCGGGTTAAGTCAGCCTCAGATATTTACATAAATATGATTAGGAAGTAAAAGCTCTTGGCAAGAGTTGTTCGGAACAAGGATTACAAAACAGGATGGCCCACAGGTAAGTTCCATCATATAAATGAGGATATGTGATTCAAGACAATTAATTATCCCTCATTTCTTCTGTTAGACACAAATCAGTTATTCCCAAAATAGAGCTTATCTGTGATTCTGGAATAGATAGTAATTACAACCTCATGCATATATGTATTTTAGCACTGTTTGCATAATGAATACTGGGCTCTCAAGAGATCATACAAACTTAGAAAATTATATCAACAATATTAAAAAAAGGATCAAATCATCAATAGCTCTATCAGTCATTTGTCAATCAAAAAACTTAGATATTTATAAATATTAGTATAAACACTGGTAATTTAATATAATCAAATATTTAATTGTAATAAAGTCATAATTACAAAAGAGCTATTGTCATTTTCCAAGAGCTGTTTTCTGTTTTACTGTATCTTCTACAGTCCTCTTTCTGATGTGTTTCCATGGATAATGCAGGAATTAATAGTCTTATTTTTAAATTTTTATTGTTTTTTAAGATTTTATTTATTTGACAGAGAGTGGGAGCATAAGCAGGAGGGAGTGACAGGCAGAGGGCGAAGGAGAAGCAGGCTCCCCGCTGAACAGAGAACCCCATGTGGGATTATGGCCTGAGCTAAAGGCAGATGCTTAACTGACTGAGCCACTCAGGTGCCCCAATGAACTAGTTTTAATGAAGAAACATTTAAAAAATATTTGTCATTCTAAGATAAGTGTATGTATATCAATATCTTTTATGATATTGTATAATTTCTGTCCTAGGAGATAATCTTCTCACTTGCCCGTTTTCTTAATAGAATCTGCAGTGAGTGCACCAAGTTCTCACTAGGGTAATGTCTTCCTATGGCTACCACTGCCTTTGTTATTTCAGGATGAGTTTCTCTAATGCTTTCTAATTAAATCTTTATTTGAAGACTCTCAAGGGAGTCAGGTCGTAAAGCCGCTCATTTGTAGTGAAATGGAGCATATGGAATGTGTAATGTTGGTCTTGGTGTCCCTGAAAGCTCAATATTTGCTACAGGTTTGAATTCAAGATCCAGCTAAATTCCATTTTAACATAGCTCACCAATAACTAGATTAAACAGAAAATTAAAATTGCATGGGGATTGGTACCTTGCATTACGTTTCTTGGCATTGCCCAGATGGTTTCTAATGTGTCCTTCCCACACTTCTCTGCCTGCTAAGCTTCTACTATAGTAACCCTTCAAGACCCAGGGCAATTTCCATTATTTTTTTTTTTTTCTGGGAAACTTTGTCCAATTTTCACAGGAGTTAAGCTTCTTACTTTGAGATGTCACTGCCCTTTGCTCATAGCTCTGTGTACAACATTTTAGACACTTGTCACAACCTACTTATCTGTTTCCACCAGCTATGATCCTATGAATTTTCCGCCTCCACATCCACTTCCTCCTAGGAATCTTTGACATTGGATTTGCTTCCTTCTTTCTCACCCAGTCACTCACCATGTCCTGGCATGTATCATGGATACATGTGGCAAATAGAGTAATGTTCCCCTAAGGCTGCCATGTCTTAACCTTACTATTTGATTGTAAACACATTGTGTAACCCCTTGTGCTTCTTGTTCTTCATGTGTAGACTGGGGGTTATAGAAGCAATAACGACTTAAAAAGGATGGTTGGGAGGACAGTATGAATGACCTATGTACATCAGTGCCTGGTACGAAGTAAGCTCTCAAAAATGCAATGACTATGAGTAGTTCTTCACCTGCTTTTTCTCATTTGAGACTTACAAAACTCTATGAGGTAAGAATTAACATGATTCCCAATTGCAAATAAGGCCATGGAGGTTGAGAGAAGAAAAGTTAACTGTGAAGTGAGGGTCAGAGCTTGGAACCATAGCAATCCAGCCCCGGGTTGCGGGTTGTGTTGGTGTTCATTATGTATTTGAATGACATGTTATTCTTAATTAATTCAGATTGATTTTTGAAAAGTTTGAGGTTAATTTTCCATAGCAAACTGCTAAAACTTTATATGTCTAAAAAACTGAGATCTCTTGAAGAACTGATGTATTTGGAGGAAGGGGACGGAGAGATGTAAAGTTCCCAGCAAAATAATGACAGAGCTGTTCGCACTTAAGGAGAATTAGATTGAGAGCAAAAAAACACTCTCTGATATGGACTCAAAGTGACATATGATAAGGGTGAGTCTGATATTTACCCTTGAGCCTTTCTTGGATTTAGAGCATAAAAGAATCACCTATATTAAGAACAAAGTGGTTTAGATGATAAGTAAATTTAGTGGTTTATATGATAAATAATTACTTATTAATAATTAATTAATTAATTAGTTGACAGAGAGAAAGAAGAGAGCACAAGCAGGAGCAGCAGGTAGAGGAAGAGGGAGAATGACACAGGGCTTGATTCCAGGACTTTGGAATCATTACCTGAGCCGAAATCAAGAGTCAGACACTTAACGGACAGAGCCACCCAGGCGCCACAATGTATTTCTTTTTAAAAAGGAATAGCTGAGGGGCGCCTGGGTGGCAAAGTGGGTTGGGCCGCTGCCTTCGGCTCAGGTCATGATCTCAGAGTCCTGGGATCGAGCCCCGCATGGGGCTCTCTGCTCAGCGGGGGGCCTGCTTCCTCCTCTCTCTCTGCCTGCCTCTCTGCCTGCTTGTGATCTCTGTCAAATAAATAAATAAAATCTTAAAAAAAAAAAAAAAAAGGAATAGCTGAGGGGTGCCTGGATGGCTCAGTTGGTTAAGTATCCGACTCTTGGTTTTGGCTCAGGTTGTGATCTCGTGGTCCTGGGATTGTGTGGTCCCCACATCGAGCTCTCTGTTCAATGCAGAGTGGTCTTCAGAATCTCTCTCCCTCTCATGCCTGCTCTCTCTCTTAAATAAATAAAATCTTAAAAAAAAAAAAGATTAGTTGAACTTTTAAGTAAGAAACTGAAATCAAATAAAATTATTCCAAGAAAAAAAAAAAGATGAGTTGCCTAAGTCTCTTGGATCTATTATTTCCCAGAATTTGAATTTGTCCCTAATGAGCACATTTTACTGTATTTATGAACTTTCATTTGGACGCATTTACCCCAAATGTTCCATCTTTACAATTCATGAAAGTGAATGTGAGACTCAGGAGGTCCCTGCTTCTTACCGATCTCTTTCTTCTCTTCCATCTCCCAAGGGAATAACTATTCTGACTTACAGTATTCATACTTTTACTACAAAGGTTGAAAATATCTTTTTTAAGATTCTGAAATTTACTATATAGGGTCCTACTGTAGTCTGAATTGTGTTCCCCTTGCCCCCCACACTCCCAATTCATATGTTGAAACTCTAATCCCCAGTGTGATGGTATTTAGAAGTGGGGCATTTAGGAGGTAAGTAAGCTCAGATAGTAAGTTCAAGAGGGTGGGGCCCTCGCCATGGGATTAGTGCCTTTATAAAAAGAGATCCAAGAGAGCTCACTTCTGCTCTTTCTTTCTCCACCATGTGAGGGCACAGTGAGAAGACACAGTCTGCAAGTCAGTAAGAGGGTTCTCACCAAGAACAAAATCTGCAGCATCTCCATCTTGGGGGGTAGGGGGGGTAGCCTCCAGAACTGTACGAAATAACTGTTGCTTAGGCCACTCAGTCTGTGGTGTTTTGTCATGGCAGCCCTAGCAGACTGAGACAGGCACCAGACTGCACTTTTCTGCAAGCTGCTGGAAAGATTGCTTATCTGAGAGATTAACCCATGATGATATTCTCTACTCTTTTTCATTCATTTTTCTCTCTGATAGAATGCTCCATTAGAGACTATATTATAATTCATTTATCTACTACTAGGTTTTTGCAAAAATGTACTACGAAGGTAAAAGTTCTTCATACCTATGTCAACACTTAGCACTGTCAAGTTGTAAAAACTGTAAGTCTGTTAATGTGAGCTAATATTTTTTTACTTTGATTTGCATCTGATTTTCACTAACATAGCTGCTAAATGTTTCATGTGTTTTTTAGCTAAATCATTTAGGTTTTCACATTTTTAAATTTCCTGTTGGCTTCTTTGTCTAACTTTCTATTCAATTATTTGTCATTGTCTTAATGATTGATACCTTGGGAGGAGACTGCATTCTTTACTTTAAAAATATCTCCAACCAATTTTAACTCATTAACTCTCCAGAGAAGAGTTTTTGCTACTCTATCAGTGGTATTTAGCCTCCTACATAAAAATCTGTGTCTCCAAGACAGTTTTTTTCCCTTTTTGAAAAGTTTAAAATGTTTTTCATATATTAGTGGAAAACTTATATACCAGGAAAGAAAAAATGTTATTTTATGATACAAGTAAAAGACACAAAAGAGAATTTGGCACCATCACTGATAAACTCCAGAGTTTCAGTACTCAAAGATTTCAGAAAATATGCTGACTCCAGTCACTCCTGAAGTGACATATAACAGCACTAAGACTACTCTTTTAATTTGTCCTGTGTTCACACACAGACACTACTATAGCTCATCAAACATGAACCTGCCTTTCATAAATAGAGAGATTAGTATGATGTATGAAACTATTTTTTTGAAACAAGGTTGCTAGTACCAATGAAGAGTAGAACACAAGTGTTACTAATGAAAGAACCAACAATTCCTTCTTTACTGAGGATGGCTTTAAATGTTTGACAATATTTTAAACACTCTTATGCATAGGCTAACACACAGCCTATTTTTCTTTTGTGAAAGCAATGTATGAACAGTACCCCATTCATGTATTTGAAACATGAGTGAGGGACTAACTTTTGTAATTTTGCTTCTGTCCCTTGTCCTTCATAATCAGAGCATCCATTAGCTCAGTGTCTGGAAGGAATAATGCTCATAAAATTAGGGGAACCTCCCTCCCCACTTTATATTTCTCCCCCATGGCTGGTTATAATGCAGGTTTCCCTTCAGGCACTGTGGAATTGCTGACATAAAAAATACAGGGAGACCCTAGCAGCAGGATCAAGTCAATGAGGCAACCCCCACTCTCCCTGCCTTGTATCGGTGGCCACAGTCTAGTGCTGTGCCCTTAGCTTATTCTCCACTGGCTTCTCTTCCACAAATGCCCTGGAGTGTTTCTAAGCCACATTTATTATTCATCAAATACTAGGGTTCACAGTCCCTGACTGGAATGAAATCAATCTACATGTATCTTTCCTTTACATTTTGCAAAGAGGTTTGATTTTATCCTTTAAAAAACATGCAGGTTTTGTAATGATAATAATTTACATGATTCAAAATTCAAAAGGTACAAAAGAGAGCACAAGAAAAATTCTCCCTCTCACTTCCATGTCATCCCTCTTCTTCAGGCAACCAATATGAATGATTTTACATATAATCCTCGCAGTGTTTTTATTTTGGGGTCATATATATATATAATCTTTTCATTTTTAAAGAGATATTAACATTAGAGTCATATGGATATGTATTGTGGTAGGCAGGATAATGACCTGCAAAGATGTCCATCCCTAATCCTTGGAACCTGTGCCTTCGTGAATTTACACGGAGAAGGGGATGTTACAGGTGAGATTACAGGTTTGCACCTTGAAATGGGGAGACTGTTTGGATTATCCATATGGGTCCAGTCTGATCATCTGAACACTTAAAAGCAGAGAACCTTTCCAGTTGTGGTCAGAGAGAAGAGTTCCCACAGAGGAAGGTTCAGAGTGGTGTGATGTTGCTGCCTTTCAAGATGAAGGAAGGGACCCATGAGTCAAGGGATGTAGGGGACCTATAGAAGTCGGCAAAAGCAAGGAAACAGATTCTCTCTTGGGCCTCCAGGAAGGAGAGACCAACCCTCTCCTTTACAGCTCTGACAATATCCCGGGTTACCCAGGCAAGACCCATGCCCACGGTCTGCCCTGTAGAACTCTAAGATAATAAATTTGCCTTGTTTTAAGCCTCTAAGTTTGTATTCATTTGTTACAGTGGCAGCAATAGGAAGCTAACATAACACATTAACCTTTTAAAAACTAAAGTCATTCCATATCGGTACATAAAGCGTTTACTCAGCTTTAAAATTTTTTTCACAGCTGCATAATATCCCATCATCACACAAATTGAAGGCTAACGCAGTCTTTTAATCCTGCTATCCTAAATAGGACTGTAGTGGAATATCCTTGTGTAAGTGCCTGTTCTTACACATACCAGTTAATATAGAGACCAAATCTTGAGAAATGGAATTAACCAATGGTAATGTGCATTTTCCACTTTGATTATTATTTCCAAATTAGACTCCCTAGAGGTTGTTTCAGTTTCTTTATTTATTTAAAGATTTTACTTATTTATTTGAGATAGAGAGTACACGTGTATGGTGTGGGGAGGTTAGAGGAATGGGCAGACTCCTCTCTCTGCAGGGAACCTGGCTGGGGGCTTAATCCCAGGATCCTGGAATCATGACCCGAGCTGAAGGCAGATGCCCAACTGACTGAGTCGCCCAGGTGCCCAAGGTGTTTCAATTCATATTCAGTATCTGAAAGTCCTGTTTCTACATACCTACATACCTTTGCTAATTCAGTATGTTGTTCAATAGTTATCTTGATCCACTTGATAGCAGGTAAGTAGAAATGTAGTTTCACATATCTCAGGGCACCTGGGTGGCTTAGTTGGTTGAGTGACTTTTCTTTTTAGCTCAGGTCATGATCTCAGGGGGGGTGAGATGGAGCTCCACGCTCCGGGGGAGTCTGCCTGGAATTCTCTCTCTTTCTCCCTCTGCCCCTTGCCCCACTTGGGTGCACTTGTATGATCTCTCTCTTTCTCAAATAAATATATAAATCTTAAAAAAGTTCACATGTCTCTTAGAGTAAGTTAAGTTGAGAATCTTTTTGTATGTTTACAAGTTCTTTGTATTTCCCATTCTGTGAACTTCTTCCTTTTTACCTATGTTTTTTTCTGCTGGGTTGATGGACATTTCCTTATTGACATACCAATGCTTTATATCTCCTAAAGAAAGAAATTCTTTTTCTTTTGGCTTTGCTTTCGGAAGGTTGATCAATGCACATGCTTTTTAAAAAATGTATGTAATTAAATATGTTAATGTTATTTTGCGGGGACTTGGAGTTTATTTCATATTTATAAAGAATCTTCACCAATCGGGGTGCCTGGGTGGCTCAGTGGGTTAAAGCCTCTGCCTTCAGCTCAGGTCATGATCCCAGGGTCCTGGGATAGAGCCCTGCATCAGGCTCTCTGCTCAGCAGGGAGCCTGCTTCCTCCTCTCTCTCTCTGCCTGCCTCTCCGTCTACCTGTGATCTCTCTGTGTCAAATAAATAAATAAAATCTTAAAAAAAAAGAATCTTCACCAACATAATTTTTTTATACTTCCATGGGTTATTTAGTGTTTTTATAAATTCAATATTGGTATCATTGATCTATTTTCTTGTGCTGAAAATCGTGAAAAAACTTAGCTTTTACTCTCTTCCAGAAGGCTACCTAGTTGTTCTAACACCATTTATTGAATGCCACACATCTGCTTTTAATATGCTTCTTAAAAAATGATTTCTTTTCAATCAAAGTTTTCAGGTTAAAAAATAGACATATTGCATACACCTAAAAGACTTTAGCCTCAATTTATATTACTTGCATTAATACTTAGTCAGCGCTTATAAAGGACTAACATATTTTCTGTATTTTTATGAATGTATAGATCATGTTTTGTTAAGAGATACAGTAGACCCCAAGTGGCGTGACTGTTCAGCTCGCAGCAGTTTACCCAGGGCCTATAACGGTCTTACAGATCTTCCTTTGGGAAACAATTCCTATTCTCCCTCTTCTAGTCCTAGTCTGATTGTACTGACAACCATGATATTTTATCACTCTAGACACAGAGTTGAAAATATAACTTATCTTGGCTTAGTCATTGGAAGTAATTCATCGTCTTGGTAAGCTATGCCCGAGCTCATTCCCAGATGATCTGAGCTATCACATCGGTGAGAGCCATGTATATAAACTCCAGGACCCAAGTTTCTTTTCCCTATCACTCTTTTCCTGTATATTAGTAGAGCAAGGAGGAAGGAGGGAGCAATTTTCTCCCATAATTCTGTTCCTTCCCTTCCCTTTCCTTAATTGGACTTGATGATTCATCCAAAAAAGCTGTGGTCAACCATCATAAGGATACTTTAGCTCTTATAGTACAAAACCTTAATTATCCAGTTTTAAGAGGTAGAAAGAGTTTCCTCCCATCCTGGATGGGAGTAGGTATTATTGTATTACTTCCTGATACTTTTCTTACATCCAGGAATGGGCAGAATAGCTTCTTTCTAAAGTGATAAAAATAGAATAGGAGATGAATTATCAGCAATTCGAAATCTGATCACACCCATTTGTTGAAGGATTTTTTTTTTCCCCCTGAAAACTAGGCCAGTTTATCAACTTTGCATCCTAGAGACCTAGGACAAGTACAGAAAAGATGCTTAGTAAATGTTTGTTTAATAAATGAATAAACAGCCCCCTAATTGGAACTGTTTCCTCTGGGAGAAGCTAGCAGAGATGACTCACTGTTTTTTGCTTAAGTTATTTTTCATACCATTCTTTGCTATTAGCTGTATCCCTGGGAGATTTCAGCTCCATGGCTCTCCCCATTGATGGTTGTTGATTCATTGTCTTCTTTATGTTTTGTCCTCCCACCACAGGTCAGGGCATGAGTGACCATCCTGGACCATGCTGTCCAAGCCATCCTGGGCTACTTTAATTAGAAGCCATGAATGCAAGAATAAACATGAGCTTGGCATTTTCTGATAATTTCATTCGAGAAAATGACTTTTCTAATCTCTTTTGGGACTCTCCTTTTGCCCAGACCTATTGGTCCTCCTGGACAGAGTATAGAAACCTGATCCCAATCCTTTGGCCCTGTCCACTTCTCACGCTGTCCACTCCTCAGGGGTAGAGGTAATAGTTCCTGAATTTACACCCATTAGGCACAGAACAGTGATAAGTAGAACTCTAGCCAGAGGTCCTGTCACATGTCCTACATATATGTGCATGGCCCGGAGTAGAGTCTTCAGCATTTTTTGTGAACAGGGACACTGGAGGGATGAGACTTGGATTCTTCCCCTAGAGTGGAGGACTTTTGCTGCCCAGGCAGCTTGTTCAAAGGCCTGGTGCTGACTCTGGCTGGCATCTGAACTATGCATTTTGGAAAGCCTCTCCTACGATTCTGAGGCTTGGTTAAGTCTTATTCTTGAGTGCTGTTCACCACAGATTAAACAGTTGACTTCAAGGGTTAGCTTTGCCACCAAGTTTTCCATCCACAGACAAGTTCCTTAACCATTATGACCCTCATTAATAAGCCAGAGAAAATACTGACCCTTTCCCAAAGATTAAGTGATAGAATGCATCGACAGTGCATAGTACATGGGAATTCAATAAATAAAAATACTATTATTATGCAACTAAGTAATGTGACTCTTTTCCCCGGGAGAAGATGAAAAATGCATCTATTCGTTATGGTAGTGAACTGGAATAAACACCTTTTAGAGAAAGGTAGATCTGACGCTACTTTGAAAATATTTTATTCTGGAAAACCTCATTTGGTCAAAGATGGTCTTAGAATGAAATCCAATAAAATAGAGGCTAAGTCCATGGAAAGAGCTATCACAGAACCCAATGAAATTCAATTTAATTCTTTACCTAAGCTTATAAATAAGTGCTGAAGTTGCCTTTCTCCATTTAAAGAGCTTTCAGCTAAGACAAACACCTCAAATCCTCCTATTTTCCTTTAGTCGCCCTTAAATGAACACCTTCATTATTTCTGACATCTCTAATCCAACCTGGAGTCTTCCATACCTTCTGTAGCTGCTATTTATCTTCTCCAGAGTCTAATAGTTCCTGTCTTTCTAAAAGATGAATTCAGAAGCCTCTCCCAGATTTCTTTCCCTTCTTGCTTCAGGTCAGAGAATTTGCTTCGAAACCCATGATGTTTCCAAGCAGTAGACCCAAGCCCCTTCATTCATAAAAGGGATATAAGGCTGGAAGAAAAGCCTGCCTCACAATTTTCTAAGTGATAAAGCAGCAATTATGGAATCCGTACTTGGTGATTAATTGGAAAATCTTGGGCTCCAACACGGAGGGCTGCAACTCACACTGTGATAGAGGAAGCATTATAGGAGCAAGAACTTCAGGGGGATTCAGGCTTAGAAATCTTAATGTCATAAGCCCAGGAAGCCTATCTTCTCCATCTCGATGCTGCAACTCACAGCCGCAAGTTGGTCAGGAATGGCGTTCCCACACCAGAGCTGCAGCTTGGAAAGAGAGATCCTTCTTCCTTTAACAGATGCCTACCCCACATCTTTGTTTTCTTTTTGAAGAATCATGACTTTAAAAAACAAGCATAGAACTACATTAATTAATTGGTAATAAATGAGAAACAGTGTCAAATATACAGCTGGTGAAGATTATAATTTAAATATGCTCTTTGAGCAATGGTAGATAGGAGGCTGATACTTCCATGAATAAATAGAAAGTTCTAACCAATGTGGTCACCTTGTTATAGATTACATGGTGTATATAATAGTATAGTGCACAGTTGAGAGAGAAAAATAATGATATACATTTCCCTGAGTCACTCTTGCTTAAAGATTTTAATAACTATAATAATGAGGAATTCAACATACGCTATAATAGTTCTAATTTTATTTGGGGTATTTGGTATATAGTAATTATCACATTCCATTGTATAGCTATTCCAATTTAATTTTATTGTTGCTTTAAAAAGTTTCACCCCAAAATAACTTCCTTGAGTATTAGTTTATATTTTAAAAATTGCATTAATTGGGGCGCCTGGGTAGCTCAGTGGGTTAAAGCCTCTGCCTTCGGCTCAGGTCATGATCCCAGGGTCCTGGGATCCAGCCCCACATCAGGCTGTCTGCTCCGCAGGGAGCCTGCTTCCTCTTCTCTCTCTCTCTGCCTGCCTCTCTGCCTACTTGTGATCTCTGTCTGTCAAATAAATAAATAAAATCTTAAAATAAAATAAAATAAAATAACTCAAATTGTTACCTTAAACACACAAATGTTTGTTTCTATGTTATCTGCAACAGTACCATTTTTAACCTTTTAATTTTTGTTTCTCTTTTAAAAAAAATCAAAGTAATACATCACTTAAGTATTGCTTAAAATGTTACATTTATTTGGTCTTTTAATAATTATTTGAGTTCCTACTGTGAATCAGCAATTTTTCTAGGCACTGAGAAATTCAATAAACAAACCAAACCATAAAAAAAAAAAAAAAAAAAACACGCTATTCTGAAGAAGCCTATATTCTAGTTGGGGTTCAGATGCTGGAGTTACAAGATTTATGGGAAAAACAAAATGAAAGAGGAAGATGAGGGCTTTAGGGAGGAGGGGAGAATATAGTAACAGGTACTATCCAATAATTTAATTGCATCTTTATTTAAAAGATCAAGCTACAAGTATACTTGGTCTTGAGCTCAGTTTGCTTTCAGATTTCCCTCTTAATAAACCAATTCTGTGTATTGTGTTGTCATTCGATTTGCTGCATCATTTCTTAAAAAAAGTGTCTGTGATATATTATGATGACTTAGTCACTGGCTTTTAATGAAATTAACTTTTGCTTGCTTCTGGATCATATCTATCTTCTCATCTTTTCATTAAGACACCTAAACCAAAGAAGAAAATGCTTCTTAAGGTTAATGGATTTCTTCAATCTCTTTAATTCACAGTATAACTGTCTAGTATGTACCAGATATTAGACTAAGCTATGATGAGTAAGGCCATAAAAAAACCTCCTGCATAGCTGAAAATACATACTGGGTTATAATGATGAGAACCATAATAGAAGCTAAAAGTCCCACTAAAGTAGGGAAGGCAGGAGTGACTTATTAACAGAGGTAACCAGGGAAACAGATAATGCTTTTGAGGAAAGGGAAATCTAAACTTTCTGGAATGATGAATAGTCATCCAGGTATCAGAGGAGGACATTCTAATCCATGTGTGTACAAAGGCACGGAGCAGTTAAGTTGGCATCAGGAAAACTCCAATAGCTCTACCAGCATTTGAAACAAAGAGTTTCTGAAAGTCATGAGATTGTTGGGAGGGGAGCTAAGTGATAAAAAACAAGTGTCTTGAAAACTTCAAAATTTCCAGGCCTTGATTCTAGTAGCATCAGACCTACCTATATCCACTGATACCTGGGATGAGAACACTGGATGTGTGTGGTTGAGAAAAGGCTGCAGTCTCATGTTTAAATACCAAGGAACATTTTATGTTCCCTGGCAGAAGCATTTCTATCTCCAGAACACTAGTCTGGTAAAAATTAAAGATGTGGGAAAGGAAAGCACAAACTTCCCCAAAGGGATCAGTAGGAGGAATAATGAGATCTCCTCCGATGCCTACCCTTTGTTTCCAAACCCATGTCTTCTAGGTTAAGGAACATAGCACCTCTTAATCACAGCTGATTCACAGAACATGTGCTGCATCTTGACTGATCACATCCAACCCCAAAGGTCACCCCTTGACTGCACTTTTAAGGGCCTATTCCAGCATTCCAGCAGCTGGCAGCTTCTGGGACGTAGGGTAGAATCAGTGGATTCTCTGGTCATGTGCCCACTGTTGCACCCGGCCTCTAACATGAAGTGGGTTCATTAATCCAAGGCAACGTTATGTGAGATCCGATGTCACTGATGAGACTCTCTGTGAGCCCTGGGACTGTGGTGACAGCCGAAGCACACATGGCAGAGAAGATTAACCCCTTGCACCCCTTCAGAGCCAATTTTGACCCATGTTAAATTCAGTCCGTCCTGTCAGTGATGCTTTCAATTGATGGTCACTCATGATTTCTGAAAGAAAAAAAAAAAAGGGAAAAAAAAAAGAAAAAAAGAGGAAGAAAAAGAAAAGACTTACAAAGGGAGCTGTAGCTGGACAAGATACACCTGCGGCTGCAGCTTCTCCTGAGAAACTGATGTTTATGGTCTTCCTTCTCTACTCATCACCATTGCCCACCAGTCCTCAGATCTTTATCCCGGAGGAGTCTGAGGCTTTGATTAGCACTCTCTTGGTGAGTTGTTGCTGCAGTTGGCCAGTCATGTTATCACCAGTTATAGAAGCACCCAGAGCCTCTGAGGGACTCAATCCCTGAGTTCTGTTCTCCACACAGCCTCCATTATACAGCAGCAAGTCCACCTCCTCATTGAAATCAGGGTCAACTACTACCTGCGGTAATTCTGTTCTGTCTCTTCTGGTCTGCTGGCAGATCTGCTCATAAGAAGAAGAAATCATGAATTTGCATGTCTTTGCTCTTTTCCATTGTTGTATGATTTTATGGTTAGGACTCCAAAGAAATGAGCAATCAGGGGTGCCTGGGAGGCTCAGTGGGTTAAAGCCTCTGCCTTCGGCTCAGGTTATGACCCCAGGACCCTGGAATCGAGCCCCGCATCAGGCTTTCTGCTCAGCGGGGAGCCTGCTTCCCCCCCTCTCTCTGCCTACTTGTGATCTCTGTCTGTTAAATAAATAAATAAAATCTTTAAAAAAAAAAAAAAGAAAGAAATGAGCAATTGGCTTTATGAAACGGAACATGGAAAAGTGTTAAAGACAAATATTTGTTGAGGTACCAAGATACAAGAGAGAGAAGCATGCAAAAAAGGTGCCAGAGTGGCACATTCTCTAATGTTTCAGCTAAAAAAAAAAAAAAAAAAAAAAAAGAAAAGTTTCATGGCTTTTGAATATGTTTCCCACATCTTAGGTATTGAAGCTCCAGAGATTGTTGTGAAAGAACACTTCTAAGAATGATTTTTGAAATGTATTGGAGGCCCCATCGCTAACTGCCATCATCACCACAAAGGAGGAAGTACGCTGTGTGTGGAGAGTTCCAGCTCCTCACCTCAAGACTGTTAAGAGGTACTTCACTGGGCAAACAGTGAATTTGATAGGCACCTATCGAAGAGGGAGGTAGAACACTGATAGTCTGTTTTTGTATTTCCATTCTATGCAGAGATGAGAGAGAAACTAGTTGACTGTAAACAACAGGACAAAGGAGAAATTGTCTGAGCAAAGGGTTTGAGGGTTTCCTGTGGGCACAAAAGAGAGATCCAGTGTGAGGCTGCCTTGAGACAGACTGTTCCATTTGAGGGGCTTGTGGGACTTCTGTGTTTCGATGAAAGAATGTGTGAATTAAGTATATGAATTCATCAGTGTTGGGGTCCGTTATCAAAGGAGCAAGACTGATCCAAATTGAAAGTGAGGCAAAACTTTATTTTTATGCCAGGCATCAGAAACCAGACTGACCGGTCAGGGCCGCCTCCGAAGAGGGCGACCCCGTCCCCATCTCACAGGCTGGTTTTATAGGGCATCACCGCAGACCCAAGGTACGTGGCTTCTATTGTTAAGGCGTTTACTCCTGGAATCCATACCCGAAATCAATACCAGGAACTACTGGGGCGTTTATCCCGGAATGAAGTCCATGGATGTCAACATCAATATGGCTACCTAGGCAAGATGGAGTCGTTCTGGCTAAGCAGGCCCTAATAGTTAAACAGGTTTTAACATTAAATCGGCTCTAACAAAACAATCAAAATGAGCCGCACTATTCATTAAGACTCTGCAAATAAATATTGGGTTGTGCTGACTGTGATGAGAGTGAAGAGAGAACGCACAGATGAGGTTAGAGGGACCACAAAGAACTCCCCGTAAGGGGGGTTATATTCACAACCACACAACTTCTTCTGGTTACCCCTCTCCTCTATTTTCTCTTCGCAAACACATCTTGAAAGAGCTGCCTGTGGTAGCTACTTCTACTTATTTATCTAGTAATCTCTCTTCAACCCACTCTGATCAGACTTTTCTTTGCCCCACTCCACTGAGGGTGACTAATGAAGGCCGTTAATATACGTGCTAACGAAGATCACTGATCTCACGGGTATTACCAAATCCAATGGTTACTTTGCTGTCCTCCCTTATTTCAAGTTAAACTGGCCTTCAACACAGAGGACTACTTCTCCCTTCTCTTAGCTTTGGTGATCCACACTCTTCTTCCTTCTACCTCCCTGCCTGCCCTTTCTCAGTCTTCTTTATGGGACCTCCTTCCTCTCCTTGAAGTATGAATGTAGGAATGTACCCAGGATTTGATCTCATCTACTTTGCCATTTATATTTACTCTTTATCCTTAGATCCTATTGTCTCGTCGCTTGGGCTTGCAGTGCCATTTGTGTGCTGATGATTCTAAACTGTATGTATGATATTCACCGAATTACTAACTTGATAGAGCCAGCTGGATGGCTAATGGGCATCTCGAATGTAGCACATCCAAAACAGAATTTTGATTTGTTTGTACTCTGTGTGCCACCCACAATTTTTTTTCTCCCTGAGTCTTCCCTGCCTTAGTTAACATCCAGCCAACAGCCACTCAATTCCTCAAGCCAAGTCCAGGAGTAATTCTGATCGATTCTTTCCTGTTTTATGTCATCCAGTAGATCTCAAATTAAGTCCTGAGGCTTTTACATCTGAAATATACCCTAAATTCCTTTACTATTTGCCATCCCAAGTATTATCCTCCTTGTGTAAAAAACCTACAATATTTGCATAGATGACTTCCACTGCCTTATACATATTTTGACAGCTTCCCCAGACCTCCACTAGGCACCCCCCCCTCCCCACACACCCACAGCTTATGGATCCTCACATCACATTGACCTTTTCTGAGCATTCAGACAGGAGGGGTCACACAGTATTATTTCTCTGTGTAGCCACTGCATTTTCTTGGTTATTACTGGTATTTTTTCTTTTGTGTATTTATTCTCTCCATCCAGGGTAACTATAAAAAAGCTGTAATGTTGTGTCCCCAGTGTCTAAAACGATGTCTGAAGCACAGTAAATACCCAATAAATATATGTCCAGTAAATGAAAGAATGGATGGATAGTAGAAATAAAAGGCAATTTGTATAGGATTAATGGTTATGTCAGAAATTTTTGAAATATTAATGTTTCAAGCCTTTCTACTTGAAATGGAGAAAAATAATAATAAAGTGGAAATTTAAGAAAGAGACAAGCTAAGGAAAGCTTTGTTTGTTTTTAAGAATGGGAAAAAAGCCCTGAACGCATGTGAAGTTTATAGGGAAGGGACCAATGAAGCAAGACATTAAAGATAAAAGCATAAAGGATGAGACACGATCCTACATAATCAGGAACTATTAGATCAGAGCTGCTGGTTTTTATTGAAGGATTAACATCAGAAAAGAGAAAATGCTGAAGATCCTATCATCTTTCCTACTTCCTTCCTTCCGTTTCCTTCTCTTAACCTTTCTTTCCTTCCCCCCTTTTTCTTTCTTTCATTCCTCCTTCCACAGTCACTGTTTTAGTACTTCTGTAGTGCCAGGTGCTGTGAAATAGATAGGAGATTTAATTTGAATGGAGCAAAAAAGCAAGATCTGACAATAGACAAGAGGCAAGAGAAATTGCCTTTGTGCCAAGGAAATTAGCAGTAGCATCCCTAATGGGTTTATTATAGCTACTCTATTAGTCACAAATAAACAATATGGCCTCTGGTTGATTTAAATAGAAAATGAGTGTGTTGGAATTGCACAATTCTCAAAATTGCACAATTCCCACAAAACCTACTAGGAGGCCAGATACAGGTTATGGCAAGGGCCAAGCGTGACAGAGCCGAGACAACCCAGACATCACCAATGACCACCAGTTGCCACTTCTGCAACGAGTGTCACCTTCGGTTATCCTTTTGTTGCTGGACTGAAGTACTCTGGGCTCCTGCCACCACGCCACTGGGCTCTGAACTCTACTCAGGGGCCAAAGAAAAAATCCTTCCCTGACCCTTCGTTTTGCTTCAGTACCTCAGGAATCACACAGGGTCATCTGACTGGTCATGCTCAGGTCACATAGGACCCGAGGGGGAAAGGAATACCTAAATTTTCCTCACTTCCAATTGGAGCAGTGGCTCTGCTCTTATCTTTCTTTTGATTTCCACACACATCGCTATGGATCCGGGTCATCCTGAAAGTCAAGTACTCCCAAGAAGCAGTTGTCAAAGAGAGAACTCATATGGTGTGAAGAGAGAAATGACTCTGGTTCTGCAGACTTTTGTTCATAGCTTTACCTGAATCACTGTGTGACTTTGTATGAATCATCCATACCCCCCAGGCCATCGTTCAGCTCTCTGTAAAATGTGGTCGCTCTTGCCACATGTTTGCTAGCCTTTTCCAGTCCTGAGATTTCTAGATAGCTTCTTAAAGCTAAAGACATACATCAGTAAAACAAGTCATACTCAAGTTTGTAGCATTTTATCACTTATGACCCTTCTTGGCAAGCCCATAGGGAGTAAGTAACATAGACTGGAATATCTTTATTGGGTATTGTAAAAGTAGAAGAATACAAATGAGAAATGGTAAAGGTCGGGCACATATACACTGGTCAGATGAACTGAAGTGGGACTTGGAGAGACAAGGTGCCAACACTGTGGTTATGTTTATGTTTCTGAAAACAGGAGGAAAAGAAGTGCCAGGAGAACCAGATTTCCCTCTTAAATAGTTCAATAGAAACAGGGAAAATAACACAATATAAAAGGCAGGATATGTCAAGTCAACACAAAACTCAGCTGGAGGTAACAGGCTAAACACAATTCAGGTTCCCATTCCACAGAGATGTCTGAGCCTGGAAGTTCAGTTCAGACGGGCATAGACTACAAATGATTCAAGACTCATCTTTGTGACATGATCATCAAAGGCCATAGAGGAGAACATCAGGAAAACGGAAAGTTCAGATTACCCAGTATGTTTTTAGTAAGTGTTAGGGAAGTAGAAGACAATGCACTAGAATTATTTCTAGCATATCTTTAGTGGTTTAGTTAATACACTGGAGAAGTAAATTAAGTTAAGCCTGAAAGGCCAAAAAAAAAAAAAAAAAAAGACTATATAACATTGTATTTGTTCATGGTACCCGAGATGTGATCAATCATTCTAGCTAACAGAAAAGGTGGTAAACTCAAACTGCAACTTTGAATTTATCCGAGATCCTACTGATATTTTCCAACATAACAGATGCTGGTGTCTTGGGGGAGAATTTCTTTCTCCTTATGCCAATTATTTGGAATAAGGTATTCAGTTTAGGAATTGATGAATAGTAAAAGAGAAAGCTGGTTAATGATGTACCAGGAGATGATCTTTTAGAAAATAACCTACCAGCTCAATTTTCTTACAAAAACTTACTTGATTCATAACTTGACAAGAGCTTTCCTTTATATGTGAAGAGTAAGAAATAATATGAAATAATTCAGAGAGATAGGTATTTTAGGCAGTGTGCATTTTCTTGACCTCTATTTATTCTTTCCTTTCATACATAGCATATTTTTACTCATGAATACTCTCTGCAAAGCCAAATTCTAACAACAAGAAAGAAAGAGATATTTATTTCTGGTAAATTTAGTATTCTATGATTGGACCAAGGCAACCAACACTTTAGGAAATATCCTGTTATTCAAGAGAACAGAGAGTAAAATAAAATGCTGAACACTTTCATGGCCCTTGGACCTTCCTGCTAGGGATCCAAACTTGAACACAACCATATGCATCCTTCAATCATGACAATCTAATGGCAGAGCTCAAGGAGTTTCCAAAAATCATGGAGAAGCACTGAAGGAGTTTCCCTAGCCAGGTGTGTGGATACCACCATGGGAGGGCGACCCACCATAGAGGAAGCAGTCAACATGATCTTCCTAGAAGAGGGGAGAAGAGGGGAAGTTCCTTCTCTGGGGGAACTTGACTTTCACTTAGCAATACAAAATGAGACCAAAGTTTCCCATCTCATTATCTGTATTCAGGTACCAGCAGCTCTTACAGTTCTGGTCCCTGCTATCTTTCCCATCAAATGTCTTGTCACTGCTTGCTCATAGCCTATACCCCAGGCTCTCCTAAGCCACCACACACTCTCACATCTCTTCATCTTGTATATGCCAGCCTCCTAATCTTGAATTCACCCACTCCCCCACTGACCTGTGTCCCTCCTAAGGCTACGAGCCCCTGGATCAGGTACGTCATTAGCACCCATGGCAGTCTCACGTTCACCACAAGTTCCATGGTAAGGATTTGTAGAATACCTGAAAAGCTGAAAAAGGCAGTGTGGATAGTGGGTAAAATCAGGAGCTCTGGAGGCACACTGGTGAGGCTTGATTCCTGTATTTTCTGCTTACTCTCTGATACTGAGCAAGTTATATAACCTCTCTGTGACTCAGTCTCTGGATTTATGAGAGGATTTCCAAGAGGATTGAATGAGATAATACAGGCAAGTCTCTCAGAACAGTATCTGACAGATGCGAATCCTAACTGTTAGGTAATCATAACTAAAAAATTCTGGGGTGGATATTTGTGGCAAAGACAGTAGTTATTCTCAAATATTGCATCTGCTCCTTAAATTTCCCACTACTTTTACAGTTAGGCAGGGACATATTATGAATTCTAAGCAACAGACTACAATGAGAGAGCTAGCAGTGGATTCTCCAAGCTCTCTGTTGTCCTGCTACGGAGACCATAAGGCATGGGTTAAGATGCAAGAACCCTGGAACTCAAGTAGCCTGAATGAATGTTGTGTTTTCTAACAACTGAGACTTTAGGGTTCTTGGTACTGCAGCATAAAGACATCTATGCTGACTAATTCAGGATCACCCTAAAGTTATACCAAAGAGATGGTGGTCCACTTTGTACCGGTATGCTTACTTTGATGGAAGCAAGTGAGTAGGTGCAAACAGCACAAGTAGCATAGCCTACCAAGGCTGGAGGGATGAAATAGGAGGTTGTGAAAAGAGGCTATCACAGGGATGGAGAACGAGGAAACAGAGAGGAGAAGGTTGACGATTCAATCCTGGTTCAGGCATGTTTGGGATCAGTAACACATTTCTCAAAATGTAAAGAAACCTAAATAATGATCAAAGTGAAGCACAACTTTAATTCCAAAGGACTGAACACACACACACACACACACACACGCACACACACGCACACACATACTCACACTCACCCCTTACAGGGATATCACAGACTTCTTTCTCATAATTTTGGTTACTAAAGGTAGAGCAAGCACTGAAGATCCTTACAGCTTATTTATCAAGCATCAACTCAAATAAGAAACATCAAATAAGAAAATAGCAAATCTGGGGCTCCTGGATGGCTCAAAAGGTAGAGCAAGCACTGAAGATCCTTACAGCTTATTTATCAAGCATCAACTCAAATAAGAAACATCAAATAAGAAAATAGCAAATCTGGGGCTCCTGGATGGCTCAATCAGTTAAGCGTACAACTAGTGATTTCGGCTCAGGTCATGATTTAATGGGTTGTGAGACTGAGTCCAGAGTTAGGCTCAATGCTCAGCAGGGAATCTGCTTGAGATTCTTTCCCTCTGCCTCTCCCCACACTTGTGTGCACACAGTCGCTACAATAAATAAATAAATCTTAAAAAAAAAAAAGAGAGAGAGAGAGAGAAAATAGCAAATCCAACTCATATACCATGTTGTGTTTCTCTAGTTGCTTCTAGATGTGTAATGTAAGTTCTTACATGACATCAACTTTCAGACACCAGCAAGCTGTATTTGGCAACGTTGGCAGCTTTATTAAGATAGCTGTTAGTGATGCTATGAAAGTATGCTCATTTTCAACGGAGCCTGACAACATTTGATACACTGGCCATGTTGACAATTGCACCAGCTGGATCATTCTGAATCCTTACAGTAGACAAATCTGTCAAAAAAAGTCAACTAGTCTGTGTATGTACCTACACAATCACAGGCATGACTGACATTTTTTCAGTGATGCTAAGATCATATCTTTCGGGGAGAGAATACTGGTATTTATAGTAGACTTAAAAAAGAAATATTGGCCAAAACTTTCTAAAATTCAGTAATATTTCTATGAAAAAATGTGCAGTCAGTTAAATTATTACAAGATCTACAATGCATAGCTATTTCAGTTAAGATCATTTTGTTTCAAAAACCATTCACTTTTACACCTTGACTAATAGTGATAAATGTGATATTTGTTATTTCATGTTCTAAAATGATTCCAAAATTTTCTTAATGACTAAAGTATTCTAAGTGGCATTGAGGAGGTCTGCTGGCTGGAGCTTACAGGCACAAAATTGAGAAAACACAGTGATGGTAGTTTGGGCCCAGCATTAGCCCCTAATATTCCCAGCTACTGACAGAAGTTGGGATGCTGGACTCTTGGTAAGATCCAAACACAGGCTCATGTTTGCATATTAGGAATAGGGAGGCCTTTCCTCTTGAGGATGAGGACACAAGATCATTTCTGTGAAATTCCTCTCCCTGGGTTCATTTGCTGCGCTAATTCCAGTGTAAATCTGGCTGGGCAGTGAGGCCAGATAAAGGGCACTTTACCTTACATGTTGGACTGCTGGCCTGTGATTGGGTTGACAGCCTGCGGTCCATCACTTGCCCACAAAGTCTGAGGGAGAACTTGTGACAGTCGAGCCAACTGCTTTAGGACTGCCTTAATTACTCTACACACCAAGCCAATTTTACTCTCCTTTCTAAGTTCTGAAGCCCCTTATTTAATAGCATTCTCTTCTTCTGTTTGTCTTAGTGAAGAACTATGATGTAGGTCATTAAGTTAGATGATGCAGGGTATCTGAGAGTTTCTGATAATTTACTGCTTATTTAGGGAAATGACTACTTACCAGGAACTGCTATGACCACAAGTGATGGAATTTTTTAGAAAACAAAATACTATGCTATCTAAAATGCTGTGGATTCTAAAGGATAGTGCTCTCCTAGGATAAAGGGGAAGCTCTTCAGGAAGCACACAGATAAGCAAATCAGTGAACCGCAGATTGCTCCTGGTGAGAGCAAAAATATGCATTGTCGCTTCACAGAAAGACCACTCTTTGTTCCTGCACCTGGAGACGTCTATTAATAGGAGTCACCTAGATGTTGGTTATACATAATTTAAAAATAGGAATACAAATTACTGGGCTAGGTGGGTCTCCTGCAGAAATCAGCAGGTGATACAAGAGAAGAGGAATCTTCTTAAATACAAATTCTTAGTGCCTATCTAGCGGAGAGTAAAATTGACATGATTCAAAGATTAATTAAGCCACTCGTAACGTTCTTCTTTAGTTGCTAAGTACAGGGGGGGAAAATCAACTTAATCATAGACAAATACTCTGAGAAACAGAATTGTCTCACGCTAACTCATCTCTCTCACTTAACATCCAGCTACCACCTAGCAGCTGGCAAATGTGTACTTTGAATAACAGATTCTGCTCTCAGTAAAGAACTGTGTTTTCCTGATGTAACTCATAATAGGTTAGCTATACTTTAAAAAAAATAATAAAGGATTTCTCAAATTCCGTGTATGGATGAATGCAATGAGAATGTCAAGACGATTCTGGAACTTGTTCTAAGTTTCACTGGGGTCTGAATGCAGATATTGTGAAGAGGTACTGGCAGACACTGGTGTACAAGCCAGCCTGATGAGGGAATGAAACCTCACCTTCAGCTGAATTAAGGAGAAGGGACCTCAGAATGCTAAAAAGTATCAAGAGGCAGATAGGATATTGATTCCATGCGATAATATGAAATCGGACGGTAATAATGATATCAATAAAAATAATAACAATAAAATGTATATATCTCAAGAGCTACATATTTAGAACTTTATATGCATTATCTCATTGATCCTGATAACATTCTTAGGAATTATATGGTATCACAACTATTATTATCACCATTATTATTTCATCTACTTTACAAATGAGGAAACGGAGAGTTTATACAAATTGAGAAAATTGCCTAAAGCCACTTTGCATTTAAATGGCAGTGCCCAGGCTCTCAAGGACAAAGCTGCCCTGAGCCATTCATCTGCTCAAGGGAACTTTGCAAAGGGGCAAGAGACATCAAGAACCTGACTGAAATCCCATAGTACGGTCTGCTGCGGAGAGACTAAGCCAGAACCATCAATAGTAAAAATTCCCCGATGGCAGTGAAGAAGTTCTTGAACCTAGGTGAGGTTCGGTGGGGTGAGGTTCGGGCACGTTTTTCTTGGTCCACCATGTCTGGCTGGCGGGACGCTTTTCTCCTACAGTGTAATAAAGAAAGAATTCCTAAGACGTCTCTGGTGCAAAAAGGTGGTTTATTAGAGCACGGGGACAGGACCCGTGGGCAGGCAGAGATGCGGCTGCCCTGGGCCTGTGAGGAGTGGCTGGTTGTATACACAGGAGTTGGGCAGGTGAAGACAAAGGGGTGTTCAGAAGGGCTATTGCGGTAAGGAAGACTATCAGGATATTGAAGTCCTGGTTACTATCAAGCCAAGGTCACTTTCCCTCTAATGAGTCACTAACATAAAGACAATTGGGAGTCTCATGGTGGAATATTACATTCCTGCTATCAAGCGTCCTTGTCAGTGGGATTTAGGTTTAGAAGAAATTTAACTTTATTTACTTTTCTTTTTACTCCGCCTCCTTTGGTTTTTATGGAGGGGAGGGTGACATTAGGGCTTGAGGAATTGAGTTATGTGCCTTTGGAAATTGGGCTATTGATAAGGTAATTTCTTTGTTGTAAATCTCAAGGACATTTGTAAACTAAGGGAGACTCCTGCCTTGCAGGATTGTGATCTCTGCAAGTTAACTATTTGTTTTTCTTCTAGGGTAGTCAGGGGTGCCTGAGGAATGTGACACGTATTACTGAGGGGAGCGGGTGGAGAGGGGTGCAAGGTGCCAGCTTTTGCTTTGTCCTCAGCCAGCCTCCTCCTCCCTCATCAGCAGCAATTGCTACTATGAAACCTGCAAAAGCATCACTGGGAGGTGATGCTAGTTCCAACGCCCCTAAACATTTGCCACTCATAGTGTGGTCTCTAGACTAGCAACACTAATTCTTGTTATAAATGCAGAATCTTAGGGTTCAGCCCCATCTTGCTGAATCTGCATTATAACAGATCGTATGAATCTGCATAAGATCTCTAGGTAATTCATATACAAATTAAAGTTTGAGAAGCACTGCCAACATATCACCCAGAAGTACTGTAGGGTGCCGCCTGAGATAGAATGCTACAGCTTTACTTTCAATTTAACAAGAGGAACTGAGGGGTAGGGATTGCATATAGGGGGATTTATTATTTATAGAAAGGTAATTACATTAGTATTAAGATAGGACATTCAATTTAGGGACACGGCAGACTGTGCTACTCTCTATGACAGGAATTCAGAAGACTGCTTGTGTACTGCAGGTATGGAATTAGCTGCCATTCCCTGAGGTCCAATTCCATCTCCTGAAAATCTTCTGTGAGGCAGCTGATACCGTGGTGCTGTTTTAAGACAAGTTAGAGGTAAGATAAGGAGGCACCTCTGTTTGTCATCACGGAGCAGCATTCTAAAATGTAATCCAGGAAAACCCATCTATCTACTTGGAAATTGTAGGTGGAAATGCGGAATAGATAATGCTATTGTAACAAATGCAGACTGAAAGTTGACAGTCCCCATGGAGATTAGGAAAGTGGAAGTTAGTAAGAACCCGTCATTGTTCTTTTAGCATCATCCAGAGGAGAAGACGTCATCACCAGTCACCAGAAATATCCCTTCCAATGGACAGCTCTATCTATTTAGAACAAATAATGCTTTATCAAATCTCTAGGGCTTGATGAATGGCTGCTTAAGGCCACTTTACTACCTATGTTCTGATCCCAAATTCACCAAGCAAATTTTTCTTATTTTAATTCACCTTCTCAGGTCAGTTCCCAACTGGTAAGATGCATTTACCAGATGGTACGTAAATCCAGTCCTTGTTACAAATTATTGAAATGGCTTTCTGCTGCAAATCTCTTAGGGCAAATTTGGGTGGTGTTAATCTCTTTCACACTAAAGATTTGGGAATTGCTAAAGGAAGACACTAGACCTTGAATGAGGAGTAGCTGTGATCAAGTTCAACATTATAAAAGGGCTTACCTAAAATAATCAACATTAATTGTTTAACCAACTCAACTATTTTTTGGCCAGTAATTGTATAGAACTGAACTGCCAACTACTGAATTTGATCTGTGCCATCCTTAGGAGGGAAAATATGCCGTACATGCTCTAGGTAAAGCTGTGCTACCTCTGCTGTCAGCCTGCCCTTGGCAGCAATGGGGAAGGAGCTGGGTGCTCCAGATGTTCTGGGGGAAGCCATTTCTCATACTGTTTCAATGGTGCAATAAGGAATCCTTGTGCTCTGGGATTAAAATGAGAGTCAACACAACTCCTGGTTCTCCTGGGAAGACCATCTATACCACTGGCCTCCCTACTGCCATTAGGAGGTTGGAAAGGGGTGGCTATGCTTTCTTCACAATAGGCCCCAGTAAGCTGTGGAGGTGGGAGAGATGTCCTCTTTGCATCTATCCTGGTTTGCTGTTTTCTTCTCTATAATTGCTTCTGTCAATGATTCTTGGTGAATTTTAATGTTCATGTGGTGATTCTCCCAGTAACCTAGATTGTTCTTGACTTTTCCAGGTCTATGGACATATTCTAAAATTTGTCATTACCAATTTCTCTAATGATGCCATTCTCTAAGTACCAGGAAATCCATGCAAACCAGGACGAGTTGATTATCCTACCTCAAAGCCACATTTACCTCATCCACAATTAGGTAAGAACAGAATCTAAGAGTAGCCATCTACATGGTTTTTTTTTAGCAAACTGATAGGTTTGTTTTTCATAGTCACTAAATCTAATAATAATAAAAAACTGAATTTATGTTTTATGTACTTTTCCAGGTCACTCACTCCCTCTCCTACCTTTACAAAAATCTAATGAGATCTGCAATCCATTAATTCTATCACTTTTGAAGTTTTCATTAAATTTTATTTTTATTATGAAATACAAGAATCAACTTCTCAATTCTGCAAATAAAACTTGACTTGTTAAACTTGAAATGAAGCTATTATGAGCTTTGAGATAATTCTATCATAAAATTGAAACTGTCTGTGACATGCTATATTCTCCGTTATACTTCAGTTTTACCATGTCTCGATATACTACGTATTTATTTCATCATTTTTTGATTGACTGTCTTTCTCCCCTAGAGTGTGACATCTATGAAGGCAAG